>NW_023494787.1:30303245-31503245 GCF_904425465.1 Colossoma macropomum
CAGGCTACATTTTATATTTAATTTTTTCCCAATATCTTAAATTCAGTAAATAAACAGTAATTGTGCATTAGAATGTGCAGAAGTGTGTTCTTTGCAAAGGATGTGTACTTTTTTCACTAAGAAAATCAACAAAACGCAGCAAAAAAAGTGACCAGGTCGCCCAAGCTTTTGCATATGACTGTATATAGCACTGTACAAAAGGCTGCAGCATTGGAAATAAATATAAATAAATAAACAATACACTGTGGTTTTATGTCTGTCAATGTGTTAGCTTAACCATTTCCAAAACTTTCCTTGAGGAAGCCCAGTATTTACAGTTAAAATTAAATACCTGCGTCAGCTAGTCAATACTCCTTTAAATTAAAGAATGCTGCTGGTGGAATTTAACAAATCCATGGGATTGCCACAGAGTGCAGCGAGAAGTCTGGCACCAAACCTGTGTTCGTCTTACTGTATTATATACACGCTTGCCCAGAAATTGTTTACAGGGTTACTTCACATGTGAACAAATGATATTTGTTTTAAAGAAACACTTTTTGCACAACATCAAACTGATGGTAGACTGTTCAAACCAGACTGCACTAAGAGTACTGTAAACCACAGAGGTGAAAACAACAAAATGGCAGTGAGCTTGTTTTCATTGATGGGATCAGGAACTCTGAAGGCATTTTGGACGCAAACCTGCGAAAGACTGCAAAAACCTGCTCAAACGATAATGATCTGAAAAATACCAGCCGCCTTTTGAGAGAATCCTTTGCCAGAAAGAAAATTACAGTCTTGGAATAGTCTGTTTAACATAAATGGCACTTGGTTTGACATTTTGCTTTCCAACACAATAAACTTTTCTAATGCATTTTAAAATATGGCACAAATCTCCATTTATGTCAGAAATGTGTTGTAATGCCTATTTTGTAAAAACAAAAAACACAAACATTAAAATAAAAACAAAAATACAGTAACTCTTCAGTAACAGACTTCTCTTTTTACATTCCATCAGCAGCATACCTGTATTAAATAGATAAACTAAGTATTTGATGGTAACTGGAGAAAGGAGAGGTTTGGAAACAGATAAGCTAACGCACTGACAAAAATGTATGCAAATATTGCAAAAAGGCACATGAATGTATCCTTAATAAAGTTTTCTTACCCTTAATGCAAATACAACACTGAATAGGATCATGGTGGGCATTTCTCTTTTGGGTGAAGGGTCTGTCTTGGAGACCTAGGAAAGCACAATGCATTGTCAATTTATTAAGCATGATTTCCACACATTGCATAAATTCAAAGATTTGGCAAAAAATATAAACTGCAAAATTTTATAGTTTCATACGAAGATGTGCAGGGTGGTACAAATCCATAGTGGAACCCCAAGTAACTAGTAACAGGTTGCATTGTCCCCATGTTACTCTATTCCAAACCTTTAACAGATTGCCTTGAAATAGCAAGGCTCAGGGGCCATAGTGGTTAAATAAATGTTTTAAAAAATTGAATTACAAACACATAGTGCTGTGAGTCTTACATGTAGACAAACACAATTCAAGGAAATAGCATTGGTACCCCATCTACAATGATGATAATACACTTCTCAGATGCTGCATATTACCCACAGAGCCAGAGGGTAAGAACTGCATCACTAGGTGGCGTTTTTCTCAACTACAAACAAAACAACGTATTTAAAGGTTCATTAAAAAGGGAAAAGTTGAAAAATAGTTTTGCTTTTTTGCTTGAGTAATGATTAGAAGGCAATTATAATACCTTTAATTAAAGTAGCACAAGTCAGTGAGTAATATGCTGCAGTATTCATTACACTTGAAACACAGCAACTTGTAGTGGAAGCAGAAGTAGCTGTAACCACCTACCAAGTGGGCTCTCAACCAGTAGGTGGAGCTCTTAGGCTGAAAACTCATGCTGTCTCTTATTTGCCACTGCTCTCATGGACAGCCTCTTGTTAACCTCACTGAGTTGTAGTTGCAGTTTTGTTGTACCAATTATTGCCATCAGTCTCTCACCTGAATGGTGTGAGGGGGCTGCAGGAGGGTGGGATGTCCAACAAAGCGAACATTGTCAATCTTCAGTTCAAACTTTTTGCCGCACATGTCTGACTTGGTGGCCAAGATGGTAGCAAGAATAATATCAGAGAATCTTTAGGGAAGAAAAGAAGGTAGAAAACAATGAGAGAACAATAACCAGCAGCACAGAGCAGAAGCAAACCTTAATTTAATCTCCCAGTCATCAAGAGGGGTTTGATTGGATTACAAGAGCTAAGCTAATGAGCACTAGAGTTTATGGATTCAAACCCCTTACTAGGGAACGTACAGGGGAAGGGCAAAAAAGGCAAATGATTTGGGCTAAGCCTGCAGAACGATTAACTGGGCTTAGATTGAGAGGAACTCAAAGAAGCACCTAGCAGAGGAGAGTCTCTGACAGAGAAGCAGTCTTCAGATGGAGATGACAGACTCATGCTTGCTCTGCTCATGCTCTAGGCTTAGATCATCCACTCCATTTAAGGCATTCAATTAAAAGGTGAGTCAAACCCCAAAAAGGCCCAATGGTGCAAAAAAGCCAGTGGCCCCATTCAGACCTTTGGTCTGGATCAGTGGTGAAATTGTTTTGCCAAGAGAAATGAAAAGAAACCAAGTTGTGAAATGTTGAGTGCTGGGTGAGTTTGCATTTTGTGAGCGTTGCTGTACCATTGCACCTCTTCTTCATTACATGAATATTCCACATTTTCTTTTACATTTTTTTCTTTGAATTACAATGATATCATGTTTGAAATTACAATGAAAATCATGTTTAATGAACATTTCGCTTTGTTTCATATTTTCCATTAATATTAGATCAAGCACAGAAAAGTACAATTCATTCTGTTTATTTAAACTGTGATTCATATTATTCATTGCTATGCCCCAGGATTTCACCATGGAATTAACTTTAGGCTGGATTTGCATATGACACACAAAATAGACATATACTGTGTACAGATACGAATAAGAAAAAAAATAAAAGGGAGGAAAGGTAAATAAACATGAGGTGTTCTAGACAGAGACGGAGGGTGGTTTAGAATGATTTTATCTTACCCTGCTACCAACTGTTCATCAGTTAGTGGAGTTTGTTCTCTGAAATGGGAATATGGCCATAAACAAAGAAATAAAGGAAACAAAAAGGAAAAAAGGCAGCAGACAAGTTGACAGAATGTACAAAATAAGAATGTTAAAAACAAAATTAAATTAGCAAACCACTCAAAAGTGACGTGAGTTTACAAGGAAATGTAAAACTAACCACTGTCAAACTGCAGAGAGGCTTGTTTTATTGTTTGCTACAGTTTGCTCTTTTGACATATCACTTAGTTATGTCAGCAACTAAACCATTTATGTTATGCCAGTCAACTTGCAAAGCTAATAAAAGTGAACTTGATTGGTTTGCACAGAGCCCTCAAATTAAACGTTTTAGGATAATTTGGAAAGCTGACTGTGAGCCAGCCCTTATCATCCAACATCAGTGCCCAACCTGACTAGTGCTCCTGTGGCTGGATGGAAGCAAATCCCCTCAGACATGTTCCAAAATCAAGTAGAAACACTTTTTTTGTTTAAGAAGAATGAAATCTGTTACAGCAGGAAAGAAGTATTGCAACTGTCATGCCCATTCAACAAGATGTTCAACAAGCACATACGGATGTGGTGTTCAGATGTCCACATACTTCAGGAGATGTAGTGCATGAATAATCTAACACCACACTTCACTGTGTAGCTATATTTGAAACGTCCATGAGGATAAACAAGAAAGAGACACTTAAAGTGAAATGGGATAAACATTACTTACGCCTGATAAACATTACTATTATGTCTGATGAATATTACTATTACATCTGTCAAAACTAACATTGAGCCAGAAAACTACACCCAATTACTCCCTCGTTAACTGAATCATCAAAGTTGATAAGATGTATGTTCAATCTACTGTGCTCACATTTCTCATTTGCCCATGACTGATCTTGTACAAGGTTTCAAGAAGCACATAAATATACCATAACAAATGTCACAAGTCAGTTTTCTATTAAACACTAAGTGACAGTTTGCTGGACATGGATAAAGACCTAAACTCGGACTAAATAGAAATTCCACTTAAAGTTCTTTTAGTTTAGGCTTAGGCTTAATCCAGGATTGAGAACCTGGCCCCATAAAAATCCAATACTTCATCCTCTTTAAATGAATTGAAAAAGCATTTGTGTAATTCTATTTTTTTCATTAGTCTAAATGCATTCAATTCTGATTTATTTTGTGATCAAAAAAGTAGTTTTCTGTCAGAATGCAAAAGAGGATTCAAGAACAGAAGTGGGCTTCTAGAATGCTAAATTTTTTTTCTTACAGTTTTAGACCAGTAAAGCAAGTTATGTGTATTTGCAACAGTGAGAAAAAAAACATAGAGCTGCACTTTTGGTTGCAAAAACTCATGAACAACATCAAAGACGTGTTCTCCGCTAGTGTCCAAAGAATTTTCAATGTTGTACTGATATAGTTCATATTTGTTTGTTTTTTTTGGTTCTGTTTTGTTTTCTCAAGGAAGAAGCTAGGGTGTTACTGTTAACACAGGCACTTGGCTTACTTTAAGGATCTAAAAATCATCTTTGGGGTGAAGAATGTTACCTTGTTGACTCCTTGAATTAAAATGCAGCCATGTGTGCATTTCTGGGGAAAACATTCTTAACACAGAAACAGGAAGAGGGCACTGATTCTACTACACTAAGAGGCTACAATATTCTGATTTAGGCCTACATATTCTCTAGCAACTCTGTAATTTAGACAGCAACTGTAAAATACAAAAAGTACGACATAAAATGGAGGATAGAAGCAAATTACAGTGCAAAAACAACATACAGTTTTTGTTTGGATTCAGTGTGATAAAGTTTCCATTTTTATATTCAAAATTGTCTCCATGGGGGGTTTGTTCCACTAAGTGCGCAAAAACTGCATATGTTCTCTGACACACCATACACCAGGAGTCCAGCACAGTTTAGTCAATTCCCTGCTCTTACACACCAACTAAACTTGGTAATTTACTGATATGTTGAAACAGGTGTGCTTCAGCAGAAAAATAACCAAACTATGCTGGACTCTGGCCCTCCTGGATTAAACTGATGACCCCTGCCATACACTGTTAAAATTAGTTACAATTGTGGTAAGCATAAAATTGCATAAGCAGGTCTAGATGTATGTATATTATTGAAGGGGCTGTCAACTTATTTTCTTATTTTGTTTATTGTTTTTAGTTTTCAGGTCCTGCATAAATGTGTTGTTAATTGTCAAAAAAAGATAAATGTTGGTCATTTTGCTAGAGCAATACTTGCACTTTGTTCCTCCTCAGTTGGTCTTGAGCTGGGTGGAACTATGTTGAAAGAAGCTGATGTCAAGTTGTTCCTTGTACCAGTGAGAACTACACCACAGCCCAAAGTCACAGCTCCACACAACCCAAAGCCTCTTTAGGTATGCCTGACCGAGTGAACAGAGAGCTAGCATTTTGAGTGTTGTGCCTATAACAGCCGTTAAAATGGTAAAATGACTAACGTTTGGCTTCTTGTGGCTTATTGCTGTGTTTAAAAAAATGCATATAGGCAATGCCCACAAGAGAAACCGGGCTTTGGAAAATAGCATGTTGATAGAGCTGTCATTGTCAAAACAAAGCCTTTTATCGCTGTATTTGTCAAAAAAAAAAAAACTTGCATCTACAAAAATCTAACACTTCAAGCTAAGAATTAATAAGATTTTGTTGCAACAGTGACTAAAGTAGAACTCTGTATAATGTACTGGCTAGTATAAATTAGCTAACGAATGCCAACTGGTTGAATAATTTGCTGCTCAACATAGCCACCTCGTCACAGTTCTATACTTTATCAAGTGCCAATAATGTATGGATGACTGGGCAAATTCCTACTTGTGTGGTCATTAAAAAAATTGACCTCACCAATCACAGCTCCAAATGAGTCCTTCCATAGGTGTTCAGATTAAAAAAAGTAGATTATTTTGGTCGAAATAATGCAAGCTAATCTTTAACCACATCACATCATTGACTCGCCAGTACATGTTTTAATGTAATGCAAGGAAAACTGGAATTCCAATCTATAGCAATATAATCACAATAATAGTGCATTGTCAACATTGTGCAGCCATACAACTCTCGTCAGGCACTTCGTTCATCCTGTACAAGGCATCAACAATTCAGAGTCATTTTACACAATACCTTGAGTCTCCATCTGAGTCATCTGTGGAATCACCTGCGGTCCTCAGCACATATGGACTCCGCTGTTTTGCTTAAAAAACCAACAGAAATCACTCACTTAGAACCAATCAGTACACATGCTGCCATTTGCAGATGTTAAAACTAAGCAATATTTAAGAACTCTGAATAAAGTTCCTAATGGATATAAATGTAAATGCTCAAATGCAGAGCAGGAAATGTCTGCTTTGACATTAAGGGCATGGTTGTAATCACTGTAGATAATTTAGCCTGTATCTCAAACGTTAGGACAGAGAGAGCCAGAAGTATCCTGATCGTCATTTAGGGCGGCACTTACTTGCAGCTGATGATGTGTTTTCAGACACCTTCAGAAACGGATATCGGAAGAGCAACTTGTTTCCCCGGCTTCCTGAACTAACTAAAATTACGCTTATAGGACTATTTTTTTCTCCGTTTTTATGGAGGATAGTGTCTGGTTGCCTGGGCATTGACTTGGGATCTAAATCTAGTGAGGACTGCTTGTACATGGTAACCTATATAATTTAAGAAAGCGTGATGTATTGACAACTACAAATAACAGATTGTAGTAATACAGCTAGCTAGACACTCATTTAGCAAACTAGCTGGCTAGAATGATAATCATTTCAGAACGTGGCTAGCTAAGTTAGCTAGTTAGCTAACTAACTTACGCCCATAGGGCTGGTTTAATACCGCAACACTCTATCAACGTCCAAGTCTCCAATGCAAGGCAATGCAAAGGCGGGCAGGCGTGTAACAACTCAAACTAAGTTACTGAAAACCAACATACGGTGGTAAGTTGGAGGAATTGTCTAGTTATGCGTTGAAGGTCACTGAATCTATTCTTTATGCAGGCTTAAGTTAGCTGTGTCCGGTGACAACACGGACAACGACATTAGCACAGCTAGCCCTGTGAGTAATAAAGCGATAAACCAGAACTTCAGTCAAACTGGACAACTGTGAATTCACGTTAAGTATTAGTCGACTAGTGTAAAGAAGCGTTCATGCGCTCGCTTACATGTCTAGCTATTTGCTAGTTTTAGCGTTTCAAGACGAAATGTTGTGAGTTGCAGTCTATTCTGACGTAGGAACCACAAACACAACGTATTATGGTTCCGCGCTGCAACTTTAAAATACATTCATATTATAATGTAAAATTAACGTTAAAGGTAATGCTCTGATTTAATACTCATATTACATTATATTATGTTATTAATATTTAATACTTATATTATTTTATATGATTATATATACACCTTAAATAGACGTATAATGTACATTTATATCAACCAATCTAGTGTACAAGGTCATCGCTCAAATGAGTTCACGTTTTCCGTTTGCCTCGTGAGGTCAGCAGGTTCAGGGCAACGCTTTGTTTATCTCTGACGTAGTACAGTCCTAATACAGCGTTGCTGATATGGTTTCCACCAAAGGCTACTATACAGTATATATACACAGTTATATGCAGTTTTAGGCGGCCATGAAAATAATTTGAAACTATTCATTTCAGCTCATATATGTGAATATTTAAGTGACAAAAAAAAAAATAGTGGAAAAAAAAGTGGGATAGGCCAGCCATGGAAGATCTGGTGAACCACCAAAACTGTTACCATCAGATAAACAGTAATTAAAGCTTTCATCTTTGAGAGAGGGGAGAAAATCAAGCTATTCTCTTGCTTAGCTGTCAAGAAGCTATTAGTGAGAAAAGGAAATTAATAGGGAAAAAAAAGAAAATTTGCAAATCAAACTCAGAAGCTGCTGGTGTTCTCAGAACAATGGACTGACCACTCCAGAGCCCAGACCTCGACATCCTTGAAGATGTATGCAATTACCTAGGTTATAAGAAGCAGATACTACAGCCAACTTCAAAGGCTGAAAAGAAAAAAAATTAAAGCTGTAATGAATGCAGGAGTGGACACATGTTGATGCCTCTGTGTAACTTTCTGGTAAATATGTATTCTTCTTTTTCCTGATGCAAAAAAATAAATGAATTGTGCTTCATGAACTTAATTATGACTATAAACAATCAATAAAGGTCTCTGACTTTTGCACAGCATTGTATAACTGCATCCTCCACAAATGGGCACTCACCCATTTGTAGAGAATATGATGAAGGATGACTAATCTAACCATATCAGTTTTTCGGCATCTCTGTAGACCAGTGACTATAGTCTTTACAGCACTGAACTCACAAATGTACATCCATCTTTGTAATGAGGGGTTTATGCACTGCAACCCTGCTATAATTTCCCTCTCTGTAGTTGTTGACTGCCTGTTTATGATCAGTCTGATCATGTCTTGCATTGGCATTCTTAGTCACCTGAGAAACAGTTGCTCTTCTGGTTTTCCTTGCATGGCCATTAATTTTATGCTTTTGACAACAATTTCAGCAAACTAACCTGTTAAGCAGTCTTTGTGACTGAAACCTCCATAATGAGGTCACTTAGATCTTTTCCTCAACCTGGCCTGTTTAGCACACCTGAAATATCTGTGGTCATTGCGATTCTCCACTCATTTATTGGTATATATACAATCGTGTGCAAAATTATTGACTGGGTTTATTGGAGTAATGATAAAACGCGACTGCTAAACATTCCTTATGTTTCTGCGGGTCAAATTTTGTTTTTGTTGATTTTCTAAGTGAAAATAAGTTAACAAATCCTCTACAGAGAACATACTTCTGCATGTTTTAATGTACAATTAAAACGTATTTGCTGAATTTAACACACTGGTAAAAAACTAAAATGAAAAAATACAGCCTGTGCCAAAGATTTATGTTTTATGTATTATTTTTTCTAAATGTAAACTTGTCAGATAAATAGAAATTGTGCATTAAAATTGCAGAAAAAATGCGGTATTTAAGTTTATCCCCTGTAGAGGATGTGTTAACTTATTTTGACCTAAAAATCAACAAAACATGTAACTTGACCAGAGGTATTCAAACTTTTGCACATGACCTTATATCATTCATAAACTTGCAAGTGCAATGTGTGGTGACAATACAATGAAAATAAATAAACAAAAACACCATGTTGAACCACTGTACTTTCACATTATGTGTAAACATTCTCTCTAATCTGTGTCTACTGTCATTTACTAATAAACAGACAGTGCAGCACTTGGAGTGATCTGATGAAAGAAATTAAATGACTCTACAACAAAATGTAATATTTTGTCTCCTAATAATAATTAGTTTACTGAACACTTACATTTATATATAGGTTAAATGGGTCTTCAGGTAAAGTGGGACAGTTAAGCTTATTGGCATTCTGTTGTTTTGTTGTCTACAAATGTTCCACTCAAGTTGAAAAATCGCAAAAAACATAATAAGTTGGATCATCTTTAACTCATTAATGTCTGTATTTGAACATTTCCTTTGATCCACATGTTCTCAGAATATGTCTGGGCATAAATCTGAAGATTTTTTTTTTTCAAATGGATTAACCCTGTGACTAAAAAGGGAGTTTTCTTAATCAACTAAACAAAGTTGTTGATCATGAATGGGTAAAGCAGATGCAGGTGGGAAAACAAATATTTCAGCATGGAAATGAAGATGAGAACCAATTTTATTGTGTTATTTTATTCTAATTGCCCTCTGCTTTCCTACGTCAGTGGCTCTCAGGCACAGTAAGAGTGTTCCATGTTGTGTGAGCTTGTGTATGTGTCCGTACTACACATGTGGTGAGGAGGCTTGTCTGACTTGCAAACTGAAATTGTCAGCAAGTTATTTATTTATTTATTTATTTATTTATTTATTTAGAGTGCATCTGCTTGAACTCACAATTAGATGATAAGCTGAACTGGTCGTGTTGTTGTGGTATGTGATGAGTAGTTTATTTATGCAACTTTTATGGTAGTACTATCCATACAGTCCATATTCTTCTTTATTCTTTCAGTGTTGGTCTAACATTAAATGTAACATTACAGTAGACATTTCCGAGCATTATGCTTTGTTGTTCTAATAACCCCTGCTCCTGGTGTGTGGCAACAAACAGATGTGAATCACCTGCTGCATTTGTACACAATCTTATGAGCCAAGTCAGACTGTTTTGAAAATGAAAAATAATTTCGTATAAAAAAAGGAACATGTTGAATGCTTGTTATTAATGAATATGAAGATGGTTTATTAGGCTAAAGGTAATAAAGGTACCAACTTAGACAAAGTTTGTACAGACACAGTTAATGGTATAATCAGGCTGTGAATGAAAGTCTATAGCTAACAGGCAGTGAAAGCAGATTGGCATCTTTATAATTGTGAGTGCTGTTTATTCTCTACTTTATAACTGAGCCCCCCTATTTCTCCCTTTAGTGCATCTGAAAGTATAACGTTTAAGCGCCCACAAAGGGCTTTATTAAGCCTTCTGAAAGAGTCACAGAATCCACACAGTGGTAGTGTAGGTCATCAGCCTTTATTTTATTTCAATCATGTGACGTAAAGCCATCAAATGCCGCCCAAATGCAAACACTCTCTCGGGAGGAAGTTTAAAAGTAACGGCTGCTCAGAGCCGCAACAACAACTGCCAGCAATTTTTGCCATGTTCCCTGAACTTGGGGGGAGAATGCGGCTCCTAATTTGATGGCAACCACAATGGTCAGGCAATCGGCCAGCAGCTGTGGAACATAAAAACAACGCGTTAGACACTGGTAGACGTTAGTATGGCTGTTTAATTTCTTTTAATGTCTAACTGGAGGATGTTACGTACTCTGAAGTTATCAGGGTCCACGTTGAGTTTCTCACAGTGGAGCTGGCTCAGACTGGAGTAGGTCGCCTTGATGTTGTCCAGGTCCTTCACAGCCTTGCCCAGAGCACCCAACACGACTTTGCCGTGCGCAGCAACCTTAGGGTTTCCCAGGATGGCAGCTGCACTGGACAAATCTCCAAAGGATCCGAAATACCGCTGAGTCCAGGGGTAGACGATCAGCAGTCTGCCACAAAGAGTCACAGAATATATATACATATTATTATTTGATTTGATGTATATCGTTGTTTATTATTATATTATACAATATAATGGCCCTAGCATGTTACCACGAACACGACACTGTTTACCACTAGACAACGTTACCTGCCCAGAGTCTGGGGTCCGATCTCATCAATATTCACTTTGCCCCAGACGCCCGAAATGGCACTGCGTTCGGCATCTGACCACTCCACCATATTGTCAGCTTCTGCTTATCTCACGGGTTTCCAGCAATTAACTCTATTAATGAGGAGCGATATGTGGAAGCGGACTTTTTATTCACACCGGATCTCCGCCCCCTGCAAGGCACAGACACTGATTGGTCATTTGCTGTTTGGTTGATCACTGGTAATCCGAAAAATTCTTCCTAATCTTCTTTCACCTGAAATGTTAACTTTGAATTTTACAGTATTTTACACACTTCTTATATATAATAACATTTTAACATTAAGCAAAGCGTTTATCGAATTTCTTATAATAATATAACAGAATGCAATTATTGTTCTGATAACTTAGACACTAAAAGATGGTTCTTCAAGGGTTCTTCAGTAATGATATTAATTTTAATAAGTTTAGAACTATTTAAAATCATGAGTTAATGGTGAAATGGTTTTTCACATTGATGGATAATGTGTTGTATATGTTTCTGTATATGTTTTAAATATATAGAATTATACATTTTTTAAATGGTTCTCTACAGCACCAATAAAATGTTCTGCTATTGTTAAGATTTCAGGCTTGTAACAATAAAATATTTTTTTGGTGCTACATAGAACCATTTTCAAAAAGGTTCTATATGGAACCATCTACAGCACATTCTTAATCAATCTGAAGAATGCTTTTATGCTGAAAAGAACCCTTTAATCATACAAATGGTTCTTTGAGTGTTCATGATTCTATATAAAACCGCTGTCTCCACTAAACAACCCTTGAAGAATCATCTTTTTAAAGAGTGTATATAGAACGTATGGCTATAAATAGAAACATTGTCTTCACTAAAGAACCCCTAAAGAACCATCTTTTTTAAGTGTGTGTTATTAGAAGTTAAGGCAGTCTTACATTTTGAAATTTAAACACCAGTTTTTATAGTGTATTGTTGATTCTTGGTGGTAGCAGTTAAACAGCCCAAAACAAGCCATAAAATCTTAAACAAATGTTTTCGTCATTTATTAATCCATTTGTTTAATTATTTGTCTGTTTGTTTGACTGATTGACTAGCTCCGGTCACTGTTATTTTCACATTTGGTCATCAAAAGCTGAAGTCATAGTTAAACTTACGCCTGATAAACCTCTGAGAGAACATCACCATTTTGGATGCTATGCTGTTTTCTAATTTATCTCCACGCCTGCAGCTTCGTTGTGTTCGCATGTTTACATAGTTTTTTGACTTCGCTTTAACTCATTTAACTCATTGAACTTTAAACTTCTAAACTTTCCAAGTTTAGACGATGCAGCTTTTTTTTTTTATCTAGTAATTCAGACTCGTTCCACCCATTAAATGTTTTAATGGGCTCTAATCTTCTGTGATAACCCAGAATGTCCTGTTCTTTTTATTTGGCACATTTCACAGGGTTGCTGTCCTCAGATGACCCTCTTCTCATGCCAAATGAAATGTGCTGAATTTGATTCATGCCTGCTGAAACACTGGAATTTGGAGAGGCTTGTCTCAATTAAGAAAAGAAGAGCACAAAATAGAAAAAAAGGCTCACAGGGAAATAACGGGGAGTTGCGTCCTTAATGCGAGAATTATTGTAGAAGTTCAAGATGTCTAGAGACAATAAGCCAGTAAACAGTAAACTTTAACGTCTAAAAAAAAATGAACATATAAAAAAGACAATGACATATCCAAACATACTTTACAGCCTAAGCAACTAGACTTGTGTTCTCTATAGACCTTACAGTTTCTTTAAATAACCCTTTCTTGTGGTTCAAGAAACTGAATTATGAATCAGAAAAGTTACTTACGTATATGATTGTCCCGAAGTGAAGCTGCTTTTGACACATAGACAATGCACCATTTCCTATTGAATTAAAGCAATGGGTTTTAAAAAAATCAGGATACAAAAAGTGTTTCCATACTGAAAAAAAATGTTCCAAATGTATTTATTAAATATATTTTGCATTGTATGAAAATGGCCAATGTAAATATTATTTGTTAAATATATTTTTAAATGCATTTATTTGAATTCATTATCATATTCAATCGTATGTAGTTTTAACAAAGGTTACGAAGATAACTAAATGATACTGACTTCTGTGTTTTGTATTGTACTTTGCAATAACCATGTACATATTTGGTGATACAGCGCTCAAACTAAATGCATTTCAAATAAAAACATATAAAACCATAACTGTATGTAACACTTGCATTTGCCATCTTAAAGGTTCATTTGCCAATATTTAAAATTAAGATACTGGAATAGAAATTCATTTCAAAGGGTACTCCAAGCAATAAAATGCATTAGACATTACTTTGGAATATTCATATATTTTTAAATATATTTTGATAAATATATTTACTTTTATTACATACATTTCTATATGTAGTATTTCCCATACATTTTAAAACAAATGTATTTTAAAATATATTTGGCTAATATGGCAATATATTCTGAAAAACTTTTTAACTGTTTAGAATGTATTTTGGCTTGGATTGAAATGTATATGAAGTTTGATTTTCAAATGTATTATTGATGTAATATTGTATTTAAAATACATGTCTATATATATTTTTTTTCCATATGAGTTAAACCGTGCAACATGAATACGTGTGTTGTTAATTATTATTAGAGACTCGTATGTTATTTCATGAAACTAGATGACCAGCTGAGCACTGGACTGAACTGATGGTGCGGGATGTTGGAGGTGGCGCTGGTCGTGGTGCTGGGTGTGGCACCTACAGGCGCTATAAAAACGCCTTGATCTCACCACCCTTACTAACTTTCTCCTCCTGCAATACAGAAGCGGAAAAGAACAAAATGAGTCTGACAGCTAAAGACAAGGCCGTGGTCAAGGCTTTCTGGGGTAAAATTGGTGGAAAAGCTGACGCAATCGGCCACGAAGCTCTAGCGAGGTAAGAATGTAATTTTATCACATTGCCAGTGTTTACATTTGAAATTAAACAAATCAAAGCACCGCGTTTGAGAAAAAAAGAAAACTGTGTCCATGCCGGCCCACGAAGCCTTCTCCTCCTTCTCTCTACAGAATGTTCCTCGCTTACCCTCAGACCAAAACCTATTTCGCTCACTGGCCTGACCTCTCCCCCGGTTCTGAGCCTGTAAAGAAGCACGGCAAAACCGTGATTGGCGCCATCAGTGCGGCTGTGGAGAAGATGGATGACCTCGTTGGTGGACTGAGCTCCCTGAGCGATTTACATGCTTTTAAACTGCGCGTGGACCCCGGAAACTTCAAGGTAGGCCGTGACCACACTAGCGAAGCATTTGTGTAACATGAGGCCGTGGACGCGTAAGTAACTTAAGTAACATATTATGAATGTCTGAATTTGACATTTCTCCACGTCATCTGTGCTTTTTTTTCCCCAGATTTTGTCTCACAACATCCTTGTGGCTCTTGCCGTCAATTTCCCAGGTGATTTCACCCCTGAAGTGCACGTTTCCGTGGACAAGTTTCTCGCAGCCGTGTCTGCAGCTCTTGCTGATAAATACAGATAAATAAAACAAAGTAATCGATGTGTGGCTCGATGCACAGGTGTCTGCTACAGTCTGAATAAAGCAAATGCAAATTTTATCAAATAAAGTCATTTTAATGTGTCACATCTTTTGGTCAATAAGTTGATCTTGGACAACAGACGGTTCTTTCATTGTAGTGGTGGTGAACCTATAAATATGATTTGCACACACACATGTATATGCAGCTTTTAAACTTAAAAGAGTAAGTAACGGGTAAACCTGAAAGTTTATTTAACTTTTTAAATAATTTGTTATTTAACAAATGTAAAACGCAAATTATTCTTCTGTTAAACGTTTAATGAAGTTTAAGGAAGTGAAAAATTAACAAGGTTACTTACGTTTTTAGGTTTGTGCCAAACTTCAAAACTGTAAGACGCTGTACAAACTTCTCTTCATAAATGTGGTGTAGCTTGATCCTGCGGTTGATGGTGCTCGCTTAATCAAGAGGCAAGGGTATGTCGACATTCAGGACCATGAACAGCTCCTTCTGATATGGCGAGTTTTTCTTAGAGAACAAACAGTCTATTTTTTCAAAAAAAAAACATAAACGTGCCAAAAGTCTTCTAGAAGAACCACTTATGGCTTCCCAAAAAACTTTTCAATGGATAGTTACGTTTGATTAAAGGTTTTTGTGAATGAGAAGTTTAAGAGTTTATGCATTCTCAGAAAAAAAAGATACAAAGCAGTCATTGGGGCAGTAACCCTCTTCAATCATTTTACCATTACTCAATTTTAAACAACTTTTTTAGGTTACTCAATAAAATGATTTACAAAATGATATTCGTTTCAGAGGAAAAAAAAAGATGGCTCTTCAAGATGATTCTTCAACTATTTGCATGCTTGAATGATTCTATGCATGGTGAAATGGTTCTTCAGACTGGTGGAGAATGTTTTATAAAGATCTAAACAGAACCTTTTTTGCAAACGGCTCTAAAGAGCACCAAAAAGTAGTGTTGTGCTGTTACGAGAAGAATCCTTTTTGGTGCCATACACAACAATTTTTTTTTTTAAGTTTGTATATAGAACCTTATACAACACATTCCCCATCAATGTGAGCAACGATTCATCCATGCAACGAACCACTCAAGCAGGAAATTGCTCTATATAGAACTGATGGTTCTAAAGAGAATGATTTCCTTTACTAAAGAACCCTTGAAGAACCATCTTTTTAAAAGTGCACTGTTAGGAGTCTTTCACGTTTTAGCAGAGAGAGGAATTAAATCCAAATCTTCAGAAAAGGCATGTTGGAGGTTGGAGTTGACCACAGGGGGCGCCCAGCGGCGATTACACGCTTCCAAGCCGGCCCATTAGCTCTGTTCTCAGAGCGAGGATGGGCCACTTGTGCCTGATCGAAACGGGTCTTCAACTGTAGCGGAACCCAAATAAAATAAGAAGATTATACACGCCAACAAAGTGGCATTGGTACAGTCTGAGGGCAATAGGACAGGGGGTGAGGCCCCCTGGGCTCTAACCTTGCATTTGCCTGCTCTGACTTGAATGTAGCCTAATGATTCAGTGCTCAGTCTGAAGGAAGTGAACTGCAATGTTCAACTCAATACTCAACTCTTAGCTGACATTTTTATCCGGGTTCTGGAAGAGGCATTACGTCCTGCAATGAAAAAAAATGATCATGGATGAAAATATTTAGGTACATAAGCTTTTCTTGACAGGCGTATACATGCGAGTCACGCGAGGACCGTAAAACTGCAGTGCGATAAAACCAAAGCCAGTTAATTCAGGCTAACCAGGTTTGAGCGTAAAGCAACATGAACTAGATTGGACTCTGATCCTTATTTTATGGTTTATATCTAAACTTATAATTAATCACAACTTAAACATACTTTCTCATTTATTTGAGATGCTAAGTCATAAATTTAAGATACTATCTCATTATTTTATGTATGTACATGAGGAGAAAAAATCTAAAGAAAAACAAAAAAACATCTTTAGCATCTTACGATAATGAGATAAAATTTAAAATATTTAAAAATAATGACTTCGAATAAATAAATATATATGGAAATAATAACATGGCAAAATAATAGAACAAAAAATGCCTTGTCAGTTAAACCTAATCAAAGTTCTTTGAATACCAACCTTTTACCTTTTCTACAAGGACAACAAGATTCAGTTTTCCAGTTATATTACATTTATGGAATTTGCCAGACGTTACAGTTTTAATGGTGTTAGAAAGGCAGGTGAATGTTACTTTGAAAATATCCATTTCATATCCTCCTGGGTCAGGGGGGTGCTGGAGCCTATCCCATCTGCACATTGGTCATCTGCCCAGTGCAGGGAAAGACACACAGACATACACATTCAGACACACACACATACACATTCAGACACACACACATAGGGCCAATTTAGCCTCTCCAGTTCGCCTGATTCGCCTTTTTGGACTCTGGGAGGAAACCAGAGTGCCGGGAAGAAACACCCGAAGCACATATAAACACCACAAAAAGGTCCCTGGTCTCCCGGCCGGGGAATCAAACCCAGGCCCTTCTTGCTATCCAACCCATCAAAAAGCTTTATCAAGTTATTTGAGCAAAAGCCTTTAAGAAGTTCGGAGCAATGGAAGTTTGTAAAAAAAACACAAATATTTCTTTTTTAAAATAAAGAACATAAGTTTGATAAACAGTATCTAATGAGTTCATATGAAATTGCTCTACAAACTTCTGGTCCTAAATTGAGACAACTGTGTAAATGTTTTGCTGAATACATCATATTATTGGATTAGATTAAATCAGATTTCATTTATCTGTTATCGAACAACAACAGGACATTTCTTGCATAATAGACAAATCACGGTGTGCTAGGCATAATACATTAAATGAATGGTTATGAATCTTATCAACAAAGGGTCAGTGTGGCTGCTGAATCACTTTTAGTGAATGATCTGTTTGTGAAACAGAGCAGCTTTAAACCAAATGTTTTGACCAAAAATCAAATTACACTTTTTAGTTATATAGTTTGTATACAAAAAATGTGAAGCTTAACAATGCGATCATATTCATCTGAACTGCATTCTAACACAATCTAACCTTTATTAACTTTTCACTCATTGTATGCTACGTAGCTGTATAATTTATCTGTAATCTTTGCATATGCAAAATATTATTGTATATTGAACATCTGAATACACTTATTTTTCTGACAATGTTTTGCAATGCACCTGTCCAGGGTGTATCCTGTCTTCTGCCTAATGACAGCTGGGATGGGATAGCCTCCCAACCCCCACCCCCGGCAAGAAACAGAAGAATAAGCAGTTTATATGACGTGTGTGTGTTATGCAGTGTAGACAATAATTTTCAAACATTAACACGAAACACAATCACAGGACACAAAAGAAGTTTCAAAGTATATGAAAATCGAGATTGTCTGTAAATCTCTGATTCCTCAAATGATCCATTCAGCTTCAAACAAGTATTCAGTAATACAGAAAGTCATCTGACATGTTTTACCATTATTACCTGAGCTTCAGACTGCATCGACCTTACATTGGTTTATCATTTCAGTGACATTTATAACATTTTCATTTACATGCAAACATTTATGCCAAAAATTTGTGTGCAAGGGTAGGGAACACCAAACTATGCAGAGCAGGAAGGGAAGCAGGGGGTATTTTACAAAGCAGGGTTTAGCCAGGTAATGTAATCCTAAATGTAAAGCCTGTCCAATTGGAGAAGAGGACAAACAATCCTATTGTACAGTCCTGAACTTTGATCTTGGTGTATCTGGCTACATAAGACATCAGGTTTTGTAAAGTACCACCCATTCTAATTTCGAAAAATTATTTGATCATTTGAAAATATATCTGATGTGATGTACTCAAAAAAGTACAACCCCATTTCTAAAAAAGTTGGGACGCTGTGCAAAATGTAAACAAAAACAAAATGCAATGATGTGCAAATCATTTAAATCCTATATTTTATTGAAAATAGTACAAATACAACATATCAAATGTTCAAACTGAGAAATTTTATTGTTTTGGAAAAATATATGCCCATTTTGAATTGTTGGAACAGGGGCAAAAGTTGGGAAGGGGGCAAGAAAAGGCTGGTAAAGTTGTGTAATGCTAAATTAAACATGGTGGTTAATTGGCAACAGGTCAGTAACATGATTGTGTATAAAAGAGCATCCCAGAGAAGTCTTTCAGAAGCAAAAATGAGGAGGGATTCACCACTCTGTGAAAGACTGCACAATCAAATAGTGCAACATTTCAAGAATAATGTTTCTTAATACAAAATAGCAAGGAACCTGTGGATTTCATCATCTACAGTACATAGTAACATTAAAAGATTCAGAGAATCTGGAGAAATCTCTGTATGCAAGGGACAAAGCCAAAAACCAGCCTTGACTAGCCAAGATCTTTGGGCCCTCGGGCGGCACTGCATTAAAAACATGATTCTGTAATGGAATTCACTGCAGGAACACTTCTAAAAAAACTCTGTGAACACTGTTTGTCACTGCATCCACAAATACAGGTTAAAACTCTAAAACTCAAAGAAGAAATCAAATATAAAAATGATCCAGAAATGCTGCCACCTTCTCTGGGCCCAAGCCCACTTAAAATGGACTGAGGTGAAGTGGAGAAGTGTCCTGTGGTCCGACGAATCAACATTTGAAATTCTTTTTGGAAATCATGGACACTGTGTCCTCTGGGCTAAAGACCACTCAGCTTGTTATCAGTGCACAGTTCAAAAGTCAGTACTCATGAGGGTATAGCGGTGCATTAGTGCACATGGCATGGGTGACGCACATCTGTGAAGGCACCATTAATGCTGAATGATATTTACAGGTTTTGGCAACATATGCTGCCATCCAGACGGCATGTCTTCTGCAAGTATTACAACAGCATTGCTCTGTATTAAAAGAGTGCGGGTGCTAAACTGGCCTGCCAACAGTCCAGACCTGTCACCCACTGATAACATTTGCCGCATTATGAAATAAAAAATACGACCTTGAAATGTTCAGCAGCTAAAATCCTATGTTAAACAAAAATGGGAAAATATTTCACTTTCAAAACTACAGTAATTGGTCTCCTTAGTTCCCAAACACTTACAGAGTGCTGTTAAAAGAAGAGGTGATGAAACACAGTGGTGAACATGCCCCTGTCCCAACTTTATGAATTCAGTGCCAATGCAAATACAAATATTTTCAGCCATGAAATTATCCCTTTTTACTCAAGATAACCATACCAGAAAAGCTAACACTAGATGGCTGGCTAGCTAGCTAGCACTCACTCTTTCTCTCTCCCCCATTCGTAGTTCATGCCTACTGACCATTTTTTTTCTTCATTATTCAGTCAAATATATTAAGTTTGTGTGAGTCATAATAGTGTGTTGATGTATAATTTGTGCGTCACAGAACTCAATAAAATAACAAATGCAAATAAAAACTCTGGAAATGTCATATAACCTGATTTTTTTATCTTACAACAGTGCATATATTTAAGTATTGCCTAAAGACCATCTGAACTACTTTTTAGAGTGTGTGCAGGGCGGAGAGGTACATGCAGGGCGGTGTAAGGAAAAATAGTACCCAAAGAAAACAAAATTTGGTGAAATTATCACTATTTTACAATTATTGGCATGACATATTAAACACACGTAAGCTCATTGGTCATTTTGGATAGCAGATAAAACGGTGATATTGGACCTAAGGATGTCTGGTTCCTAGTACTACAATGTTGAACAATTTTGACTCTGTAAATTTTTTCTAGAAAGGGGCATTTCACACCAAACCACTCTGAATGATTTTGTTTACATCTAAGCCATTGAATGATTAAGTAATTTAGCAAAATTGGTGGAGTTCCTCTTTAAGAGTCAGAAGACGTTGTCGAAGTTGTCTCAGCACTAAGAAAGATTTATTATTTTTTCAGTGGTGTTCAAAAGGAGAATGATAAAGACACACACACACAGACACATACACACACACACACACACACACACACATACACACACACCTCGAGTGATTTGGAGAAAACTTTACGTACGACAGTATAAGTATTATGCATTTTTCTGTATTTTACAAAAGGTAAACTCATATTTAACAACTGAAAAAATACCATGGCATAACATGCGTAAAAGGTTTTTTAAAATATTTTCTGAAATTCCTCAGGACTGCATTCCTGACTTTTTAATTGTGGGATAACTTTGACACACCTTAGATCAATTGATTTCCCTTTAAACCTCTCAACCTTATATTTTAAATAAAAAAAAATGAAGCATCTCAAGATTAGTTCATCGAGTGATTTTATTAAGACATGGCTCTGTCAGAGAAGAACTGCGTCAGTCGACGGTCTTTTCCTATTGGTAGTTTAGCGGTATCTCTCAGCCAGACACCAGGCCACGTTCTGCAGGAACTTGTCCAAAGACACGTGAACTTCAGGAGTGAAGTCAGCAGGGAACAGCATGGCCACGACCACAATGAGGTTGTGCGCCAGGATCTGAGATTGAAGAGAAATAGAATGTTGTTTTAAGAGAATAGTGAATATGATGTCTGTTTAGCTGTAATTTGAATATTTATACTGTTCGTCACAATCACGTGTATTTGAAAGTAGACCTACCTTAAAGTTAGCAGGGTCCACTCTAAGTTTGGAAGCGTGCAGTTCGCTGAGCTGAGACAGAGCTCCAGGAAGGTCGTCAATATGGGCCACTGCATCGGCGACGGCACCCATGATGGTCTTTCCATGCTTCTTCACTGGAGCGGATCCAGGACTCAGGTCAGACCAGTGGGAGAAGTAGGTTTTGGTCTGGGGGTACACGGTGAGCATCCTGATGGAGAAAATACAGATTAGCCGTGCAACTTACAAAAACCAAACCTAAAAGAGCAGCCCGGTAAAACTGGTCTAAATGTTAAATAATGTAATTTACGAAATTATGTTTAACGAAGAAAATAGAACCAGAAAAGTGCCTTAAGAAGCCGGTGCTACCTTAACCATGTGTAAAAACTCCATTGCATGTACCCGAGTATTTTTCGGTGAACGACAACGCTAAAATACACAGAATGGAATTACCTGCCAAAGGCTTCAGCTCCGATCTCATCAGCCTTGGAGGAGATTTTGCCCCAAAGGCCTCTCACCACAGACACGTCCTTAGCAGTGAGACTCATCGCTACGTCTTCTTCTTCTCAAATCAGGATGTATTCAGAAAAAAGCTCCTGGTGATTTTTGAAATTTTCAGCACTTTTATATTAAACCAATAACGGACCCACCCAGCCCTCCAGTCCAAACCACACCTCTGACGCACGTTACTGCTGATCTCCACCCAGCTTTACCAAAACCTTGCCAGTTTTTACTGTGGTATAATTTAGATAACGAAAATTATTTCTTTCGCGTATTACACGTTATCTATGGGCAATTTGCTTCAAACTGCCCTCAATCACATTTTAAATACTGAGACTTGCAAGCCTCGTATGTGGTGCCTTTCACTAATAAAACACAAGTGAAAATAAATGCACATTTAGTAAAGACAACGGATCTATTTAGAACCATGAACGCTAAAAAAAAACCATTTGCATGCTTTAATGGTTCTCTACATGGTGAATTTGTTCTTCAGACTGATGGAGAATGTGTTGTATATGGTTCTATATAGACCCCTTTTGGAAATGGTTCTACAAAGCATCACAAAGCCTTCTTCTATTGTTAGAAACATGACATCGCAACAATAGCAGAACCCTTTAGGTTTTTATTTTTTTACATAATTGTTTTTACGTGTAGAGTTCTGTCTACTTGCGAGAATGGCGACATGCTCTTCCAACACTATTTTCATAAATGATCCGCATTTACTGCTTAGATTTTTTTCACAGATATCCTGCAAATGTATTCTGTGCTATACATCTTGCATATCCGCTTTGAAGGAAGTTTGATTTGATCATTTTCTCATATTTTATCATTTTGCATCCCGCTTGCTTTTTTATTCGCTTAAATTATTTCAATCTTGACACTGTGTAAAATAAATTACTTTGCAAGATACTTAAACAAGTTTTAGCAAAAAGTCAAACTCCATGGGAAGCCATAATCCAATGTCATTTTGTGTTATTTTCAAGTGTATGTCGTGCATTCACTCGCAGCAGTTCAATTTTGTATAACTTGTGGATTTTGAACGCTTAATCATACTTAAAAATAAAACCCTGATAAGAAAATGAATATATTTGGCAACATAATTTGGACTTAATCCGATCACTGCTGTCCAGACACGTATTCCTGTCGTCCAGAAGAAATGAGCCAATCAAATTGTGCTCTTTCTGGAGGGCGGAGACGTTCAACTTCAATAAATTGTGCCCGTTCTCTGTACTATGCAAGGGATTTATACTGCACGCCTTCAAGCAAGTTAGTGAAGAGTCCCTAAACCGTCAGTATGGTTGAGTGGACAGATGCCGAGCGCAGTGCCATCACTGGCCTGTGGGGAAAGATCAGTGTCGACGAAATGGGACCTCAGGCCCTAGCCAGGTAGCTCTCTATGTTTTCATGAGTATTTACATGTTAATTGACTTGTTCTGTAAGAGCTTATTACTTCAGAACCTCTTTATTCTTCATTCTTCTGCATTCCAGGCTCCTGATCGTGTTTCCATGGACTCAGAGGTACTTCGCTTCCTTTGGTAACCTTTCCAGCCCCGCCGCTATCATGGGCAACCCTAAAGTGGCTGCTCACGGTAAGGTCGTCATGGGTGGGCTGGACAGAGCCGTGAAGAACCTGGACAACGTCAAGGCCACCTACGCCCAGCTCAGTAAGCTGCACTCTGAGAAACTGCACGTGGATCCCGACAACTTCGTGGTAAATTTCCGTGCTTCTACGTTGTTTCATAAAGCCCAATAATAGCATTTACCTCAGTGCTGAATAAGCGATGGTAGATTATTGCCTGTGTGTTAATCATTTTTGCTTATTTCTCTGTTTCTGTAGCTTCTTGCTGACTGCATCACCGTATGTGCGGCCATGAAGTTCGGACCCTCTGCCTTCACCCCTGATGTGCAGGAGGCTTGGCAGAAGTTCCTGTGTGTGGTGGTGGCTGCTCTGAGGAGGCAGTACCACTAGTGTAACTCTCAACGAAGACCAATTCACTACACAAAGCTGTTGAAAAAAATGATTACAGCAACAAACGAATAAAACCATTTTAAACGCACCTTACTAGTTCTGTTATTTTTCTATTTGTGCTTTAATGTATTATGGATTATGGATGTCATGCATTATGCAAGTAATGCATTATTTATTCTAACTTCACCTCCAGCTAATTTATTAGCTAAATGTAGTTAAACACTGCGCCATGTTGACTGCATGGTAGGTTTTCAGTCACTGAAAAGATGGATAGATGCCATTTGTTTCGAAAATGCTTTGGCTTAAATATTTTTTGTGGGTTGTTAGTGAACATTGACTGGCGCCATGTGTAACTAATGGAAACTGCTAATACAGTCTAGCAAAGGCTAATTTTATGGCCTTAATCTTAAATTTTGCACATTAATGGAGTTAGCTGAATTTCTGTTGCAATTTGTGGAGATCATTGTCTCTGTAACCCAGTGAGTACAAAACTTGCCAATGTTTCAATGCACAATAAACAAATTAATGGAATCTCGATCTCTCTACATACAGTATTTAAATCAGAATTGACGCACTATATCTGTTATATGGAGTAGTTGAAAACGGAGCGAAAGCTGCATTAGAAACTTTTCTCACGTAGTGTTTTAAAGCCTCTGCAGACGACACATTTTATACTTTATACTCGTTTAAGTACAAACTATGTTAGAAACAAAGTGAAAATTCGATTACCCCAAAGATTAGAAAGAAATAACCCCAGCCAGCAGGGAACGTTCCCCCAGCTTTGGCTAACATTACCTACAAGTTCTAATCATGTTTTAAGAAAACTTTTAATATAGCCTAATGTTCGAAGGACCTTTCAATGATGTTTATCATTTCAAATAATGTTGCTATAAGTTAACATGTCAACTGAGGCATCTTGTTTTTACTTACAACATTCAGAAGATGTTTTGTTATTGTGAGGGCCACAGATTATGACATGATGCGTAACATTCTCAGAACTTTTTAGAACAAAAGATTTCTAGCTGGGAACGGTACAAACATGGACGAATTATGCCTATCTAAGCCCCGCAGAGCGGCATCGTAATTTCGATATGCGACTTGAGGAGGGAAAACACGGGAACTCAATTAACCGGAACAGGTGCAACGTTCTCCTCTCTGCGTCTCTCGCTAAGCTCATGTCTCTGAACACATCAGGATTGCAGTGCTGTTGCGGCCGGAGCCGCTCTGGGGTGCATTTCCCGCACAACGACGGAGGGTCGCACTGAATTAACATAGCTCGATATCGTTCAACTAAACCTGCTGAATAAATAAATAAATAAATACACCATTAAGTGTTTATTTTGGTTCCTTTTTTTGTAATGTGTAATTCGTTTTGTAATGTGTTTTGACATTTTTTAATGGGTTGACATCACAGTGTAAAGGATCCTAATGGTTTAACAAGTGACCAATGGCTGATTCTAAATGCATTTGACGGTTTCGTAAAGGGATCTAATGCTGTTCTACAGGAAGACATTGAGCCAATTCCCATTAGAAAGCAAAATCGTAATGGTTTCTAGTGGTCCTTTTTTAGCATGGAACTGACATCCGAAGTACGACGGTTTCCCAAAACGTGTTGGTTCCACTGTAGTTTGAATCATCTTATAGTCCGAACTACAGTGTTTCCAGATGTGTTCGTTCTGACCTTCACAGCGGGAAACTAATTTACAAACTCACACATTTTGTAATATTATGCCAAAATAAGACAGTTGTGACTATAATTAATTTATTATTTAGTTTGTGCGTACATACACAACAGGTGTAATATTAATAGAATTAACAATTAAAACGGAAAAAAAGGAATTAAAACAATAGCCTAATAATAACAGGCAATGCTTCTTGTAGAAGAAAAAAATAGAGGAACTGCTGGCTAGTTCAATAGATTTATAGGCTCCATCTGCACATACGTAAAAAGAAAAAACAGTTATCAATACACAGCTCGACATTTTTTAACAGCCATATAAATAGAAAAGACCTGGCTTTTATTTTACTTTTAACTTCATTCATTGTTTAGGACAAAACTTTAAACATCTATTCAAACACCTCAGTGTCACTGCTGGACTGATATCCAGCCGACAGCGTCCTGTAGGCAGCGTCCTGTGACCACTGAGTATGCAGAGAAACAGATGGACTACAGTCTGTAATTATAGAACTACAAAGTGCACCTATACAGTAAGTGGAGCTGATAAAACGGACAATGAGTGTAGGAACAAGGAGGTGGTCATAATGTTACACCTGATCAGTGTATATTTTGGTTTTCTGACATTTAAGTTAACCTATATTTTGCCCTGGTGATCTTTGTGCCTATGGTGATATCCACAACCTAACATAAAATAAAACGTAGAGTATTTCAGTAGGATTTTTTCGCCATATGATCATGAACTTATGCAGGCTGTTTCATTATATAGCAGTGTATAGATAGATATAGATATAGATAGACAGCATATAAACTTTGTTGGCCAGCTTCTTGGACAAGGATTATGCATAGTTCTGGAAATCACAGGATTTTAAATGGAGATTTTACATTAAAAGGAAAAAAAATGACTAGGCTTGAAACAAAGTCCATGACTAGGCTCAATTCCTGGCCTTACGAGTTGGCTTTGTTTAACTGATTATCGCTACAATAAAGCTAATTTCCACTTGTATCTCTATGTGATTGTTACAGAGTGTATGTAATGGTGTGCATAACAGTGTATTCACTTTCACATACAAAGTTTGATACTCCTTGGGACAGTTGTAGTTTATAAACTGACATTTAAAGCATGTAAGATGTGCATGTAAAATACTTTATTTAGTATTTTGCAGTTTTTTCAGTGAATCCTCTGGTATTGGTGTTTAAAGTTAAAGGCTGTCTCGAAATATTATTGTAGAAACCTGTTAGCTGTCTGGGAAACTGGTTGTTAAAAATGTAGGAAGCTGTAAAAATTAAGAAATGCTCTATGATGAACAGAGCTGCAGACGATTATATTAAAATAGAAAAAGCTGTATAATATTGAGAATAAACTTTCAGAATGTCCAGAATGCCTCATGTTTGAAAGACAATGATCAAGTAGCTATTCATAGTAATTTATATTAAGAAATTAATATAAATAATTGTGTTCATTATATAATAACATTAAGTATTTTTGTCATGTCGTAATTTCTTTTTGTTCCCAAAGTATTTTCCCTTCTGAACAAACCTTTGGTTTATGTTTTAGTGTCTAGTTTATAATATTTCAGTCAACACTGTCATTATATGACAAGTGATTCCAAAGTTTTAAACGGTAGTTCAACAGCAAGCTTTCTATATTTTTTGTAATACCTTTCTGTAAAGGGCTTTTAGAGGCATTATACACTTTAGAGGTCTGGTTCCTGTCACCACCGCTCTGAACAATTTTGACTGATTACGTTTCTCTAGAACCACTCTGAATTACTTTGTTTACATGTTTACATTTAATTATGTCAAAATTTGAATCCGCTTAAAAGATCCAAATGCTATTCTGTGGCCTTCAAAGCAGCTATGTCAAGTACAGTCACATATGCAGTTCTGTGCAAGTGTCTTACACATCCAAGAAAATTGTTAGCAACTATTTATCTCATCAGTGAGTATATTTTTACTGTTACAAATGTAGCAATTCTAATAATATAATATTAGAGTACATGAATATAAGTAACAAGACTTTCTTGTTTTTAAAAATGTGAGATGTTATGAGATAATGACACAGCCAAAGTATGGACATGTCCTCCACGACAGTACACCTGATTTTGACTTTTGATTAATCCATAATCAAAAGCTAATCAGTACAATTTTATAAGTTTTGAATATGTAGATCTGAAATCTGTGTTTTTGTGTGCATAGTAAAGATCTCTCCAAAATAATGAATCTTATTTAATATAAAAGAATTATGAAACTTTCTGTATAGTATGTTTCCAGTTTTATCATCTTATTACTAAACCAAACTGAATTTAATCTGTTCTTGTATTAGACCATTTTATTATTTACAGGTGCTGTAAGGAAGATTCCAAAAAAGCTACCAATGTGGAAACTAAATGCAGAAACAGTTGGTTTGTAGCTTGTGTTGGGCATTTCATAAGCATTATGTATTCTTAAGTATTATATATTCTTAATTATCTGGAACTGCACTTAATTTCATGATGATTCAGATTCATTTTAAGAATGTGAGTTTTATAAAATAAAGTTTCATTAACAGTGTCTTGTGTCTCCTTTGTGTTTGGGTCCCAAACCAGAGCTAAAGTCTTGCTTGTAATAAGAGCGAAGTGTATTTTGTAACCATAATAGTGCAAAAAATTGACTACTAATGAATGTTTTGTCCTTTAAGTGTGTGTGTGTGTGTGTGTGTGTGTGTGTGTGTGTGTGTGTGTGTGTGTGTGCGCGTGCGTGCGTGTGTAATTTAGATTTAGTTTTAGCTCTGTACGTGTGGTTTAGCTAATAATACAATGATCATTTTCATGTATATACATATATTACTTACAACAGTAAACATCTATTCATACCATAAAATTCAAATATTCAAGAAAATTATGTTAATTAAGCACAAAAACCGGGCCAAGTCTGCTGGCCCAACTTTAGGCCGATGTCAAAAAGACACTGGCCCTAGTCTGGCGAACGGATTAGGCCCAGCTTCACGCCAGCACGCATTGGCTGTCTGGGTAACGACGACTTATTTCACTCGCAAACGTATTTTTTTTAACTTGATTCCAGTTTCTGTGGTGGAAAATACATCAGAGGGAACAGCAGTTGTCTTTAGCAGAGAGCATTTAGAGAAATCCACTTCGCGTTTTTTCACTGGTCTTGAGAAGTCTTCGTCGGGTTTTAGCTTAGTTTGTAGAGTTGTTCAACTTTGCTTCAAAACAGTTAGCCACAGCTTCAGGACTTCTGGTACTGAATGAATAACCTTAATCACATAAGCAATGAGTTTTGCTGACGCCGTGTGACGCAACGCCGCAAATCCAAACAACACAAAAGGGCGGAGAGGTACATGCAGGGCGGTGTAAGGAAAAATTGTACCCAAAGAAAACAAAATTTGGTGAAAGTATCACTATTTTACCATTATTGGCGTGACATATTAAACTTATAAGACACACGTAAGCTCATTGGTCATTTTGGATAGCAGTTAAAACGGTGATATTTGTAGGTTAGACCTAAGGATGTCTGGTTCCTAGTACTACAATGTTGAACAATTTTGACTCTGTAAATTTTTTCTAGAAAGGGGCATTTCACACCAAACCACTCTGAATGATTTTGTTTACATCTAAGCCATTGAATGATTAAGTAATTTAGCAAAATTGGTGGAGCTCCTCTTTAAGAGTCAGAAGACGTTGTCGAAGTTGTCTCAGCACTAAGAAAGATTTATTATTTTTTCAGTGGTGTTCAAAAGGAGAATGATAAAGACACACACACACACACACACACACACACATACACACACACCCCGAGAGATTTGGAGAAAACTTTACGTACAACAGTATGAGTATTATGCAGTTTTCTGTATTTTACAAAGGGCAAACTCGTATTTAACAACTGAAAAAATACCATGGCATAGCATGCGTAAAAGGTTTTTAAAAATATTTTCTGAAATTCCTCAGGACTGCATTCCTGACTTTTAATTGTGGGATAACTTTGACACACCTTAGATCAATTGATTTCCCTTTAAACCTCTCAACCTTATATTTTAAATTAAAAAGAAAAATGAAGCATCTTAAGATTAGTTCATCGAGTGATTTTATTAAGACATGGCTCTGTCAGAGAAGAACTGCGTCAGTCGACGGTCTTTTCCTATTGGTAGTTTAGCGGTATCTCTCAGCCAGACACCAGGCCACGTTCTGCAGGAACTTGTCCAAAGACACGTGAACTTCAGGTGTGAAGTCAGCAGGGAACAGCATGGCCACGACCACAATGAGGTTGTGCGCCAGGATCTGAGATTGAAGAGAAATAGAATGTTGTTTTAAGAGAATAGTGAATATGATGTCTGTTTAGCTGTAATTTGAATATTTATACTGTTCGTCACAATCACGTGTATTTGAAAGTAGACCTACCTTAAAGTTAGCAGGGTCCACTCTAAGTTTGGAAGCGTGCAGTTCGCTGAGCTGAGACAGAGCTCCAGGAAGGTCGTCAATATGGGCCACTGCATCGGCGACGGCACCCATGATGGTCTTTCCATGCTTCTTCACTGGAGCGGATCCAGGACTCAGGTCAGCCCAGTGGGAGAAGTAGGTCTTGGTCTGGGGGTACACGGTGAGCATCCTGATGGAGAAAATACAGATTGGACTCAACAAAGAGGCAAAAAACATACATCACAAGACCGGTTCAGTTCAACTAAATTCATCTGATTGTAAAGCAAAGCGTCGTGGTCTCTAAATAAACGGCAAAGATTTGAATTCTTGCTCACTAGTGTAAATTGCGCTTTCTTTTTTATAATCAACTCCAGATATACAGAACTGAATTACCTGCCCAAGGCTTCAGCTCCGATCTCATCAGCCTTGGAGGAGATTTTGCCCCAAAGGCCTTTCACCGCAGACACGTCCTTAGCAGTGAGACTCATCGCTACGTCTTCTTCTCAATTCAGGATGAATTCAGAAAAAAGCTCCTGGTGAACTTGATATTTTTGACGGCCTTTATATGAAAACTAGAAACGGACCCACCCAAACATTTTATCCAAACCACACCTCCGGGCTCCACCCAGCCTAGTCAAAACTGTGCCAGTTTTTAGCCTGGTATAATCCAGATAACAAAAATATTTTTCCCCCTTTTTGGGAGAAATCTGTATTAGCGCTGTTCTTTAACCTTGACCTTGCTGACCTACCTTCAACTCAAATAAACATTTTAAATGAAACACTTTAAAGCAAGTGTTTAAAGTATTACGTTTAGATAAACAAGATCAACCTTTTGCTTAAGTATTTATTTTTTTTTTTTTACCGTGCAGGAAAAATAGAGGCATAGAATATCACCCGTTTTGGTTGTGTCTCATCCTATATATATATATATATATATATATATATATATATATACATATAAGCGAAGCGAAGGGTTTAGATTTAAAAATACAGTTCTATTCCAATATATGTATAAAAAACATTTTTGCATAGATTTATGTAAAGCAAATAGTCCCTTTTATTTATTAAGACAACGTGTTTACGAGCGTAACCTTCCAAATTAAAACTTCAAAATACCAGAAGTTTTAAAGTGTCAGATTTAAGGCAAAGCCAGAGTTTAATTATGTTAAATGGTGCGTGTTAGGGTATTGTTTGGGGTTCTCACATTCAGAGCTCTGTCTATCTTGCTGAGAACAGGTACATGCCCTTTTTCACAAGTTTGAAGCATTTATCAAATATAATTTTGTTTATTTGTTTAATGCACTTTAGTCTTTGGAATGCATTTTGGATGAAACAATGTGTTTGAAATGTACCTCACATAAATAAATATATGCCCGTGTATTTTTCAGTATGTTATGTTTGCACCTGCGATTTATTGCTCTGAAATCATCTAATTCTATGAAATACAGGAGCTTAAATAGCTTATATCTGTGTCTACAGTAAGTTTGATTTGCTGCATCTTTTTTAGACCTTTAAAAAGCCCATTAATAATAATAGTTTCTATGAAATCCAAGGTCACTGACACTACTTGTTTAATTAATAATTGCTAAACAATGTAATACAAATACCAGTAAATAGTCGATTTCAACCTTCAGTCAATCTACAGCGTAGTTAAAGTGTGCTTGAATACTGCATATTCTTGCAAACATATTGCCGTACAATTTTTAAAGTATAACAGCTATATCTTGTTTTAATCTTGATAATATTTCTAAGAATATGTCTGCCAACAATTTTTTGGATAGAATTTTGTCCAGTCATGTATGCTCTACGTCCGAAGAGAAATGAGCCAATCAAATTGTGCTCTGTCTGGAGGGCGGAGACGTTCAACTTTAATAAATTGTGCCCGGTCTCTGTACTGTGAAAGGGATTTCTGTTTAACATTTTCAAGCAAGTTAGTGAAGAGACCCTAAACCGTCAGTATGGTTGAGTGGACAGCTGCCGAGCGCAGTGCCATCACTGGCCTGTGGGGAAAGATCAGTGTCGATGAAATGGGACCTCAGGCCCTAGCCAGGTAGCTCTCTACGTTTGTAATAGTATCTACATGTTAATTGACTTGTTCTGTAAGTGGATAAACCTGTAGAATTGAATTCCTGCTGCGGCTTCTTCTTCATGCTCAGTTCTTCTCGATTTCAGGCTCCTGATCGTGTTTCCATGGACTCAGAGGCACTTCGCTTCTTTTGGTAACCTTTCCAGCCCCGCCGCTATCATGGGCAACCCTAAAGTGGCTGCTCACGGTAGGACCGTCATGGGTGGGCTGGAAAGAGCCATCAAGAACATGGACAACATCAAGGCCGCCTACGCCCAGCTCAGTAAGCTGCACTCTGAGAAACTGCACGTGGATCCCGACAACTTCAGGGTGGGTTTCTCTAGGACTCTAGGCTTTATGTTATCTCATAATGTCGTTCATAGTCTGATTTTCTAAGTTTTTATGTTTTTTTTTTATAATTAATTTATGCTAGTAATCCAAATTATTGATTTCAAAGTGTTAACAGTAGTTATCCGCCTCCGTGCGAATATTTTTTTGCGATTGTTTTGTTTCTCCAGCTTCTTGCTGACTGCATCACCGTATGTGTGGCCATGAAGTTCGGACCCTCTGCCTTCACCCCTGATGTGCAGGAGGCTTGGCAGAAGTTCCTGGCTGTCGTTGCGTCTGCTCTGGGTAGACAGTACCATTAGTGTCATTCTCAGCGAATGAGACAAACAGCTTAAGACCAATTCAGTGCACAAAGCTGTCGACAAAAATGCTCTGACAAATAAATAAACCAATCAAACGCACCTGTCTAGTTGTGTAATTTATTTCAATCATTTGTAATCATATGGAGGAGCACTTCGCAAGCATGCATGATATCAGTACGTCTCAGCCAACAGTTTAAAATGTTTATTCCCTGCAGCAATACGATGTCATACCAATGGCATCAAAGGTTTTCAGTCACGTTGTATCAAGTATTTGAAAAAAAGGAATAAAAACAGACAGCCAGCTGTTTTCACGTTACAGCTGTCAGTCCGAACTGACTGACAGCCCATTTTCTGGTAGTCTGTGGAAGTAGACACATAAATATATTTTTTGTTAACACTAGTCGGTTATGGTCACTCTAATGACTGTAGTATCAGCCATAATAATTGTTACAGTGTAAAAAAGCATATGTTTTCTGCTGAGTTAAGGAATCTTGTGGCAAATTATTGCGTTTTGAAACCCTGGTTGGCCGATATGCAAATTTCGTCACATTACCAAGAACACCTTATACCTTATACAACCCCATTTCCCAAAAAGTTGGGATGCTGGGCAAAATGCAAATAAAAACAAAATGCAATGATGCACAGATAATTTAAACCCTGTATTTCATTGAAATTAGTACAAAGACAAAATATCAAATGTTGAAACTGAACAAAAAGAAGCACCTGGTGGTTGATTGACAACAGGTCAGTAACATGTTTGGGTATAAAAAGAGCATCCCAGAGAGGCTGAGTCTTTCAGAAGTAAAGATGAGGAGCGGTCCACCACTCTGTGAGAAACTGACCGATCAAATAGTGCAACATTTCAAGAATATTGTTTCTCAATGTAAAATAGCAAAGAACTTTTGCTTTTCATCATCTACAGTATATAATGACATTAAAAGATTCAGAGAATATGGAGAAATCTCTGTATGAAGGGACAAGGCCAAAAACCAATATTTGCTGGACATGATCTTTGGGCCAGCACAGCACTGCATTAAAAACAGACATGATTCTGTAGTGGAAATCACTGCATGGGCTCAGGAACACTTCTGAAAATCAGTGTCTGTGAAAACAGTTTGTCGCTGCTTCCACAAATGCAAGTTAAAACTCTAAAATGCAAAGAAGAAACTGTACATAAACAGGATCCAGAAACACCGCCAACTTCTCTAGGCCTGAGTTCATTTAAAATGGAATAAAGGGAAATGGAAAAGTGTCCTCTGGTCTGACGAATTCACACTTTTTGGAAATCATGGATGCTGTGTCCTCTGGGCTAAAGACCACTCAGCTAATTATCAGTGCACAGGTCAAAAGCCAGTTTTCATGATATTATTGTGGGGCATTAGTGCACATGGTATGGGTGACGTGCACATCTGTGAAGGCACCATTAATGCTGAAAGATATAAACATGTTTTGGCCACATCTGCTGCCATTTAGATGATGTCATTTTCAGGGAAGGCCTTGACTATTTCAGCAAGACAATGACAACCCACATTCTGCACGTATTACAGCAGCATTGCTCCGTAGTAAAATAGTCTGGGTGCTAAACTGGCCTGCCTGCAGTCCAAACGTGTCACCCACTGAAAACATTTTGGGCATTATGAAATGAAAAATAAGACAAAGGAGACCCTGAACTGTTCAGCAGCTGAAATCCTATATCAAACAAGAACGGAAAGACATTTCACTTTCAAAACTACAACAGTATCTCCTCAGTTCCCAAACATTTTTAAAAGAAGAGGTGATGAAACACAGTGGTAAACATGCCCCCGTCCCAACTTTTTTGGAACGTTTTGTTGGCATCAAATTCAAAATGTGTATATATTTTTCAAAAAACAATAAAATTTCTCAGTTTCAATGTTTGATATGTTGTCTTTGTAGTATTTTCCTTTAAAAATATGGTTTATATGATTTGCATATCATTGGCTGGCTTGTCAGATCGACTTTAAAAACTACTTCATGTGGAATTAAGTAAATTAACTAGTTTTATTCAACCTAAATAAATACTTTGAATGAACGATTCTTTCTATCAATATAATTTTTTGAGTTGAATAAATCTAGTTTAATTGCTTGTTACCACATGGAGTAATTTTTTTAAGTAGATCTAATAAGCCACTTTTTACAGTGCAACAACCAAATGGCTACTGAACCCGGGATCCCAATAGCTAACAGCAGCAATGATTTTATACATTTTTTTCTATAATAAAACAATCAGGCAAAAAATTTAAAAAAACAGTCAACCTCTACAAACCTGCTGCCCTACAAAGCTAACCCAGCTCTCAAATACAGCGTAACTACTGCAGAGAGGCTGGAATCATTTACCTTACTTCACCAAACTGAGCTGGATAAAATTATTTCCTTTGGAAAATCTTTTACTTGCATATTAGCTCCAATTCCTACATCTCTACTCAAAGAGATTTTGTCAGACATAACCAAGTCTTTTCTATCAATAATAAACTCCTCTCTTAGCCTTAACTATATACCAAAAACTTTTAAGCAAGCAGTAATTAGAACTCTGATTAAGAAACCTAAAGTTATCAAATTATAGATCTCAAATCTTCCCTTTATATCAAAGATTTTGGAAAAAGCTGTGGCACAACAATTTGCATAGGGCTCACATACACGAAAAATTCCAGTCTGGATTTAGGCCCCATCGTAGTACATAGACAGCACTAGTAAAATTGTAAGTGATTTCTTATTATCCTCTGGCCAAAGAAATGTATCTTTGCTGGTTTTGCTTGATTTTAGTGCAGCATTTGATACGATAGACCACTCTGTCTTACTAGACTAGAAAACCTTGTAGGCATAACAGGAATAGCTCTTTCCTGGTTCAGGTCTTACCTGACTGATTGCTAGATTGCTATCAGTTTGTGAATGTCAACAGCAAATCATCTGTTCTTACAAAAGTACAGTATGGTGTTCCGCAAGGCTCTGTTTTAAGACCTCTATTACTCACATTATACACTGCCTGGCCAAAAAAAAAGGTCACACACTCAAATATTTCGTTGGACCGCCTTTAGCTTTGATTATGAGACGCATTCACTGTGGCATCGTTTCCACAAGCTTCTGCAATGTCACAACATTTATTTCTGTCCAGAGTTGCATTAATTTTTCCCCAAGATCTTGTATTGATGATGGGAGATTTGGACCACTGCGCAAAGTCTTCTCCAGCACATACCAAAGATTCTCAATGGGGTTCAGGTCTGGACTCTGTGGTGGCCAATCCATGTGTTAAAATGATGTCTCATGCTCCCTGAACCACTCTTTCTCAATTTGAGCCCGATGAATCCTAGCATTGTCATCTTGGAATATGCCCGTGCCATCAGGGAAGAAAAAATCCATTGATGGAATAACCTGGTTGTTCAGTATATTCAGGTAGTCAGCTGACCTCATTCTTTGGGCACATAACGTTGCTGAACCTAGACCTGACCAACTGCAGCAACCCCAGATCATAGCACTGCCCTCACAGGCTTGTACGGTAGGCACTAGGCATGATGGATGCATCACTTCAGCCGCCTCTCTTCTTACCCTGATGTGCCCATCACTCTGGAACAGGGTAAATCTGGACTCATCAGACCACATGACCTTCTTCCATTGCTCCAGAGTCCAATCTTTATGCTCCCTAGCAAATTGAAGCCGTTTTTGCTGGTTAGCCTCACTGATAAGTGGTTTTCTTAAGGCTACACAGCTGTTTAGTCCCAATCCCTTGAGTTCCCTTCACATTGTGCGTGTGGAAATGCTCTTACTTTCACTATTAAACATATCCCTGAGTTCTACTGTTGTTTTTCTACGATTTGATTTCACCAAACGTTTAAGTGGTCGCCGATCACGATCATTCAAGATTTTTTTCTGACCACATTCCTTCCTCAAAGATAATGTTTCCCCACCGTCCTTCCACTTTTTAATAATGCGTTGGACAGTTTTTAACCTGATTTTAGTAGGTTAAGCAGTCTCCTTAGATGTTTTCTCTGCTTGATGCATGCCAATAATTTGACCCTTCTGAAACAGATTAATATTTTTTCCACGACCACAGGATGTGTCTTTCAACATGGTTGTTTAACAAATGAGAAGCTACTCACTACATCAGTTAGGGTTAAATAACTTGTTGCCAGCTAAAACATAATCACCCATGCAGTATTTATCCAATGGGACACTCTTACCTAATTGCTTAGTTAAATCCAGGTAGTGACCTTTTTTTTGGGCCAGGCAGTGTATATGCTACCACTACTAATGGTACCATAACCAGTAAATATGGCATCAATTTCCACTGCTACGCTGATGACACACAATTGTATATTTGGACCAAACCAGATGATACACTTCAACTTAATAAGATTGAGGACTGTATGAAAGGCATAAAAGACTGGATGTTTAGTAGCTTCCTCCTACAAAACAGAGATTCTTCTTCTTGGTCTAAAAACTGCTAGAAACAAACTGTCTAATTTAACGCTTAAACTTTAAATAGTTTCGCAGTTGCATCAGGTACGTCCGTAAAAAACCTTGGTGTCACGATCGATCATGATCTGTCCTTCAATGCACATATAACCAATATTAGTAAAATAGCTTTCCTCCATCTTTGCAATATTGCCAAATCAAGAAATGCACTGCCTCTACAGGATGCAGACAGGCTAGTTCATGCATTTATTACCTCAAGGCCTGATTACTGTAATGCCCTTCTGTCTGGATGTTCCGGCAAAACCCTCAACAAGCTTCAATTAGTCCAGAATGCTGCAGCCAGAGTCCTCACAAGAACTAGAAAGTTAGACAATATCAGCCCAGTTTTATCAAACCTATACTGGTTGCCAGTTCAATTCTTTTACTGACATATAAAGGTCTAAACGGAATCACCCTTCACTACCTGAGTGAACTTCTCGTATCATGAACCATTACGCTTACTTAGATTGCAAGGTGCTGGCTTACTACTGGTACCTAGAATTATTAAAGTTACATCAGGGGTTTAGAGCCTTCTCATACAGAGCCCCCCAGCTTTGGAACAATCTTACAGTTAGTGTTTGGGACTTAGACACAGCCTCAGTCTTTAAGTCGAGGGTAACTAGTTCTTCTGTTAGATAAAAGGTGCAGATCTTGGGGTTCATGGACATTGAGTATAATGGTAAACTGGGAGTGTTGGTGATGTCATCCCGCTGCTCTCATGCTTTCACTCAAATTTGTTGAGGATGGAGTGGAAGGGCACTGACATCTCAGGGAGCCCTCATGTTGGTTACCTTCTGGCTCTCCCTTTTATTTACTCTGTAATAGATAGACCTGCCGGAATTTCTGCTGCTCTCTGTTAACACTGTATACCGTAATCAGTCTCTCTTATCAGAACTAACTGCCTGTGTGTTCCTTTGCTGAGCTGAACAACGGCCTATCCTGTGCAGTCTGATGCTGTTGCTTCATCTGCCTTGATCAGGTGCACACTGCTCGCCAGTATTCTGGACCAGTTTGACCACCATGGAGCTTCTGGCTGTACAACACTGTGCAAACATCACCTGCACACCAATGACCGTCCTGATGATACTGCTGCATTTTTTAATCACAGACATTGCTTCTTCTGCTTTTACCCTTTTCCATATCTTATACTAATGGTCAAACCTTATTCTCTGCTGTTATTGTTAGCTACCCAGTGTCGACCAGAGGAGGCTGGGTTCCCCTTTTGAGTCTTGTTTCCTCTCAAGGTTTTTCCGTTTGCTCTTCTGTTTTTTCCATGCCCCTGTCGCCATTGGCTTGCTTATGGAGGTTTGGACCTGGGTCTTTCTGCAAAGCTGCTTTGTGACAACATCTGTTGTAAAAACAGGTGCGGGGGGATGACAGGGGGCGACCATTGCCCCATCGTTAAAAAAACGTCGCTTATTGCCCCATCATTGAAAAAATGTTGTTAAAGTGCCCTCTAGAGTGGCAAAAATGAGAGGAAGTGCCCTACTGCCGGCTGCCCTTCAGATGGGAAAATTAGACTGAGAGCCCTCTGGGGTGCCCCTTCAGGAAAAGATTAAGATGATGTTTCCTTTAGAACAAGAAAATTCCTAATGTCTTAATGAGTCCCCTTTTTAGTGGAGAAAATGTGATGCAGTGCCTTAAAATGGCACCCTTAAAATGGTCTAAACTTGATGTTTCCTGTGGGTGCCCTTCCAGTGGAAAGGGGTGCCATGCTGAAGTACCATCTATGCCACCTCTGCATGACAATGTCCCAAAAAGGTGCCATGTTTCCCAAAGTGGGTGTCATGAAGACAGTCTAGGGGTGCCGGCAAATACATTGGCAAAATTATGAATCTACGTCTTAAACCCTGCTTACATATAAAACACATTTTTCTGCGTTTTGCAAGCAGCCAATAAAGTAGGCTAAAATCTAGCTAGCATTGTGATGTAACCTTATGTGCACTATCCCTGTTTTTTTATTTTTCAATGTAATATTTAGGTTAGGTTACTATGTTGGGTTAAGTGTATTTAAAAGTAAATGAGAGTAAACTGTTGCCAACGATGACACAACAAACTTTAAAATACTCTATCCAATTATTAAAACGTACATCCAATCCATCATGTTTTCAGTTTTAACCACGCCCCCTCTAGAATGTTCAGATGTCAGAGTGTTGGTGAAATAAATGTTAATAGTCCCCTCTGTGTTTTACTTCGGAGGTGTTTGTGAAATAAACATTTTAAAGGTTTAAAGTTCTCTGCGTGTTTTATCACAGCTTTTCATCTGCATCGCCTTATAATATAATGTTAATCTTAATCAAGGATGAAGACTAATTCATCACATATGATGCATCATAGCGTTTTGCGCTGGTGGGGCCCTATGTTCTGCAGTAGGCACTTTCGAAAAATGGCGCAGGATTTCTCATCGGTTAGCAATTATATGACGGTGTCTGTATTAAACAAAACATTAGAAATAGCTTTTGGGTCGTAGCTCTTCCTTAATTTAACCGAAAAGTAAAGGTCTCGAAAGTAAAGCAAAGGTCTCGGAATTCATGTTATGGAGAGATTCGTTCCAAAAAGCATCATAAGTTTCATGATTTTTTTTTTTCATGTTACACTCTGTTGTGACTGGGCTTTGCACATTCACAATGGTTCCCCTTTAAGGAGACTTTAACGTTGGTTTCATATTGCAATAAAACACAAATGATATTCATTTATCGAATGACTTTATTCAGATATGGTCATGTCGAAGAATCAAAGAACAGCTGCGTCAGTCGACGGTCCCTTCCCATTGGTAGTTTAGCGGTATCTCTCAGCCAGACACCAGGCCAAGTTCTGCAGGAACTTGTCCAAAGACACGTGAACTTCAGGAGTGAAGTCAGCAGGAAACAGCATGCCCACGACCACAATGAGGTTGTGCGCCAGGATCTGAGATTGAAGAGAAATGGGAAAAACACATTTTTAAAACAGTCTCCAGCCTCCAAATCTTCCAATAATTGTCGCTTGAGTCAGGTGCCACAATCTCAGAAACAAAGGTACGAAACTAACAGTGGGGGAAAGTACGCCTCTTGTCACTGGGGTGGTACCCTCAATGGTACATGTCAGTAACTTCAGTCAGGGAACATAACTGTTCCATAATCTGTTGAAAATATGTTTTCTAGGTTCTATTGACACACACCCCGTCTCGTCTGCAGGCTTTTATTGCTCTGTTTTAAAACAACAAGTTCTGAAGGGGTACAAATACTTTTCCACAGGGAAAAACTACTATAGGGTACACAGTTGGACCTTAAAACCACTGTTGTAACTTTGAGGGTACATTTACATTGTTTGTACCTTGATAAATGTACCTTCACTGTAGCTTTATTTCTAACAGTGCACTCGGAAAAAAACGTTTTGGAAGTACACTGGTTTATTGAGATTTCGCTTTTATAAAAATACATTAAAGATATAATTAATAATATTTTCTCCTTTATGGTTATTTACATATTCAAGGAAGCCATGCGCATTTGAAAGTAGACCTACCTTAAAGTTAGCAGGGTCCACTCTCAGCTTGTAAGCGTGCAGTTCGCTGAGCTGGGACAGAGCTCCAGGAAGGTCGTCAATATGGGCAACTGCATCGGCGACGCCACCCATGATGGTCTTTCCATGCTTCTTCACTTGAGCAGATCCAGGGCTCAGGTCAGACCAGTGGGAGAAGTAGGTCTTGGTCTGGGGGTACACGGTGAGCATCCTGATGGAGAAAATACAGAATAGACTTGACTAAACACAGAGGCAAAGCATACATCACAAGACCAGTTCAATTCAACTAAATTCTTTTGATTGTAATATGTAAACCTAAGTAATAACAAAGCGTCCTTGTCTCTGAATAAAAAGCATCGACTTGAATTCTTGCTCACTTCTGTAAATTTCTCTTTCGTTAATCAACTCCAGATATACAGAACTGAATTACCTGCCAAAGGCTTCAGCTCCGATCTCATCGGCCTTGGAGGAGATTTTGGCCCAAAGGCCTTTCACCACAGACACGTCCTTAGCAGTGAGACTCATCGCTACGTCTTCTTCTCAATTCAGGATGAATTCAGAAAAAAGCTCCTGGTGAACTTAATATTTTTGACCACCTTTATATTAAAACTAGAAACGGACCCACCCAAACATTTTATCCAAACCACACCTCCGGGCTCCACCCAGCCTAGTCATAACTGTGCCAGTTTTTAGCCTGGTATAATCCAGATAACAAAAAATATTTTTCCCCCAAAGTCCCTTTTTGGGAGAAATCTGTATTAGCAATTTTCTTTAAGCTTCTTTAAGAAGTTTTAAAGTGTCAGATTTAAGGCAAAGCCAGAGTTTAATTATGTTAAATGGTGGGGGTTAGGATATCGTTTGGGGTTCTCACATTCAGAGCTCTGTCTATCTTGCTGAGAACAGGTACATGCCCTTTTTCACAAGTTTGATGCGTTTTTCAAATATAATTTTGTTTGTTTAATGCACTTTAGTTTTTGAAATGCATTTTGGATGAAACAATGCATTTGAAAGATATCTCACATAAATGAGAATATGTCCGTGTATTTTTCTGTATGTTATGTTTGCACCTGCGATTTATTGCTCTGAAATCATCTAATTCTATAATATACAAGTGCTTAAATAGCCTATATCTGTGTCTACAGTAAGTTTGACTGAAATCTTTAATCATTTCGCAGTCTGCATCTTTTTTAGACCTTAGTCCCTGACACTATTTGTAAAATGTTTAATTGCAAAACAATGTAATCAAATACCAGTAAATCGTCGGTTTCAACAACGTAGTTGCAGACATATTGCTGTATATTTTTTAAAGTATAACAGCTATATCTTATTTTTACAGTCTTGATGATATTGCCAGGAATACACCTGACAACATTTGTGGATATCATTTTGTCCTGTCATTTATGCTCTACGTCCGAAGAGAAATGAGCCAATCAAATTGTGCTCTGTCTGGAGGGCGGAGACGTTCAACTTTAATAAATTGTGCCCGGTCTCTGTACTGTGAAAGGGATTTCTGTTTAACATTTTCAAGCAAGTTAGTGAAGAGACCCTAAACCGTCAGTATGGTTGAGTGGACAGCTGCCGAGCGCAGTGCCATCACTGGCCTGTGGGGAAAGATCAGTGTCGATGAAATGGGACCTCAGGCCCTAGCCAGGTAGCTCTCTATGTTTGTAATAGCATCTACATTTTTATTGACTTGTTCTGTAAGTGCATAAACCTGTAGAATTGAATTCCTGCTGCGGCTTCTTCTTCTTCTTCTTCTTCTTCATGCTCAGTTCTTCTCGATTTCAGGCTCCTGATCGTGTTTCCATGGACTCAGAGGCACTTCGCTTCCTTTGGTAACCTTTCCAGCCCCGCCGCTATCATGGGCAACCCTAAAGTGGCTGCTCACGGTAGGACCGTCATGGGTGGGCTGGAAAGAGCCATCAAGAACATGGACAACATCAAGGCCGCCTACGCCCAGCTCAGTAAGCTGCACTCTGAGAAACTGCACGTGGATCCCGACAACTTCAGGGTGGGTTTCTCTAGGACTCTAGGCTTTATGTTATCTCATAATGTCGTTCATAGTCTGATTTTCTATGTTTTTATGTTTTTTTTATAATCAATTTATGTTAGTAATCCAAATTATTGATTTCAAAGTGTTAACAGTAGTTATCCGCCTCCATGCGAATCATTTTTTGCGATTGTTTTGTTTCTCCAGCTTCTTGCTGACTGCATCACCGTATGTGTGGCCATGAAGTTCGGACCCTCTGCCTTCACCCCTGATGTGCAGGAGGCTTGGCAGAAGTTCCTGGCTGTCGTTGCGTCTGCTCTGGGTAGACAGTACCATTAGTGTCATTCTCAGCGAATGAGACAAACAGCTTAAGACCAATCCAGTGCACAAAGCTGTTGACAAAATGATCACTCTGACAGACAAATAAAACCATTTTAAATGCACTTTACTAGTTTTGTTGTTTATTTCGGAGTTCGGGCATTGTTTGTGACAACGCTAGCTATTTCACAGCCAGTAATTGTAAATGTATTTGTTTTCAGTTAAACGTTGTCACCTTATGTGCATCCTACATAAACGGCCGCATAAACAGGTTCGGGGTGTAACGGAATACACGTATTGACAATACGTATTCAGAATACAGAAATGATCTGTATTCAGTCCAAGTTACAATGTGTAAAAGCAGTATTCAGAACAATACTCAAAAGAAACACCATCAATGCTTATTTATTAACTATGGCATGTCCAACCATGTACGAATTTTAAAGAGGACCAATTAATGGCTTCATCACAAACAGTGAAGTTTTAAAGCCTCACCAGACTAGTTATTTATGAATAACATTGCCAAACACTATCAGGAACGGTATACATTAACTAAAGAAAAGATTTTACCAAATATGTTGGTAAACGTGGTACATGTTAGATGTGAGTTCATAAATGTTCCAAGAAAGAATATATTGTAACCGAAACTGAAAGCAGCTCATAGCAATGATGACGGTTGTGTTCAGGGACAAGCGCAAACCGTCAAATATCCCAGTTGCATATTGCTGATCTAAATGTTTTTGACACTTAATAACTTACACAAGCGATTAAATACCACATTCGCTCAAAGCAGCACCATAACTTGAATAAACTGAATTTGCAGAAAACATCCTTGCGGACGAATTTGCAGTTTATTTAAATCTCACATTCCCTTGCCTTTAATTTATCTATTGAATAGAAGTTTAAAGTTTTGTCCTAAACAATGAATGAAGTTAAAAGTAAAATAAAAGCCAGGTCTTTTCTATTTATATGGCTGTTAAAAAATGTCGAGCTGTGTATTGATAACTGTTTTTTCTTTTTACGTATGTGCAGATGGAGCCTATAAATCTATTGAACTAGCAAGCAGTTCTTCTATTTTTTTCTTCTACAAGAAGCATTGCCTGTTATTATTAGGCTATTGTTTTAATTCCTTTTTTTCCGTTTTAATTGTTAATTCTATTAATATTATACCTGTTGTGTAGGTACGCACAAACTAAATAATAAATTAATAATAGTCACAACTGTCTTATTTTGGCATAATATTACAAAATGTGTGAATTTGTAAATTAGTTTCCCGCTGTGAAGGTCAGAACGAACACATCTGGAAACACTGTAGTTCGGACTATAAGATGGTTCAAACTACAGTGGAACAAACACGTTTTGGGAAACCGTCGTCCTTCAGATGTCAGTTCCATGCTAAAAAAGGACCACTAGAAACCATTACGATTTTGCTTTCTAATGGGAATTGGCTCAATGTCTTCCTGTAGAACAGCATTAGATCCCTTTAAGAAACCGCCAAATGCATTCAGAATCAGCCATTGGTCACTTGTTAAACCATTAGGATCCTTTACACTGTGATGTCAACCCATTAAAAAAAGTCAAAACACATTACAAAACGAATTACACATTACAAAAAAAGGAACCAAAATAAACACTTAATGGTGTATTTGGTTTTTTTTTTTTCTTTGTTTTTTTTTTTAGTTAGTTGAACGATATCGTTCAGTGCGACCCTCCGTCGTTGTGCGGGAAATGCACCCCAGAGCGGCTCCGGCCGCAACAGCACTGCAATCCTGATGTGTTCAGAGACATGAGCTTAGCGAGAGACGCAGAGAGGAGAACGTTGCACCTGTTCCGGTTAATTCAGTTCCCCTGTTGTCCCTCCTCAAGTCGCATATCGAAATTACGATGCCGCTCTGCGTTCTGAGAATGTCACGCATCATGTCATAATCTGTGGCCCTCACAATAACAAAACATCTTCTGAATGTTGTAAGTAAAAACAAGATGCCTCAGTTGACATGTTAACTTATAGCAACATTATTTGAAATGATAAACATCCTTGAAAGGTCCTTTGAACATTAGGCTATATTAAAAGTTTTCTTAAAACATGATTAGAACTTGTAGGTAATGTTAGCCAAAGCTGGGGGAACGTTCCCTGCTAGCTGGGGTTATTTCTTTCTAATCTTTGGGGTAATCGAATTTTCACTTTGTTTCTAACATAGTTTGTACTTAAACAAGTATAAAGTATAAAATGTGTCGTCGGCAGGAGCTGTAAAACACTACGTGAGAAAAGTTTCTAATGCAGTTTTCGCTTTTTTTTATGTAGAGAGATCGAGATTCCATTGATTTGTTTATTGTGCATTGAAACATTGGCAAGTTTTGTGGCTGTTGTAAATAAAATGCATTACACGGCACAATAATTAGTCTGTTATTATTTTAGACAACTCATGTAAGTGCACCTAGGAATTTGTTTTGGTACTATGGTGTATTTAAGCTGGAATGCTTGCATGATTATTAAAACATGCTAACTTGCTTACTCTGGCTAAGGATCCTTGGGAAGTGAAATCAACAAGGATCCTCTACAAGGATGATCTTTCATCCGAGTTTCCATCACACTTTCCTTCCGAAATGCTCTCGGACAAGAGATAAAAACTGTGAGCACAGTTCAGGGTCTGACCGAGCTTTTGCTCTTGAGATATTCCTCAATTCTGTCTGGTGTGATGGACGTGACTGCTCTTAAGCTTTTTTTAGCCATACCTGTCACTATGGCTGGTGCAGAAAGATCTTTTTTTAACTGAAAATTTGCTTTAGAAAACAGCAAGGAGCAAAGAGCCTCTGTTAAAGGCAAGATCATTTTATTGTATTCTTTCTGTGTTCTATTTTTGGAAGCCCACACAGGCCCTCCACCCTGTTTTCTGCGGTGGGACCCCAGAATTTTGCGCTATGTCACTGACGTCATCATATGTATATACATGTATATGTGCAGTTCATGTTTTCAGATGATGGAAATGCATAATTTTTCATCTTTTTACGGCATCAAAAGTACAATTGAACATTTCATAGTTGGATGTTCAAGTCTTTATAATTGTGCAATTGAGAAAAAGGAACTCACTGGGTTACAGAGACAATGGTCTCCACAAATTGCAACAGAAATTCAGCTAACTCCATTAATGTGCAAAATTTAAGATTAAGGCCATAAAATTAGCCTTTTCTAGACTGTATTAGCAGTTTCCATCAGTTACACATGGCGCCAGTCAATGTTCACTAAGATAAAAACCCACAAAAAATATTTAAGCCAAAGCATTTTCGAAACAAATGGCATCTATCCAACTTTTCAGTGACTGAAAACCTACCATGCAGTCAACATGGCGCAGTGTTTAACTACATTTAGCTAATAAATTAGCTGGAGGTGAAGTTAGAATAAATAATGCATTACTTGCATAATGCATGACATCCATAATCCATAATACATTAAAGCACAAATAGAAAAATAACAGAACTAGTAAGGTGCGTTTAAAATGGTTTTATTCGTTTGTTGCTGTAATCATTTTTTTCAACAGCTTTGTGTAGTGAATTGGTCTTCGTTGAGAGTTACACTAGTGGTACTGCCTCCTCAGAGCAGCCACCACCACACACAGGAACTTCTGCCAAGCCTCCTGCACATCAGGGGTGAAGGCAGAGGGTCCGAACTTCATGGCCGCACATACGGTGATGCAGTCAGCAAGAAGCTACAGAAACAGAGAAATAAGCAAAAATGATTAACACACAGGCAATAATCTACCATCGCTTATTCAGCACTGAGGTAAATGCTATTATTGGGCTTTATGAAACAACGTAGAAGCACGGAAATTTACCACGAAGTTGTCGGGATCCACGTGCAGTTTCTCAGAGTGCAGCTTACTGAGCTGGGCGTAGGTGGCCTTGACGTTGTCCAGGTTCTTCACGGCTCTGTCCAGCCCACCCATGACGACCTTACCGTGAGCAGCCACTTTAGGGTTGCCCATGATAGCGGCGGGGCTGGAAAGGTTACCAAAGGAAGCGAAGTACCTCTGAGTCCATGGAAACACGATCAGGAGCCTGGAATGCAGAAGAATGAAGAATAAAGAGGTTCTGAAGTAATAAGCTCTTACAGAACAAGTCAATAAACATGTAAATACTCATGAAAACATAGAGAGCTACCTGGCTAGGGCCTGAGGTCCCATTTCGTCGATACTGATCTTTCCCCACAGGGCAGTGATGGCACTGCGCTCGGCATCTGTCCACTCAACCATACTGACGGTTTAGGGTCTCTTCACTAACTTGCTTGAAGGCGTGCAGTATAAATCCCTTGCATAGTACAGAGAACGGGCACAATTTATTGAAGTTGAACGTCTCCGCCCTCCAGACAGAGCAAATTTGATTGGCTCATTTCTTCTGGACGACAGGAATACGTGTCTGGACAGCAGTGATCGGATTAAGTCCAAATTATTTTGGCGAATATATTCATTTTCTTATCAGGGTTTTATTTTTAAGTACGATTAAGCGTTCAAAATCCACAAGTTATACAAAATTGAACTGCTGCGAGTGAATGCACGACATACACTTGAAAATAACACAAAATGACATTGGATTATGGCTTCCCATGGAGTTTGACTTTTTGCTAAAACTTGTTTAAGTATCTTGCAATTCTTGTAATTTATTTTACACAGTGTCAAGAATATAAATAATTTAAGCGAATAAAAAAGCAAGTGGGATGCAAAACGATAAAATCAAACTTCCTTCAAAGCGGATATGCAAGATGTATAGCACAGAATACATTTGCAGGGTATCTGTGAAAAAAATCTAAGCAGTAAATGCGGATCATTTGTGAAAATAGTGTTGGAAGAGCATGTCGCCATTCTCGCAAGTAGACAGAACTCTACACGTAAAAACAACTATGTAAAAAAATAAAAACCTAAAGGGTTCTATTATTGTTGCGATGTCATGTTTCTAACAATAGAAGAAAGCTTTGTGGTGCTTTGTAGAACCATTTCCAAAAGGGGTCTATATAGAACCATATACAACACATTCTCCATCTGTCTGAAGAACAATTTCACCATGTAGAGAACCATTAAAGCATGCAAATGGTTTTTTTTAGCGTTCATGGTTCTAAATAGATCCGTTGTCTTTACTAAATGTGCATTTATTTTCACTTGTGTTTTATTAGTGAAAGGCACCACATACGAGGCTTGCAAGTCTCAGTATTTAAAATGTGATTGAGGGCAGTTTGAAGCAAATTGCCCATAGATAACGTGTAATACGCGAAAGAAATAATTTTCGTTATCTAAATTATACCACAGTAAAAACTGGCAAGGTTTTGGTAAAGCTGGGTGGAGATCAGCAGTAACGTGCGTCAGAGGTGTGGTTTGGACCGGAGGGCTGGGTGGGTCCGTTATTGGTTTAATATAAAAGTGCTGAAAATTTCAAAAATCACCAGGAGCTTTTTTCTGAACCCCTTCTGAGTTGAGAAGAAGAAGACGTAGCGATGAGTCTCACTGCTAAGGACGTGTCTGCGGTGAGAGGCCTTTGGGGCAAAATTTCCTCCAAGGCTGATGAGATCGGAGCTGAAGCCTTTGGCAGGTAATTCCATTCTGTGTATTTTAGCGTTGTCGTTCACCGAAATATACTCGGGTACATGCAATGGAGTTTTACACATGGTTAAGGTAGCACCGGCTTCTTAAGGCACTTTTCTGGTTCTATTTTCTTCGTTAAACATAATTTCGTAAATTACATTATTTAACATTTAGACCAGTTTTACCGGGCTGCTCTTTTAGTTTTGGTTTTTGGAAGTTGCACGGCTAATCTGTATTTTCTCCATCAGGATGCTCACCGTGTACCCCCAGACCAAGACCTACTTCTCCCACTGGTCTGACCTGAGTCCTGGATCCGCTCAAGTGAAGAAGCATGGAAAGACCATCATGGGTGCCGTCGCCGATGCAGTGGCCCATATTGACGACCTTCCTGGAGCTCTGTCTCAGCTCAGCGAACTGCACGCTTCCAAACTTAGAGTGGACCCTGCTAACTTTAAGGTAGGTCTACTTTCAAATACACGTGATTGTGACGAACAGTATAAATATTCAAATTACAGCTAAACAGACATCATATTCACTATTCTCTTAAAACAACATTCTATTTCTCTTCAATCTCAGATCCTGGCGCACAACCTCATTGTGGTCGTGGCCATGCTGTTCCCTGCTGACTTCACACCTGAAGTTCACGTGTCTTTGGACAAGTTCCTGCAGAACGTGGCCTGGTGTCTGGCTGAGAGATACCGCTAAACTACCAATAGGAAAAGACCGTCGACTGACGCAGTTCTTCTCTGACAGAGCCATGTCTTAATAAAATCACTCGATGAACTAATCTTAAGATGCTTCATTTTTCTTTTTAATTTAAAATATAAGGTTGAGAGGTTTAAAGGGAAATCAATTGATCTAAGGTGTGTCAAAGTGATCCCACAATTAAAAGTCAGGAATGCAGTCCTGAGGAATTTCAGAAAATATTTTAAAAAACCTTTTACGCATGTTATGCCATGGTATTTTTTCAGTTGTTAAATACGAGTTTGCCCTTTGTAAAATACAGAAAAATGCATAATACTCATACTGTCGTACGTAAAGTTTTCTCCAAATCTCTCGGGGTGTGTGTGTATGTGTCTGTGTGTGTGTGTCTTTATCATTCTCCTTTTGAACACCACTGAAAAAAATAATAAATCTTTCTTAGTGCTGAGACAACTTCGACAACGTCTTCTGACTCTTAAAGAGGAACTCCACCAATTTTGCTAAATTACTTAATCATTTAGTGGCTTAGATGTAAACAAAATCATTCAGAGTGGTTTGGTGTGAAATGCCCCTTTCTAGAAAAAATTTACAGAGTCAAAATTGATCAACATTGTAGTACTAGGAACCAGACATCCTTAGGTCTAACCTACAAATATCACCGTTTTAACTGCTATCCAAAATGACCAATGAGCTTACGTGTGTCTTATAAGTTTAATATGTCACGCCAATAATGGTAAAATAGTGATACTTTCACCAAATTTTGTTTTCTTTGGGTACAATTTTTCCTTACACCGCCTTGCATGTACCTCTCCGCCCTTTTGTGTTGTTTGGATTTGCGGCGTTGCGTCACACGGCGTCAGCAAAACTCATTGCTTATGTGATTAAGGTTATTCATTCAGTACCAGAAGTCCTGAAGCTGTGGCTAACTGTTTTGAAGCAAAGTTGAACAACTCTACAAACTAAGCTAAAACCCGACGAAGACTTCTCAAGACCAGTGAAAAAACGCGAAGTGGATTTCTCTAAATGCTCTCTGCTAAAGACAACTGCTGTTCCCTCTGATGTAATTTCCACCACAGCAACTGGAATCAAGTTAAAAAAAATACGTTTGTGAGTGAAATAAGTCGTCGTTACCCAGACAGCCAATGCGTGCTAGCGTGAAGCTGGGCCTAATCCGTTCGCCAGACTAGGGCCAGTGTCTTTTTGACATCGGCCTAAAGTTGGGCCAGCAGACTTGGCCCGGTTTTAGTGCTTAATTAACATAATTTTCTTGAATATTTGAATTTTATGGTATGAATAGATGTTTACTGTTGTAAGTAATATATGTATATACATGAAAATGATCATTGTATTATTAGCTAAACCACACGTACAGAGCTAAAACTAAATCTAAATTACACACGCACGCACGCGCGCACACACACACACACACACACATACACACACACTTAAAGGACAAAACATTTATTAGTAGTCAATTTTTTGCATTATTATGGTTACAAAATACACTTCGCTCTATTACAAGCAAGACTTTAGCTCTGGTTTGGGACCCAAACACAAAGGAGACACAAGACACTGTTAATGAAACTTTATTTTATAAAACTCACATTCTTAAAATGAATCTGAATCATCATGAAATTAAGTGCAGTTCCAGATAATTAAGAATATATAATACTTAAGAATACATAATGCTTGTGAAATGCCCAACACAAGCTACAAACCAACTGTTTCTGCATTTAGTTTCCACATTGGTAGCTTTTGCATGTTGGGGAATCTTCCTTACAGCACCTGTAAATAATAAAATGGTCTAATACAAGAACAGATTAAATTCAGTTTGGTTTAGTAATAAGATGATAAAACTGGAAACATACTATAAAGAAAGTTTCATAATTCTTTTACATTAAATAAGATTCATTATTTTGGAGAGATCTTTACTATGCACACAAAAACACAGATTTCAGATCTACATATTCAAAACTTATAAAATTGTACTGATTAGCTTTTGATTATGGATTAATCAAAAGTCAAAATCAGGTGTACTGTCGTGGAGGACATGTCCATACTTTGGCTGTGTCATTATCTCATAACATCTCACATTTTTAAAAACAAGAAAGTCTTGTTACTTATATTCATGTACTCTAATATTATATTATTAGAATTGCTACATTTGTAACAGTAAAAATATACTCACTGATGAGATAAATAGTTGCTAACAATTTTCTTGGATGTGTAAGACACTTGCACAGAACTGCATATGTGACTGTACTTGACATAGCTGCTTTGAAGGCCACAGAATAGCATTTGGATCTTTTAAGCGGATTCAAATTTTGACATAATTAAATGTAAACATGTAAACAAAGTAATTCAGAGTGGTTCTAGAGAAACGTAATCAGTCAAAATTGTTCAGAGCTTTGGTGACAGGAACCAGACCTCTAAAGAGTATAATGCCTCTAACACACACTCTGAAATCTGAACATTCTAGAGGGGTTGTGGCTAAAACTGAAAACAAATGGATGGAATAGATGTAGGTTTTTAAAATACTCATTCCCATTGTTAAAGTTTATTGTGTCATCGTTGACAACAGTTTACTTTATTATTTACTATCACATACAGTTAACCTAACAAAAGAGCCTAACCTCAAGAGTACATTAAAAAATGAAAAACAGGGATAGTGCAGATAAGGTTACATCAATATGCAAGCTAGATATTAGTGCATCCCTAGATTGAAGCTAAATGAGTGCCACGAAGGAATCCTGCTCTAGAGGGCATGTTGTAAGGGAAACTGTAGGGCACTGCATTCATTTTCTTCACTGGGATTTTTTTCTTTCCATTGCAAGTGCACTTCATCATGTTTTCTCACTTGGAAGGACATCTAAGTGGGCACTTTATGAGTTTTTGTTCTTTTTTTTTATCAGAAAGGCACCTGCAGGGAATGTCAAGTTTATCCCATTGTGAGGACCTCTATATGGCACCACATCACATTTTCTCCATTGCAAGGGCATTCATTAAGAAAGTACCCCATATTGTCACGCATTGACACCCTTTACAGCACTCCAGCACTTCCTATTTACCAGAGGGGCACTTCTCCATTAGAGAAGCACCTAATTGGGCACTCCATCATATTTTCTTACCCGTAAGAGTACACTATACAACAATTCATTTCATTTTCTCTACTCGGAAGGGGACCCTTCGGGACATTGTCATGCAGAGGCAGCATAGAGGGCACTTAATCATTGCAGCCCTTTACATTTCTAAGAGATGTGGAGGTGAATTTTTGTGTCACTTGCAGCTTGTGAAGTTTGATTCTTCATGGCTGCATTAAAAATGAAAAAAAGCAAGCAAAATTAGTAATAAACACTTACCAGACAAATAGATGAGATGAGAATAACATGATATGAAAAATAAACCTACAAAACAGAAAAAGAAATGTATATGCAATAGAATACAAGAAAAAGCATGTTATTGTGGATAACAATGTATTATGTTTTTCACATAACCTTGAAAGCTCTATTGCTTGCATGCAACAGTTTTGAAAAGTAAAGAAAAAAATCAAAGCATATAAGCCACAGTTTCAAACACATCTTAAAATTCATAATATTGACAATATTTTGTGCTAAAGAATGTAGTAAAATATATAATGAAATATATACTAATACTATAAAGAGCAATACTGTACGTAAAAACACGTGGGACAAGCTGTAAGTCCTGATCAGTCGATAGCCAGATGGATGGCTGTGGGAAGACAAAACATTTGGTAAAGGTTTAAAATGCTAGCTTCAACAAATGAAAACAGATATGGACATATTTCTGTTGACTAATTAAACTTGTACAAGCATTCAGGAAGGACATTGCATCCATACCTGAAAAAACACTTGAATATTACTTGTGTTGAAATATTCAGTCAATATTTGTGTTTGAAAACTTGTTTTTAAATGACATAACTATCAGACATAAAAGTTATTATAGAAAATATGTAATTTTGATAAACACTTTCTGTTAAGGAGGCTTTGGTACAGACATGAACAGTTAACTCTGATGTCTACAGTCACACAGGCCTCCTTAAAAGAAACTATTTATCAAAATAATATAACTGCAACAATTCACAATTCATTATACATAAAACACTAAATTCTTGTTTTAGCATTATCTTCCAACTTCAACTGCAATGATTTTTGCAAATAAATACATTAATAAAATTAATAATAACCAATGATAGCTTCAATGCACTATGATATCTGATTAACACTGACTCTAAAAGCAAGAACTTTTGTAGCTAAAATCATAAATAGAATACTTTAACTCAACTCTTATTAAGAGAATTCAGTTCAGAAGTTTTGTACTTTGTTCACTCCTGGTGAGAATGCTCCTACATGACCTTAGTAAAATGAATATTCTCAACTTTGTATAAGATGGGGATCAGGGAACCAGATATATGCATTAAACTGAGAAAATACAATCCACTGTAGGCGAGTTCAAAGGCTATTTCACCAGTCAGAATTTTAGTGATTTTAAAATGGAAATGAAAAATCCTGGTGCACATTAGTTTGAACTACAGGAAAAAAAAAAACAAGTGGTTCAGTCAAGCAAAAACGTTTCATTACATAGAAACAAAGCATAATCTTTATAGGCATCTCTCCACCTTAGAGTATTTTCCAGTTTCAAAAGACAGAAGCTTACCATCTTACAACATTGTCCCCATCCTTAAAAGTGGGCAGACTCTGGCCGACAATGTATTGAAAAATGTTAGCTACCAATTCTAAATGAAGCTGTTATTCTTGGAATTTTCTGTTCCACCTTAAATCTCAATGTTTTGATTCCACAATTTGATGTTCCACAGAAATATGAATTGCTAACTTCAGCTGTATGAACTATGCTATGTTTACTTTAAATGGTAAGAAACAGAAATACAATAAGTGCTACGGATAGGAGAACTTTTCCCAATGCACTCTGTGCTCTGTTGTGTAACCCCAACCACGTGGAGGTCATTACAAGAAGAGAACAAATGTTTGGTTAAACTTCTAAGCAGTGACATGAATAAAAGAGAGAACAAAGATTTCACAAACATTAATCTGATAAGGCATTTTACGTCACTTAGAATCTAGTAACCAAATCACAGTTCAGTTGAAATAATAACTTATTGTGTTAACTGTAACTGCAGCACCAGTCACTCCCTCAGCTTTCTGTTTCCATCTTCTAAATTCATTGGAGTGAAGCTTAGAACCTGGTTTGTGATGTGTGAAGCCATTCGCCTGCTAGCCAGCAAGCTAACAACGAGCCAGACGGACTTGGAGGAAACTGTCTGTCTGTTTGGTTGAAGGAGAACCACAGACAGGATCGCCTACACGGCTATCGGGGGCTACATCTCCGCGCCATTCAAAGAGGGCATGAAGTTTCACAGACAATGAGAACGATGATCAAAATGATCGATCCACAAAGAGAGAGGAGTGAATAGAACGCTGGCGCGCTCAGCGTATTCGCCGACACCAGTACAGCAACCGAGACCCCTACGTGTTGTGGCAGCCCCCCTACAGTTAGCACTTAATCCTCGAAATATCGCTTTTATTCTCGTAACTTGTCTTTAATCTCGAAATATTACGACTTTATACTCAAAGTCTACCATTTTTATTTTTATTAACAGCGGCCCTAAAACGCCTTCGTAGCTCTACTCACGCTACTGTGGCTTTTACTCCAAATCCCACCTGCCCCTGACGTCACATGACGGCGTTCCTGGGGGCGTGTCTGAATCACAGAAACACCCTCATATGGTGCTGCAATTAGACCCTCCTCTTTTCTGTCACTCCAACACCAGTCACTCAACGTCTTCTGCAGATTTAAGCCTTTATTAGTCCTGGGTTGGCATAAGTTAGCCAGAACTGAGCCGGTCTTCCAGCAGAGCTATTAACTTAGTCTGCTAACGTTAGCTAACAAAGCTTGCACAAACAGGTTAATTAGCTAGTTTGCTAACCACTCTAGAAATGGTACACGCTAGAAATGGAATATAAATTTGACACCGTTACAAATTCAAAATGATATGTCCTCTTATCCTTTTCCTCTTATTATTTTGTGAGAGTAAACATTCATCTAGAACAAGTAACTCGCTAGTCCAGCTAGCTATAGCTACCACAGCAGATAATGGCGAGCTAACTGACTGTAACTAAGTGATGCTCATTTTCATTTTAACATTTGAGTTTAACACTAACAATTAACAGGATTGGGTTTGAGTAAATGTCTGACTGAAACGTCAGTTGCCAAGCCTCCCAGATTCTGATGTGCCAAAACTCTTAACCAAGATAAGAAGCATATAGAAGCAGCAGCCGAGCTCGGCCAACTCTTCATGTTAGCGGGGCTTTTAGCCCGTTAGCATGTTAGCTAGCATTATCTAGCTAACCAGCAGCCTACTATAGGAAAATAGTTCAGCTAAAGAGAATGTACAATATAAACCAAATAGAGTCTGTTTACAGCTGTTTTTGTTAAATTTGGCAGCTAAATAAATAAATAAATAAATAAATAAATAGGTATAGCTAGTTTTGTACACTGGTTTTGCTATTCTTTGTAATGTAGCTCTGTCTTTATAGAGAATCAGTTGGACGCTGCTGGGTCAATTTGTTAAACACATTTAACATTAATGTTTTTCAGATTTTTAAATGCATTTAGGACCACGCTTTCACTAAATTGCTTTAATTATTCATACTTCAAACTATTTAACGTCCTCATGTTCGTCTTATAAAATTACATCTCCCTGCTGGAAAATCCAGCTTGACCAGCTCAAGTTGGTGATCAGCTTACCATTTTAAGCTATGTTTTGAGACCTTGTTGACCAGTTTGACCATCTACCAGTTGGCAAGCTGGCTAGTGTGCTGGTTGATCAGTCAAATCCAGCTCTAGCTGGTAAGCTGGTTTATTGTGCTGGTTGACCAGTTCAGTCCAGCTCTAGCTGGCCAAGCTGGTCATCCAGCTCTGAGTAGCTAAACAAAGCTGGTCTACCAGTTCTAACCAGCTGGCCAAGCTGGTCAGCCAGCTCTGAGGAGGTGAACAAAACTGGTCTGCCAGCTCTAACCAGCTGGCCAAGCTGGTCATCCAGCTTTGACCAACTTGACCAAGATGCTCAACAAGCTAAACCAGCTTCAGACCAGCTTGACCAAGTCAAGTCAAGTCAAAGTTTATTTATATAGTGCTTTTTGCAACAGGTGTTGTCACAAAGCAGCTTTACGGAAAAATCCAGGTCCAAGCCCCCATGAGCAAGCCAATGGCAACAGTGGCAAGGAAAAACTCCCTAAGAGCAAGAGGAAGAAACCTTGAGAGGAACCAAGACTCAAAAGGGGAACCCATCTTCCTCTGGTCGGCACCGGACAGCAAACAGAATTAGTATAAAATATTAGAATACAAAACATAAAATAGGTGGAGCAATGGTTAATTAGACAGTTTGAGTTTATGCAGCAGTAGCAGCAGCATCACCAGGAGGGTCAGTTCATGCAGATGAGGTGCAAATCAGCCAACAGAGCTCTGGTGACTGTAGCAGCTCTGGTGGCTCATACGTGGCGACTCAGGCAGACGTCGCTCAGGGGCTCAAATAAAGGGAGAGAGAGCGAGAGAGAAAGAGAGAGAGAGAGAGAGAGAGAGAGAGAGAAATTGATTAACAGGACAGGTCCGTTTTTGGAGAGATATTGGTGAGTTAATAGTGCAGCAACTGATATTAGCAAAATGCTTGTGCAAACAGATAAGTTTTGAGTCTAGTTTTAAATGTAGAGAGTGTGTCCCGAACAGAGGTCGGGAGATGATTCCACAATTTTGGGGCTACGTAGGACTCCCTGCTGTGTTTTTCTCTGATTCTAGGAACTGTCAGCAGGCCGTTATTTTGTGAGCGGGGCGTACGTGTGGGTTCGTATGACTGAATTAATTCATTAAGATACTGCGCGGCCAGGCCATTTAATGATTTATACGTTAAGAGAGGATCTTATACTCTGCACGAAATTTGACCAAAGTGGTTAATCAGCTAAACCAGCTTTAAACCAGCTTGAGCAGCTTAGAATTGAAGCTGTTTTTTTTCCAGCAGGGCTTAATTTAGTCTGATAGAAAAAAAAGATTACCACATTTTAGTATGGTTTTTTGTCTACAAGCTCTTCAGTTTCAATAGCTAGTAGGCTAGATAAATGTAGCTACCCCTCCCCCACCCTCGAATGCTCCCCTCTCTCTAAGGTCTGTTGCTGCCAAAAATATTTACATTAGCTATTTGTAAGAATAAAAGTAGGACGCCATTAGAAAGCTTTTATTTTTGATAGATACAACTGAAATCTAATGTTATATCAACTGAACGTGTGCTAACAACAGTGCATTTTGGCTTGTGCAGGCGGAAATGCAAGGTACACAGAGTCAACCTATAGTCAGAACTGAGCATGCAGGACAAATGTAAAACGGGCATTATAATTTTTAATGAAATCTTTTATACTGTGCCACTAACTTTCCTCTATAAAGTCAAAGGCATTTTTATTACAACGTTTCCTCAGTAGCCTGGATTAAATGTTATGACATTTTCATCACCAAAAATTTAGTCAGGCTTGATAGCATATTAACTAGCGTTAGCTAACTAGCTAGCTAAATTATTTTGTTGGCACGGAACACAACAGTATCACACCTAACATCACAAACATGAACTAACAATAACGTATTAATGCATTAGTATACTAACCATTGTTAGTTAATCTTACTTGCACAAATAAGAAGCTCTGTAACCTTAGCGAACGTTAGCTAAAATGAGCTAATGTCACTAGAAAGCTAGCTAGTCAACAAAATTCACTACTTCTAGTTTACTTCCCAAATTATAAAACCCTACGTCATAACATTAATAGTTAAAAACTATTATATGGTTACAATAGCACCACGAACGCGCACAAAATCCACTCACCTTTGAATTTTTTCGCCTCCTCTTCAGTCACGTCTATGCCAGAATGGATTAGCTTCTCAATGAGGTCCGCAGTAGTCAGAGTCATGAGCTCCATTTCCAGGATATGCAGAAATGACGGTTGAAGAGATCCTGCAGTACGATATGAATGGGACACGATAATATATGTATTCCTCCGCGTAGCAGGTGTGAAAGAGTTGTCCATCCGCCAAAACCACTGATTTTTAATATGGGTCCATACTGTGTAAGATGAGAGTGTCGATGGTTAATAGATTTTTGTTTATTGTAGAATGTTGTAGAATATGTTTTATTTATTTATTTTTTTTTTGTTCCCTTGTCTGTTGGGAAAGAGGCAATTTGGTTATTATTAATTTATTTTTCAAATAACTCAAATGACTTGAATAAAGGGCCCATATCATAAAAAAAATATTTTTTCCCACTTCTTAAACATTATAGTTTGTAAACATTAGTAAAGTAACAAAATAAACGGTTCACTTCTCAGTTCATATAGACCATATATGAAAAATAACAGAAGAACAGCCTATTTTGAATTAATTGTTTTTTGTGATGTTATGAAACCCAAGGCATTTACATATATCTATATGTTTACATTACAGCAATTTAGCCCCGCCCATTCACTCTGAAATATATGAAGTGTAAGACATGTTTTGAATTATAGGAGAGCCAATTAGAACAGAACTCATTTAAATATATCAGTCTTAAAGGCACAGTAACAAAAAAGTCTGTTTCATTATAAGAGATAAAGAGAGGCTGGAAAATTAACGTAATGTAAAAATATGCCAGGGCTGTTTTTGTACATAGAAGACAATACAAAAAAATATAGTACATGGGTTTGGTATTGTATGTATACAATTTTTAAATGATGCATTGACAATGCATTCCCTAATATTTTTATTAGGGAAAAAAAAGTTCAATTAGCAATAAAAAGGGTACAAATACATACTATCACTTGAAAAGTATATGTAATGTACCTTTTTATTCATTACAGATACACAATTAAACCTTAAAGACCACTATGATACTTGCAAGGGTACATTTACATCGCATGTTGGTTGAGACGTGCTGTTAAAAGAAATCATGCATGCTTGCAAAGTGCTCTTCCATATGATTACAAGTGATCGAAATAAATGACAACTAGAAAGGTGCGTTTGATTGGTTTATTTATTTGTCAGAGCATTTTCTGTCAACAGCTTTGTGCACTGAATTGGTCTTAAGCTGTTTGTCTCATTGGTTGAGAATGACACTAGTGGTACTGTCTGCCCAGAGCAGACGCAACGACAGCTAAAAACTTTTGCCAAGCCTCCTGCACTTCAGGGGTGAAAGCAGAGGGTCCGAACTTCATGGCCACACATACGGTGATGCAGTCAGCAAGAAGCTGGAGGAAGCAAAACAAAACAAATACATACATAAATAAATTCATTTAAAAAACATAAACACACAGGCGACAGTAGGGCATCATGCATAGTCTACCATGCCCTGTTTGAAAATGGTTCTTAAAAGCGTTCTGCTATTGTTACGAAGTCAAGCTGTGACAGTAGAAGAACATTTTCTGGTGCTATGTAGAATCATTTTCAAAGGGCTTCTATAGAAAAACATATATAACATTCTCAGGCACCATGGAAATGGTTCTTCGTTTTATGGAGTACCATAGTTTTATTAAAGAACCCTTGAAGAACCATCTTTTTGAGAGTACATGATTTGCAATACTGAGGTAAAGCAGATATGAATTAGGTAAATGTGTGGGAAACACGTGAGGCAATATAGAGCTTATACCACAGAAACTCACCCTGAAGTTGTCGGGATCCACGTGCAGTTTCTCAGAGTGCATAACACTCAGACTAGCATAGACGGCCTTGATGTTGTCCAGGTTCTTCACGGCTCTTTCCAGCCCACCCATGACGGTCTTACCGTGATTAGCCACTTTAGGGTTGCCCATGATAGCGGCGGGACTGGAAAGGTTTCCAAAGGCAGCAAAGTGTCTCTGAGTCCATGGAGCCACGATCAGAAGCCTGAAACGAAGAGTTATGTAATTGAACGAATGCAATTCACAGGGCAAAGAAATACACCTGAAGACAGCGTCGGCATAGAAAGCTACCTGGAAATGGCCTGAGGTCCGATTTCATCGACATTGATCTTTCCCCACAGGCCAGTGATGGCGCTGCGCTCGGCATCTGTCCACTCAACCATGCTGACGGTTTAGGGTCTCTTCACTAACTTGCTTGAAGCTGTTCTATGGCAATGCAGTGCGCAATTTATTGAAGTTTAATGTCCCCGCCCTTTAGACAGAGGACAATTTGATTGGTTCATCTCTTTGTATGTATGGAAAAACATGACTGGACATAATTGATTGGCTTTGAGCCAAATGTATGGTGGTATGTGGTCTTTTTTGTCAATCTAATCATGATTTCTTAATAAAACACATTTTAGAAATTGCTTACAATAAAACAAAACGGCTCGACTAAAATACGCTATTACACACTACGACTGTGTTTTGTTCACTAGGATGTGTTTTTTTTAAAGCAGTAATGGATTTTGGAGCAATATGTCTAAAGCTAGATAAAATGATCAATTACAAACAATTTGTCAAAAATATAGACAGAGGTCTGAATGTAGACACAAAACCAATGTTACAAAGTCTTTTTCGAAGCTTCATCGTTTAGTCGAGAAAACGTTTCGTTTCTATTTGTATCACTTATATAAAACATCTGTTATCTTGAACTGGACTGAAGTGAAAAACTAAACCATGGAAAATTAGACTAAACATGCACAATAATAAAAGAAAGCTGACCTTACTTGATTTAAAAGTGTAAATCGGTTCCACTGTATGAAATATGCTACATTAACAAAAATTACCCAAATGAAATAGTGAACGTGTTAGCACAAACAACAACAACAACAACAACAATAATAATAATAATAATTATTATTATTATTATTATTATTATTATTATTATTATTATTTAATCTAAACACCAATTACATAGTCCGGAGACTGTAAGCTATAGCGCATGTTTAAATGTTAATTCACAATCTCCGTTTATTTGCAGTCAATATAGATTTTTTTCTGTGCATATATTTTCCAAATCACACAAGAAACAACACAGATTACATAGTTTAATTATAATGGCAAATTTATTTTGAAAACCATTAAGCATGGCAGTGTTTCAATGACCATAGTATAAGCACACTTAAAGTCAATAGCTTGGACAGATTTACTCTACCATGTACTATTTTGAAAAAAAACAAACATATAATTTGTTATCTGAATTATAGCAGGCTATATGTTGGCACAGTGCTGATTAGGCTGGGTGGAGACCAGCTGTGAAGTGTATCAGAGGTGTGGTTTAGATGGTATGTAGGGGTGGGTCCTTTTTAGTTTAATATAAAGGTGGTGAAAATGTGCAAGTTCACAAGGAATTTTCTCAATACATCTTGAATTGAGAAGAAGAAGACGCAGCGATGAGTCTCACTGCTAAGGACATGTCTGCCGTGAAAGGCCTTTGGGCCAAAATCGGCGCTAGGGCCGATGAGATCGGAGCTGAAGCCTTGAGCAGGTAATTTCATTCTGTGATTGGCTTTGGTGTATTTAACTGAGAAAAACTTAGATTCAACAAAAAATGTATAAGTCAGCAAGTGCTGGCAAACTTTATGGGTCTTTTTATTCAGAAGTCATACCAGATGAGTATACTTTTTAGGTTATTTAACTCAACTGAACTGATCTTGTGATATATTTAGGCTCTTGTTTGTCATGTGCAGGCCTAATCTGTATTTTTCTCTATCAGGATGCTCACCGTGTACCCCCAGACCAAGACCTACTTCTCCCACTGGGCTGACCTGAGCCCTGGATCCGCTCCAGTGAAGAAGCATGGAAAGACCATCATGGGGGCCGTCAGTGATGCAGTGGCCCATATTGAAGACCTTCCTGCCGCTCTGTCCCAGCTCAGCGAACTGCACGCTTACAAGCTGAGAGTGGACCCTGCTAACTTCAAGGTAGGCCTCCTAAGTTTGACTACAAAGAGCAAAATTGCTCTTCATTTGCACATATTTCAGTAACAGCTATATTGAGATTATATTAATTTTACAACGTTAGGAATAGACTCTCCGTGTTATGACAATTTATATACCATTTTACTGCTATTAAAGCCAAATACGAATACATTCAGAACTCAAACCATCATTTGAAGTTAAGTCAAAGACTGCACGTTTTTCTGTTTTCTTTTTGATCACAGATCCTGGCTCATAACATCATTGTGGTCGTGGCCATGCTGTTCCCTGCTGACTTCACTCCTGAAGTACATGTGTCTTTAGACAAGTTCCTGCAGAACCTGGCCTGGTGTCTGGCTGAGAGATACCGCTAAACTACCAATGGGAAGGGACCGTCGACTGACGAAGTTGTTCTTTAACACAACTATGTCTGAATAAAGTCACTCGATAAATGAATACCGATGTGTTTCATTTGTGTTTATTTTCAAAATATTAAATGAAATGGTAGCAAGTTCATTTAAGCTTAAGTTTATATGAGACGTATCAAAACATTTCTACCAATATAAATGTATCACATAACAAATGTACCCATATTTTAATGGTCAGAAAACCTTTAATTGATTATATGGTCTAATATTAGTTTGTGTACTAAATTTTAGGATGCAACTTCAGATCTCCAAACAAATATTCAGACACTTTTTGATTTTGTTTTTTAATATACTTGCAGTGCATATATCCACTTCAAATTCACACACATCTTTTGTACTTGTACACTGTCAGAAAAAATGTACTTTGTAGGAATACTTTTCATTCATTCATGTTACATAATGGTACAACAGTGGTTTTAAGGTCTGATTGTGTACTTTAAATAAGTTTATTTCAGAGAAAAGGCACTTATTTGGTGCAGGACGAGTTGCAGCATGACCTGAAAGCATCAGCTACAACAGTTACACAGAAAATAAGCAATTAACTAAACCACAATCATCTCTGCTCTTACACCCCACACAAAACACAAAAGAGATACACATCAAATATTTGCACACAAGTATTTAGACAAATCAGAATTATTTTGGAACAACGTACTCCGGTCAGACAAAATAAAAATTTAACTCTTTGGTAATAATTCAGCTCATTATGTTTGGAGAAATGTTCCATATGCAATCCATAGAACATCATACCCAGTAATGTATGGAGGTGGGAACATCATGATATGGGTTGGCTTCTCCGAAAACAGTACTAGGGAATCACATCAATGAAGGAAGCATTAATAGAGCGATGTCCCAGCACAATTGTAAGGCACATATTGAATGAAAGAAAAATGAAAGAAAAAATAGTAAGAAGAACTGAGAGATATAAACAAAGGGTAGTTGGCCACATCATTCCAGTCTCTGCATTGTTGCTGGAGGAAGCATGTGACATTAAGAAGGACTAGGTAGAAGCTTGCATCCTTAGAACACTGAACTCTACCTAACCCCTATATATTCATGTTTTATGGGCAGTTGTAGCCTGAATGTAAATGTTTGAACTTCATAAAATACATTTAAGTAACATACTTTGTCCTTGTATGTACCAGCTTTGCTTTATTTTAGTAAAGATATGAACTTGAAGAGCATCTCTCTGAATGTTATCAGTAGATCTTGCTAGTCTGTAAGCTCAAGTGAGGACAGATTATAGTTCAGTTACAGGGTTATGAGTTGCATTCAATTAGCTTGGATTTCATCGATTCCGCTAATCAATGATTAGCACTGATGAGCACTAATGACACAGCACTAGATTAGCACTAATGACACAGCACTAATAAATGAGGATGTTCTTTTAGCATGTGTTTAAACAACCTGAGATGCAGTCCATCTGCTGCATAAACTGGATCACATAAATTGAATATGAAGGAATTCAAAGCAGCCACAATAGTGTCAGTCATTCCAGATTCAGATCTCGATTGGCTTGCCTGGCACTTTTATCAACACAAAAAAAAAGACTCTTTGGGCATATTTTATATTTTTGTATGTTTCAACATGCTCCAATGTCAAAATGCAAGCTCTGACACAAAATGTGTTAAGGTTGGCACGCCTATCATACAAATGAAGCAGTGTGTCACAATTATTGCGCCCCGCCCCACGAAATTCTTATGAACAAAATGCAACTGATGCATGTTCCTAGTTATATTTCACTTTATTAAAAAAGGTTATTCAAGGGTTCTTTAGTAAAGGCAATGGTTGTAAATATAACTAGTACAACTCAATGAGCATTTGAATGCCAACATTTTTCTTAACTGTATGAACATTTTTATCCAGTCAGACGTCATTTTCTCAGAACAGTTAACATACTTAACAAAGGTTTGCTGGCCAAAACAACACTTTCTTTGCAAAATGCTCTAACGTTCAACCACCCCAAAAGCAAATTTTTCCATCAAACACTACAACTTACAATCAGGAGAGTAAATTCTTTCAAAAAATCATTAAACAACAACCAAAAATCTTGTCTGAGCCCACTCCTCAGTACCGAATCTCACCAGATCTACCAGGGTCTTAAGTTCTCTCTTTTGGATTTTCTTCCTTAGCTCGCCCCACAAATTTCTAAAGGGGTTTAGGTCAGATGGTCATAATCAAAAGCTAATTTAAGTCTGTGGTCACTGAGCCATTGTTGTGTGGATTATGGATGAATGTTTTGAAACATTTTCCGCTGGAAAATTCAACCTTGAGCCAGTATTAACATTTTGGCAGAGATGACCAGATTGTCCTTAAAATCTCCTGGTACTTCATAGAGTCGATTATGCCATGTATCCTAACAAGGTTTACAGGGCCTTTGGTGGAAAAGTACCTCCAATACTTTGCAGATCATCCACTGTACTCAAAAGTGGGGATTATGTTCTTATCTGTATGACCATTCTTTTTTTTTTACGTCAAACTCACCTTGAATGTTTGTTGCCAAAAAGCTCTATTTTTGTCTCCTCTCACCATAGAATCTGGTTCCAGTCAAAGTACAGTAGCATGTAGTGAACAGCAGGGGCTTGTGTTTGTGGTTAGTTCGAAAGGAAAGGCTTTCTTTTGGCACATCAAACTAAATAGTTTGTTTGCATAATGCTAAAATGTAACCATCTGCAAATCTCCAACTGCAATTCTTGGAGAAATGTTTGCTCCTCTAACCTTTTTCCTTACTGTGCCTGGGGGGAAAATACATTTGCATCCTGTCCCAGGCAGGTTCACCACAGCTACAGTTGTTTTAAAATTTTTAATTATTGCCCTAAAAATGGATATGGGCATTTTCATGTATATATATATATATATATATATATATATATATATATATATATAGAGAGAGAGAGAGAGAGAGAGAGAGAGAAAGAGAGAGAGAGAGAGAGAGAGAGAGAGAGAGAGAGAGAGAGAGAGAGAGTCAGGTACTGGCTATAAAAAGCTATATATATATATATATATATATATATATATATATATATATATAATTTTATTTTTATTTATGGCTTGAGCCTGTTGGGTTGTTTCTACAGAGCTGGCAGATCTTTAGCCAGTTTTGAGGGAGCCCAGCTGCTGAGTAATGGACTGTGCCACAAAGGGTTCAAACGATGACAGGTGTAAATAGGCCGCTTTGAATTGTCAATTTAACGGCCTGTCATCAGGCAGCAGCTCAGAATCACAGCTAACACAAATCAAGTAAGCAAACTTCGATAAAATATAGCCATTTTACTACTTACAACAGAGACCAATCAAGTGTTGAAGTCAAGCATTGCTATCTCATCTCTTCTAGATAAGCAAGCCCTAAATATTACATTTAAATACACGGATTATAGATTCATGAAGTTTCAGCTGGTGCAGAGTGTGATTTTGTTCTGTAGTTGCACTTATATGTTTTTCATGGTCATAGTGACATTTCACCACAAACATATTTTCTCAATTCAAATTTAATTTAGTCTCACGAATGAGGTTTTCTTAATGGAATAACTTTTCTTCAAATTCAGTATTAAATTTAATCGAAAGCTTTAAGTCCGTTTTACGCAGAAGTAAATATGTTCTGTGTTCTGAGTTTGTCACACCACAGAAAAATGTTATTAACCACCCAGTCAAATTTGAATGATTAAAAAACACCTACATACATGTAGGAGCCTTCAGAGCCAGAGGACACAGACCTACCTGAGAATCAGCCTCGTACTTCTCAGGCTGCAACACAATAGTCATTTAAAAAAATCTTGTTTTCATACTCGTTCTTTTCGCATAATGATATTATTTTGTGTCATAGCATATTCTCATGCTCAAATGTAAAGTTTAGATGCATTTTACATATTAAGTGTTTTATGTTTTACATGTTATTCTCAGCATGATGGTGTTTTGTGTTGAGGTTAAAGCAATGAGTTTGAACTTTTTTCAATAAAGCGAAGTCATTTGGGGCAATTAAATGAGAGATTACACTATATAGGCTGTTTAAAGTTAACCTAACTCATTTAACAGTAAGCATAACTCAGAAGAGTATCACCAACTCCAAGCTTGAATCTGTTAAGTAATTTTACTTAACTTTTTGGAGGCAAAATGTTCGCATGATTTTTTTCAAATAAAGTCAAATAATTGTAGTTTACAGTGTACCTTCTGCCCTGATTTGTGGTGTGCTGCAGAAATAGTCGTCCTTGTGGCAGGTTCTCCCACCATCAGTGACTTTCCAGTTCTAGGTCACCTACTCCCTCCCTAATTCGCTCAGTCTGGCTGGGCCGCCAGGGTCTTAGTGGTTCCTAATTTATTCAATTTGAGAATGACAGAAGGCGTTGTGTTATTCGGGTCCTTCACAGTAGCAGATTGTTGTTGAGACCTTTTCCCAGAATCGTGAGTCGACATAATCCCGTCTCTGAGGTCTAGATACGATTCCTTTGCACACAGTTTATGATGTGTGGCAGCCGCCACGTGCGCCCGTTCTAGAGGGGCTCTAGAGGCGCGGTATGCACAACTTCGCCGCGTGCTCCGCCTCCCCCTCCTTGACGGGACAAATGTTGCTGTTTATGTTCTGTTGGTGTTGTTATTTGTTGGTGTAATGTTTGTGTAGGTGTTTTTGTGTGTTATTGTGTTGGGCTGTGAGATGCTTAGTGTGGGGTTGTGTCTTAAACATAGAAAGAAGGCGTATGACTAGGAGTGGCCTGCCTGCTATTGCTGGGCTTTGTATGTGTCTTTTCTGCTGGTGTAAATAAAGAGCCCTTCTCGTAGCAGAAATTAAGGCCCCTCCCGTGTCTCCTTCTTGATCAAGACGCAACAGTTGTTTAACGGCATCGAAAGTATAACTGTACATTTCATAATTGTTTTTTTTTTGCGCTAAAAAATGTACTTTGAATTTGCAAGACTCAAATGTGTCAACTAAATGTAATACATGAACACAATTACTGCCAAAACATGTAAACCTACAGATAACACATACATACACATAACGCCATTTAAGTAACACATTTTCTCTAATAAGTTGCCCCCTGCATTTGTCCACACTGCACATCATTTAAATAACAACAACAATTGTCCCTACCTCCGAAAATGGCCGCGCATATGTTGCACATTTTGCACATATACACACTTTCTATGCACGAGCACACTTCCGCGTCTCTAATTTGTTCCATATTGCCTATTGTCTATTTTTTTTTTCTTTTGGACTTATTTTGTGTATGTTTTCTGTCATCCAACTAGTACATATCCACCCATGCCCTTGTCTTTAAGTTATCCCCCAGAGAAGTAGCCTGAACATGTTTCGTTATTATAACAACAACATCAACACTAATTTCAGCCTATAAACTGGCAATGTTTACTGCGGTCAGTGAATCTTTTAGACTTCTGATTTTGAAGTGAAATAATTAACGTTTAAATTCCGTAATAGACCAAAGGTGATGAAGTAATGACAGAACTAGAAAACTGCATTTAAAATGTTTTTATTCGTTTGTCAGAGTTATTTCTTTGTCAACAGCTTTGTGCACTGAATTTAAGCTGTTTCCTCCTTCATTTCCTCTAGTGGTACTGTCTGCCCAGAGCAGATGCAACCACAGACAAGAACTTCTGCCAAGCCTCCTGCACATCAGCGGTGAAGACAGAGGGTCCGAACTTCATGGCCACACATACGGTGATGCAGTCAGCAAGAAGCTGGAAGAAACAAACAATTATAGCAAAGCGTTAGTACATAGGTGCTAATCCATCACCTAAATTCAGTATCGTGGTAAACGCGGCTAAATGCAAGACAAGCACGGAAATTTACCCTGAAGTTGTCGGGATCCACGTGTATTTTCTCAGAGTGCATCACACTGAGCTGGGCATAGGCGGCCTTGATGTTGTCCATGTTCTTGATGGCTCTTTCCAGCCCACCCATGACGACCTTTCCGTGATTAGCCACTTTGGGGTTGCCCATGATAGCGGCGGGGCTGGAAAGGTTACCAAAGGAAGCGAAGTGCCTCTGAGTCCATGGAGCCACGATCAGAAGCCTCAAATGAAGAAATAAGAATGGACAAGTAAGAATTAAGTTCTAAAGGAATAAAGATTTACGAGACAACACAATAAATTCGCAGACAGTGTCAGCATCGAGAGCTACCTGGAAATGGCCTGAGGTCCAATTTCGTCGACACTGATCTTTCCCCATAGGCCAATGATGGCGCTGCGCTCGGCATCTGTCCACTCAACCATACTGACGGTTTAGGATCTCTTCACTAACTTGCTTGAAGATGTTCAATAGCAATTCAGAGCGCAATTTATTGATGTTTAACGTCTCCGCCCTTCAGGCAGGGGGGCAATTTGATTGGCTAATATCTAGTCGAACGTAAAGCATACGTGACTGGATATCACTGATCGGCTTTTGGCCAAGAACATGCAGTTTTATGTGTTTTTCGTCTATCTCATCATGATTTCCAAAATGTAATGAGGATTTTAAATTAAATACTACAAAACTGCAAACATTTGCAATAAATAAACTGTTAAATAGTAAAATAACCGATGGAGGATGTTAACCAGTTTCAGAATTCCAATACTTCAAGGAAATATTTGCCCTGAAGTTAAGTAAAGGCATGCGTTGTTCTCATAATTATATTTTTAGACAAATCTCTAAATATAAAAATAAAAATGATCTAAAATGCACATTTTAAAACTGTCATTATCCAATAACTTGATTTAATGAAGAAAAAAAGAACGTGTTTTTTTTTAGAAGAGATATATTGCTGAATTCCAAAATCCATTTCCATTGTTTGATTCTTCCACTAAAAACATAATTAAATTTCACACATTTCCAAATGCATTTTTAAATAAACTTTTCATATATTTATTTTCCCTATGGGAAACCGTTTGTTTCTACTCTAATAATAATTCATGACCTTTTATACTTCATGGTTGATGATTTTAATGTCAAGTGGTTGGACATGAATAAAACACGTTACATCAGCACAATTGTTTTGGCACGAAGTGTTGATTTAACACGTTTTATTAATCTGAAAACACTTCCTACATTTGAATCATGTAAATTCATAGCATATTTTTGTGAACTATGTGCGTTGTTTGACTTGCGCTGAAGTGGAAGATAAGTACAGCTTTACCTAACAGGTTATCTAAGCATAAATGGTTTTGAGAAAAGTCTGATTGCCATTTTTACCATACTCTCTGGAAATTACAATCTGTGTACGTTTAAGTTTATTAAACGTTAACAAAAAATTGACTTATGATCTATGATTAAATACGGCCAATACTGCCAACGGGTGCTATTCTGACCATTTATTTTTCATTGTTTCTCATTAGCGAAAAGCATCACAAGAGAGATATTTACGCAAATTAATTTGAAAAGCATATCAACATTTTAAAGGAGATTTAGAAAAAAAAAACAAGCCTAATGTAAATCGCTAATGCTAACTCTCCCAAACATGAAATACCTGATTAGGGAAAAAAAATATTATTTTTGTTATCTGAATTATAGCAGGCTATATGTTGGCCCGGTGCTGATTAGGCTGGGTGGAGACCAGCAGTAACGTGTATTAGAGGTGTGGTTTAGATGGTATGTCTGGGTGGGTCCGTTTTAGTTTGATATAAAAGTGGTGAAAGGTTGTAAGTTCACAAGGACATTTTTCTCAATACATCCTGACTTAAGGATAAGAAGAAGACGCAGAGATGAGTCTCACTGTCCAGGACATGGCTGTGGTGAAAGGCCTTTGGGCCAAAATCGGCTCCAAGGCCGACGATATCGGCGCTGAAGCCTTGGGCAGGTAATTTCATTTGGTCTATTTGGGCTCAGTGTTGTTAACTGAGAAATAGACTCTACATATTTTTAAACAAGAGAGCGAGCATTGGGCTGTTAGGGGTCTTCTTTTTGTAAGATATAATTCCTTATTCATTTTACAATCTGATGTATTTAACTCGACTGAACTGGTCTTATGATATTTTTGTGATCTGTAGGCTCGTTTGTCATATGCAAGCCTAATCCATATTTTCTCCATCAGGATGCTCACCGTGTACCCCCAGACCAAGACCTACTTCTCCCACTGGGCTGACCTGAGCCCTGGATCCGCTCCAGTGAAGAAGCATGGAAAGACCATCATGGGGGCCGTCAGTGATGCAGTGGCCCATATTGAAGACCTTCCTGGAGCTCTGTCCCAGCTCAGCGAACTGCACGCTTCCAAGCTGAGAGTGGACCCTGCTAACTTCAAGGTAGGCCTTCTAATATACAGGGTTGCAGAGATCACATTTATTTTCCAATGATCCACAAGTACTGAAACTTTATTAAGTAAACTTTATAGTTAACATATGTTTTATTAAAGTTTACCTTGAATGGATCATCCCATCTCTAAAATTTATTTTCCAAGTGGCATTAAATCAAGCGACAATTCAAAGCTGGTCCTCAATGCTGTTTTTCTGTTTTCTTTTAATCTCAGATCCTGGCACACAACATCATTGTGGTCGTGGCCATGCTGTTCCCTGCTGACTTCACTCCTGAAGTTCACGTGTCTTTGGACAAGTTCCTGCAGAACGTGGCCTGGTGCATGGCTGAGAGATACCGCTAAACTACCAATGGAAAGGAATTGTCCACTGATGTAGTTCTTCCATGACAGAAATGTCTGAATAAAGTCACCAGATGAAAAAGCTCTAAATGTTTTATTTGTTTTCTATTCCTAAACTATTAAATGCTTAAATATTTATTGCAAAATAGAAAAAACTCAATTGTTCCTTGTATCCATATTTTAACGGTCATAAACGCTTTTGACTTTTGATACACATTGGTACTGTCCACTGAATTTAAGGATGCAGCTTTAAATCAGTAATTAAATCCATAATTTTATGTGAGCATGTTGAGTACATATTCAAAACTCTGTAGACAAGACTACTATCAGTTTTCTTTTTGGTGAAAAATCAGCTGAAATGAATTCTGTAACACTATCTCCAGTGTGTGTGAATGTGTATGTCTGTCTGTCTGCCCTGCGATGGACTGGCGACCTGTCCAGGGTCTATCCTGCCTTCCGCCCAATGACAGCTGGGATAGGCTCCAGCACCCCACCGCGACCCAGAAGGATAAGCGGTTTAGTGGATGGATGGATGCATGGATATCTCCAGTGCTTTCTCTATAACTCATGTTGTACCGATTGACATGTAAGACACAAAGTTGATTATCAAATCAGCCTGCAACAAACATCACAACCCCTTTTCATTCCATACATGAATTCCGAGTGAATCTCACTTTTAAACATCCCCAGTTACATCTTTTAACCACAACTGGAGCTAAATCCATGCTAGAAAAAAAAAACAGCATAGACCAGCATGCCTAATCACCAGCATATGCTGTGATTTGGATGCTGGTATGTTGGTTACCAACAATGGCTGTTGACATGCTGATCACCATCAAAACCAGCATATTTTACTGGGTGACCAGTTAAATCAGCATAGACCAGCCTAGACCAGAATGGATTCTGTGTAAGTCTGTGCTGTTTTGTTTTTAATAGGGAAAGCAATGGTTGCTTATCAGTGATTGGAGGGCTAACCTAATCTAATTTAAGTAGGTGAAGAGCACAATGAAGAGCATAGTAATTTGATTGTCCATAATGACAGAACTTGCAGAAACCAAATCAAATTTCATTGTCCTAAAAAATTCGGCATGATACATATTAATTCCCCACTTTATTGACATTTTCTTTGTCATCCTGTGATGGCACTGGCTTTTCTCATGAGTTGATTTGGGTACTTGGCGCCCACTGCAGAGGCACTGCTCCCCCTTATACATGTACCAATCAGCCATAACATCAAAACTACCTCCTGGTTTCTACAGTTATTGTCTATTTTATCAGCTTCACTTAATTACATAAAGGTGCACTTCGTAGTTACAGACTCTAGTCATCTGTTGCTCTTCAACCTTTATTAGCCCCATTTTACCCTGTTCTTCAAAGGTCAAGACCATCACAGACAGGGTCACTGCCAGGGATTTTGGCTATGGGAAAAGATACACTACATGAACAAAAGTATTGGGACATCTACACTTTACACCAACAAGAGCTTTTATGACATCCCATTCTAAATCCATAGGCATTAATATGGAGTTGGTCTGCTCTTTGCAGCTATAACAGCTTCCACTCTTCTGGGAAGGCTTTCCACAAGATGTTGGAATGTGTCTGTGGGAATTTTTGCCCATTCGTCCAGAAGAGCATTTGTGAGGTCAGACACTGATGTTGGACGAGGGGGCCTGGCTCGCATTCTCCATTCTAGTTCATCCCAAAGGTGTTTGATGGGGTTGGGCTCAGGGCTTTGTGGGGCCAGTCAAGTTCTTCCACACCAAACTCATCCAGCCATGTCTTCATGGACCATGTTTTGTGCACTGGGGCACAGTCATGCTGGAACAGTAAAGTTGGAAGCATACAATTGTCCAAATTGTCTTGATATGCTGAAATATTAAGATTTCCCTTAACTGGAACTAAGGGGCCTAGGCCAACCCCTGAAAAAAAGAAACCATAGCATTATCCCTCCTCCACCAAACTTTAGATTTTATCAGGAAGAGAATTTTCTCCTGGCATTCACCAAACACAGACTCATCCATCAGACTGCCAGATAGAGAAGCATGATTCGTCACTCGCAGACTACGTTTCCACTTAATGCTTTACACCATGCCTCCCCAGTGCTTGGCAATGTGCATTTTGATTTTAGTCTAGTGTGTAGCTGCTCGGCCATGGAAACCCATTTCATTTAGCTCCTAAAGAGCAGTTCTTTTGCTGATGTTGCTTCCAGAGGCAACTTGGAACTCTTTAGTGAGTGATTCAACAGAGGATAGACACTGTGCACTTCAGCACTTGGCGGCTCCACTCTGTGTTTGTGTGGTCTACCGCTTTGTGGCTAAGCTGTTGTTGCTCCTAGATGCTTCTATACTATATATACTGCCAGTGTTTGTCTATCGAGACTGCAAGGCTATGTGCTTAATTTTATCCATCTGTTCGTAATGAGTGTGGTTGAAACACCTGAACTCAATAATTAGGATGGGTGTCCTAATACTTTACCTTCCATATAGTTATCCATAGGGTGTCCATATACTGTACATTCGCACACCTCAGAGGAGATTCCTCTTCCATAGATGTCTGTCATTGATTTACTGTTGCCATGGATACCGGTGTACCGCCCCTCTGATCTAAAACACATGCGGATCGGCAGTGACTGACTAGCTAGTGTGGGCTCCCTCTTTTGAATTCAAGCAAAACGTTTTAGGCAGTAAAGCTGGAGTGGGGGGAAACTTTATGAGCGTTCAGATTCATTAATAGGTTGTTTTGAGGACAGACGTTAGAGAATTAAAAATATATCCGCTTTATTTTTTGCTTGGTCAAGATTCCTCTTATCTTTCTTATCCTACATTTACACAGCAGGTAAAAGTGGCCAAAATCTGATCCCACCAAATTTTTGATGAACTGATGGCAAAGTTGGCGGTCCACTGGCGTTGTGCTTAGTGTTTTCAGGGCGGTCCGCCAGTGTTTAAGCAGAGTATTAGACAAAATTCCACTTATCATTGCTCATTTTCCAATTTACTTATTTTTCCTTCCTTGCTTTATGTATACTTTGTAAATTAGTTTAGTAAATCATTTTAATCTAGCACAGTGTCAACAACATTTCCTATAAAATCATTATATATTATGCCTAGTGATTTTGTCTCTCTCAGTTGTTTGTAATATTTGTCTTCTTTTAATTTGTAAAATGAAAGGCTAAAATTAAAAGGCTAAGATTAAAAAGTAGGTAGAGCTTGAATGCAGGACAAAAGTCTAGGTGGTCCAAGGGTGGACCAGAAGTGGCAAACAGTCAGCGGGGTGCCGAACTTATCAAGCCAGCGGACTGATATATGTTAGCTGTCTGGGACGTCAATCAAATTTTGCTCGTTGACACGTTAAATTTGGTCAAGATGACATGGCAAAAAAAAACCTGAAAACCTGCAACAACAAGTAGTCTAATGAAGTTGCTTAATATAAAAGTCTAATTTTTATTTATGAAGTGGCATTCAGTGAAATATTTTGTGTTGTTTGGGTTAGTTAGCTGACAAATGAACATTAGGCATCATTCAGTTTTACTTGACCTGCTGTGACCTTTTAGTGTCCTGGAAAGTGTTATGAAAATGCTGATGTTTGAGTAGGTAAAATTTGGGACCAATATTTGTGTTGATATTAAATTTGTTTGGTGTTAACAAATTATGTTTTAGCTGGAAAATGTTTTTTGGTGAAATATTGATATGATCGTGCATAAATGTAAACACATAAATGTTTTATTTGTTTCTTCCAGTTACATGTAGCTGTTTGCGGTGAAGGGAAGCAATATGAGCCCATTTGTGTAAGCCCAACATGTACAAGTGACAAATGAACATGAACAGTCTGCTAGTAAACATAAAGGTGACAAAGGTGTCAAATGTGTGTGTGTACGATATGCTCCTTTATTTTTCTTTATTTTTTGTAACTTACATACTTTAGCTAGTTGTCAAACTTATTTTGAAATGCAAGTAAGAAAAAATAGTTTGTCACTTAAATCTTTGTTTTATGCTTTATAGGGTTTAAAAATGCCAGTTGACACCTCAGGACTGCACCACATACCAGAACATCACTTTATGCTTTGCAGACCTCCGTAACAGAACCGTGTGCTTTGCAGACTTGCAGGCTATCACTGCAAGAGCGTTTTATGTTTAGTTTTACTTTACAGTCTGGCTTCAACCGGTTTTAGACAAATTTGTTTTAATGAAATATGCAATTTTTGCATCTTTTAAACAGCCAAAAGACAGAGATACGGTCATTGCCCTCTGCTTTCCTGCCACTCCCTGTGTAATGTTGTCATTGTTGTCTTGTTTTTTTTTTTCTTGTGGGCTTGTTTTTTTTAATTATATTTTTTATTTTTTATTTTTTTCAAATTATGTAATATTCTTTCAATAAAGCATGTTCCTGAAATTAAGTCCTGCAAAGTCGGTTTCAAAAAATATTTTTGGTACTCTGCATGAAGATATCATATATTAAAAAATGTAATGAGTGGTTTGCTGCATTAACACACAGCTTTTATTGCAGGATGTCCAGTCTTACCCACAAAGTGCTGGAGTGGCTATAGGTTTTCATTTCAACAGGAATGAGCAGGAGTTCACGCGATCAATTGTTTAACGACAGACACTGACTGAATCCTAAATTTGGTGAAAGTGTAAACAGACTACTTGGCACTGCGGTGTTTTAAAACAATTCACTTTGTCAGTGTGTTGATTTAAAATATCATTCAACTAAATTTAATTGTATAACAAAATGTCACAGTCTCTAAGACATAAATATCACAAACTTTGCATTATTTAGAGAAAAAGAAAATTTGTACTTGAAAAGTTGGTTTTAGCTTTCTGTGGGCCACTATTCTTTATACTTCTAAATAGATGGGCCTTTGGGTGGAAAAGGTTGAAAACCCCTGCCTTATAATGTTGTTGGGGGTTTAAGGAGGAGCAACTTAACTTTTAAAGCGAGGGAATCGAGAGGGATCAGAGGAATCATGTTTAGCTGGAAAGAAATAGCTTTGTGTGACTTTCTTTTGAACTGCATTTGTACTTTAAGAGAGACTGCCCAAGACCTGCTCAAACAGATGATGTAGATGCTGTTGAAGCAATACTAGCAAAATTAATAATAATGTTTTTTCTTAAATATATTTACTGTAGACCTTCCAACAGGTGTTTTACACACACACAGATAGTTTTGGATAGGATTACATAAATTTAGTATAACTGTATATACCATGTCCTCTAGAAATATTGGCACCCCTGGTATTGGCACCCCTGGTACATGAGCAAAACGGCCTGTAATAAAAGCATTCTTTATTGATTATCCATTTGATATTTCATCCAAAAAATCATACCTTTAAAAAAAAGTACATTGATTTCAAGAAAATATCTTAGTTATGAAATAAATATTTTTATCAAATCTATATTTACCACATTTGTTAGCACCCCTAGAAATTTTTATAAGTAAAATCTAACCTGAGTATCCTGACTAGCTCAGTCAGGAACCTTAAAATTATCCATAGTTTGGATCGTCCAGCAGGACAATCTACACACAAATGACTCACTGACCACAGAATTAAGGTTCTGCCATGGCCACCCCAGTCCCCTGGCATAAATCCTATAGAAAAACTGTGGGATGAGATGAAAAGGAGAGTCCACAGTGTGGACTTCAGAATCTGAAGGATCTGGAGAGGTTTTGTAGGAGGAAAGGTCTCAGATCCTTTGCTGGTTTTCTCCAGTCTCATTAAGCGTTATATGAGAAAACTCAGAGCTGTTACCTTTGCAAAGGAAGGCTGCACAAAGTATTAAATGAACGAGTGTGAATACTTGTGACACACACACACAAACACACACACACACACATCTTCTAAGCCGCTTATCTTCTGGGTCGTGGGGCGAGCTGGAGCCTATCCCAGCAGTCATTGGGTGGAAGGCAGGAAACACCCTGGACATGATGCCAGTCCACCATTTCATAATAAGGTTTTGTTTTTCAATCATTGTACTTCAAATAAAGGTTAGATTTATTAATATTTGTTAAAATAAAAAAAAAATAGAAGAAGATCAAAAGGATTAGCAATAAAGCATATTTTTACAGCCTGCTTTACTCATGTTCACCAGGGGTGCCAATATTTGTGGAGAACACTATATATAAATACATATTCCTTTCACCATCTGCAATGGCAATTGCAATATTTGTTATGTGATCCCTGTTGTAAAAATATACCATAAGAACCATTAGGATTAAAACCTGATGGTTTTGCTTTCACATGGGAATTGGCTTAATGGTTACCATCAGAGACCAGTAATTTCCTGTAGGACACCTTTATATCCCATTACAAAACATCAAATGCATCTGGAATCAGTCCCGGGTCACCTGTTAAACCATTAGGTTCCTTTACACTGTGATATTAACCCATCAAGTAAAGCCAAAACACATTACAAAACCTCCAGGAGCCAACAGAAACATAATTCATTCATATGTATAAATATAATAAGCTTTAAACTGTTCAGCAATACAATGTATTTTTGCTTATGAAGAATTTCTCCCAAAAGAGGGGCGGCACGGTGGTGCAGTGGGTAGCGCTGTCACCTCACAGCAAGAATGGCCTGGGTTCGATTCCCGGCTGGGTGACCAGGGTCATTTCTGTGTGGAGTTTGCATGTTCTCCCCGTGTCTGCGTGGGTTTCCTCCGGGTACTCCGGTTTCCTCCCACAGTCCAAAAACATGCAGTCAGGCTGATTGGACATGCTAAATTGCCCCTAGGTGTGAGTGTGTGTGTGAATGTGTATGTCTGTCTGTCTGCCCTGCGATGGACTGGCGACCTGTCCAGGGTGTATCCTGCCTTCCGCCCAATGACAGCTGGGATAGGCTCCAGCACCCCACCGCGACCCAGAAGGATAAGCGGTTTAGATGATGGATGGATGGAGAATTTCTCCCAAAAGACAAAGCAGGCATTTGACCCATCACTTATCAAAGTACAAGAGCGACGCCCCGCTACTTTTGAGTTCAGGACGCACACAATCAGTTAAAGTTAAACTGGTATTCACAAAGATGATAAGCATCTCTATTTTCTGTTTTCTTGTTGGTGAAGGTGTGGCACTGTTCATGATCAGGTTCAGAGGTGGGTAGAGGAGCCTAAATCAGTACTCAAGTAAAAGTATTAAAACTTGCATAAAATAATTACACAAGTAAAAGTAACTTCCCCAATACAACTTGAGCAGAAATTTAGAAATAGCAGTTCGAAAATCTACTTAAGTACTGAACGTTTAGTACATCCAGCATTTATCAGTATAGGAACTGAAGATTGTGCAGCTCTGTTCTTCTGTTTTTGTTTTTTTTGTTTTTTGTTTGTTTGTTTGTTTGTTTGTTTTTGGTCTAAAATACAAAGCTCCAAAGTCAGAGATGTAACCAGTCACAAAGCAGTACAAGTATTGCCACCATCAAAACAAACTGAAACACCAAAAATGTAATTTGTAACTTTAATACAAATGGCTAAAATGTAGAGATTCCTTTACTCACTTTAGTAGAAGTAAAAGTTATGTATTTGAAAGTACACCGAGTAGAAGTAAAAAACAATCAATATTTTAGTCAAGTACATGTGCTTGAGTAAACGCAGCTAGGTACTACCTACCTCTGAATAGGTTTACAAAGACATGTTATTAGAGGCAGTTTTACTCAGTAGTCTAATTGCATTTCGTCACTCGGCCAGCCGCTTTTTTTTTAAACAATGTTCTGCCCCACCACTTTTGGAGGTGTGGAGCCACGCCTGGTTCAGAATATATTTTAAAATAAATTAAAAATTGGAATTTTCTATTATTTGGTCAGTTGGTGCTTTATGTTGTTTGAACAATAACGCCACACCAGTAGGTGGCGGTAAAACACTACAGTTCCCAAAGGTTTCCCAACAGCAACAAAATCAAAATACACCAACTTTACCTGTTATGGCGTACAATATCTAAATACTGTAGATATATGTTTTAACACGCTAAATATTTACGGTATACATTACACTCTCTTTGCTAACTGAATTTGACAAGAGCCCAATAGTGATTTTGATTTGTAACAATGAATCAGCAATTGTGTATGTAGATTGTTTAATTAACTTAATAAAATTCGCATAAGGTATAACTGCTTTGACCAAGTCTGTATTAGATGGGGAAGACATCTCTCTCTCTCTCTCTCTCTCTCTCTCTCTCTCTCTCTCTCTCTCTCTCTCTCTCTCTCTCTTTCTCTCTTTGTCTCCCTAGTTTTAGCCTGCTGATTTTCTTTAAGATTTTGCCTTAGTTAAGTCTTTGCGTGTGTTTGTGTGGACGTGATAATCTGTTCTTATCCATTTTATCCATACTTAGAATTATGCGTACTTTTTGGTGTTCCTATAATTCTGAAAAAAAAAGATTTTTTCTATTAAAGTTTCTAATCTATTTTACTTTGAAAGTCAATGTGTGGTCTTTCCTTTTCAGTTTTGAGGTAGATTGCAATACAGAAATTATGAATGGGTTTTTTTATACATTTCTAAATTTTAATCTTAGTTATGCTGCAGTAAATTACCCTAGAAGCTGGAATAAATGTGCCTTCCAGACTGCACAGTAGTTATCACTGTAAAGGAGTGGGACACTGAATCGATGTAATATTACAGAGGTAATTCGTTCAGCCGGGAGTGACTACGGTAATGGCGGGGGTAAGTGTATTTGCGACTAACAAAAATCGGAATTTGGCCAAACATCCAAACACATTTAGCATTTTCCATAGTAGGCTATAGCACTGTAGCTAGGTGGCTATAATAGACAATAAATCTTGTTTATCCGCTATGGCACACTGTGAAAACATGTTAATAGAACAATGACATACTCCAAAAGGCAGCCCGTGCATAAACACTGTATAAGTCTATACAGAACGCTTTGTCCAAACGTGAGCATTGCTTTTATGAAGTAAGCGTTTCTTATGATATATCTTTATTGTCATACACAGCAAATAACGTACCTGACAGTGACGTACTCGTGAAAAAAGATTAATTCCATGGTCTGGTTTGTGCTGGTCTGATGCTGGTTTTGCTGGCTTCCCAGCAAGGTCATTCGCCCCTTTGTCCCCCACCAGCCCCATGTTTTCAAACGGTGTCTTGGTTTTCTCCAAGCCGCAATTGACAGCCAAAAGAACCTCCAATTTCTTTGGCGACGCCTTCACCAGTTTTTCTTCATATGGAGAAGGCACCACCCCCTGGACTGCTCCCCTTTATGGGGACGTCTCTACTCCCGACTCCAGCTGCTGATGAGAGTTTCTGCTCTGTCTCTGAGTTCAGTAGCCTTTTTAAAATAACCAAAACGCCCATTTGGTGTTGCATCTTACGGGCGAATTGTCTGTCGTTACCTGCAGACGTTGTCTCTGTGCCCAGTCACATTACAGCAGCTCCTTTAGATGTTAGATTGCAGAAAAATCTAGAAATATTTGGTTTTGCGTTAACTTTTGCGCACCGCTGACACATTTTCGGCTGTGCAATTTAATTGGAGAGGTTACGTCTGCCTACTCCATGCACTAGTAAAGATAGGATATCACGGGCGCTTTTCTATTTCTTTCTTTTATTAAACATAATGTGACTAACATTAGAGATGATTCTTTAACCAAATATAATAAAGTTACCCACCAGCTGCATGTCAATTTACTTTAAATACGCTTAGTTTCAAAATGCACTACATTTTAAATTGCCCCTGCATTATACGCCATTGTACAAGCCTATTATTTTTGTCATTCAGTAGTGTTCAATCAGCGAGTGTTTTTGATAATACGATGAAGGTTTTTAACATGTATCTACCTTCCTGATGAGGTCACTTCCAACCCTGACTGGATACATCTGATGCAGATCCTCAGTCCATTTAATTAGTTGGATCAGGTCTTTTCGTTTTGGTCTGGAGCTGAATTATGCGAGCAAGGCTGCAGGAGTTGGTGAACACCACCCATCTTTCACTGTATTCATTAACTTAGTAAGAAAAGAATCTAGGAACATAGGCAACAGTTTTCAGCAGAGCCTTGCCAATTGTATCTGGGATAAATAAAGCATTAGCTTAAAAGCAAAAGCCAGCATTTTTTTTTTCTTTTGTCTTCTAATATGCTCACAAGTACTTTGTCGCGCTGTTATTTTGAAAAAAATTGCTATTTAAAATAACGTAAACGTAAAAAAAGCAGGTGATGTTTTCAGATGATGGAAATGCATAATTTGTCATTTTTTCGCCGCATCAAAAGAATAATAGTACATTTTATAGTTGGATGTTCAAATCATTATCATTGTGCAACTGACGATTAAGGCCATTAAAATTAGCCTTTACTGTATTGGCAGTTTCCATCAGTTACACATGGCGTCATTTATTGCTCCCCCACATAAAATATCTGAGCCAAAACATTTTCAAAACAACGGACATCTATCCAGTTTAATTTGATTAAATTATTTAACTGGATTTCATTTTTAATTTAACCTTCTGAGTTTCTGTACAGTGACAAAAACGTATCATGCGGTGAACATCGTGCACTGTTTAACTACATTTACCGAATAAATTAGCTGGGGGTGAAGTGTGGTTAGAATAAATAACGTGTAACTTGCATAATTGTCAGGAAAGATACAAACAGAAAAAGAACATTCTGACGAGAAATAACAGAACTAGTAAGGTGCGTGTAAAATTGTTTTATTCGTTTATTGGAGTAATCATTTGTTGTCAACAGCTTTGTGCAGTGAATTGGTCTTTAGCTGTTCATTGAGAGTTACACTAGTGGTACTGCCTCCTCAGAGCAGCCACCATCACTCACAGGGACTTCTGCCAAGCCTCCTGCACATCAGCGGTGAAGGCAGAGGGTCCGAACTTCATGGCCGCACGTACGGTGATGCAGTCAGCGAGAAGCTGTAGAAACAGAGAAATAAGCCAAATTGATTAACACACAGGCAATAATCTACCATCGCTTATTTAGCACTAAAGTATGCTATTAGGCTTTGTGAAACAACGTAGAAGCACGGAAAATTACCACGAAGTTGTCGGGATCCACGTGCAGTTTCTCAGAGTGCAGCACACTGAGCTGGGCGTAGGTGGCCTTGATGTTGTCCAGGTTCTTCACGGCTCTGTCCAGCCCACCCATGACGACCTTACCGTGAGCAGCCACTTTAGGGTTGTCAAGGATAGCGGCGGGGCTGGAAAGGTTACCAAAGGAAGCGAAGTCCATGGAGCCACGATCAGGAGCCTGGAATTAAGAATTCTTAAGAATTAAGAATGAAAGAGAAGCAGAAATTCAATTTTAAAGTAATGACCACTTACAGGACATGTCAAGAAACATGTAGATACTATTACAAACAGAGAGCTACCTGGCTAGGGCCTGAGGTCCCATTTCATCGACATTGATCTTTCCCCACAGGCCAGTGATGGCGCTGCGCTCGGCATCTGTCCACTCAACCATACTGACGGTTTAGGGTCTCTTCACTAACTTGCTTGAAGGCGTGCAGCATAAATCCCTTGCACAGTATAGAGACCGGGCTAAATTTATTGAAGTTGAACGTCTCCGCCCTCCAGACAGAGCACAATTTGATTGGCTAATTTCTTTCTGGACGTGAGGAATACATGACTGGACACCAGTGATCGGATTAAGTCCAAATCACGTTGGCAAATATATTCACTTTCTTATTAGGGTTTTTTTTTAAGTATGGTTAAGCGTTCACACAAATCCACAAGTTATACCAAATAGAACTGCTGCCAGTGAATGCACGAAATAAACACCGTTGATAACACAAAATTGACAGTGCATCATGGCTTCATGTGCACTGTAAGCCCGGATAAGTTGAATTTGCTTAAAAAATAAAAGAAAATTAAGTAATGTGTAATGAAAACTTCAGTTACAGTAACTATAATTTTTGAGTTAGGCTAACATAAACATACGTTTGCGCAATTCGTCAATTCTAATTATTTTAATTTAACGTCTTGAAATTGCAATTTAACTATATACTTAAGTAGGCAATTGAGAATTTTTTTTTCTATTTAAGTGATATTAATCACTTTGCCACACACCAAAGGGTTGAGGCATTACTGTGAACATGGTCACTGACCAACACAAATACCCACTCATTAGCCAAGAGAATGATAACCTTCACTCTTTGCCAACAACACAATGTCAGACAGCTGAGTAAAGCATATGTAAAAAAAAAACATTTGCCTGAGGAAAGGCAGCCTGGGTGGAACAAAAGCACACTGACGGTGAGTAAAGCAAAGGGAAAGAAACACTCAGTATGCAAACAGATGGAGCCAGGAGCCAATGGGAAAGAAATATACGTTTTATCTAATAAAATCGTGTTAACAAAACAAACATGTAATTGTATTTCACAGCTTACTTAGTTTCACTCAGTTTCACACATTTGTTCAGCAACTTTAATGAGAAAGAAACAATTAAAACCAACAGAAATGTTTTTGAATATGGGGTTTCAAAGTTGCCATAGCAACAGACTAATGCAACAAGATGAAATCAATAACCAAACCGAACTTCCTTCAGACAAAGCGAATATGCAACCTACATATAACACAGCACACATGTGGAAGATGTTTGTGAAAAAAATCAAAGCAGTAAATGGGGATCATTTCTGAAAATAGTGATGGAAGATCATGTCGTTATTCTCGCAAGTAGACAGAGCTCTACATGTAAAAACATCTATTTCAAAATGTAAGCTAAAAGGGTTCTGCTGTTGTTATGATGTCATGCTTGTAACAACAGCAGAGCCTTTTATGCTGCTATATAAAATCATTTCCAAAGGAGATCTATATACAACCACATACAACACATTCTCCATCAGTCTGAAGATCTATTTCACTATGTAGAGAACAGTTTAAGCATGCAAATGGTTCTTTTGGTGTTCATGGTTCTAAATAGAACCATTGTCTTTACTTTAGAACCCTTGAAGGAACATTTTAAGATATAAGTTTATCATTTAGGATGGTGAATTCAAGTGCTTTGGTGTGCATTTATTTCACTTGTGTTTTATTAGTGAAAGGCACCACATAAGAGACTTGAAAGTGTCAGTATGTTAAGTGTGATTCGGCGCAGTTTGAAGCAAATTGCCAATACAGATTTACCCTAACGTGAAATACGTGAATGAAAAAAATCGTTATCTGAATTATACCTATATAAGTACAAACTGGCAAACTGGGTGCAGATCAGCGGTAACGTACGTCAGAGGTGTGGTTTGGACGGGAGGGCTGGGTGGGTCCTTTATTGGTTTAATATAAAAGTGTTGAAAATTCCAAAAATCACCAGGAGCTTTTTTCTGAATACATTCTGAGTTGAGAAGAAGAAGACGCAGCGATGAGTCTCACTGCTAAGGACGTGTCTGTGGTGAGAGGCCTTCGGGGCAAAATCTCCTCCAAGGCTGATGAGATCGGAGCTGAAGCCTTTGGCAGGTAATTTCATTCTGTGTATTTTAGCGTTGTCGTTCACCGAAAAATACTTAGTGTGGGTACACCCAATAGACTTTTCTTTTACCTATGTTTAAGGTAGCACTGGCTTCTTAAGGCAGTTTATCTGGTTCTGTGTTCTTCGTTGAACATAGTTTAAATTAAGCAGATTAAATTACATTATTTAACATTCAGATAAATTTTACCGGGCTGTTCTTGTAGGTTCAGTTTTTGTAAGTTGCACGGCTAATCAGTTTTTTCTCCATCAGGATGCTCACCGTTACAGAACGTGGCCTGGTGTCTGAGAGATACCGCTAAACTACCAATGGGAAGGGACCGTCGACTGACGCAGTTCTTCTCTGACAGAGCCATGTCTTAATAAAATCTCTCGATGAACTAATCTTAAGATGCTTCATTTTTAATGAAAATATAAGGTTGAGAGGTTTAAAGGAAAATCAGTGGGACTAAGGTGTGTAGAAGTTGTCGCGTTACCCACAATTAAAATCACTAATGCAGTCCCGAGGAATATCAGGATAGATCTTTAAAAATGTACTGTGCATGTTATGCCATGGTATTCAACTCCCAAAATATACATATTTTTCAAAATTCTGTCCAGTTGGTAAATATGAGTTTACTGTCGGTCAGGAAGCTGCTCTCAGACAGATGGAGACTAAAGGGAGAGATGGAGACTAAAGTGCTGGTGGCACAGCTGAGCACGATGGTTGGTCTGACTTACCCAGCATTCGAGAAAGCTATGCAGGAGGAGTGCACTGTAGGAAGAATATCCTGAATGCACTCCTGCCAGATGGGCCGAGACGGCACGTGCAACTTGTCGCAGTGACCAACCGAGAGAGAGTTCAATCCCTGATTGGTATCTGGCAGCAAGAAGCGGCAACATCGCCGTTCGGAAATGTCACGTACTGGCATGTGGCACATAGCGAATGGCGCATGCCATCAATAACTGGAAACGAGTGGCACTTCCCGCTGGGTTAGTGACACTCGCCAGTGGCACCTGCCACATAGAAACTGCGCGTGCCATTCAAAACAGACACGTACCAACAGCTCCGGTGAGTAAAGCAGTGACTCTAACAATGGCTACTCGGCTCGGCTAACTAGCAGCACCTAGAAGCAGCACCTAGTAGCACCACCATCGGCCATCAGAACCTTGGAAACGTGACGGAGGAATGTTGAGCAGATAGTATATAATTTTGTTGGTTTACTGGTTGTGCTGTTGGGTGGACGATTCTAAGCGAAATTAGACGTTAGACTGTATTCAGTACAGTTACAGAGCTGCAGTTTAGGAAAGATACTGTCCAAAATTATACTCTTTCAAGAATAGAAAGTGGAACATGATTCTATAACGAGACAACGCAGCGATCCACACCCATGTTTGTGTGATGTTTATATGTAGATAGACTGTGTGATTCGCGAAGCACAGAGAACCTGTTGGTGTTTTCCTCTGGTTTTATATTAAGCTTATTTCATTTGATAGCATATACAGGGGATCTAAACCTGATGTAGAAGTTATATTCATTTTTTTAAATTATGGTTAATGCTGAGTAATTGGAGTTAAGCTACAGAATTCCTTAATCTGTGTAGATATTAATGATAGATTGGTACCTTCTTACACTAAACTGAAGTCAGCTTCTTATTCGCCAGCTTTTTGTTGAAATTTTCCCCTTCCACCTTAAATGGTGCAGCATTTACATTCTGGTGCCTGAGGCTGCAGCCCGTCTGTTAATGAAATTTGTGTTAGCCATCCTAAACCCCAAAGGTGCAGAACTCTGGTTCTGGAGGGCCAGTGTTCAGCATACTTTGGTGATTTACCTGCTACAACACACCCGATTACACTTATCTGTTAATTGCCAGGTTGAGCCAGGTTGTCCAGGACCAGAGTTCTGCACCCCTGCTCTAGCCCTTCATCAGTGGTTAGTTTCCGACCACAGAGTCCCTCTTGGCTCAGTGTATTTGGATAAGTGCACAGTTACAGATATATGAACAGAGAATCTAAAATGATAGGGAGTGTATGTTCTATACTGTTCAATAATCACAAACACATTTACGTTTTTTTTTACACAGACACTTTTCAGAGCATCAGACATTTGCACAGTAATGTTTTTATATTTATATAGGATTTTCTCATTTACACTTCCATGAATCATTTTTTTAAATTAGGAATTGGATTGAACAGTGGTGGCATCACATTCTTGTGGAAGTGTATGTGAATACTGCCAGTGAACGTGGCTTCATACCACCATTGCACCCCACCCTAGGCACTAGGTAACAAGACAATTATTTGATTTTTGGCTTCAAGCAGCAGAATAAATTTGGGGGCCACATTCTCCACAGGTATTTGTTCCATCCATGCATTGGACTACTAATTAAACTAATGAGATAATTTTCCATCATTCAAGATGTAAACAAACTAGTTCAAAGTTACGTTCATGACTGTAAGAAATACATGCAGACACTATGGCACTCTGGAGCCTGGAGTTGCCCACATTGGGTGAAAGTGGCTAAAATTTAAATAATTCTTCACATAACTATGATATTTTTAGTTTTTGTCCCCAGTCATTTGTTTCAGATCTTGGGTGATTGAGGACCAACCCCTAAGCCATTCAGCCATTCTCCACACCCAGACAGGTCTTAGGCAAAGATGTGGAAGAATCCAGAGTGAAATCAAATATATTTTTTATAATTAAGTATAATATTATCAAACAAATAATACTAATGCCATCGTCTCGTAGAACTGTGCTGTATTATTTGTGTAGTACAGCTATTTAATGGACTAATTTTCTGTCTGTGGCCAAACAAATTACTTGCATTTGCATAGTTATAAACAATGTTCTATTTTTTTTTTTTAATGTAAACACAGGGCATTCATGAGATTCTGGTGCTGCAGCTTCATTCAGTTCACTGCTGTTCAATGATTCACACAAGTTTTTGAAGTACTAATAAGCTCCCTCTTTTTGGAGAAATAGAGTGAAAGTGTTTTACTTTAGCCTGATAAACTGAATAAGTAATAAGGTCCATGTACTGTTTTACAGAGCGACTGATTGGCATTTTCAGCAGATTCCGTTTTCTGAATGGACTGTTTCCTCTTCAGTTTCTGTGGGTTGATGTGGAAAACAGGGATGTGAATCTCAAAGTCCATCTAATGTCTCTCTCCTGATCACAATTTAAAGTAAAGCCTATATTTGTCAAAACTGTGCTTAATATACCTAACTAGTAAGTGAATTGTTAGCTTATATACATCAGAGTTGATATAATTGCATTACTTAATGAACATATTTTTCCTGAAAATGCAAATAATGCTACACACATACAAAACAGCATATTACTGTTATCTCTATTCGAAATAGTGTTTTACTCTATTGTCCTGATTCTAGGTAAGGCATATATAACTAAGGATGTGCATTCCTTGCATACAATGGACTGGTGCAATGGTGCTATATACTGCCTCTGTGTTGAAATGTTCTTGCTTTGTGGTGCTGCCTCCATAGCCAGCATGACATGCTAACATAAGCAATTCTGCAAATGAATGTACATTACAGGTAACACTCTGATTGAAATTTCTGCTAAGTAATTTTATAATTATGTAGTAAAGATATGATACATAGGACCAATCCCATTTCTTATTTTTACCCCTACCCCTTGTTTTCTAGTGTCACCTTGCCCCTCGGAGTCACGGAGTCAAGGGGTAGTGGTTGAAATCTTCCCCTACGAAATGGGATAACCTTCAAATATAGACAAACAATACTTCATTAACTGGCTACTAGCAGTGCTCTGTTGGTGACCCTGCCAATCTGCAGTGATAGCAGAGGAGCAGAAAAGTTCAGCAACCTTGCTGCTGGGCTTAAGGTAAATTTAGGGCATCATATGCTTTCAAAGAGGGGTGATGTGACCACCCCTAATTCTTTGGTGATATAAAACTGAAGTCATTTTTTTCACCAGCTTCTCTTTCAAATTTTCCCATTCCACCTTAAATGGAGCAGCAGTAATATTCTGGCACTTCAGGCGTCAGTACTGCTGGACTATTTAAGGTGGAACGGGAAAGTGGCAGGGGCAAGGGGTGAAATGGGATTGGGCCAGGGACCCGGACATGGAGTAGGGCCATTTACAGGTGGAGAGACTAAAAAGGCTTCAAGATTTAACAGCATTTAACTTCCTTATAACATGATAAAGTAATCTGCTGACAGTGTTAACAAATTGTACTAAATTTATATGCACAAAATTTACTTTAATGTTATCGGTAAGACAGAGCACCTAATAGAGGAAGCACACTGACTGCTCTCAAATTGGATGCTTTGTCCTACACCTTTAAAATATATGGTTTGTCAAGGGTTCTTTAGTAAAGAAAATGGTTCTATATATAGCACTAAAAAGGGTTATTTTATTGTTATTGTAACAATAGCAGAATCTTTTTGGGTGCAATATAGAACCAGTTACAGCACATTCTCCATATATCTGAAGAACTCCTTAATGATGAAAAGAACCCTTCAGCTGGAGCAGTAGGAAATTCTGGTGATTCATCTGATTGTTCCCCTTCAAATTCATGTGCTTTTCATTTTCTTGAAACTTTTCGCTTTCCTTAGTTTTGCCGTGTTTTTTGGTGCCGATTTCGTTTCAGCACACACTTCCTGGGGCATGAATCGTGAAGGCTAATGTGAATTTGAGAGGGGACTGCATTGGATGCAACATCGGCAGTCTAGGAGACTGCAGCAGGGGGAGGTGCCGCCAAAGTAGTAACACTGTGTATTTCTCCATACTTCATATATTTCTCCTTTCACTATACGTTTCATTCACCTATCCTTCCAAACTAATCTGTAGTCTAAATAAAACAAAACTACTATGTTTTTTACAGCTTTCAAGGTAAATCTGTGAAACATATGAAGCCATGATAGCATCAAATGTGTTGACTAATTTAACTCCATTCGTTTTTTTTCATCAGTCTAATGTACATCAACTAATAGTTTGATTATATTTTTCTCTGTCAGCCTCCAAAATGCTGCCATAACTTTAGATACCTTTGGTAGGATCCTTTATCACACAACTGCAAACCTAATTTCTTTATTGATTGTGTATCTATTTCATCTGTTAATTTCGATTAAGCCAAAATGCAAAATGTCCACACAGGAGTTGTTAACTGCACTACTGAAGGCAGGCCTGGCCTTTCATATTCTGTCTAACTATGAAAATGCTATTTTTTCATGTTTCTTCTTGCAAAGACCAAGAACAGATCGTTTTAAGTGCTGTGACAATATAATGTTATTCATTATTGTATTTGTTGTTATTTAAACAATGATAATCATATTTAGCTCAGTAAGCCATATTATTATTATTATTATTATTATTATTATTATTATTCAGAAATAGAAACTATGCACTCTGCCTTTGTCTTTTCCATCTGTTCTTTGCAGATTAATTGTTAAAGTGCCTAATAACTTGACTGTAAATGTCAAAAGTGTCTTAGTAATCCTCATAATCTTTCATGATTATTAACAAAGGATAGATTTGAAATAAAGAATAAACAAGGGAAGCTATTCAAATGAAACTATAAAAACTCACCTTCTCTGCTTAAGCTATATTAGCGATTAGATCAAAAATTAAAGTTATCTACTCATAATTATACATACCTAGATGGCGCGTTGGGTCCAGTCAGGCAAGTCAACGGCGCGCCATTTTAGGGCGCTCAACATCGCTGCTGGACTGCATTCAGAACCATTACAGAGCGGCAGTTTAAGAAAGATACTGTCCAAAATCATACTATTTCAAGAATATTACACTCAGAAAGTGGAATAGGATTATATAACGGAGGGAACGCAGCGATCCACGCTCATGTTTGTGTGATGCGTATTGTTTTTGTGATGTTTGTGTGTAGGTATGGCTGTGTGTAGGTATGGCTGTGTGGTTGGTGAAGCACAGAGAACTTGTTGATGTGATTGTTTTCCGCTGGTTTTATATTAAGCTTATTTCATTTAATAGTCTATTCAGGGGACCTTTACTTTATGTAGTAGTTACCTATTTACAGTGATGGTTAATGCTGTGTAGCTCCGTAAGCTATAGCACTCCTTATTCATAATAGATTAACGTTAGCACCTTACACGAACCTGAAGTTAGCTTCTTATTTGCCAGCTTCTCGTTCGAATTTCCACCTTAAATTATGCATCAGCCAGCATCTTGTTCGAATTTTCCTGTTCCACCTTAAATGGTGCAGCTTCAGGCACCAGAAAGAAGCTGGCGAATAGGAAGCCAATTTTAGCTTCGTCCTTCTTACTGTCTTTTGGGGTTTATTTTATTTTTACGTGTTTTAAGATGAGAAGTGATTCACATATTAATGGATTTGCTGGTTGTGAGATTGTGTTTCTACCGGAGTTCGCGCTAAACTCGGTTTTTAATGTCAGGTGTAGACTTAATACTTTCCTGCTGGTCCGGACGGCTAATTAGCATGATCAGTTATTAAAGAAATAAAAGCTACCGAGAGCGGTCTATGCAGCCTAGATTAAACACCAGTTATGGAAGAATTATAAGAATTATAGCAGTTCGTGGAAGAATGGAGGGATGGGGATGGAACAAATGAAAGGAAAAGGTGCATAGCAGTAATGAATGGGTAAAAACAGGAGCAATGATTTGGTAAAAAAAAAAACCCTAAAGAAGAAACTTACACTGTAAAAAGTGGGACTGGGGTTAATTAATATTTACTAAATAACTTATAGTAACCTCTACATAATAAAAAAGACTATGTTCAGTTAGAAATCAAACTGAGCTGAATCCAGTAAATCTGAATGATTTATTAATTGTATTTTACACAGTTTTGGTTGAATAAAATTAGCTGTGATACACTGAGTAGAATTTACTTATGTTTTATCCAGAACAACAACAATGCAGAAAATTGACAGATTTTACTCATTGGGAGGTCACTGGTTTTAATCACCTCTCACTTCCGCCCAACGCATTTTGTGCCTCATGGACACCCGTGACTACACGTTTCAGGGGTTGCAGTCCTCCAACTTCCCAAAGGTAAGACCTTTTTAATTATTGCTAGGAAACAAACAATTTCCAAGTATGTTGCTGTAGTAGTTGCCCATTCTTTTAAGTTACTGCAACTTACCAAAAATGTCAAATATGCTGTGCTGTAAGTCAAATTTAAGCTAGCACCTAGCTAATGCATTTTAGTTTTGATTAGCACAGAAGCATGGCCTGGACTTAAATTACAGATTTTGCTGCTGAGGTGAGGATAGAGGCAGGGTTCTCTAATTGATGTCTCGATTCCACCCGTATTGGGGAGAGCAGATTACACCCGTATTGAGCTCTGAGCCGTCACCAGCGTTTTGCTTTCACAAAATATGAGAAAGCCACCTTTTTAGCTAAATTACAATTTTAAAGTGAGATGGTGTCAATTTATGTCATAATAAACTTGTGTGTACACTTGTTAGAGTTGCTAGCTAGCTAAATAACCTAGCTAGCTTAGCTACATATGCGCAAGCTTAAGCTAAGTTAGCTATTAGCTCTGCTGGACAACTGGTTCACTCTGGCTAACCTGTGCTGATCCATGATGGGCTTCAAATCTGAACGGAAGATGTCTGTGACTGGTGTTTGAATGACAGAAACTAGCTAGCCAGCTAACTACGGTCTGTGATGCGTGAGGCTGTTAGCTTGGTGGCCAGTAGGCTAACGGGCTCACACACCACAGAGCAAGTTTGATGCTTTTCTCACACGAGTTTAGAGGTTAAACACAGAAATCTAAGGGGGGAGATGTCAAGTGGTACAGGTAAAGCATTAGTTTAATAAGGCCAACTGGGCTGCAATTTGGCAACTAGTTGCTAAGCGATTTTACATGCTAACAATCCTATATCACACTAAAGTTTGTGAAATCTGTTCTTTCTTCTCCTTATGTTGTTATATTTTCTTCTTCTAACCAATATAAATGTGCCTGTATCTGTTTCAGTTGTTGAAGCTAGTCTTTTAAACCTTCACCAAATGTTTTATCCTCTGCTGCTTCTGGTTTTTGACTGATCAGGAATTGTCCCAGGTACTTAAATTTTCATGGTGTTGCTCTTTTTAATATTAGTACATTTTATGCTAAATATTTGATCATGTTTTTTTTTTTTAGCACAAGACATTGTCAATATTATGTATTTTAACATGTATTTGACTCACCTGCTTTGCTTTTTTCTTTACTTGGCAAAAGTTTTCTATGAAAACAATAGGACTTCAAAGTTTGTGTGCTATTGTAAAAGATGTAGTACAATGTTATTCAGAGTAACATGTTCTTTCTTGAATTGTTTTGCATATACCTTTGCTTTTTCTTGTTATTTTGTAGATTTATTTTTGATACTGTTTACTGTTTGTTCAGGATTCTTTATCCTTATGTTTTGTATGGTGAGTGTTTATTACTAATTTTCAGGTATTATTCATGAAACATTCTCAGCACTGCAGCAACACTGACGTGGTGGTGGTGTGTTAGTGTGTGTTGTGCTGGTATGAGTGGATCAGACATAGCAGTGCTGCTGGAGTTTTTAAACACTGTGTCCACTCACTGTCCACTCTATTAGACACTCATACCTTGTCAGTGCACCTTGTAGATGTAAAGTCAGAGACGATAGCTCATCTGCTGCTGCACAGTTTGTGTTGGTCATCCTCTAGTCCTTCATCAGTGGACTATTCTCAGTCCAGCAGTGATACTGAGGTGATTAAAACATTGCTGTATCTGATACACTAGTACCACACGTACTATGTCAGTATCACTGCAGTGCTGAGAATTAACCAGTAATACCTGCTTTGTGGTGGTCTTGGCGGGTCCTGATCATTGATGAATGATGTGAAAGGGGGCTAACAAAGTATGCAGAGAAAAAGATCAGCTACAATTTGCAATAGCAGAACTACAAAGTGCACATATATATTTAAAGGACCTGATTCAATAGAAAAGTAAGTGAATACAAGGCAGCATTACCTAATAAAGTGGCCAGTAAGTGTGTATATATAATCAAGCATAGTGATGTAATTTAATTTGTATTTTTTGTTAACACCGTTGTAGCTGTTACCTGCTATTCCACTCAATATGTCTGAATTCTGTATATATTTTGCTTAGGCAGTTAATGCATCATAATCATTTCTAAATGATTTCTGGTGTCATCAATTCATGTATGCTTACTTGTGAACACAGGTGAGCTTTAAGAATTGTGCACTTTTCAAGACATGATACAGTATGTAGTGGCTTAAAATATGATAATGTATATATTACATTCTTAGAACAGTGGCAGATTTGCTTGAGACTAGTTGTACTTAGTACAACAAATTTTCTTATGTTAGCTCAGCTAAATATTTTAGTGTTGACAGATATCAGTAAGTAAAACTAGTAATTTACGGAAGTTGACCGAACAAGATAAAGCTAGAGAAAATTGATATTAGATTTTTTTCTGGTACAAACTATTTTTTTTTTTTTTTACAGTGTAGGTACATAAGGTGGCTGCTGGGTTGTTATGCATGCTAAGGTGAACTATGTGGTTGCTAAGATGTATTAGGTGGTTTCTAAGGTGTTTGTTGATAGTTGCTAGGGTGTTTCTAGGTTGTTGCTAAGACGAACTAGTTGGTCGCCAGATAGTGACAGGTGGTTGTTAGGGTATAGTAGTTTGTTGCTAAGGCATCTGATTGACTGGAGGCATCTGCGCATTTAGGCTGCTAGTCGACAGAGGTGAAACAAATGCTGATGATGTCACCTGCATTCCAGAATTCTGGTTTCTCCCATGTATACTTCATTGGAGATCAGTTGAGCAACAGAAGGCCTTCATGCTCAAGCACTTCATCAATCTAACTTCTGCTTTGTTTCTGTTTTCTGGCTACAGAGAGGGTCGTGCCGGTCCCTAGTGAACACCTGATGGTCAACATGTGAGTCCTCGTGCGAAACTGGTGACAGTGCACACTAAGTTCCAGTAATCATCCATATCCCATGATGAGCACCCTCTTCAGTCAAGTCTGGACTCAGTGACTCATTATTCTTGATCAACCAGGGCACGTGGCTAATTCTTTTCATGATCTTTATTCATTCCACCGTGGTTTATCCTTTACGTATATGGATACATGCTGTTTTTTTTTCAGCATCTCAGCACTGCTGTGTGAGTATCCTGGACATTTTATTGAATCATGCAAAAGTTTCTTAAAGGTCATCAAAATAGTCTGTACCTTGGATTGTAATGAGTGTTATTTGTTATTTCCTTTGTAATTCATCATTAGCAGTTGTTGACTGCTAAATTTGTGGCAACTAATTGTAGTTCCTCATGTACGGTACTGTATTTTTAGCAATGAAATTCTGGCACCTACAGCTGCCGGTAATTTACTGTAAAGTTGAACTTTGCAATAAAATACTGTAATGTGTCATTCAGTTGTACTGTATTTATCACTGATAGATTGTAATTGTTTTTAAAATAATGTACTGCATACAGATTTACAATATATGCTTTTTTCCACAGTAATTAACTGTATACAAAAAACAGTTCTCAACAGTGAAATTTACGGTTGCCAAAAAAAAGCATAGTGTAATGTCTCATACCTTGCCACTGTATTTTTACGGTTCTGGCAACCACAGCTGTATTAAAGTGTAGTAAATATAAACCAGTTTTCCCCATATATTTAGTAAATGTAAATACATTTTCCCCAGATATTGAGTAAATATAAAGTAATTTTGCTCAGGAACTTGGTAGATATTACTACATTTTCCTTGTTAAATTAATTTGTATTTACTAAATATTTGTGGCCTACATTAACTCATAATGTGGCATACTCTTATTAAATACAGCACATTTTAACTGTTGCTATTATCATTTATATATATATATATATATATATATATATATATATATATATATATATATATATATATATATATATATATATTGCTTAAATGTAGTTCACTTATTTAATTCATTTTAATCAAAGTTTAAGTCATTAAAATCTACTCAATGGTATTATGTGTCACTTATTGCCATATTTTTTTTTTTTAAGTAACTATTGGTCACATTTTTTACAGTGTACAGTTGTAATTAGTGTGTAATACTAATATTCGGCAGTTAGTTTATTCACACGAGATGTAGGTCACAGTTCTGCTAAATGGACCCCACCAAAATTTTGATCCTAGTTACGGCCCTGTTCTTGGCTCAGTTGGCATACTGTGAAAATATGTTAATAGAACAATGACATACTCTAAAAGTCAGCCCGTGCATAAACACTGTATAATCATAACAGACAAGAACGCTTGGCCAAACGTGAGCATTTTATGATGTAAACGTTTCCTTATTATCTATCTATTTATTATTATACATAACAAATAACGTACATCACAGTGACGTACTTTAAAGTTTTGCTGAAAAAAAATGCTCTCTTGCTTTCTCTAAGCCGCATTTGACAACCAACGGGACCTCCCATTTCTTTGGCGACGCCTTCGCCAGTTTTTCTGCGTATGACCACCCCCCTGGCCTGCCCCCTTTACGTCAGTGTTCCCCACTTCTATTTAGTTAGCAAAAATAACCAAAATGCTCATTTGTTATTGCTTTTTGTGGGCGAATTCTCTCTCGTTACCTGCAGATGTCTCTTCCGTCCGTGTTTTGGCTGCTAGATTTGCTACTCTTGTGAAATGGAAGGATATAGGAGCAACAACAGCTTAGCCACAAAGCGGTAGACCACACAAACTCACAGAGTGGGACCGCCGAGTGCTGAAGTGCCTATCCTCTGTTGAATCACTCAAAAACAAGTTTCAAATTGCCTCTAGAAACAACATCAGCAAAAGAACTGCGTATTAGGAGCTTCATAGAATGGGTTTCCACAGCCTAGCAGCTACAAGCAAGCCTAAGTTAAAAATGCACAATGCCAAGCATTGCAGAGGAGTGTTGTAAAACATGCCACCACTGGACTCTGGAGCAGTGGAAACATATTCTGTGAATTGAGGAATCATGCTTCTCTGGCAGTCTGAAGACAGGTCTGGGTTTGGCAAATGCCAGGAGAACATTACACTTTGCACAATGCAGTCAGGCAGGTAAAGTTTGGTGGAGGAGGGATAATGTTATGGGGTTGTTTTTCAGGGGCTGGCCTAGGCTCCTTAGTTCCAGTGAAGGGAAATCCTAATTAGTTAATTAATGCTTCAGCATACCAAGACATTTGGGACAATTATATGCTTCCAACTTTGTGGGAACAGTTTGGGGAAGGCCCTTTTTTGCTCCAGCATGACTGTGCTCCATAAAGACATGGCTGGATGAGTTTGGTGGGGAAGAACTTGACCAGACCACAGGGCACTGACCTCAACCCCATCGAACACCTTTGGGATGAACTAGAACAGAGTTTGTGTGCCAGGCCCCTCACCCAACATCAGTGTCTGACCTCACAAATGCTTTTCTGGATGAAGGGGCTAAAGTCCCACAGACACACTTCAAAATCTTGTAGAAAGCTTTTCCAGAGGAGTGGAAGCTGTTATTACTGCAAAGCGTAGGACAACTCCATATTAATGCTCATGGATTTAGAATGGGACATCATAAAGATTCCTGTAGATGTAATGTGTAGGTGTTACAGTACTTTTGTCCATACAGTGTAGCATACTGCACTCCTTTGTCTGAGAGAAAAAAAACTTCACTAAAGACAAGACAAACGGCAACAACTAGAGATAATTGAAGAAAAATGAAAAGGTACATAACAGACTTGGTCAGTATACTAAACAACAGCAAGAAAATTCTTAAATAAGATAAGAGCAAAAGCCGCGTTCATGACCGTACACATCAGCAAGCCTATGGATTTAGAATGGGACGTCATAAAAGCTCCTGTAGGTGTAATGTTTAGATGTCCCTTTACTTTTGTCCATATTATATATATCACCAAATTGAGCAAATAGAAAAAAAGCAAAAACGGACAAAATAAGTTTGTCAACTTTATCTGAGATAAACAAGCTATTATCTTAAAAAAAACTATGCCAGAAACGTTTGTTATTCTGTCTTCCAATATGCTCACAATTACTTTGCCACGCCATTTGTTACGGTGAAAGATGGCTATAAACGAAAACAATAATGCAATTGAGATTTTTAAGTGATAGAAAAGCATCATTTGTCATCTTTTGACGGCAAGTGTAATTGTTCAAGTTATAGATGGATGTTCTAGTGATTACGATTGTGCAATTAAAAAAAACTCAGTGAGTGTTCACCTACACTCATAAAATCTGTCGAAATTGAATACATCGTGTTTTCTAGAAGTTTTTTGTTTTTGTTTTTTTTTTACACAAAATGAACAAAATTAATGAAGTGGTTTATGGCGAGCCAACGACAATGCTGAAATAAATTGAACTGAATTGTTCTAGCAACTATTGAATTTACTGTTGAGATAAAGTCCTTGTATGCTGACTATACACTTGATTGAATGGAAATGTGTGGCATAATTAAATTAAGTTCGTACACCATTTTTGTGAGTGACAAAATGTTAATACATCTCCACAAATTGCAACATCAACTCAATTAACTCCTTTAATACGTAAAATTTAAGATTAAGGCACCCAACTATCTGAACATCTGTCCAATTTCTCTTTTAATGCAGCCTTCTGCCAGTCTGTACAGTGACTGAAAACCTATCATGCATAATATCTACATTAGCGAATATATTAGCTGGGGGTGAAGTGTAGTTGAAATGAATATTGCATAACTTGCACAATATATGACAGTTCGCCAATAAAAGTACAAATAGAAAAACATACTGCTGAGAAATTACAGAATTAGTAAGATGCATTTTAAATGGTTTTATTCGTTTATTGGAGTAATCATTTGTTGTCAACAGCTTTGTGCAGTGAATTGGTCTTTAGCTGTTCGTTGAGAGTTACACTAGTGGTACTGCCTGCTCAGGGCAGACGCAACCACACACAGGAACTTCTGCCAAGCCTCCTGCACATCAGCGGTGAAGCCAGAGGGTCCGAACTTCATGGCCGCACATATGGTGATGCAGTCAGCAAGAAGCTGTAAAAACAGAAAAACAAATAAAATGATTAACACACAGGCGGCAAAAATCTACCACCGCTTATTCAGCACTGAGGTAATTGCTATTATTAGGCTTTGTGAAACAACGTAGAAGCACGGTAATTTACCCTGAAGTTGTCGGGATCCACGTGCAGTTTCTCAGAGTGCAGCACACTGAGCTGGGCGTAGGTGGCCTTGATGTTGTCCAGGTTCTTCACGGCTCTGTCCAGCCCACCCATGACGGTCTTGCCATGAGCAGCCACTTTAGGGTTGCCCATAATAGCGGCGGGGCTGGAAAGGTTACCAAAGGAAGCAAAGTGCCTCTGAGTCCAGGGAGCTACGATCAGAAGCCTGAAATGAAAAAGAATTAAGAATGAAAAAGAACCAGGAAATCAGTTCTGAAGTAATAACCACTTACAGAACAAGTCAAGAAACATGCAGATACCACTACAAGCATAGAAAGCTACCTGGAAAAGGCCTGAGGTCCCATTTCATCGACATTGATTTTTCCCCACAGGCCGGTGATGGCGCTGCGCTCGGCATCTGTCCACTCAACCATACTGACGGTTTAGGGTCTCTTCACTTACTTGCTTGAAGGCGTGCAGTATAAATCCCTTGCACAGTACAGAGACCGGGCACAATTTATTCATGTTTAACGTCTCCGCCCTCCAGACAGAGCACAATTTGATTGGCTCATTTCTTTCTGGACGTAAAACATACGTGACTGGACCCTAGTGATCGGATTAAGTCCAAAACATGTTGGCAAATACATTTATGTCCTTATCAAGATTTTAAACGTATGGTTAAGCTTTCAAAACACACAACTTGTACAAAATAAAATTGCTGTAAGTGCATATACTGAATAAACACTTTCTTCACAAAGCTAACACTGTATTATGGCTTTATGTGGAATTTGACTCTTTTCTAGAAGTATGTTTGTCTTATCTTGTGAAGTAACTCATTTTACATATAGTGTCCCGAACCAAAAAGCCTGTAGAATGCAAAATGGCAAAATATAACCAACTGACAAAATCAAACTTTCTTCAGACAAAGTGAATATGCAAGCTGCATAGCACAGAACAAATGTGGAGGGTGTCTGTGAAAAATAAATTTTCAAAGCAGTAAACATCATGTGAAATTAGCTACTTAAGAGCATTTTATCATTCCTCTAATTAGACAGATCTCTACATTTAAAGTTATCAATGTCAAAACTTATTTTAAACTTTTTGTTCATACTTAATTTAAGCTCCGAACATTATACAAAAATAAAATGGAATATTAATTATATTTTATGTAGACCTAAGCAAAAATGTTTGTTCCAAAAATCTTAGTTTTGTTTCTCTTTAGATTTAATTGTTCGAGAACTACACTATACTCTTTAAAAAAATGGTTCTTAAACGATTCTTTAATAAAGACAATGATTCTATATAGAACCATGTACAATGAAAGATACAGTCGCATGCTTAAACGGTTATTTGCATGGTTAAACAGTTCTTCAGATTGATAGAGAATATGTTTTATATGGTTCTATTTAAAACGTTTTAGAAGTTCTTGGTTCCATACACCCCCAAAGAGTGTTATTCTATTGTTACTATGTCAAGGTTCTTAACAATGCTATGTCGCCCGAATTTGGGAACATAAGCTCCTAAACATGTTTTCTTCGAAAATAAAAGGAATGATAATTTATATTTGATGTAAATTTCATGTATATAACACATTCCCCATCAATCTGAAGGACTATTTCACTATGCAAAGAACAATTTTGTCATGCAACTGGATTTTTGAGTATTCATGATTCTCATTGTCTTTACTAAAGAACCTTTGAAAAACCATCATTTTTCACATTGCAAGTTTATGAATTAGGATGTCTAAATCAAGTGCTTTATATGCTTTTCTTTTCACTTGATAGTGAAATAATGAGAATAAGAATGCCAGTATATAAAATAAGATTCAGAAACAGTTTGAAGCACATCGCCAATACAGATTTACCCTAACGTGTAATACGTGATTGAAAAAAAAATTATTTCGTTATCTGAATTATACCAGAGTAAAACCTGGCACGGTTTTGATTAAGCTGGGTGGAGATCGGCTGTAACGTGCGTCAGAGGTGTGGTTTGGACGGGAGGCCTGGGTGGGTCCGTTTATGGTTTAATATAAAGAAGGTTGAAAATTTCAGAAATCACCAGGAGCTTTTTTTTCTGAATACATTCTGAGTTGAGAAGAAGAAGACGCAGCGATGAGTCTCACTGCTAAGGACATGTCCGTGGTGAGAGGCCTTTGGGCCAAAATCTCCTCCAGGGCCGATGAGATCGGAGCTGAAGCCTTTGGCAGGTAATTTCATTCTGTGTATTTTGGCGTTGCTGTTCAACGAAAAATAGTTTGGCTACACGCAATGGATTCGTTAAGAACTGGCTTCTTAGTTAAACGCAGTGCTTTTGTGAACTACAATATTTTACTTTCAGATAAATGTAACTAGACTGGATTGTTCTTGTTGGCCTCTTTTTTGGAAGTTGCACGGCTAATCCATATTTTCTCCATCAGGATGCTCACCGTGTACCCCCAGACCAAGACCTACTTCTCCCACTGGTCTGACCTGAGCCCTGGATCTGCTCAAGTGAAGAAGCATGGAAAGACCATCATGGGTGCCGTTGCTGATGCAGTGGCCCATATTGACGACCTTCCTTCCGCTATGTCCCAGCTCAGCGAACTGCACGCTTCCAAGCTGAGAGTGGACCCTGCTAACTTTAAGGTAGGCCTACTTTCAAATACACGTGATTGTGACGAACAGTTTAAATAATTTTTATATAATAAACAGACATCATATTCTCTACACTCTTTTTTTTCTCTTCAATCTCAGATCCTGGCGCACAACGTCATTGTGGTCGTGGCCATGCTGTTCCCTGCTGACTTCACTCCTGAAGTTCACGTGTCTTTAGACAAGTTCCTGCAGAACGTGGCCTGGTGTCTGGCTGAGAGGTACCGCTAAACTACCAATGGGAAGGGACCGTCGACTGACGCAGTTTTTCTCTGACAGAGCCATGTCTTAATAAAAATCACTAAATGAACTAATCTCAAGATGCTTCGTCTGTGTGTGTTTCTTAATGATAGAAAAAGGTTGAGATGTTTAAAGTAAAATATCAGTTCAGCTAAGGTGTGTTAAAGCTTCGGTCTCCCTCAGCCATCACCTTGTATTTTTGCTCGATTTACATATTTATGTGCAAAAAACAGTACATTGACTTGTCTTGAAGTGCTGAGTGCTTGCAATCATATTGTCAGTGATACGACATTGTTTTGAGACCATAACACAAAAGAATATGAATTTTAAAAGGATCTTTCCATATAACCCACAGGTTGTAATGATCAATCAGCCAATTTACTTGAAGAGGCTAAGGCTATGTTTAATAGGTCACTGAACAGTGAAGCAGTGACAATGATTGTATGAAATTTAACCAAGTAACAAATGGCAATATGGAGTTAACTGTTATATGTGAGAAAATACAAATTCTTTGTCAGCTCCCAGTGAACTGTCATTCTCTGAATGCCCTAGGCAACACAGAACCTGGCCATCTGTTACTATGGCAATGATATACTGACTGGCCACTTTCCATAAGTACACCAACTTTGTATGTACACCCTTTTCTACAATGATCAGGACCTCCACAGGACCACCACAGAGCAGGTATTATTTGGGTGGTGGATCATTCTCAGCACTGCAGTAACAATGACATGGTGGCAGCATAATAGTATGTGTTGCACTGGTATGAGTAGATCAGACACAGCAGTGCTGCTGGAGTTTTTAAACACTGTATCCATTCATTGTCCACTCTATTAGACACTCACAACTTTTTGGTCAACCTTGTAGGTGTAAAGTCAGAGACAATATCTCATCTGTTGCTGCATGGTTTGTGTTGGTCATCCTCTAGTCCTTCATCAGTGGTCACAGGATGCTGCTCACAGGACACTGTTGTCTGGATATTTTTGGTTGGTGGACAATTTTCAGTCCAGCAGTGACACTGAGGTGTTTAAAAACTCCAGCAGCACTGCTGTGTCTGATCCACTCATACCAGTACAACACACATCAACACACCACCACCACATGAGTATCACCACAGTGCTGAGAATGATCCACCACCCAAATAATACCTGCTCTGTGGTATGCTGTCAGGGTCCTTACCACTAATGAACAGGCTAAGGGGGCTAACAAAGTATGCAGTATGCAAAGGCTTACATTCTGTAATTGGAGAACTACAAAGTGCAGCTATATGGTAAGTGGTGCTGATAAAATGGGCATTGGGTGAAGATACGATAAGAGTTAATGAAGTGGCCGGTCGGTGTGTTATGTAAAGCGGTCCATTTTCTTGCACATTTCACCTCCAACTCAAAAGTAGTACATTCTCATTTAGCTAATCAAGGACTTCTGAAGGCAATAATTAGATGGGCCATTTGGGGTCCCCAAACTGTTGACACGAATTTGGTAGCATTTCGTCTAAAATGTTTTTGTATGCTGTAGCAGTAACCTTTACTGAACTGAAGAGCCTAATCCAAACCATGAAAAACAGCCCAGACCATTATCCCTCCTCCACCAGACCTTACACCACTGAAGACAACACATGGCATTGTGCATAGTGATCTTAGGCTTGTGTGCAGCTGCTTAGCCATGGAACCTACTGCCAGTGTTTGTCTATGGAGGCTGCATAGCTGTGTGTTTGATTTTATATAGCTGTTAGCAATAAGTGTGGATGAAAAGCCTCATCTTCATACTTAGCTTTTGGGTAGAAAAAAATCACCTAGCAGGTTTTAGAGTGCACTGTTTAATAAACTGATTTGACTCCAGTTAGCCTGTTTGATTGTATTTAATCAATCATTTAACCATTTGTTAAGTTATTTACTTTCAGCAGAAAATTAATATTGAAATCTAAATTAAATCCAGTAACAGTTTCACATAGCTTTTTATTAGGGTTCCAAGCACCATAGGTGCTGCATCTCTCTTAAAATTGCTAGGATTTTTGTTTTTATTCTTTTTCTCTGCTAAAACAATATGGGGAGAAGACAGTGTAAGCCATTTTTTTTATGTTTTGGCCAACATCTCCAGAAGCACTAGGGTTATAATGAAAATTCTTTTTGTATCTTATCTCTTGCGTTATTCTAAAGATGACATACACTCTCTGCTCAAAAATATTGAGATAATTGGCCATAAATGTTTATTAAAAATTTTAACTAGTCTGCGGGTTTTCAAGATATCTGCACAATATTGGTATCAAAATCTTCACGAGTCTGTATGTTAATAATTATTTTAAAAATTTTATATTTGCAAACAATTTGGCTACCACATGCCAATTAGTCCTTTCAGAGTGGAGCTTGATTCACTAAAATGGCTACAGATCTAGATCACTTACATCAATTTTCACAAATATTAGGGCCTTATATGACACATAATTTTGCAGTAGACCTCCAGGTTTGATTATAGCATCCCTTGTTAACTAACTGGAAAGTCCTAAAAATTATTTCTCAGCCTCTGCTTGGGCAATTATATAATAATTGACAGGCTGCATTCTTGAGTTATCTTATAAGTGTGATGTTAAGGATGACTACAAAAAATATGGCAACCATCAGTCAATTAGCTTTGAGCAGGCATTTGGCAGGCTTAAAATTGGTTGATTACTGTAACATCTGAACGGTATGTACATGTAAGAATTCTCTAATACCCTATGAAATTTGACATAAATCGGCCATTAACAGGCATATGTCCTATGGTGCAGAAATAAATTTGTTTCTTATCATGAAGTGCACTCAGACTGACAATTTTGCAAATACAAGTCTTTTAGAAAACTTTGTTTTTCTGCAATTGTACAAAGTTTGAAAAATACGTTTTTTGAACTAGTCTCAGTTTTCAAGATATTGTCTCATGGTCTAGAACAATCTGTGGAGGCTGACAGTTAATAATTATCAAAAATTATTTTTGCAAATGATGGCTAATTTGGAATATAAGCATAAAAGGAAATACTGGAAAAAAATGCTAAATTAATTCTCAAAAAAAAGTTCCCAATCATAAAATAATTGAAAGTTAACTATTTGCAGAAATGGTTCTTGGCTCCTTATTGCTCCCTACAAATAAACGGTTTAAAAAAAAGCATAGCATCTTCATGGGCCACTTGTGGCTCACCATGAAAACATCTCCCTTCCAATGCGAAGGTGCTGGGTTTGAAACCTCTCTGAATTGCTATTTCAAAAGTATAGCATACATGTCAGTGACAAGGCTTGGAATAACTCAATAATTATCTAAATATGGTACTGTTTATGAACATCAGGGTCTCACTCACGCTTATTATTTTAATAAGTAACATTTTACCTTGTGGCCTCTATCTTCTGAGACCTTTAGTCAAAATTCTTTTTTTAAGGAATCCTTGACTTATTCTAAATAAATACATCACTTTGACTAGTTATCTCCTGCCACAAAAACTTGGCAAAATATGTGGAGCTAAATTTGAATAAAGTGGCTACATTCTGAATGTAAGTAAGTTAGCTCTCAGTAAAAGTTCCAAAAAATAAAATAATTTAAAAGTTGTGAACTACTTGATAAAATGCTGCTTTGGTACCTAATTGTCCTCTGTAAATAAAAGGTCTCAAAAATTGTAATGCTGCCATGTGCCACTTGTGGCTCACTATTAAAACATTTCCCTGATGTAAGGTGCTGGGTTCGATTCCTGTCTGAGCTATTGTTGCCAAAGTAAGATACCAAACTTGGAATATATGTAAATAATTAAATATTTAAAAACACACTACCAAATAAATTCTATGTAATAGTTTCCAATAGTAAAATTACTTAGTTTCTAAAACAATGCTTGAGGCGATGAGTTGTCTCTAAAAGTGTTGCATTGTCATGACCTGCTTGCAGCTCACTATGAAAACATTGCCCTTCCAACATGAAGATGTTGGGTTTAAATCCTGTCTGGGCTGTCAGTATATGTAAATGACAATGTTTGTGTTCTGATATTTTTGGAAGATGTTGAAACGCAATAATTATCAATAAATGTTGATGTTTTTAAATGAGAGCCTTGGACCCTGATGATTGACACTTGCAGCTATATTTTTACCTCTTTCATCAGTGTTTGACTCTTTTTCCTTTATTTATTCTTGGTCTCCCTTGATTGCTTAAAAACATACATCGAATATATTTAATTACCCTCATAAACTCTTACATTTTTATCATAGCAATGTCGTATGTTAGCATAGTACACTATATTGCCAAAAGTATTCACTCACCCATCCAAATCATTGAATTCAGGTGTTCCAAATCACTTCCATGGCCACAGGTGTGTAAAACCAAGCACCTAGGCATGCAAACTGCTTCTACAAACATTTGTGAAAGAATGGGTCGCTCTCAGGAGCTCAGTGAATTCTAGTGTGGTGCCGTGATAGGATGCCACCTGTGCAACAAGTCCAGTCGTGAAATTTACTCGCTAATAAACATTCCACAGTCAACTGTCAGTGGTATTATAACAAAATGGAAGTGATTGGGAACGACAGCAACTCAGCCACGAAGTGGTAGACCATGTAAAACGACAGAGTGGGGTCAGTGGATGCTGAGGCACACAGTGCGCAGAGGTCGCCAACTTTCTGCAGAGACAATCCCTACAGACCTCCAAACTTCATGTGATCTTCAGATTAGCTCAAGAACAGTGCATAGAAAGCTTCATGGAATGGGTTTCCATGGCCAAGCAGCTGCCTTACATCACCAAGCGCAATGCAAAGCGTCAAATGCAGTGGTGTAAAGCACCGCCACTGGACTCTAGAGCAGTGGAGACGTGTTCTCTGGAGTGACGAATTACGCTTCTCCATCTGGCAATCCAATGGATGAGTCTGGGTTAGGCAGTTGCCAGAAGAATGGTACTTATCTGATTGCATTGTGCCAAGTGTAAAGTTTGGTGGAGGGGGATTATAGTGTGGGGTTGTTTTTCAGGAGTTGGGCTCTGCCCCTTAGTTCCAGTGAAAGGAACTCTTAATGCTTCAGCAGACCAAGAGATTTTGAAAGATTTCATGCAACTTTGTGGGAACAGTTTGGGGATGGTCCCTTCCTGTTCCAACATGGCTGCACACCAGTGCACAAAGCAAGGTCCATAAAGACACTCCTAAACCTTGTGGAAAGCCTTCCCAGAAGAGTTGAAGCTGTTATAGCTGCAAAGGGTGGGCTGACATCATATTAAACCATAAGGATTAAGAATGGGATGTCACTCAAGTTCATATGCGTGTGAAGGCAGATGAGTGAATACTTTTGGCAATATAGCGTATGTGTGCTGCATACTTGAACATCTCAAGAAGTGGTTACAGAAACATCCCATAGACAAAATTCTAAATTCTCACTTTTGTTTTAACCCTCTCCTTCTATCAATTTTAGGCAACTGTGACAGACAGCCTAACAAATTCACTATAACTAGCATTTATGTTTATTGCAAAAAGTTGGTTTCATGTTTGAGATGTTTTCCTGTAGTTAAAAAAAATTCCAGACACTGCAGCCACCAGTTGAATGTGTGGCTGTTTATTAGGAGCAATAATGTTAACACATTTAGCACACCAGCTAAATCTTGGGTAATAGAAAATTAAAACTGCAGAGAGGTGATGCCTGTTTAACAGCAGGGAGTGCTGTCACAATATTCTTAAATTCCAGTTTGTTGCACTTTAGTTTTGTTTGGACATTTTTACATCAGAAACTGCTGCTAGTAGCTGTCTAGCTAAATAACTTTCTTTTTAATGTTATTTTCATTACATGCTTACGTACGGACATAATAACTGATTATCGATTTAGTTTAGGATTTGCTAACTTGAGATTAGATGCTGTAAGATATTATTCCTAAATTAGGATAAGATTTGCTTTTGCAACACAAATTTGTTAAAAATCTTGATGTCATCAGAGCTTAACTTGCCCTAAACCACATTGACAAGTCTGCATGACCTTAATAAAGACCTACATGTAGTTTGACCAGGTTAAGAGACGTTTTGGGAGATGTATTCACAGAAAAGATTTATACTTATGTACATTTTCAAATAGATCACTACACATTTTCACTCTTTTTGCTGGTTTTGCTGAAATTTAGTTTCCTTCTGAAATCTTTCTTTTTCTTCAGACTTTTTAGCAGGAGGTGGGTCTTAGAAGAAGGCGTTCACCTGCACTCTCTATTGGTCGACTGATTTGGAGTGACATGTCTTTGGAACATGTGGCCACGCCCATTCATAGGATCTCCTACGTGTCTGTCACTGAAACAGGGTCCAATGCTGCTGCTCCAATTAATACCTTCACATTAATACAGTAAACTAACTTTAGATATTTAAGCAGTTTAGTTCCATTACCAGTTTGGCTAGCCTAGTTAGGCCTTTAGCATTGTTAGGTTAATTAGTGCTAGCATCTGAAAACCTTAAAGGTGGTACAGTTTTGTTCATTTATGAACAAGTTAAGTTATATAAATTTTACACAGGCCAACATAAGCATGTGTTACAATAATGACTTAAAAGGAATATGACAAACATTGCTAATAACAAATGTTGCAAATAGCAAGAAGAAAAGCAAAAACTCAAAATTAAATTTATATCAGAAGGAGTAAAATCAGGATATCTTAAAAATAAATTTGATTTAACTCTTACTATTTGTATTTGCAACATATTTTGGTCATTTCAATACTTAACATTTTGCTTGTGGATTTTTTTATTTGATTTGAAACTTTTGGCACAAAACACAGCATTGTAGTTCCAGCGATAAAATGAAGAAGCACAATTTGGACACCAAACATTTCTTGGCTGACCTACTATATGGGGACAGTGGAAATGTGTCTAAATGTGATTTTTTGTTGAATCATTTCTTTAAAGTTTTGGCTTGGGCTACTACAGGGGTGTCCAATCTTTTCCGCAAAGGGCCGGTGTAGCTGCAGGTTTTCACTCCAAACAAGCTGAAGCACACCTGCCTCTACTTGTTTAATCAGTCGGTCTTAGTCTTTAAACATTTCATCAGGTGGCTTCCTGCTTTGTTGGAGTGAAAACCTGCAGCCACACCGGCCCTATGCGGATAAGATTGGACAGCCCTGGGCTACTACATTGGGCTGGTACTTCTGCTGCTGCAAGTTCCTGAAAACTTTATTTTCCAACGTAGCTGATTATCTAGATGGATTTCCCATTTTCTTTCTTGTGACTGAGTTTCCAGCTTTAAAGATTCCTCTCAACTTTTCTGTATTTGCATTTAGAACCAGACTTGCAATGTGAATGTTGAAACTTTACTGCTGCATGCGCCTTCCTCCACGCTTGCTCTACTTCATTCTGGGTCCTTTGCTTCTGTTACCCCAACAAAACCTTGTGTTTTACCTGTTAGGAGAAAATGATTTCTCAAATGTAGCATTCCTGCGCCTTTAGCTCACAGACAGTAGCCTAAATCCAGGCTTGACGCAGTGCCCCTATTATTTTCAATAGTAATCAGTTATGTCACTCTTTGATCAGTAACGGATACTGGAAACAGAAAATCGCGCAGCCAAAGATAAAGTGCTGAAGGAAACGACGCAAAATGACCAAGCCGTTCTACACATCACATCTAATATGCTAAAACATTCATTATATTGTAGCATTTGGGCGTGGGTGAAGATAAGGGAGAGCAGAAAGGCACATACAGAACAGTCCGTTAGTTAGGTCACTTTTAGCCATGCAACTCTGCTTCATGGTAGACCCACACTAACTAAACCCACACTCCGACACAATAACACACATGGAACACATACACACACTTTGAATCAAAGAACAACAACATTAAATAACAGTTAACGTTCCTTTGGCAAAGGGGGGCGGGGCGCAACACTGTATACCACCCTTCTAGAGCCCCTTCTGCCATCCGGAGAGAGTGGCTGTCGCCATAATATTCTTAAAGTACATGACAGGTGTGTAGAAACAATTTACAATTCTGATTTATGCCTGACTATTTTGACTTTACATAATAAGTGATAATGATATAACTGCATACCACAGAAGGCAGAATAACGCAGTAAAAACATAGCCACAGCTTTAAATCATATCAAGTACCTTGCTAAAAATGTAGCCTACGTCATCACATATAATTACTTTTTTAGAACACAAAAAACCCAAAGCCACTAAAGCCGTGCATTGATGGTGTTTGAAATCATTGTCAAGTGGTAATTCAGACTAATTCAAACGCCAAATATCCATACCTTCATTCTTTTGGATATGCCAATCCATTTATTTTCCTTTCATTGTCCGTCCTTACGAGCAGATATTCTACATTCCAAGAGTAAATCTTGACAAACACGGTTGCGCTGCACAAACTCAGACTCTCACGTTTGAACATACGATAAAAATACTGTTTACTTCCTTGCCCCTCATATACCACTTCCTGACAAGACCCTTGGAACAAATTTTGTTCTCTGAAGCGCTACCAAGTGGTCAAAAATAAATAAACAGTTACAAAAAAAAACTAAACGAAAACATAAATAATAATATACATTTCATCTTAAATATTTGTATTTTTTTTCTTTACCACAGCTACTGTGATACTACTACTACTAATAAAAAAAATAATAATAATACTGTTGTTATCATTATTACTGTTGTTGTTGGTGGTGGTATATCCTTATTTTCAACAGCAAAAATGAACTCTCACCCAAATATTGTCAAAACAAAGTTTGGAACTGAAAACACGTCCACAGCTTTACAGCTCATAGAAATTACATTGATCATTCAAAGACACCATTATTTGTTGGGTAATGTACCACAGCATGACTAAGATAAAAAAAAAAATAATGTTTGAAAAACACCCATTATTAATTCCTGTGATGTGAATTACCTCATAAACTAAAAAAAAGACAACATGCTGAATTTCAAAAGAATAGACTGTATAATTAAATAAGAAAAATATTTATAGTTAGACGAGCATAAAGAAAGATAATTAAAAGAATGAATAAAACCTGAAAAACAATCTCAACAGGTCCACATGTTCACACAAACACACATAACTTCACACGCAAAGGCTTAACTAAGGGCGTTTTCACACTTAAAAGTCCAGATCAAGTTACAGATATTGTATACATTTGATCCAGTTGGTTTTGGCGTCACATTAATATTTAGTTGGCATACTAAAGAACTATGGATGACATACCTACGTCCTGTCGTCATCACCTACGTAACCTGCGTCTCCCTATACTTGCACATTGATTGGTTTGTAGAGAAGCGTGCGTCTGACGTCGGCAAGTTGTCATGTCGGCGGGCAGGCTTTGACGTTTAAATGGAGAAAATGAATATTTTCTCTCTCATTCTCATCCTCTCAGAAAATAAAGTATAACTTTTGGCATTTTTATGCGTTTTTTCAAGTTTTTCTTTGGACCAAATTACAATTAAATATTTTGTCTCCTCCTCTCCCCATGTGCCTCTGCAGCTTTTACTTCTCTCGCGGTTCTTTCTCTTCATTGTTTAATAGCTGATGATTGCCTGTCTCATCTTCCCGCAATTAGTCCAAAATACCTAACCATATAAATAAATAAATACATAAATAAATACAAACAAACAGGTTAAGATCACTTCTTTCGGTTGGACCAGATTTTGGTCTGGACCCAACAATGTAAATGTAAAAGCACCTCAAGCCAGAAGCTTAGAGAAAAGAAAGAAAGCATTGGTCTGGGGTCATGAGACCGGATACGGTTTCTTTTTCCGTCTGTTGTGCCGCTAAATCAGAACCAGGAAATATTGAAGAAAACTACACAAATAAGTGCCTAACTGCTAAAAAGCTAAAGCTTTATACATGCCACCCACCACAAAACACATTTGATTTCGTCCGTCACAGCTCCAGTCTCTCGTTGTGCTCTCAGATTCTTTATCCTCTAAAAGAGTGTTACTTGAGCATGAGCTACAGAAACCAAGGCTGTACTGCAGTGGGCTTAACCTATCACTTCAACACCAGTCTTTCTAATCTGTGCTCTCAGATATCTAAACGTGTTTTTCAAGCATCCGTCCGCTGGAACTAAGTCTGTACTGCAGTGGGAGGCAACGTACATGCGTAAGCTTTGCTTATCAGGCTACAGCTTAAAATACCGAATCAGTTTGAATTTGGTTTTGTCACTCCAACACCAATCAGTCGACTTTGCTTTCACTGAAATAGGTTTTTATTGTCTATACTTGTGATAGCAGACGCCATTAATCTAACTGAAACTGTACTGGGGTGTTTAGATCTCTTTAGCTAAGCTAAATTAGCTGGGAGAAAGGAGTAAGCTAGCATTAGCTTAACCACACTACAGTTCCAAACACCACAGAACAGGCTTAATGTCAGCTTTCTGTCCCTTCAACACCAGCCACTCGACTTTTTTCCCTCAGATTTGAGTCTTTATCATCTAAACTTGAATCAGTAAACTTTCTGTTGGTGAGAATCGTTTTTGGGTTTGAAATAACGCAGCAAATTGTTGTGGCAGAATACCAATATAAATAGTTACATCCCACTGAACAGTTCTGTGGCCCCAAGTAACGCACTGAGCCTGGTTTTTAAGCATTCCGTGTGGGGAAAAGTCACTGGAACCCTTACCCTCAGAACCTTTTAGCCCTGCAGTGGAAAAGAGACCATAGTATCCCTCCTGCCAGCCGAATGACATCAGCAAAAATTGCTCTCAGGTTCAAGGCCTTAAAGGCAGTTGACCACTACTCTGGCCACGGCAGTTAAACAAAATGAGACAGTTAGCCTCTCAAAAGGAATAGCACCATTCTTTGCTGAGTTCAAAAGGCATAATATACCGATGTACAAAACGTGTGTAAATAGTTGAGTTTGTTTCCATCCATAATTTTATAAAATGGCTTTAAAACAGCAGCCTGATTGCACTCATGCCCAAACTTTTATTTTTTTAGTTACCCTCACAAAGTCTTTTGGTATGCACAAAGTCTTTTTTTTCTGTATTTATTTTTTATTACTATTTATTATTACCCCACGGCCCAGAAGGATAAGCGGCTTAGAAGATATGTGTTTGTGTATTTATCATTAACATGATGCATGCTGGTTAGAAAATTTTGTTCCGCTGCTGCAGAACGTCACAGTGTCACATGACGTTAAAATCTGGCGGGAGTAAAGCGGCTGTAGTTTTTTTAAATCAGACGCTGCAGTTGCTCTCCTTTGGATGTACGAGCTACAACATGCTTTTTTGACAACCAAACATTATTTTACGTATGGCCACCATACACTATAGTTTCCAGCCTTTATTTCGAGCTCATTGATTTCGTCTGCAACAAAAACAAATTGTTGTGAGCTCAAAAGTATGTGCCCGACTTGACAGCATTGTTTTTATACCCCACCCCTGCAGTCGAAAAAGTTGAAAACGAATGCAGCCGGAGATTCCAGCCAATCAGCGTGATGTTCTGATGTTGCGAGGGCGTGTTGTAGCTCGTGCAGCATATGGAAATACAGGCCTTTGGGATCAAAACACTGGGAATCCCGGTGTTAACATGTAGCCGTACTTTCGTGTTAACACAAAAATATTCGCTGTGTTAACGCGTCAAGTTTGTGTATTTGGATTTTGTTGCTGTTAGGAAACCGTTGTGAACCATGATGCTTTACTGCCACCTACTGGTGTGGCCCTATTGCTCAAATAACATAGGCTACTGAAAACAGACCAGGACAGGAACCACAGCAACTCAGCCACAAAGTGTCAGACCATGTAAAGTTACAGAGCGGGGTCGCCGTGTGCTGAGGCACATAGTGCATAAAAGTCACCAACGCTCTGCTCACGCAATAAGAGTTCCAAACCTTCTCTGGCATTAACATCAGCACAAAAACTGTGCACCAGGAACTTCATGGCATGGGTTTCCATGGCCTGCCTTCCATAGCTGCATGCAAGCCTTACAACACCAAGCACAGTGCCAAGCGTTTGATGGAGTGGTGTAAAGCACGCCGCGCCTGGACTGTGGAGCAGTGGAAACATATTCTGTGCAGTGACGAATCACGCTTCTCTATCTGTGTAATTTGTGTAATCCTATCCAAAACTATTTGTGCGTGTGTAAAACACCAGTTTGCAGGTCTAGAATAAAGAAGTATATTTTTAAGGTTAACAAAACTCGAAAAACATTTTACCTTTCACTTTTTGTACTGTCTCTGTAAATAAGACTCAAACTTTGTTAAGACTTGATAGGCTTCACTGGCCCAAACTGCAGAAAGCTTTTTACCACATGAAGTTTTTTTTAGGTTAGACTGACGAACCATACAGTGTATCGTAGCTCGTTGGAAGATCGACATGCAACAGGGCAGTCAGTTTGTTCATTAAAGTATGTTATAGTTCATCATTTTGTAAATGAACACTTCTAGCCTCACACAACGCAACAGCCAGTGAACTTCAGAGAGAGATCTTTCATCGCCTTGTTAACCTCGTTGAAATCAATTTCCTTACCAGGAGTGCCTCCTGCTGGTAAAAAGCAGTAACCTCATGTAATGTCTGTGCATATTTTTGTTTTAATGCATCTGAAAGACAGGGGGCGACATTAGTCTTTTTTCCCCGAGATGCGCTGATTCCCCTGCTGAAAAACAGCATGAAATCCATGTTGGTCTAAGCAGGTTTATGCTGGTCTGGTGCTGGTTTAGCTGGTCACCCAGCATAACCACGCACGTAAAACAAAACATATGTTGGTTTTGCTGGTGACCAACCATGCTGGTCTGTGCTGGCTTTTCCAGCAGGATCGGTCCGTAAAACAACATTTAATCCGTTAAATTGCCAGGACCCACAGACGGCTCCTGACGTTTAATTCACACTTCTGTAACATAAGAATAACTCAGTCAATGTACATTGTAGTCCATGTAGTTACCGAATTTTACTGAATAATAAACGTGGGATTTTAAAGGGTTAACTTGTCGTGACAGTTTTTTTGTCGCGGGCTCTGTTGCTTAGTACAAAACGATAACCGGTCGAATCCTAGCCCAAACTTAGCCTAATGTTAATACGTGTTGGTGACACGGTATTGTATACATAACCTTATCCCATATCCATAACATATATCGTATATGTAGGCTGTATTAATTATGTAATAATTTGATAGGCAAGGGGTGTCAGTGGACTTTCTGTGTTTCGTAGTGTAGCGCATACTGCTTCGGTTTGTTGAGTACATGGTCGCTCATATTTTTAAGATGTACTCGGCGGGACCGTCTTAACAGATTCACTTCTCGTGCTGGTAAGCTCAATATAGACTTTATACATGTAACCAAAAAATAAAACTGATTGTTACGCATAGCTTAAGATATTGAGAGTTGGCACACTTACATGCTGCATCGACAGTGAACATTATCATGATAAAATATATCGCAGATCTATTGTTCAAGCTTACTTGCTTTCGGAAAGAATTGTGTTGATTCATGTATTCCTTCTGTGTAGAGCTGATATACATATTTAAAAGAAGTAGCCTAAATTAAACAAATTTTTCCAGCGTAATGTTATTTTGACATTGTGTTATTTGTAGCTTATTGAAAACATATTTTAATTTCAAAAAGAGATACGTACAGATCCACACCAAAAGCAACAACTTTAGTAAGAGTGTTGAATTTAGTTTTTGTGTGTGTGCAGTTAGGCTATGAACAGCTCTTTTGCTAAATGTTGAAAAATAGGAACTATTTTTCCACAAATATAACTTTTAACTGTAATTAAATAGACATAAAACACTAATGTTACATTAACACATCTATTTTTCGTTGTCACGAGATTACATTGAGTAGGCTACTAGGGATGTCGAGTGGTTTGATAAAAGTTCAAACTTTTAATATGAAGCCTTTTCAATAATAATGTAATAAAAATAATCCAATTTGAAACTATTACAGACCGTTAACTGAAGAATGATGACCAGTGTGTATAGCCTATCTGTGAAATCGGTTAATTCATCTTCCAGCTGTTCTCCATGAAGAATTTTGCATGTGTCGCCAAACACCGTGACGACATTTCAAAAGAAAAGTAAACCATATCTGATGAAAATGGGTCGGATTGACGTGACTTGACCCACCCGATGAAACGTTCAACCTATCAGCTGGGTTTGGGAGGGGTGTGCTTATGGGTATATAAACTGCAGACCGAGACTCTCAGCTTACAGGGTTCTACCTCATCAGGACACGCAGAAACCTCCAAAGTCAGCAACATGGTTGAGTGGACAGATTTCGAGCGCGCTACCATCCAGGACATCTTCTCCAAAATGGATTATGAGTCCGTGGGACACAACGCCCTGGCAAGGTACGTTTCTGTAAATGATCTTCATATCATGCATAGCCAGCTAAACGACTTTTTTCGGATTTAATTTCATGATGATTTGTCCCACTGCTCAGGTGTCTGGTTGTGTACCCCTGGACCCAGAGGTACTTCGCCAAGTTTGGAAACCTGTACAACGCCGCTGCTATCATGGGAAACCCCTTGGTTGCTGCTCACGGCGCAGTTGTGCTCCATGGTCTGGACAAAGCTGTGAAGAACATGGACAACATCAAGGCTACCTACGCTGAACTGAGCGTGCTGCACTCTGAGAAACTGCACGTGGATCCCGACAACTTCAGGGTGAGTCCCGTGAGCTTCACTTATAACGGAAGTAATTTCTTGTGCTAGTGAAGCCACTATTTATTTAAGGCCTGTTTCGGTCGTTTGTTACGTGCTTTGACTCATGTTTATTATTCATCCTCTTTTTCTCCCACAGCTGTTGGCTGATTGTCTTACCGTCGTCGTTGCCTCTAAACTGGGGACTGGTTTCACAGCTGATGTGCAGGCAGCTTTCCAGAAGTTCCTGGCTGTTGTCGCCTCTGCTCTGACAAAACAGTACCACTAGACGCTGAATGGATCTTAATTATTAAAGAGAACCATCACAAGTTTCCCGTTTTAAAAACAAGCCTGTATTTGTCAGTTAAAGCAAATAAACATGATCAGAATTGAATAATGGCTTGTGTTTGTTGATGTGTTTGGCGCAGTATGTGACTTTATGATAATCAAACATCTCTAACGTGCAAAATCTGGTACGCTTCCTTGCAAATGATTATGATGCTGCACACTACTCTGTACCAAAATATCGCGTTATTAACCTCATGCACTTTAATTTTTTACAAATGAATCAGTCGAAGTTTCGTACAGGCATTAAAGACAGATAAATGACATAACTGGTATTAAAAAGTTCAGGAAGAATAAAACGTGCAGGGGGGGGGGCATTTACAACCCCATTTTCAAAAGTGTTGGGAAGTTGTGCAGAATGTAAATAAAAACAGAATGCAATCAAATCATGTAAACCCTATATTTAAATGAAAATACTACAAAGACAACATCAAATGTTTAAAGTGAGAAATTCAATGGTTTTTTGAAAAATGTATGCCCATTTTGAATTTCATACCAACAACACTTTCCAAAAAGGTTGGGACGGGGGCATGTTTACCACTGTGTTTCATCACCTCTTCTTTTAACAGCACTCTGTAAGCGTTTGGGAACTGAGGAGACCAACTGCTGTAGTTTTGAAAGTGAAATATTTCCCCATTCTTGCTTAACATAAGATTTAAGCGCCTCAACAGTTCAGGGTCTCCTTTGTCATGTTTTTCATTTCATAATGCACCAAAAGTTTTCAGTGGGTGACAGACAGTGGTTTTCAGAAGTGTTCCAGAGTCCATGCAGTGATTGCCACTACATAATCATGTCTGTTTTTAATGCAGAGCCACCTGAGGGCCCAAAGATCATGGCCAGCAAATACTAGTTTTTTGCCTTGTCCCTTGCATACAGAGATTTCTCCAGATTCTCTGAATCTTTTAATTATATTATGTAACATAGTTGATGAAAAGCAAAAGTTTTTTGCTATTTTATGCTGAGAAACGTTATTCTTGAATTGCAGCACAATTTGCCTGCACAGTCTTTCACAGAGTGGTGAACTCCTCCTCCTCTTTACTTCTAAAAGACTCAGCCTCTCTGAGATGCTGTTTTTATACCCAATCATGTTACTGACCTGTTGCCAATCAGCCACCACGTGTATTTTTACATAACTTTACCAGCCTTTTGTTGCCCCAGTCCCAACTTTTTTGAACGTGTTGTTGGCATCAAATTCAAAATGGGCATTTTTTTTTTAAAAAAAAAGCAAAATTTCTCAGTTTCAACATTTGATATGTTGTCTTTACACTATTTAGAATTAGATGTAGAGGTGTTCCTCAAAAGAGTAGAACATTTGTCCTCATGTTAACGAGGATAATAAATAGGATGTACGGCATATACGTTCACTATATACACACAATAAATGTCATGAATAAGAAATAAGAAAATAATGCAGTGTACAAAAAAAATTCAAATACAAAAAATGTTTCTCAAAATAGTGGAAATGTTATCCACACGTTAACCTGATGACTGTAAATCATAATAGTACACTTGACTATGTGTAAGCAAGTTTACTGATTACAGAACAGCTCATTATTTTATTCAAAGATTTTCAGTTTTCAGAACAGAAATTTGTAGACTTTAATTAATATTAAATTGTTTATTTATTTTGGAAAAGTGTAGCAACATGATTCCCAACTTTTTAAAGCAAACTCAATGTGTCATAGTTTACAGTGCTGCAGTAAAGTTCATTATAAACTCACATTTGTATCATTGATAAGAAATAACGTAATAGATTTTTTCTAAAATTTTCAATGAATCTTGTAAAGCACCAGTAGACGTGTGTTGTGCGTCTTTGCGAACTTCTCATTGACTTTCATTTATTCACAGACACTTTTTGAACACAAACAAACCACACATATAGTGTTAATTACGAATAATAGTTCAGACACATTTTGTTTAGATCATTCAGAACCATTTATTGGATCTTAATGAGACAGGCTGTGCGTCTAATGCGAGCTCGGCAGCTTATCGGTACTTCTCAGAGAGAGCCAGGGCCACAGCAGAGAGGAACTTGTCCATGGCCACGTGCACCTCAGGAGTGAAGTCATTGGGGAACTGGATGGCCAGAACCACGAGCAAGTTGTGGGACAGGATCTACAGAGAAACAAGGACATGATTAAAAAACTGAAGGCAGAGCAGGAATCGAGAAGGAACTGGCAGCGTTAAGAGATACACAACTTACCTTGAAGTTGGCTGGGTCAACACGCAGCTGGAAAGCGTGCAGCTCGCTGAGGGTGAGCAGTCCGTTGGTCAGGTCATCGATTTTGCTGACAGCCTCTGCCACGCCAGACATCACAGTCTTTCCATGCTTCCTCACGGGGGCAGAGCCGGGGCTCAGGTCATTCCAGTGGGAGAAGTAGGTCTTGGTCTGCGGGTAGACGACCAGCATCCTGCATGTACGGACACATACAGACGTTACTGTCAGAACTGAAGAGAAACTGGACAGTAAACAGAGAGAAGAGATGGATGAATCAAGTCCCCTACCTAGACAGAGCGTCGGCACCGATCTCTTCAGCTCTCGGGGCGACCTTAGCCCAGAAGCCTTTGATGGTGTCCTTGTTTTTGGTAGTGAGGCTCATGGTTACAGAGTGCTTTGGAAGAGAACTTCTGTAAAATGTCACAGAGAATCGCTCTTTTATACCGCGAGCCGAAGTCGGCACACCCGGGACCAACCTCGAAAACGTTCCAGACATGAAAGATTAGCTGCCTGACAGAGACAGGCCAATTTTTAAGAATGTAGGTAACAAAATGCCAAAATTTATCAGATCTACCATTTTACCAAAACATATAACATTATCAGCTCAAATAAGCGCATGAAACGTTAATGTCTTTTGTTGTTGTTCTACATTTATTAATTTCAATGTTGTTTGGACTAAACGGTGACGTAATAAAAGTACTGATTAAACCTTGCTGGCATATATCTAAATAATTGACTTTAAGGTTCCCGTTACTCCCCTTTGTCCAAAATTTTCAGAGATTAGTTTCCCTTAATTTCTGACTTGTGTCTATAATTATTTTCTTGATTTTTGTTGCTTGATTCATTTGATTCGTCTTTGTGGCAACCTAGACTGAGCAGTGAAATAAAAAAATTAGTTTTCTTTTATCAACCGAAGCCAAATATTTTTTGATTGACCAGTAAACGTATTGAGATCATTGTAATGCTTGCCAATAATGGGTGTTTCAGAGAATTTTCTTGTTATCAAAAGAAGCTTATTTCCGTGGGTATGACTTCTAAAGCGTCTAGATAACAGTCTATTTCTGCTTCATCACTGTTATGAGCTTATTCGTTTCAATATTGTGCTTTATGGCCATTTAGAGTGCACACACCAGATGCTGACTAATTCATTTCCCCGAAGGGAAACAATGCATTGAGCAAAATAAAAATAATAATATAAAACATCTAAATTGATATGTTTAAAGATCCAGGCATAATACCTTGGACTATAGTTTATTTGGCTAATGATTAGGGAGGCAACAGTATAATTATACAGATATATATTTCGGACTTATACTTACTTCATATATCTGTACATAGTTTATTTATTTTATACTTACTTTGTTCATTTAATAATGAGTTAACATTGGTTGCGTTCAAACAATTAAACACTTTCCTGTCTGCTTTTCTTGATTTTGCCTGCCACAGTAACCGTGTTGCGGCTGGTCAACTTTACCAACACTGAATGAGGCCACGGGCTACAGATCGAGAAACAAGGCAGTAAGCCAATGTAACCGGAGACGAAACAACGCAAGATAACACTTTTCCCCTCGAAGTACTCTGCTCCTCGCCACCACACAAAGTCATTTCTAAGCTTTGATGAATCTTGATGGCCTCGTTCTGCAAAAGCTAAATAATAAATTGTGCCACTAAAGATTGGTAGTAGTTTATAGCACATTACATTGATTGAGCCATCATCATAACGTTTAACTGTGACGTTGCCCGGCAGTTACAATGCCTAGTCCAGACTATGACCCATATATTCTACGCCATAAATCAATGAAGACCATTTATGCTGTGTTCTTATACGTAAAGTGAGTGGTGGATAGTCTAAAATCATACTTAAGTAAAAGTATTGTTATTTCAGTAAAATAATGACTTAGTAAACGTTTTTTTTTGCTTTTCAATTGGAGTAGTACAAAAAGCAGTTTCATCATCTTCTCATGCATCTCACATACAAGGGCAGAAGTATGATATGCGCTACTCTGTTTGTGTGTGTGTTGGCTTCTATAACAATCTAAAAAAAAGAATTTAAACCTCTGATGTCAGAGGTGTGGCCACTTGGAAAGCAGCTCAGATGCTGTAAACAAGGTAACATACTGAAATGAAACACAAAAAAGAATTAGTAAGCATTACTGAAAAAATGACGGCTTATTCCTGAACTCTTGATCATCGATCTGGAGGATGACATTTCCAAGGATATCCAGCTTCCAACGAGTATGCAATTTTTTTATATTTTCCACAAGACTATACAGTGAAAAATGATAGTTTAACAATCATGCCAGACATCATACAGGACTGTGAACAAATCAAATAATGAGTACATTTTTTACACCGCTATATTTTCCACAAAATTTCAAATTTATTCCAAGTATGCCATAATAAATATCAAGAGGTTTAAAGTTAATCGTTTAAAACCAGCTACAATATAGTATAACCCAGCTTAACTGATTCTAATTAAAGTATTGGTCAAAACATGGCAAAAACTGGAAAAATTACAAACACGTTTCAGGTTTGAAGATGCTATTTCATAGAGCATATTTTCGCCAGGTTTTTTTTTTCTGTAGACAGAAATGTTATATTTTGTCACAAACCACATAAACAAGAGAATTTAAGAATACTTAACAACTTAAACGAGTGATGATTTGGGCATGCTGTTTGTACAGTGAACTGAAAAAAGATATGCAAGTGTAATGATCTTAAATCAAGCCAGTATATCTAATATTTGTAATTTCGAGATTGATTGAGAACATGAAACAATTTACCATTTAGTCACTAAATAATACGCAAAATCCTTCACATTATTTAAACCAATTCTATTTTGTGATTCTCTGCTTTAACCTTACAGACAGAGTGTAAAGGCTCAGTGTGTAAGCTATTATGTTGGGGCAGTTAACTGAAATTCTGTCACTGCGGACAAAGACATGGTTTTTAAATATCTCTAATAAAGGAAATCACCAAACAATGCTGGACCCCGAACTCCGGGACCAAACATGGGTATTCAATTGCGGTTAACACTGGCGATTTTCTTGCACGCACTTCAAGGAAAAGTGGTGCGAACTCTAGATTTTAAAGGAGCATTTAGTCTCAAGTAGAATACTCTAGATTATATATTCTCAAACGAACGTTTAAGAACCCACCACAAAGCTATGATATTCGTTACTTTCGCCGAACACTATGACAGCGTTTTAAAAAATACAGGTACCTGATATTAGTCTTTCACCCTATCAGGACTGAATCCACCCACTGAAACTGTTAGTCAGCTGGGTTTGGGAGGGTGGGCATGTGTGTATATAAACTGCAGACCAAGACTCAGTTTACAGGGTTCTTCCTCATCAGGACACGCAGAAACCTCCAAAGTCAGCAACATGGTTGAGTGGACAGATTTCGAGCGCGCTACCATCCAGGACATCTTCTCCAAAATGGATTATGAGTCCGTGGGACACAACGCCCTGGCAAGGTACGTTTCTGTAAATGATATTCAGAATAGACTTAAACAAATTAATGACTTCCTTCGTGATTAATTCCTTTACATTTCTTTATGTTTTGTCCCACTGCTCAGGTGTCTGGTCGTGTACCCCTGGACCCAGAGGTACTTCGCCAAGTTTGGAAACCTGTACAACGCCGCTGCTATCATGGGAAACCCCTTGGTTGCTGCTCACGGAGCAGTTGTGCTCCATGGTCTGGACAAAGCTGTGAAGAACATGGACAACATCAAGGCTACCTACGCTGAACTGAGCGTGCTGCACTCTGAGAAACTGCACGTGGATCCCGACAACTTCAGGGTGAGTCCCGTGAGCTTCACTTATAACGGAAGTAATTTCTTGTGCTAGTGAAGCCACCATTTGTTTAAGGCCTGTTTCGGTCGTTTGTTATGTGCTTTGACTCATGTTTATTATTCATCCTCTTTTTCTCCCACAGCTGTTGGCTGATTGTCTTACCATCGTCGTTGCCTCTAAACTGGGGACTGGTTTCACAGCTGATGTGCAGGCAGCTTTCCAGAAGTTCCTGGCTGTTGTCGCCTCTGCTCTGACAAAACAGTACCACTAGGCGCTGAATGGACTTTGACTGATAAAGAGAACCATCACAAGTTTCCCGTTTTAAAAACGAGCCTGTATTTGTCAGTTAAAGCAAATAAACATGATCAGAATTGAAGCATGGCTTGTGTTTGTACATGTGTTTGACGCAGTATGTGGCTTTATGTTACTCAAACATCTCTAACGAGTCAAAAAGTCTGGTGCGTTTGTTTGTAAATGATTGTCGGGCTGCACATTATCCTGTTAAAAAATGACACGTTATTAGCAGAACCTAATGCACTTTAAATTATTACGAATAAGTAAAACAAATAACGTTTCATACAGGCATTAAAGACAAATACATCACTTAACTTGAATGAAAAGGTTCAGATGGGAAAAAAAACATGCAAGTATTATGTCATAACAAATGAAATATAACGCCCTATTTTCTGAATTAATCTGCCTGATATGTAGAATTTCGTTTTAAAAAGTATGTAATTCAAGTGAACAATGCAAAGCTTGCTTTTATCTCTTTATGTCTAGAGTAGTTCTATTTGCCTGAACAAATTTAAGTGGAAACAAGATTAAGAAAAACAAATGTGGTTTAAAAAAAGAAATACAAGAAAATAACAAAATTTTCACTCAGAAAATCAATAAAATGTGTAATTTGACGGGGGCATATAGAATTTTGCCTACGACTGAAGCCTCCAGTTAGTGATATCATTCCAATGGATGATACTGGTACTGATATGCAGAGGTGTTCCTCAAAAGAGTAGAACATTTGTCCTCACGTTAACAATTAATGTTATTAATGAGAAATAAGAAAATAACAATACAGTATACAAAACAAATTAAAATACAAAAAAACTTTTTTTAGAATAGTGGAAATGTTGGCCACACGTTGATCTAGTCACTGTAAATCATAACAGTATACATTTTTAGACTTGACCTGAAATTAAATTGTCACAGTTTACAGAGCTGCAGTAAAGCTCATTATGAACTTACTACATACCCTATTGATAAGAAATACTATACTAACACAACTATTCATAAAAATAAATATATAAAACAATTACTTGTTTAATTTACGTATTTCCTGCTCGTTGTATCATATTTACTGCAAAAGTTTAATAAATGTAAATAAAAACTGTAAAGCAGTACTCATTTTCTGGGCTTTTGATGATTTAACTAGCCTGTGCTAAAAATTCATTTATTGAAATTGTTCATAACAAACTTTCCATTATGTCAATCAGTGAATATTTCGAATTGTGAAACATTTCCAAGACAGTGAGAGATTGTATCTAGATGGTATGGATGACAAATGATTTCGTTTTTCATTGTTTTGTTGTGCACACGGCTGAACACAGCGTTTTATTTGTTGTTCAGTTAAGCGCTCAATGATTTTGATGTAATTGTTTCCCACTGCAGAGTTTGAGTCGCTGAGAGCATGAAAGTCTGAAGATAGAAGTTATTTAATTGTTTAGGTTGCAATTATACGTTTTATCTAAATTCTTCACTTAAGCATCAGTGCACGTGTGTTATGCGTTTGAGAAGTTAATCTTTAATCTTTCTTTAAAAACACTAGAAACTGCTTAACATATGAATGCACATAAAACAAGACACACAAATAGTGTTAATTGTAAATAAAAGTTCAAACACATTTAGTTTAGATCATTCAGAACCATTTATTGGATCTTAATGAGACAGGCTGTGCGTCTAATGCGAGCTCGGCAGCTTATCGGTACTTCTCAGAGAGAGCCAGGGCCACAGCAGAGAGGAACTTGTCCATGGCCACGTGCACTTCAGGAGTGAAGTCATTGGGGAACTGGATGGCCAGAACCACGAGCAAGTTGTGGGACAGGATCTACAGAGAAACAAGGACATGATTAAAAAACTGAAGGCAGAGCAGGAATCGAGAAGGAACTGGCAGCGTTAAGAGATACACAACTTACCTTGAAGTTGGCTGGGTCAACACGCAGCTGGAAAGCGTGCAGCTCGCTGAGGGTGAGCAGTCCGTTGGTCAGGTCATCGATTTTGCTGACAGCCTCTGCCACGCCAGACATCACAGTCTTTCCGTGCTTCCTCACGGGGGCAGAGCCGGGGCTCAGGTCCTTCCAGTGGGAGAAGTAGGTCTTGGTCTGCGGGTAGACGACCAGCATCCTGCATGTACGGACACATACAGACGTTACTGTCAGAACTGAAGAGAAACTAGACAGTAAACAGAGAGAAGAGATGGATGAATCAAATCCTCTACCTAGACAGAGCGTCGGCACCGATCTCTTCAGCTTTTGGAGCGACCTTAGCCCAGAAGCCTTTGATGGCATCCTTGTCCTTGGCGGTGAGGCTCATGGTTACAGAGTGCTTTGGAAGAGAACTTCTGTAAAATGTCACAGAGAATCGCTCTTTTATACCGCGAGCCGAAGTCGGCACACCCGGGACCCACCTCGAAATGGTGGGTCCAGAGATGAAAGATTAGCTGCCTGACAGAGACAGGCCAACTGTTAAGAATGTAAGTAACAAAATGCTAAAATTTAACAGATCTACAATTTTACCAAAACGTTTAATATTATCAGCTTAAACACGCGCATGAAACGTTAATCTGTTTTTTGTTGCTGTTCAACATTAATTATTTTCAGTGTTGTTGAGGCTAAAAGGTGACGTATTCAAAATATTTATGAAACAAATTCTTTGGTGGCATGTATCTAAATAATTCACTTTATAATTCACGTTACTAGCCTTTTCCTATAAAAATGTTCAAAGATTAGCTTTAAAGTGTTTCCCTTTATTTCTGCCTTGTGTCTTAGTATTTGCTTGATTTTTGTTGTTTGATTCAGTTGTTTCGTCTTTGTAGCAATCTAGACTGTGCAGTGAAATTAAAACACTATGATTTTCTTTTATCAACCGAAACCAAATATTTTTTGATTGACCATTAAACGTATTAAGTTCATTGTAATGCTTGACAAAAAACGGGTGTTTCTGAAAATTCGCTTGTTATCAAAACAAGCTTATTTCTGTAGGCGTGACCTCTAAAGAGTCTAGATAACAGGCTATTTCTGCTTCATCACTGTTAAGAGCTTCTTCGTTTCACTATTCTGTTTTATGGTCAGTTAGAGTGCACTCACAGTTGACGAGCAGTTCATTTCACAGAAGCAAAAAATGCCGTAAACAAAACAAATATAATAAAATAAAACATCTAAATTGATAGATGTAAAGATATATTGTTCTAGCCAGAATATCTTGAACTATTTTTTTATTTGGCTAATGACAGTATGTATATGATTATATATTTCAGACCTATACTTACTTCACATATCTTTATATAGTTTACATACTTTATACTTATTTTGTTAATTTAAGAATAAGTTAACATAGGCTAAAACAGATTACTTTCCTGTCTGCGTTTCTTAATTTTGACTGATTTAGTAACCATGTCGTGGCTAGTCAACTGTCAATGTACTGAATGAGGTCACAGTCTACAGATCAAGAAAGAAAGCAGTAAGCCAATGTAACTAAACAACACAACAACAATTTTCAACAACAAAGTACTCAGCTCCTTGCCACTGTACATAGATATTTCTAAGCTTTGATGAGTGTTGATGGCCTCATTCTGCAAAAGCTGTGGTGTCACTAAAGATTGGTAGTAGTTTATAGCACATTACATTGATTGACCTATCATCATAATGTTTAACTGTGACATTGTCCAGCACTTACAATGCCTAGTCCAAGTTATGAGCCATAAACGCATAAACATTGGAAAAGTTTGATATGTTAACAGATCAGGTCAGTGTTTAGATGGAGGCTTTACAGGTGGCACAGTGGAGATTAATACTTCCAGTGCTCATGCAAAAATTTGCAAAATCGTTTACATTATTTAAATTTTTTCTATTTTTTAATTCCCTGCTTTGTGTTTAACCTTACAGACTGAGTGTAACGGCTAAGTGTGTAAGCTATTATGTTGGGGCAGTTAACTGAAATTCTGGAACTGTGGACCTTTAGATTTTACATGAACATGTAATCTCAATTAAAATACTAAAGATTCTATATTCTCAAATGAACTTTTAGTAACTTCCCACAGAGCCATGAGTGATATTCGTTAATTTCGCCAAAGACCATGACGGCGTTTTTAAAAAGTACACTAAAATATCTGATATTAATCTTTCACCCTATCAGAACTGAATCCACCCACTGAAACTGTTAGTCAGCTGGGTTTGGGAGGGGTGGGCTTATGGGTATATAAGCTGCAGACCGAGACTCTCAGTTTACAGGGTTCTTCCTCATCAGGACACGCAGAAACCTCCAAAGTCAGCAACATGGTTGAGTGGACAGATTTCGAGCGCGCTACCATCCAGGACATCTTCTCCAAAATGGATTATGAGTCCGTGGGACACAACGCCCTGGCAAGGTACGTTTCTGAAAATGATCTTCATATCATGCATACCCAGCTAAACGACTTCTTTCGCATTTCATTTCATGATGATTTGTCCCACTGCTCAGGTGTCTGGTCGTGTACCCCTGGACCCAGAGGTACTTCGCCAAGTTTGGAAACCTGTACAACGCCGCTGCTATCATGGGAAACCCCTTGGTTGCTGCTCACGGCGCAGTTGTGCTCCATGGTCTGGACAAAGCTGTGAAGAACATGGACAACATCAAGGCTACCTACGCTGAACTGAGCGTGCTGCACTCTGAGAAACTGCACGTGGATCCCGACAACTTCAGGGTGAGTCCCGTGAGCTTCACTTATAACGGAAGTAATTTCTTGTGCTAGTGAAGCCACCATTTGTTTAAGGCCTGTTTCGGTCGTTTGTTACGTGCTTTGACTCATGTTTATTATTCATCCTCTTTTTCTCCCACAGCTGTTGGCTGATTGTCTTACCGTCGTCGTTGCCTCTAAACTGGGGACTGGTTTCACAGCTGATGTGCAGGCAGCTTTCCAGAAGTTCCTGGCTGTTGTCGCCTCTGCTCTGACAAAACAGTACCACTAGACGCTGAATGGACTTTGACTGATAAAGAGAACCATCACAAGTTTCCCGTTTTAAAAACGAGCCTGTATTTGTCAGTTAAAGCAAATAAACATGATCAGAATTAAGCATGGCTTGTGTTTGGTCATGTGTTATTTAAACACATCTAACGGGTCAAGCGTTCTGGTACATATGGTTGCAAACGATTATGGTGCTGCACATTATCTTGTTGTAAAGTACACGTTGTTAACCTAATGTACTAATTCATTACAAATGAATCAAAGAAATACCGTTTTGCACAGGCATTAAATGACGATACATAGTTTAACTGGTATCAAATGGTTCAGATAATGCAAGTAATATTTCATATCAAAGGAAGTATAAAGTCCTATTTTCTGATTTAATCTGCCTGCATTTCATAAATAAAATATGTAATCCAAGTGAACAATGTAAAGCTTGCTTTTATCCCTATATGTCTGGAGTAGTTCTATTTGTCTGATCAATAATTTCTTAGTTAAATGGAAACAAAATCAAGAAAAACAAATAGTTGCAATGTGGTTTAAAAGAAAAAAAAGACATACAACAAAATACTAACATTTTAATTTAAAAAACGAACAAAATATGTAATTTGACGGGGGCATTTCAGTCAGTTTCATTCAGTAATATCATTCCAATGATACTGGTACGGATATGCAGAGGTGTTCCTCAAAAGAGTGGAACATTTGTCCGCATGTTAACGAGGTTAATATATAAGAAGTACTGCATTACGGTTCACTATATACACGCACAATAAATGTCATTAATAAGGAAATAACAATACAGAATACAAAACAAATTCAAATACAAAAACGTTTCTCAAAATAGTGGAAATGTTGTCCCCACGTTAATCTGGTCACAGAAAATCATAATAGTACACTGTACTAGTTGTAAGCAAGATTGCTTTATTTTTTTGCCAATTCTGATTCTGTATTTTATTTAAAGAATGTAAGATTTCAGAAAATAAATACGTAGATTTGAATTTAAATTAAATTGTAAATTTATTTAAGAAAAGTGGGACAACCTGTTTTCCAACTTTTTTAAGTGAACTCCACGTGTCACAGTTTACAATGCTGCAGTAAAGTTCACTATAAACTCACAATATACACTATTTAAAAGAAATAACAAACTAACATAACTAATTATAAAAATAAATATATAGAACAACTACTCTTTTAATTCTTTAAATTTGCATATTTCCCACTAATTTTATAATATCAACTTAAAAAGTGTAATAAATGTGTATAAAAACTATAAGGTAGTATACAAATCTCAATAACATTTTGTGAGCTTTTAATTATTTAACTAGCCTGTGCTAGACATTAATTTATTGAAATTATTTATAACAAAATTTCCCACTATGTCAACCAATGAATATTCTGATTTTGATATAATCATTTCCCACTGCAGACTTTGAGTTACTGAGAGCATGAAAGATGGAAGTTGTTTATTGTTTAGGTTGCAATTATGTATGTATTTTGATGGTATTAAATTTTTTCTTAATTCTTCACTGAACCTTGTTAAACACCAGCAGACGTGTGTTGTGCGTATTTTAGAAGCTTTCATTTCCTATCTTTTTTATCATTGATAATCATTTTTTTTTTCACATTTGCGTTGGAAACATAAACACACACAAACAAGACACACAAACAAAATACATTTTGTTTAGATCATTCAGAACCATTTATTGGATCTTAATGAACCAGATTGTGCGTGTCGGCGACCGTAGTGCGAGCTCGGCAGCTTATCGGTACTTCTCAGAGAGAGCCAGGGCCACAGCAGAGAGGAACTTGTCCATGGCCACGTGCACTTCAGGAGTGAAGTCATTGGGGAACTGGATGGCCAGAACCACGAGCAAGTTATGGGACAGGATCTACAGAGAAACAAGGACATGATTAAAAAACTGAAGGCAGAGCAGGAATCGAGAAGGAACTGGCAGCGTTAAGAGATACACAACTTACCTTGAAGTTGGCTGGGTCAACACGCAGCTGGAAAGCGTGCAGCTCGCTGAGGGTGAGCAGTCCGTTGGTCAGGTCATCGATTTTGCTGACAGCCTCTGCCACGCCAGACATCACAGTCTTTCCGTGCTTCCTCACGGGGGCAGAGCCGGGGCTCAGGTCATTCCAGTGGGAGAAGTAGGTCTTGGTCTGCGGGTAGACGACCAGCATCCTGCATGTACGGACACATACAGACGTTACTGTCAGAACTGAAGAGAAACTAGACAGTAAACAGAGAGAAGAGATGGATGAATCAAGCCCCCTACCTAGACAGAGCGTCGGCACCGATATCCTCAGCTTTTGGAGCGACCTTAGCCCAGAAGCCTTTGATGGCATCCTTGTCCTTGGCGGTGAGGCTCATGGTTACAGAGTGCTTTGGAAGAGAACTTCTGTAAAATGTCACAGAGAATCGCTCTTTTATACCACGAGCCGAAGCCGGCACACCCGGGACCCACCTCGAAAACGTGCCAACTTGGAAGCTTTCCAGAGATGAAAGATTAGACAGGCCAACTTTTAAGAACGTAGCTAACAAAATGCCAAATTGAACAGATCTACTATTTTACGAAAACGTTTATCATTATCAGCTCAAATAAGCGCATGAAACATTAATCTGTTTGTGTTAATCTGTTTCTACATTCATTAATTTCAGTGTTGTTGAGGCTAAATGGTGACGTAATCAAAGCACTGATGAAACATTTTTTTGCTGGCATATATCTAAATAATTCATTTTAAGGTTCCCGTCACTAGCCCTTGCCTAAAAATATTTTCAGAGATTAGCTTTGAAGTATTTCTCTTTATTTCTGTCTTAATTATTATTTTTTTAAATTATTTGTGTCTTAATTTTTTTATTGGTTTTTTCTTTTGTTTATTCATTGTAGCAATCTTGACTGTGCAGTGAAATTAAAACACCATGATTTTCTTTTATCAACCGAAGCCAAATATTTTTTGATTGGCCATTAAACATATGGAGTTCATTATAATGCTTGCCAATAACATGTGTTTCTAAGAATTTGCGTGCTATCAAAAGAAGCCTGTTGCTGTGGGCGTAACTTCTAAAGAGTCTAGATAACAAAGTATTTCTGCTTCATCACGGTTATGAGCTTCTTCGGTCCAATGTTATGTTTTATGGCCATTTACACTGCACTCACCAGATGACGACTAATTCATTTCACAGAAGGGAAACAATGCACTTAATAATCTTAATATTAAAAAAAGAACTAAACTGATATATGCATCGACGATGTATTGCTGTCACAGACAGAGTACCTTGCTTCACGTCAGACTTCTGAAACCCCACCCCCACCGCACGAAGTACTAGGTAAAGTAGCTTATAGAACTGCAGAACATCCAAAATATAAAAAATGTATTAAAAATCAGCAAAAGCTTCACGTCAAACTCCTGAAAAACCCTTAAGTACTAAGTAAAGTAAATGCAGAACATCCAACATACATGTTACGGTATTTATTAATTAATTCATTTATTCATTCATTCATTCATTCACTCATTTATTTATTTATCTATTTGTTTATTTATTCATTCATTCATTCATTCATTCATTGACTCATTTATTTATTTATTTATTTATTTATTTATTCATTCATTCATTCATTCATTCATTTATTTGCACTCTTCATCTTCTAAAATAAAATAATAAACTTCGAATGTCAGAGGTTAGCCAATTTGAAAGCAAAAAGCAGCCCAGATGCTTTCAAAAATATAAATTAAACACAAAGTAAGAAATTACAAAAATGTTACTGAGTAAAAAGAAAAACGTTACCTCGCAACTGCACTTGCGTAAAAGTGGAGGTTTTATTTTAATATACTTAGGAAAGTACGTTACTTCTTGAGTGCATGTAAGTAAATGTAACTAGTTACTACCAGCATCTGTTTACAGCACACTTTATAGACTTGTTCATATTATCATTATAAACATTCATTATAAAATTTTCGGTGTGGAAATCGGGAAAAAAATGTCGATTTTTATTATGTTTAGTTATAATATCTTGTCGAAAACATGTTGTGTTTATCTGGGGTGACTAAAAAGACAGGTTTACAGCACTGAGACTGAGTGTTTACTTTTTATTGCTGTTATTACAGTGTTGTTATTGTTATCAGAAATAAACATGTAAGAAACCAATAAACTAAGAAATGCAGTTAAATGATTTAAAGTTTCTGGAGCCCTTGATTTGTTGTATTCTACTCTGTCCATATCTCAGCTAGGGATGTGTTTTGACAAGGATGCTGGCTACAAGTCCAGTTTTTTACTGAGTGCTGAGTGAGTACTGCAAATTGTAAGTCTAGATAGCATCTGTAAGCTTGTCAAGAATGTCCTTTGATATTACTGTACCTTTCTCATATTTGATTTTAATGTTTTCAACTCAGCATAATGGGAAATATATATATATATATATATATATATATATATATATATATATATATATATATAATATATATGTATACAATATATATATAATATAAATATAAGAAATATATATATATATATATATATATATATATATATAGAGAGAGAGAGAGAGAGAGAGAGAGAGAGAGAATTTAATCAAACTATGCCATAATAAATATCATGAGGTTTAAAGCTAATAGTTTAAAATCAGGTACTATATAACATAACCCTGATTATGATTAATATATTGGCCATTACAAACACATTTCATGCTTGAAGATGGCTGCTCTTTCTGATTTTAGACACGCAGCATACATTTGCCATTTTTTCTGTAAGTATAAATATGTTATACTTTGTCAGACACCACATAAGCAAATTAATTAAAATACTTAACTTGAGCCAGTTTAAGACAAATCAGTAATTATATAAGCATGAAATTTGTGCAATGCACTGCAAAAAGAAATCTAGGCAAATGAAATCAAATTGCCAATATATCTAATATTTCTAATATTTTGAGACAGCTATAAAAATATGAAAGTAACTCATTACTAGACGTTGTCAACATGTCAACAAGTAATTCTGTTTGTTGAAATTGTCATTTATTAGCAGGTCATTGTGAAATTATTGTCTGAGACAAGCCATATTATCTACTAATGATCGAGTGAAAAGATAATTTCACTAGATTCGATTATCAGCGTTTTCTCAAGACCTCAAGGAGCGTGTGGACCTCTGAGATAGCACTTCTTTTTACCGTCACAACTCACTGAGACCAAAATTCTAACTGAAATGACTCCTGCTTTTATTTTTTGTTCGTGTAGTGCAATTAAAATGACATATTGTTTAACCTTTAAGTACGTGAGAAATTCTTTATTTTAAAAGAAACATTCTATAATGTGAAACAATTGACTCAAATGACCAGTTGTCTATGCAGGTGTAACGTACTATTTTATCTGTCTGACGTGTATAATTTCATAAATAAGTGCTCCGACAAAACAAAACATAGAAATTAGTTGATTGGGAATAAGACACCATGAATGCGTTTTAACATCATGAATGCGTTTTAAAAAGAACACTTAAATATCTGATATTAATTTTTCACCCTATCATGACTGAATCCACCCACTAAAACTGTCAACCAATCAGCTGGGTTTGGGAGGGGTGGGCTTATGGGTATATAAGCTGCAGACCGAGACTCTCGGTTTAAGGTTCTTCCTCATCAGGACACGCAGAAACCTCCAAAGTCAGCAACATGGTTGAGTGGACAGAATTCGAGCGCGCTACCATCCAGGACATCTTCTCCAAAATGGATTATGAGTCCGTGGGACACAACGCCCTGGCAAGGTACGTTTCTGAAAATGATCTTGAGATCGTACTTTGACAAATGAACGACTTCATTCGTAATTAATTCCTTTCCATCTCTTTATGTTTTCTTCCACTGCTCAGGTGTCTGGTCGTGTACCCCTGGACCCAGAGGTACTTCGCCAAGTTTGGAAACCTGTACAACGCCGCGGCTATCATGGGAAACCCCTTGGTTGCTGCTCACGGCGCAGTTGTGCTCCATGGTCTGGACAGAGCTGTGAAGAACATGGACAACATCAAGGCTACCTACGCTGAACTGAGCGTGCTGCACTCTGAGAAACTGCACGTGGATCCCGACAACTTCAGGGTGAGTCCCGTGAGCTTCACTTATAACGGAAGTAATTTCTTGTGCTAGTGAAGCCACTATTTATTTAAGGCCTGTTTCGGTCGTTTGTTATGTGCTTTGACTCATGTTTATTATTCATCCTCTTTTTCTCCCACAGCTGTTGGCTGATTGTCTTACCATCGTCGTTGCCTCTAAACTGGGGACTGGTTTCACAGCTGATGTGCAGGCAGCTTTCCAGAAGTTCCTGGCTGTTGTCGCCTCTGCTCTGACAAAACAGTACCACTAGGCGCTGAACGGACTTTGACTGATAAAGAGAATCATCAAGTTTCCCGTTTAAAAAACGAGCCTGTATTTGTCAGTTAAAGCAAATAAACATGATCAGAATTGAAGCATGGCTTGTGTTTGTTGATGTGTTTGGCGCAGTGTGTTGCTTATGTTACTCAAAAGGTCAAAAGGTCTGCACGACAAATGATTATAGTGCGGCACATTATCCTGTTATAAAGTGTCTACACGTTACTAACCTAATAGACTTTCATTCATTACAAATGAATCAAACAAATGACCTTTCATGAAGACATTAAAGACAAATACACTGTTTATTTTTTATTTTTTTTCAAATGTCAGAGAGGTCTGCGTAGTCCAAATAAATAAATAAACAAATAAATAAATAAATGTGAGAAATTCTTTATTTTAAAAGAAACATTCTATAATGTGAAACAATTGACTCAAATGACCAGTTGTCTATGCAGGTGTAACGTCATATTTTATCTGTCTGATGTGTATAATTTCATAAATAAGTGCTCCAACAAAACAAAGCTTAGAAATTGAATGGGAATAAGATCATGTAAAGCGGTACAGTTTTAGAGGAAATAAAATGGCACCATAAAAACAATTATAAATAAATTGACATACAATACATGCAAAATACTCTAGTGCACTGTTTATGTAAGCCATGTATAAACATTATATAAAACAATGACAATACAGTAATCCTGTAAAAGGCTTACACATACAGTTGTATGCCAAAAGTTTCGTCAAATTGCATGCAATGTTGACTTTGTAAGTGAAAATAAGTTCATCCTCTACAAAGAACAAACTTTTGCGCATTTTAAGGCATAGTTATTGCAAATTAACGCATAGGCCACAAAAAATGCTATGTTTTATATTTTATTTTTTCTAGTATGTTAAACTGTGCACTAAAATCTTGAGAAAAATGCCATATTGAAGTCTATTCATATTTTCACTTAACAAATCAACAGAATTTTAATTCTAAAATTTGACCAGTAGTGGAAGTGTAGGGCAGACCGAAGAGTAGTACTGTTGTCAACATGTTAATCAGACTAAGAACAGAGTCCTGCAGTAGAGTACTTCTAAACTCACGATAAACACTAACGAGAATTTTCAATATTCCTGAAAATGAAAATAGTGGAACTGCTGTGTTATGTGTTAAGCACAATGTCCTGCAGTAAAGTTTAATACGAACTCACAATCTGCCCTATTAATGAGAAACAGGAAAATAACACGACGATATTAAAAAAAATAAAAATAAAAATGAAACAATGCGCTTGTTATTTTTGTCAAATCAATTACAAAAACATCGTGAATGTATGTAAAAACTAAAATATAGGAGTTCAGTAATATTTTGTGGGCTTTTTAATTTAATTAGAATGCGTGAACCATCCGTTTATTAAAATTATTTGTAAAAGATATTCCGCTGTATTCACAAATGAATCTTTATAATTGTGAAACATTTGCAATAGAGGGATGGTGTGTTTCTGAAGCGAACTCGGCAACACGTCACCATATAAATAGCCAAAACTAACCAGTAAATATCCAGTAAAAATTTTATTTCCAATTTCATTTTGTCATTGTTCTGTTGAACACAGGGCTGAACACAACATTTTATTTATGGTTCACATAAGCACTTAATGAGTTCTGTCATTTTCCTGGACGTTAATGAGAATATATGAGTTAAATATTATTTAGATTTCAGTTGTGTATGAAATGTAATTTTTTTTTTTATTTAAGGCTGAGTGCCACAATAAAAAAAAAATCATCTAAATTTACTGAACCTTGGTAAGCACCAGTGCACGTGTGTTATGTGTGTTGAAGAAGCTTTCATTGATTTTCATTTATTGACAATCGCTCTTTAAATGAGAGGGAAACTCCATAACATATAACACGCACAAGACACACAAATAGTGTTAATTGTAAATAAAAGTTCAAACACATTTAGTTTTGATCATTCAGAACCATTTATTGGATCTTAATGAGACAGGCTGTGCGTCTAATGCGAGCTCGGCAGCTTATCGGTACTTCTCAGAGAGAGCCAGGGCCACAGCAGAGAGGAACTTGTCCATGGCCACGTGCACCTCAGGAATGAAGTCATTGGGGAACTGGATGGCCAGAACCACGAGCAAGTTATGGGACAGGATCTACAGAGAAACAAGGACATGATTAAAAAACTGAAGGCAGAGCAGGAATCGAGAAGGAACTGGCAGCATTAAGAGATACACAACTTACCTTGAAGTTGGCTGGGTCAACACGCAGCTGGAAAGCGTGCAGCTCGCTGAGGGTGAGCAGTCCGTTGGTCAGGTCATCGATTTTGCTGACAGCCTCTGCCACGCCAGACATCACAGTCTTTCCGTGCTTCCTCACGGGGGCAGAGCCGGGGCTCAGGTCATTCCAGTGGGAGAAGTAGGTCTTGGTCTGCGGGTAGACGACCAGCATCCTGTACGGACACGTACAGACGTTACTGTCAGAACTGAAGATAAACTAGACAGTAAACAGAGAGATGGATGAATCAAGCCCCCTACCTAGACAGAGCGTCGGCACCGATATCCTCAGCTTTTGGGGCGACCTTAGCCCAGAAGCTTTTGATGGTATCCTTGTCCTTGGCGGTGAGGCTCATGGTTACAGAGTGCTTTGGAAGAGAACTTCTGTAAAATGTCACAGAGAATCACTCTTTTATACCGCGAGCCGAAGCCGGCACACCCGGGACCCACCTCGAAAACGTGCCAACTTGGAAGCTTTCCAGAGATGAAAGATTAGACTACATTGCGGCTGCTTGCCATAGATAGGCCAGCGTTAAAGGCTGTCGGGTAATACTCAACTGATTTCAACAAATATAACATTTTTTCCTACGTATTTTATGTCAACAGCTGTGAAATGCAATAAATGACATAAACCAAAGCGTATTTGTTGATTTAATATTTTTTACTTGTTTTGTTTTAGTAGCTTACAAGCTAAATCAGTACGAAGTCCACCATTCCTGAGTAAACACATTCATCTATTTGTATGCAATGGAAAAACATCTACTGGCAATTATTACAGTTTTGAATTATTTCCTTCAATGTTACTGCCCTAAAAAGACGTGTAAGTATTCTTTCTTTCCCTCTTTGTTTTATTGGAGCGATTTTGTTAATTTCGTTTGTTCTTTCCTCTTTATAGCAGCAATCCAGACTGTTCTGTAAAACACTGAAAATCGATTTTGTTTAATCACGTCATGTTTAATGGCAGTCAAACCATCCTTCACCCTTTAACAGCATGTTTGAACCTGATTTGCCAGTGTTGAAAATGTCTGTAAAAAGTATTGTAATTGATTTTAGAATATTAAAAAATAATTTTGGTTAACTTATTTTGGGGGGAAATATCTATATACTTTAAATAGAACGCTATGTTGTTTCAAAACCAAATGTATATAATCAAGTGTCTCATACAAAACATAAAAAATTGTTTACATGAAACATCTGCAGATTTTTGGTGATCATAGTCACAAGCGGCAAATTAGTCAAGCAAGATTTCTCAAGTATGCTCATCAAGTAAAGCAGTGTAATGATTTTTGAGCAGCAGTTACTTTAAAATGCTACAGACTTCATCTTTCCTTTGTACATAGTATGAGAGACTTTGAGCAGGTCTCTGTTGTTTTGTAATGGATATTATATCTGCAGGGCAGCACGGTGGCGCAGTGGGTAGCGCTGTTGCCTCACAGCAAGAATGGCCTGGGTTCGATTCCCAGCTGGGCGACCAGGGTCCTTTCTGTGTGGAGTTTGCCTGTTCTCCCCGTGTCTGTGTGGGTTTCCTCCGGGTACTCCGGTTTCCTCCCACAGTCCAAAAACATGCAGTCAGGCTGATTGGACGTGCTAAAATTGCCCCTAGGTGTGAGTGAGTGTGTGATTGTGTGTGTCTGTCTGTCTGCCCTGCGATGGACTGGCGACCTGTCCAGGGTGTATCCTGCCTTCCGCCCAATGACAGCTGGGATAGGCTCCAGCACCCCACCGCGACCCAGAAGGATAAGCGGTTTAGATGATGTATGTATGTATGTATGTATGTATATTATATCTGCAATGGATACTATTGTTTTGCAATGTGATCAATTTGCAAGTAGGTTCAACATGTAGAAAATGTTTTAGTGCTTCTTTTGACACGTCTACTGATCTTTGCACCCTGTTTCAGCATGAGGTATAGAAAAGAAAGTGTCAGTATGGTATTCAGTATTCAGTATGGTGTCAGCCAGACAATATATCCTTGTTGGTGCAGTATTGTACTGAAAATATATATAAATCAAAATTAGTTAGACTGCTTGTACAATGTGAAAAATTTTCGCTTGCACAAAAAAAAAAAACGGGGTACAATTCTTCTTGTTCACTTAACTTCTGTAAATTCTTAGTTATAGATTTTTTGTAAACACCAAAAAAATATTTAGTTGAGGTATTATTTTTTGCACTAAGAAGTACAACTAGTCTTGAGCAAAGCTTTTTAAGTTGCACAAACTTTTATTTCTTTGTTTAACAAAGACAATTGAGTTTATGTATCCATTACATTCTTGCTCATTAAACAAACCTTTCTGACAACTAAAAATATTAATTGAAAATCAGTACAAAGTAATATAAGTTGTGTCATTACACCTAAAGAGCACAGTTAGTGTCTAGCTTTACACTAAAATTGTGAGTGTGTAAAGAAATAGAGGTAGTACAATACAAGTGAACACAGTTGAGCAATCAAAAATCTGCCACAGTTCTAAGAAAATAATGTCTTACATTAAGCCACTATGTACTGTATCATGTCTTAAAATGTAACTATTCTTAAATTTCACCTGTGTTCACCAGTATGTGGACATGAAGTGATTACACCAGAAAGCATTTTGAAGCAATTGCTTTAATTGTCTAAACAACATATACAGAACTTACAGTTCAGACAAAGTGAATGGAATAACAACTGCATAAGTAAAGAATGTTACAATGTTGTTTATGAAAAAAATACAAACTAAATTGGTGTGTGCAGTACACTGTTTAATTTTCCGTTTAATCAGGTTCATTTATTGTTTAAGTGCACTTTGTAGTTCAATTTCAGACTGTAGTTGTAGTAACATAATCCATAAACTCTTTCACCTCCATCATCAATGATCAGGACCCCAACCATGACCACCACAGAGCAGGTATTATTATTAATGGTAGTATGTGTAGTACTGGTACTAGCATACCAGATACAGCAATGCTTTAAACACCTTAGTGTCACTTCTGGAGTGAGAATACCAAGCATCCTGTGGTCACTGATGAAGGACTAGAGGATGACCAACACAAACCATGCAGCAACAGATGAGATATTGTCTCTGACTTTACATTTACATGGTGGACCAACAAGGAGTGTCTAATAAGAGTGGACAGTGAGTGGCCACAGTGTTTCAAAATTCCAGCTTTACTGCTGTTTCCATTACACCACCCTAATAATACACTCTTAGAAACAAAGGTTCTGTGCAGGTACATTTCTCATTCACTAAGGTACAAACAATGTACTCTCAATGTACAACAGTGGTTTTAAGGTCCAACTGCGTACCATAAATAAGACAATAAATCAAATGTTTAAACTGAGTACTCTTATTGTTTTTTGAAAAATATATGCCCATTTTGAATTTGATGCCAACACATTCCAAAAAAGTTGGGACGGGGGCAAGAAAAGTCTGGTAAAGTTGTGTAATGCTAAAAAACACCTGGTGGCTGATTAGCAACAGGTCAGTAACATGATTGACGAGTGTGAACACTCCACCCGCATTCGGGTCTGAAACAAACAGCTGAAACCCACTGCTGGTGGGAACGCATTTTATGATGAAACGAGGGAATTCATCAATAGAGCTGGCTTTCCTCTTCTTCTAGCAGCACGCCAGCGCTGTACTGTCAGTATCATCTGCCTGTTTTAACGTCTGATTTATTGCTCTCATATCGTTCCTGCAGCTCGAGCTGCAGCTGATAAAAATGACAGATGATCCATAAATTAACAGCAAAGATCTCTGTTTGATTTCTGGCCGAGCATCAGCGACCAGAGTAATTAAACTCAACTTGATAAACTAATGACAAAGAAGCAGATATTAAGTAAGGTTTATTACTATTGTTGATTGTGATGACGCTGATCCAAAAGCATGGGTGGAGTGAGGTTTATTTCACATGAGGCCCTAAAACCCTCAAAACTAAAGAGACATCTCCAGATCAAACAGTTACTCCTGTGGGAAGAAGCCACAAGGGTATTTTCAGTGAAATCGTGATGCTCCAAATCACAGTCCACGTCTACCTTTTTTTTCATTTTCCCGTTTCGACATCTCTGCAAACATATCTCATGTTATGTTTTTTAACTTAACTGCAAATTTTGGTTTCTGTGATTGAAGTAAAATGGACGATCAGATCTTTTTCAGGCCCTAATGTATAGGTTTTCAATGTGAGCAATTAAGAAAAAAAAGAAAACTGTTTTAAAAAAAAAGATTATTTTATTTTTTCTGTGGGCCGCTATGCTTTATAGTTATAAACAGGTGGGCCTTGGGGTGAAAAGTTTAAGAATCCCTGATCTATGGTACATAATAAAATTAAAAGATTCAGAGAATCTGGAGAAATCTCTGTATGCAAGGGACACGGCCAAAAACCAGTATTTGCTTGCCATGAGCTTTGGGCCCTCAGGCAGCACTGCACTAAAAACAAACATGATTCTGTAGTGGAAATCACTGCATGGGCTCAGGAACAGTTCTGAAAAACACTGTCTGTGAACACAGTTTGTCGCTGCATCCACAAATGTAAGTTAAAACTCTAAAACGCGAAGAAGAAACCATATATAAACAGGATCCAGAAATGCTGCCACTTTCTCTGGGCCTGAGCTCATTTAAAATGGACTAAAGGGAAATGGAGACGTGTCCTCTGGTCTGACAAATCAACATTCTTTTTGGAAATCACGGACCCTATGTCTTCCAGGCTAAAGACAACTCAGCTTGTTATCGGTGCACAGTTCAAAAGGCAGTATTCAGGATGGTATAGCAGTGCATTAGTGCACATGGCGTGGGTGACATGCATATCTGTGAAGGCACCATGCTGAATGATATATACATGTTTTGGCAACATATGCTGCCATCCAGATGACATCTTTTTCAGGGAACACCTTGCTTATGTCAGCAAGACAATGTCAAACTACATTCTGCAGCTATTACAACAGCATTGCTCTGTATTAAAAGAGTCCGGGTGCTAAACTGGCCTGCCTGCAGTCCAGATTTGTCACCCACTAAAAACATTTGGAATGTTATGAAATGAAAAATACGACAAAGGAGACCCCGTACTGTTGAGCATAGTAATAATATGTAGCACATTATATAAAAATGTATGTCCATACTAACAATTTAATGTTTTTTCTTTGTACTTAAAAATCTTGTAAATCTTATTAGTTTTATATTTTTGCATAATTTTACATTCAAACTCTGTAAGTAAAAGCAAAGTCAGGAAAACAAGGCATTGCGATAGTCCAGGCAGGAAGTAGTCGAAGCAAGAATGATGAGCTTTAAGTCCTTTAGAGCAGCAACATGCTTGAAAGTTTCTACCTCAAGACAGCAGTGAACCTTTTACTGTATGCGATTTAATGTGAACTTATTATCGGTTCCTGCTTGTTGATGGGTAAAACGTGATTATCAGTGAGAACATTGCTGAAAAAACAATGATCACTGCACAACAAAAGGTTAAGAGTGGGTTAATATTCAGAAATTCTGATACATCTTAAAAATAATTTCTAGTCATTGTGTTACATTAAACTGGAATAGGCTTTTTCTGCTGTTTAGAAAACTGAAAATGACAATGCTGTGATTTTCACATCCTGGAAATTGTGAGTCAAAAATATTATTGATACTCTTCCTATTTTGCTTAAATGAGTAAATGTTAAGTCAAGTCAATTTTAATTTATATACTGCTTTAAACACACACACAGATCCACAGTGCTTTACAGAGAAAATGGTGAACAGAGATGAGAAGAACGTACATCCTTATACAGTGAAACGCCCCACAATCCACCCACCACATTCAAAAACACACTCATATGGCAAACAACCAGTTTAAAGTGTTCGTCATGTTATCTAATCAGAATGTGAATGTGTTATGTACACAGAAATCAGGTCATATCAATGCCTTGAGGAAAAGTGCATGAGAGAAAATACAGTGAGGCAAGTCACACTGAAGTGTACACAACACTGAGACACTGAAACTACAAAAAGCAGTATGTAGAGAAAAAGGTTTGAGAGGACTGGAATTCAAAGGGTGGTAAGCAAGGAAGTAGTCCATCACAGAACTAACACACACATTCAAACATATGGGCAATTTAGAATCCTCAATTTATTGAATATGAATGTCTTTGTACTATGAAAATAAGAGTCCCCGGAAGAAACACAAGGAGAACATGCAAGCAACACCCAGATGGTACCAGGTTTAAAGCTGAACCCAGGTCCTTCTTGTTGTGAGGTGACAGTGCTTATCACCGAGCCATTAGGCCACAGTATGCACTCATACATGTGCCACTCAAGTACCACACTATCACAGTGTTGAAATAAATGATAATGCATGCATTATCACACTGCACAATTGCGGCTGAATTGCTGCATATCATGTAATTGGAGAGAATAATCATTTACCAAAAGATGCACTTCCACTAAATCTGTGCAATAACAGTGAAATCAATAGTTTCATGAAGGTGGTGCTGTGCAAACTTTAGAACTGACAAGTAACTGCAATGATTACCTATAACCAAGAGTCTTTGATTGATTGATTTGATTAGACTCTGACCACTGCAGGCAGAATACATATTGCTAATGCTGAAATAGAATCTCACAGTTCATCCTTGGAAGAAAACCGATGTCTAGAGCCATAAATATGTAGCTTAATGACGTTCTGTGGGTTTTCAGAGGGACTCGGACAAGGTTAACATGTCAGGACTTGATGAAAGTGTGCTTTAAAAATGATTGTTTGATGGAGTGGCTGCATGTTCACGTCCCATTGGAATTTGAGATGCTACTTCAACATCAGCAGTATGCATTCTACCTGCAGTTGATTCAGAATCTAAATCTATCTAAACATGGATAATTTTAGGATCATTTTTGCCAATTACATCTGTAAATTAGCACTTTAATATTCCTATTATTCTTGGTACAAAATCAGCAGCAGCTAACATCTGATTTTGATTAAATTTGAGCTAATGATGGTGAATAGCTAAGCTACAGTTGTGTTTTTCACAAGCCTTGAAAATGAAGACTTCTGCTTGCGCACTTCTCTGACCTGTCAGTGATTATGTGTTTGTATTTATGTTCAGGTCTGTCATTGGTGATGCAGAGAAGGACATGTGAGTGCACAATGGGGATTTACACAATTTGAAGAGACGGTAATGAGGATGGTGCTGAGCTATGGGACCTTGCCATTGTGATAGAAGTCAACAATCTTGGAAGTGCATTCATCATGGTACTTGGGCTCCTTTATGCCCTTTTTTAGCTTTCTGATAACTTAAAATACACATTTGAGTTTGTCCAGAAGATTTTGATGAACTTGGATGGACACAAGCTAATCAGACATATTCAATGTTCAGATGTAAAAGTAAGTTTGTTTGGATGGTCTGGCGTTACAGCTCAATTTAAATGTTTACCAAAAAAATGCATTCAGTCTTTATGCTCATGTTGGTTTTTGAAATTGTAGTTGTCTTCATGCTGATATTTCAAATGGCATTTTAAAGGAGTTAGTTTTGCACTGTAAATTCTTGACTATACTTAGGGTGGGATGTTAGTGTTAAGATATTAACCCCCCCAACATGACTGAGGAAGGACAGCACCCACCATGTTTATATTGCCTAATTTTCCTCTGTCATGTAGGGCTGAGAGCACTTTGTTTTGGATTTGAGCTAATGGTGGTAAATGGCTAAGCTACAGTTGTGTTTTTCAATAAAGCCCAAACTTTTCTTGACACATTTTTATATAAACAGAATAAAGATAATAAACCAATAACATCAGTCAATGGTTGGTAAAATTTGCATTCCTTGTCTTACATCATTAGAATGTCATAATTTAATATTTTGTCTGCTTAATTTGAATTACTGACCGGTTGTTCAAGTTGTGACTTCTGGTCCATTATGTCTGATCTACTTCTAAAGTAATTTATTTGGTGGGGGCACAAATTTTGCCCATTTCGAATCGATTGTTGCTTGAATGTTATTGTTGATGTCAATAAATGTACCTGTAGCAGATTTTCTGACTTGTGTCTATAAATAAGTAGAATGAAGGAATTTGGTAGACATTATACATTCTGTCTCTGTCCAGTCAGTCTTTGCAAAATGGCAAATGCGGCCAAAAAACTGTAAAATAAGTGTTTCTCTGCAGAACTTTTAGTGTTATTATTTTTTAAAGGTGTTGGTAACAATTCAGAAAAAGTCTGTAAAATAACAGTGTTTCTCTGCAGAACTTTTAGTGACCTTTACTTTATTGAAGGTGTTTGATCGCAGTAATTAAAAAAAAAACATCTGTAAAGTAACAGTTTTTATCTTCAGAACTATTAATGCTATCACTTTAATGAAGGTTTTTGATCACAATAATTTAGGAAAATTCTGTAAAGTAACAGTTTTTATCTGCATTTATTTTTGTGCTATCATTTTATTGAAGGATTTTGACCCAATAATTTAGGGAAAATCTGTAAAATAACAGTTTTTATCTGCAAAACCTTTACTGATAATTTTCCTAAAATTATTGTTTTTGTACTTTTTTCGTATATTTATTAGGATATTTTGCTGCCAGTCATTTGACCGTACGATTTTTTTTTAACAGTGTGTGGAGTCATTACAACTTAGAAAATAGAATTTCAATGGATTATGGTACAATTATGTTCCCTGACTAAAGGTACTGAGATGTACCCTTGAGGGTACCACCCCAGTGACAAGAGGGGTACTGCCCCAGTGACAGTTTCATACCTTTTTTCTGAGAGTGTACCTGTTCTGTAGTGGTCCTGTGGGGATCTGCCACTGAAGAACAGGTTGAAAGGGGGCTAAAAGGTATGCAGAGAAACTGAAACAGACACAGGCATATTTCTGTTGACTAACTAAACTTATACAAGCATTCAAGCCTCTCAAATCCAGTAAAGACTTTGCTTCCATAACTGAAAAATACTTTTTTGTCCCTGACCTCTTCTGGGCTTAGAAGGTCAGTCAGGAGCAGGGTGGACAAAGCACACAACTTCTTAATTGTTGTGTAAGACAAGTGTTACAAGCTTGAGTAAAAGCAGAAATACTCTTAGTTAAATATTACTTGAGTATAGGTATTCAGTCAACATTTGTCCTTGAGTACTTGTTTTAAATTATTTAACTCTCAGCAGTCAATAAATAGTTAACTCTGATGTCTGCAGCCACACAGCCCTCCTTAACAGAAAGTACTAATGCCCATGATCGTATCAAACACAAGTCATTACACATAAAACACTACATACTTTTTTTTAACCATTATCTTCCATCTTCAATTGCAATGACTTGTAAATACATATATAAAATATAAAATAATCTACAATGGTTTCAACACATGATATCTGGTTCACACTGACATTAAAAAAACAATAACTTTTCTAGGTAAAATCATAAACAGAATACTTTTACTTTAATTCAAGTAGTTTTTATAAGGATAATTTCTATTTTTACTCAAGTTTTGTACACATTTGGTTAAGCCTCAAAGCAATGATGTCACGCATCGGGAAGATTCGGACTTCATTTCCCAGCACGCATGTGGGGATCACGTGTCAAAACAACTTCCCTCAGACTCAGAAACTGAAACGGACTCCATTACCCACAATCCTTCAGGAGATCACATGACATCAGACAGTCGCACACGCACCTATCAGCGCTCCCGATCGCCAGAATACTAATGTTGTGCACCTGTGTATCCTGTCATATGACCATACTAGTTTAGTATATAAGACCGGGCTTTAGATGTAGACGTTGCGAGGTATTGTTTATTCCAAAATAAATAAATAAATAAATAAAAACAACAACACCAACAACACCAACACCAACACCAACACCACACCTTACTGAGCGTTATATTCTGATTGTCTTTGCCTGTTATGACCTGTTCTATATTTCACTGACCTTGTTTTTTGCTTAACCCCTTTGTACTGCTGCCTATCGTTTGTGGATCTGTGCTTTTGACCTTTTGGCTTGTTTTTGACCATGATTTTTGCTTATTCCCTTTGTTCTCGTCTGCCTGGTATTATTATCACAATTGTGATCTGGCTGTTTTTTTTGGATTTGACCCACGCCTGTTTTCTGACCACGGCTTTGCCTGACTATAATAAAACGACTGTTGCACCTTTTATCCGCGAGCGTCTGAATTCTGTTGACTCGTCACAAATGACATGAATAGAGGAGAGAACAAAGATTTCACAAACATTAGTCTGATACTAGATTTTAAGTTACTTAGCTAGCATCTAGCTACCAAATCACAGCTCACTTAAAATAATAACTTACTGTTTTAACTGTAACTGCAGCACCAGTCACTCCCTCTGATTTCTGTTTTTATCTTCTAAACTCATGCGAGTGAAGCATCAAAACCTGATTTGTTTCTCCTTTTCTGTCACTGCAACACCAGTCACTGGACGTCTCCTGCTCAGATTTGAGCCTTTATTCCTCATGGGTTTTAAGTAAATAAATGAATAAAAACAAACAAGCAAACAAACATGTTGAGTTGCCAGTTCATTAAGAATGCATACCTTGTACATAAACTGCTGCCTATTTTATTAGGTAAATCTACAATACTTTTTAGGTACCATTACTAACTGTAGCCCATCTCTTGCTTTCCTCTCTTCACAAGTCTAAATGTATATAGGGGACATATCTGGTAGGTGGAGTGTGTGCGTGTACTTACTTTCATACATTTACAGGAGTAAATTTTCTTACTTTGTAGAAAAAAACAGGGCAAATCTTTTAAGAAATGAGCACCATGGTTATTATTACATATAAACATTTTCTATAAATATTATAATACTCAGGTGGCATGTTACCATTACTTAAAAATACATATGGGACATATCATTACACATATAGATGATAAGTATATTTAGACTGATGTTAGGGCTGGGCGATAAAATGATAACGATAATTATCGCGATATAATTTTCCTCGACAGAAATATAAGAAATGTTCGATAAATGTTTGATATAATAGACCATTCTCTCACTTACACATTCTAGTGACAGTCCTGGTGGTGATTAGCTGGGGGGGTCAAGGAGTAAAATGAGTCACCAAATATACTTTAGCAACAACTGAAACGTGGAATTATATATTACCTGTCTGAGTGCACCGATCAGCGATCTTTTCTCCTGTGACCAAGTGTGAGTAACGAGATAAGAGGTGTATCTGTACTGGCCCAGAGCGAACTAACCTCTCTCCTAACATCCTAACAAGCTTTAGCAGCATTAAATCACACTGCAGTTAATGCTTTTACACAGCGAGCATCAGATATATTGCAGTTCTTCCATCCCTCAAACTCGTATGATAGATAAGAGACATCAAGATGTCTGCTAGCTAGTGTTTGAATACTGTGATAAGCTCTGACATGGATGTGGTAAGAGTGATAGGAGTAAGGTGGTGTGATCCATCATTAACCTACTGAGCCAGCTAATGATTGCTGTTTGTATTCAGCTAACGCTGTTCAGAAACTAAACAGTTTAGCACATGTAACCAGAGAGCCTAGCACTTACCACCAGACAGTTAAAAATACACTGTTTTCTTTCTTAAATAATGAATATTACAAAAACAGTAATTAACCACTCAGGAGCAAAAATTAGCCTTCAAACATGAAAGAAATAATGATTTGACATTTATCATGATATCTATCAATATCGACTGATATGATTTTTTTTTAGCGTGATAACAATTTTGGCCATATCACCCAGCCCTAACTGATATATGTAGATACATGAAGAGTTCATTTGCAAAAACAGATACCCCCATTTTAATGAATTTCCATAATACTTTTTTTATTGTGAATTCCTGGTAATATCAATAAAATTGCACTTGGGTTGTTTTTATCAAGTACAAATAACTCAATAAAATATAGGTAACTTACAGAATTAAACCTTTTATTTATTTTTTTTTTTCATTTTGTTTTTTGGCAAAAGCAGATAACTCCAATGGTCATTTCATATTTCAAAGTTTAACAAATACAAAAATAGTAGATACACCCAGTGAAGTATTTAACATTATTTAACATAAAACAAGCAGGCAAAGAGCTGAAAACTGCAACAAAAACAGCCCATTAATGGGCAATATTAAACATCTATAAGATGGAAAACAAAGCTGAATCTCAAACAGCTCACTGCCTTGACAATAGGGGTGCAACGAGTATTCGACTTAGTCGCCTAAAATCGACTACCAAATGAATTGGCATCTAATTTAGTAGTCGATTAGTTGGTGATGTCATTACGCGTCTTTCTCGCGTTCACTAGGAACGTTTTGACATTAACGCTTACTGGAGAGTTAACAACAGCGCGATGGCAGCCTCAAGAACAAAATCCTCAAAAGTGTGAGAGCTAAACTCAGAAAAAAAGGTTGTCAGCTGTGCTGTTTGTAAAGCCGACCTCAGCTGGTATGGGAGCGCATCCTCCATGATGGAGCATCGTAAGAGGAAACTCGTCGGCTCACTGGATGAAGATTCATCTCGGTAAGATACGCCGCGTCCCAAACCGCATACTAGCACACTAAATAGTGTGTAAAAATAGCGCATATACCATTAGAAGTGCATTCATTAGTGTAGTATGTGAAGTACAGAAGTGTGTGGTTTGGGACGCGGCGATAGTTGTGCTAGCGAGCTAGGTAGCTAACGTTAATGTTAAATTCCGTCCTACTTGGTGTTCTGAGCTGAACTGTAACGTCTACTTCGAAATACTGTTCTCTGGTATCGTTAATGGAGTTGCAACAGAGAAGCAAGTAACTGTTATTCACAGCGACCCTGTTGACTTTCCAGATAACGTTTACAGTTTTAAACTGCATCGTCGTCTTAACGTCGAGGCCATTGGTGCGTTTAAATTCGGCGGACACAGGAGAGCGTTTAAAACAGGACTATTCTCCGCGAACGTTTGGCTCCACTTGCAAACAGTTTATGGACGTAGTTCTCCGTGAACACCCAGGGTAGCTGGGCGAAGGGTTACCGTTGAAATAAAGCGTTTACACAAAATCGTTCACATTAAACTGTTCATAGAGAAGTTTACTACAAACATTCGCCACTTTCCCATCCGCTCCATCAGAGTGCATCTTCTCTGCTGAGGGGAGTATCGGCTCTCAGAGGAGAGCGAGACTCTCACAAGAGCCCGGAGAGACGCTGACTTCCCTCCGTTTCAATAAAGACCTGTGATTGTAGAATTTAGTTGCAGCAAAGTGTAGACAGACAGCAGAATGCACAGAGCACAGACTGCACTATTGTAACATTTAAATTTAGATTGATTTTTTTATTTACTTGATTAATGTAGAACATTTAGTTTTGTTATATTTTATTGCTGTTACTTTGCATGTCCTTGGTTATAATTTTTGACAGGAAAAGTATATCGGAGTTTTATTTTTTTATCTTTTGTATTAGCAGGAAAGTTTATTAAAACAGTGAATTCTTGAATGTTATTCATCTATACTGTCTTCATTGTTACTTAGCAAATTTGAAAGCTAATAGCTACATGAAAGTTATTTGATAATGTAGTGATTCCTAATCAGAATAATCAATTATTGAATTAGTCGTTTGTTGCAGCCCTACTTGACAATGGACAGTAACAGCTTTCATGGCAAAATATATTTAGGTTCAGAATGTGCTGTGTGAAGAATAACTCACCAGTCAGATCATTTTTTCAAAGGATGGCGTTTGTATTTTATATATATATATATATATATATATATATATATATATATATATATATATATATATATATACATACATACATACACACACACACACACACACACACACACACACACACACACACACACACACACACATACATACATACATACATACACACACACACACACACACACACACACATACATACATACACATATAGGCGGCACAGTGGTGCAGTGGGTAGCGCTGTCGCCTCACAGCAAGAATGGCCTGGGTTCGATTCCTGGCTGGGTGACCAGGGTCCTTTCTGTGTGCGCTTATTCTCCCTGTGTCTGTGTGGGTTTCCTCTGGGTACTCTGGTTTTCTCCCACAGTCCAAAGACATGCAGTCAGGCCAATTGGACATGCTAAAATTGCCCCTAGGTGTGAATGTGTATGTCTGTCTGCCCTGCGACACGACCTGTCCAGGGTGTATCCTGCCTTCCGCCCAATGACAGCTGTGTTAGGCTCCAGCACCCCACCGTGACCCAGAAGGATAAGTGGTTTAGATGATATTTATGTATGTATATATATATATATAGTGGTTTAGATGATATTTATGTATGTATATATATATATATATGAAATATGTAAAAGTCATTTGTATGATGCCACATGTGGGCATCTCTTTGTGTGCACATGTAAACTCACTGCTCACCGTTAGTGAAAATACAACAAATTCTGCCAGTAACTCAAAGTTTAACTAGAAAACGTGTGTGCGCATACATGTATGCTGTACATAAGTCACCAACTGTTGCTTAACATATACATTTTCAATAACCATTTCACCTGCTTCAGGTAACCTTCACATGTGTCTTTTGAGTTTCATATGCAATTTTGATAAAGGTAATGGTGGCAAATCTGAAAAAAAATATTTTTATTTGGTCCTAAAACATGAATACCAGTACAGACCTGGCCTGTGCTGGTAACAGAATGTAAAATAACTGTGGTGAATTTTTGGCTGTTCTTAGCTTCACCCTTTATTTTTTTATTTTTACGAAGCTTTCAAATACTATACAGAATGAACACCGGAGTATTCAAATTATTAGGGTCAGTCCTACAAAAAATCCACAGAATTTGATCAGTTTGGTTTAAAGTGATGAGGTTTTGTGTAGCCACACCTTAAATTAACATCTATGGTCAGTTTCCTGAACAAGCATTAAACCTACTCCTGTACTACATTTTTCCTACAATGAAAAATTTCCATCAGAATGCTGTGTAGTCGAAGACTAGGCTTAATCCCTGTCCAGGAACCTGACCCCTAAAGTCTGCTCCATTATTACTGCAAGTCTTGGGGGAAAAAAGGGGAAGAAAAAGTTAATGAAAAAATGGCTTTGTGGTTAATTAATGAACGTATTTGAGCATTTTACCGTCTTATACTTAACTCATAAGCAAAGCTGGGTTCTAATTTCATTTCGATGACCAAATCATTTATATATGGGTTGGAAAAATCTTTAAAAGAATACTTACAGTTCAACAATATTTTGTAGTGGAAGCACAACTTGGAAGCAATGTCATTTAAAAACTGTACAATGAGAAAGCCATGATTCACAATGAATGCACTTTAACATCACAGAGGACTTTACTATCATATACAACACTCATGAACAAAGCTCTGATTTTAATTTAATTTCTTTATGCATGGCATCAAAAAGTCTTTAAAAAATATGCACAGTTCCAAATTTTATGGTAGAAGCAGAACTTGGAAGCAACCTGGAATTAAACCTGAACAGATAAAAAAAACATGATTCACACTGAATGCATTTCAACTTTGCAGGAGACTTTGCCACCATATACAGCACTCCTAAACAAAGCTGCGTTCTCATTTCATATCTTCATACACAGCATGGACATTTTTTTAAAGGAATGTTTATAATTCCACAAGATTTTCGGTGGAAGCAGAACTTGGGAGCATCTTGGGCTGAAACCTGAACAGAGAGACTTTATGATTATATATTGCATTCAGAAACAATACTGAACCGTAGTTTAAATTAGCAAAGTGCAAATTATTCATATCTGCTACAGATTCATTATAAACATATTTTAACATGACAGAAGACTTTACAATCACATAAAAAACCCATGAACCCATGAACATACTTGAACTTTAACGTCTTTTAATTTTATTTCGCCATGGTGTAGGAAAGTCTTTAAAGGAATACTTCCAGTTCCACAAGATTTTTTTTTTTTTTTGGAAGTAGAAACTGGAAACCACATGGGATAAAAAAATAAGCAGAGAGAAAGTCATGATACACTGGGGACTGTACAATTACATATAGTACTGAAAAAACTGGGCTTCATTTCTAATTCATTTCATTTGTCCAAATTATTCATATTTCATTCATACATGGTATGGAAAATACTAAATGGATTACTTACATTTCCATAAGATTTTGTACTGGATGCTGAACTTGAAAGAAATGTAGGATGAAAACTGAACAGAGAGAAAGACATTCATGATAAATATAATTTAACACCACATGAGACTTCACCATCATATAAGTTAACAGTTACAGAAAATAAACATTCTGATTTGCACAGGCCATTACTATTAATCACATCATGTGGCAAACTAAAATCCCCTTGCTAGCTAACGTTAGCTAACCTAATTTTACTGCAAGGTTCTGGGCTAAAACATCAGCTAGGTTAATGTTTAATGTAGTTTATAAGCTTAGATAAAATTGAGCCTGATGTAATTATGAATAGGGAGTACTGGCTTTACATTGTGCATCTATCTTACTGTTTACTTTAGCCTTAAATGCTAACAAACGTAGCTAACCTACCTAGTTAGCGTTAGCCGACTTGGCTTAGCGTGCTAAGGTTAACATTAGCTAGCTACGTAGTTCACACGATAAATTGAGGTCAGGAAAATAATACATACACATTTATAATACACTGGAGAAATTTGAGATCAAAAGATGAATAAGAGATGATAGATCAGAATTTCACCTTTTATTACCTGATGTTTACATCCAGATGTGTTAGACAACTAAGAACATGGCACCTTTAAACCGACCCATTTTTCAATTAAGCAAAAATATTGGCCCATGTGACAGGCGTTTCTTGTTGCCCAGCTGTGCCCTGTTTAATTGATTGTTTAAATAGTTAATAGCTCTGCATATTTACTCTTGGTTTGAGCCCTGGATTTTGCTTGTAAAAGCTTTAAAAAGGATAAACCAATATGAAGACTAGAAGACTAGAGCTGTCTATGGGAACAACACAAGCCATTTAGAAGCTGAGAAAAGAGGAAAAATTGATCAAACTCATTGCACAAGCATTGGACATAGCCAATACAACAATTTGGAATATCTAAAAAAAAATAAAGAAACCACTGGTGTACTTACAACCAGATATCGAAGTGGCTGGCCAAGGAAAACAACAGCAGTTAATGACAGAAATGTTGTGAGGGCTTTCAACAAAAACACAAAAACAGGGACATGGGAAGTAGGCTACGCATTCAATTATCTAATTATGTGGCAGCAGTATAGTGCACAAAATCATGCAAATACAGATTAGCAGCTCCAGGTAATGCTTACATCAACCATCAGAATGGGGAAAAAATGTGATCTCAGTGAGGCAGATGGGCTACAACAGCAAAGGACCACGTCTGGTTGCACTTCTGCCATCCAAAAACAGAAAGCTGAGGCTGCAGTGGGCACAGACTCTACAGTTGAAGACTGTAAAAATGTAGCCTGGTCTGATGAATCTCCATTTCCGCTGAGGCACACAGATGGTATGGTCACCAACAACATGAATCAATGAACCCAACCTGCCTTGTTTTGACAGTCCAGGCTTGTGGAGGTGGTGTAATTGTGTGGGGAATGTTTTCTTGGCACACTTTGTGCCCATTAAAATCAATCAACCATTGATTGAATGACACAGCCTATTTGAGTATTGTAGCTGACCATGTGCATCCCTTCATGGCCACAGTTTACCCATCTGCTAATGGCTACTTCCAACATGATAATGCACCATGTCACAAAGCAAAAGTCGTCTCAAACTGGTTTCATGAACATGACAATTTCAGTGTTTTTCAGTTGCTTTCCCAGTCACCAGATCTGAATCCAATAGAATACCTTTGGGATGTGGTAGAATGAGAGATTTGCAGCTTGCACCTGAAAAATCTGCAGGAATTGCATGAGGCAGTTGTGTCGCTGACCGAACCAGAATCTCAAAGGAATGTTTCCAACATCCTGTGGAATTCACGTTATGAAGAATTGAGGCTATTTTGAGAGCAAAGGGAGGCCCTACAAAGTATTAGTATAATGTTCCTAATAAAGTGCTTGGCAAGCATATACTGACCTAAAGATAAAATATCTCACAAAATATTTAAAATTATGCCATCTAATAAATTATCTTACTGTAAAAAATTATTAACACAACACTAATATTGTTATTAGTGTTTTATTTGTACCCAGTTTCAGCTGATGTTTCAGCTCAGTTCAGTCACTCAGTCAGCAGTTAAACTCAATATTTAAAATGGGATTCAGAAGCTGATGGTGCATACCTCAAGAACTAATAGAGAGAACAAATTAAAAATTTTGTGTAGTTGCATAGATTAAAGTGGAGTTTTCCTGAATTCGTGGACATGCATACAGGACCTGACAAGCTTTGAGAGAGAAAACTCTTTTACACTGGAAAACTAATTTACACTAACAAATTGGTGTGTCGAATAAGATCTTAATCATGCAAGAAGTTGTCTTTGTGTGTTGTGTATTGGGCAAAACGTTTTGACCAAATAATCATTAAAACATGTTAACCCTAAGGTCAGAACCATATCGTTAATATCCATAATTCACACCCTCAGACTTCCAGAGATCATGAAATGCCATTCTACAGTAAACTGAATTTGCAGGGTTTCTCTCTTCTAAATCCAAATGCCTGATCTAAACTATGTGGTGTAAACAGTATGTTATGTGCCTAAACCTATTTCACTTGTTAGGCATTAAATAAATAGGCCTCTGTGTGAAGAGCTTTTTATATTACAGCACTTTTTAAACAAACTTTCAGCATGTGCATAAGATAGTGTGTTTAAAAATTGAACATTAATTTTCAGAAAAATTTAAGTTTAAATTTAAGAAATTTAAAGTTAAGAAGACAAATCATTTGAAACCTACTAAGGACACAGATATAACTTTGAATGTATAGCTGTTTGTGCTTAAGCCATCAAATTAATTCACTTTGGTTTTGGTCAAACTTGTGTGAGAACCAAAATAATTCTTAGGAAAATGTGATCACACTTGGAATGAAAGTGGTCATATTGCCCCCCAAACCAGTTCACGCTCCTTTTAAATTCCATTTGGTGGTAAAAATAGAAAGAAGCCCACATCCAGCAGATAAGAAAAGCTGTTGTGTGCTGACAATCTTTGTCCAACACCCTCAACATGAGGACACTGCAATCTATGCCCTACATTTAACTTACAGATCAGACATGACAATATGCCACAAATTTTATTAGGTAACGAGACATTTTCCTAACACAAACAAAATGTTGGATATAAACATAATGCTTAATGTAAAAGCTTAAAAGCTGTAAGCATGTTAAAGTCTATGGTTGTGAATGTCAAATACCAGGTTTCTGTGTTAGTGTAATGCATGTACATGTACCTTTTCTTGGATTTGTTTGCTTTACTTTGTTTTCACACCAAAAGCTTTGAGCTAGCAAGAGCTGGTGGGTTTTCAGAAAATGATGGTTAGGGTTTATAAAGTACATAACATAGTAAAAAAGTAAACTAAAGAAATAACAGAATATCCAAGATCAAAATACTTTGTAGGGTTACCCTGGTGAAAAAATCAGCATAGACCAGCATGGCTGATCACCAGCAAAACCAGCTGTGGCATGCGCCCGCCCCCCGGGCCCCGACGATGACGGCCGCGAGAGCCGGCAGGAAGGCGGGGCCCGAACACCCAGCGGCGACGAACCTCGGCCAGGACTGCAGGGAGAGAGCCGCGAGTGGGGAGGGGGCGGAGCGCAAAGCCCGAGCTCCTCCGAGTAACCCGAGTGACGCGAGTGACGGCAGGAGGGGGAGGAAGACGACGACGGTGCCGGCAACGAGAGGCACCAGGGCAAGGAGCGAGTCCCGAGCTCCGCCGCCTGGGCCCCGCCCCCTGTTACGCAGCGAGGCCGCTTCACTACACCTCACGTTCGACCCGGGCGGCTGAGCTGCAAGCTGGGGGCGGTGACGGAGAGGCGGAGGGGCGAGCTCTCGTTCCCTCTCGGCTCAGGTGCTCACGCTTCCCTTAATGAGAGCCAGCTGATGCTGATCTGGCTGGCAGCGCGAGCGCCTTTTAAAAGAGCTGAGAGGGAACAGAGCGAGAGACTGAAGAGCTGAAAAGCTTGAGTGTGAGAGACTGAAAAGTCTAGCCAGCTTAAGCCACTGAAAAGTGGCCCGCGTACCTTTGGTTAGGTTTTAGAGTTTGTTTATTTTGTGTGATTAAATAAATATGGCTGCTGCAACCCTAAACCCTGCCTCCAGCATCCTCCTTGAGCCCGGGGTAGCACATGCCATGCTACACCAGCCTAAGTTGTGTTTTGGATGCTGGTACGCTGGTCAGCAGCAAAGGAAATTAGCATGCTGGTCACCACCAACACTACACTGTAAAACACAACAGTTGCACTTTATTTTTAGTATCATTTTTATTTTGTTTACTTTACTCATCTACTAAACTTACTAATGCAAATGTAGTAACACTCACAATTTCTTGTGCAATACCCAAATTACTTATGTAAATCTACTTAAGTTCAATTAATTCACTTAGCTGATTAATTCACAATTAGCTAAATTAAGTCTTACTGCCTGAACAGTCTGTTGCCCAAAATGCTTTCCAGCATTCTTAGCAGCTTTGTTGGTTTATATTAATTAACTCTTATTTTTTGTATTTTTCATCAGTTCTCTTTGCATAATGTTATATTCAAGTCATAACTTCTTCATCATGCTAAAATGTTGTTAGGATTAATTTGAGATGTTTTTGCTTTCTTCACCATGATGGTGTTTTGTGTTCAGATTTATTGGTCATTTATGTTGGCAGATGGTAAATACCATCCTCTAAACATTTTTTAAACACAATAGTAAAGATACATGAAGCCATTTGAGTCTTCAGAAAACTGTGAATCCTGTCTTATGAGCTGTTTGCTCATTACTATAGGGAACAATCCACACATAATAATAAAGTTGTTTCAATTGTTACCAATCCATTACACACATCGGGCTGTGTGAGTTAACCTTACTTGCAGAAGAAGTGTGGATCAGTTAACTATATATAATAACTATAACTCAAATATAAAGTTATTTAAGCTTGAACCTGTTATGTAACATTTTCGAGGCAATAAGTTTGCATTATTTTTAAAGTAAAGTCAACAATGCTGTGACCAGAACTAGACCAGCATGGAATTCTAGCAGTTTTTTCAGCAAGGTACCTTGCTGTTTTTTTCTTAAGGCATCACAAGTAGAACGCCTGAACAAAGAATGAAATAGGTTTTTGGTTTTAACAACTTGCTTTATTTTTTAATTCATATTTAAGACAAATACAGTGTCATTCTTAACGGTACTTCTCAGACAGGACCAGGTTAACTTGTGAAAGGAATTTGTCCACCGCCACGTGCACCTCGGGGGTGAAGTCATCTGGAAACAGCATGGCAAGCACCACAAGGATATTGTGCGAGATGATCTAAAACAAACAAATAAATAAATAAACAAACAAATTAATGGCCTATTTTGTCCCTGCCAAAAGAAAACATTAGGATTAAATGCAGGCCCACATTAGGATTAAAACCCTTTAAACGGTTTTGCTTTCTAATAGGAATTGGCTTCATGGTTTCCAATAGAGACCACTAGTTTCCTGTAGAACACCGTTAGATCCCATTAGGAAACCTTCGATTACTTTTAGAATCAGGCATTGGTCACCTGTTAAACCATTAGGATCCTTTTTATTGTGATATCAACCCTCTAAAAAAGCCAAAACACATTAAAAAACCAGCAGGAACCATAGAAACAGGTAATGGGCAGTAAAACACTTTGACAGCACAGAATGACTTGAAGACAGAGAGCAGTTTTACAAACTAAACTACCTTGAAATTTGCAGGGTCCACTCGCAGTATGAAGGCGTGGAGCTCGCTGAGGTTAAGGAGGCCTTCCTTCAGGTTATCTATCAATTCAACAGCACGGAGGACGCCCTGCAGCACGGTCAGTCCATGCTTCCTCACTTGTGCTGAACCTGCGGTCAGGTCTTTCCAGTGGGAGAAGTAAGTCTTTGTCTGAGGATAGACGGTCAAAGTCCTGATAAAAATGTAGACAAAGTGTATAAATACTCACTGTGCAACAGATGCTCACTTTTCTCTGGATTAGATGTATTTGTATGAAATATGGAATGAAAAGAACAGAAAATTAACCAGAATATTACCTGGAGAGGACCTCCTCACCAATCTGCTCAGCCATGGGGCTGACTTTGTTAAAGAAAGCCTTCCCTGTGGCTTTATCCTTTGCGGTAAGACTCATTGTTCTTAGCTGTTGAAAGCGTGCCAAAAAATCCTGTCACGGCTTTTTATATGCACTGACCACTCAGGACCAAAGACATACTGAGCTGTTAAGACCCCTCCCTCGACTTTATCTTGGAAAGACTGCATCTCATATTGTAATCTTGAAGGAAACTCTAAGGCTGTATCCAAAACCTCATACTATCACACTAAATAGTAGCTTTAAAAATAGTACACCACCAACAGAAGTACATTCATTAGCGTAAAATGTGTAGTATAGTATGTGGTTTTGGAGGCAGCTTGAATTTCTGTATAATTTAGCTGTTGAGATGTAGACAAAGTCATTCAGAGTGGTTTGATGTGAAATGGTTCAACCAGGGGTCTCCATGTCTACAACACAAATATAGCCATTTTGTACTTACATGTGTCTACTGAGGTTTATATCAATGTTGATGACAGCAAACGACTTGTGGAAAGTTTTAAAATTTGGTAGAATTAACTTTAAAGAGCTTAATCCCTCTAAAAGTTCCATCACAGAAAGATATTACACAGAAATGGTATTGAAAACTCTGCCTGATGCCTGAAACATTGTTTTAAACATTGTTAAATACCTACTTTGGGTAATGTAGCTCTTTGGAAACTTTATACTTCTTTGTTTGACATTAACAGCAAAATTACTTTGTTTAAAAGCCAGTTTTATGGTCATCTGTCAAGCTAACTGGTAGCTGCAAAAAAAGTTAATGTCAGTTCATGTTGCCTCATGTTGCTTGAAAAAAACATCAAAGATGGTTAGACTTTGCTGGGATGTGGGAACATAAAATATAAAAAAAAGACAAAAGCAGAACAGAGCACAGCAGAGAGGTCCTCCAGAACCAGGACTGGGAATCGCTAGTTCTGGTGTGTTGCAACATTGTTCAATGTGAAATGAATTTGAGAAGAATAGTGTTGGGAATGGGCAATCTACACATTATATATGTTCTTATATTATTTTATCTTGATCCACTGTTAATCTTTCACCTTTTAATTGCTGGATTCTTAACTTCACAGACAAGGTTCATTATTAAATTTCTGCTGTTCATACAGTTTTGAAGCTACAAAATTTGATGTAGCTGCCATCTCAATGTCAATGTCTATTCGTTTTGTGTCCCTGATCTTCTCATCTAGTTTCATTCCTCTTTCATCTTTGAAATTTTGTTCAAAAAGAAGTATAAAGCTATTTCTTTTCGTTTCCTGTCTTTCAGCTTAATTTCACTATTTAAATAATACACTTTTTTTCTGTCTTAACCTTTCAACTCTTGTTAAGTCCACTTATGTTACCATTATGTGTTCTTCTTGTTAACTTACTATTGGAGTTTCACACTGAAATCATTCAATGTTTTTATTTTAAAAAGTGATTTTTCTTTAAAAAATTTGAGTTAACAGAAGTAATAAGTTAACAAAATGCAAAAATCTATATAGCACCAAAAAGGGTTCTTCTACTGTTATGATGTCAAGTTTCTAACAAGTAATATATAGAACGATTTTCAAAAATATTATAACACATTCTCCATCAATCTACAGAACTATTTCACCATGCAAAGACCTATTTAGCAATAAAAATGGATCTACAAAGAACTCATGGTTCTAAATAGAACCATTGCCTTTAGTAAAGAACCCTTGAAGAATCATCTTTTTAAGTGTGTATTGAATTATTCTTGTGTTCTGTGTGAGCCTTGAATGATACCAATATCTGAAATCTAGAATATGTGTAGAGAATTTTAAAACAAATCTCACTATAGAAGCAGTGCCACTTTTGAATGAACCCTGTGACACTGGAGATGCTTTCGTAGAAAAAGTCAGCCAATGACATGCTTCACCCAATGATGTGCTATTTCAATTCATTTTTTAGCCAGTTAAGCCGGTTATGTTCCTGCCCTAATTGATGTAGATATGCCCTAATATTTATGCTGCATTTGAATTTAGGCTTAGAAGAAAATGGTACTTTAAAAAAGACAAGCCAGCTCCTATCTGCTGAGAACATGCACACAGTCTATCTTGATGCTCCACCCTTGGGTGTCATCTAGATTAGCCTATGGCGAATTCTCCAGCATTTATCTTTGGACATCTGTGCCATTTGTGAAAATGTGGAGCAAGACGAGCTCTTACTTTGGGCTAAAAAGTACTAATACATCAGCAATTCATGTTAGACTAATTAAATGATTAAATAATGAAGACAATTATTATTTATTCTAATTTTAGTTCATTGTTTTTTCTAGGCTGGTGATAATCAAATGGCTTTAGCATATATTTTTGCTTAGCAATGTGAAGTCAACTGAACTTCCCTAAACTGCCACAAGCCTGTGCTACTTTGTCCCAAGTGATCTATACAGTAAATGTTTGACATGGTGGAGAACTGATGACCAGCACTGTTTGCTCATTCATCTCTAAAATAAACCAATTCAAGTTTGCTCATTGCTCTCTGAAACATCACCTAAACCTGCACTGAACTGATGAGTTGGATCAGGTGTATTTGAGCAGGAAAATCACCAAACTTTGCAGGAATTTTGTCCTCCAGGATCAAAGTTCCCCACTACTGATTCAAATAATTGCAGCCTTGAAGTATGAAAACCAAATTGATGCTGGTCTCGTTGCGCCCCCTGGCGAGTGACAAAAACACTTAAGAAAGCGCAGAGAAAGCCAGTTTAACGTTGGTCCACAGCACCCCCTGTCGTCCACAGAACACCCGGCACAATGCATCCAGACATTTCAGAACATAAAGCCCAAGTCTATAAGGTCTAAATTTATTTCTTCAAAAACGAGAAAAACAAAACATTACAATGTGTGGATTTCTTTTTTTTAATAGGGGTACATGATGCTAATTAAAAGGGCAAATGTGCCAAAAGATATACAGAATTTGTGAACAGATATTACAAATATAAAGATATACAGAGAGAGTTAAATAAAACAAATATAAAAGATTATAAAAACCAATTAGTTCCTAAACGGGTGATAAGAAAGCATGTGTAAAAACATGATAAAAAATCTAGTTACCCATCATATTACACAATGATTGCAATTCAAACAGTTAATAACTTGTGTGGATAAAAGCTAAAAAACTTGTATAGTCATTTGCTTAAAACCTTTGGAAATGACATATATTATTCTTATTTCAGAAAACATCTTATTCAAGACATTCTTCATAGATAGTTCTGAGCCTTTTTTCCACACTTTCTAGACCCACACAACAACAGCAACTGGTTGAGGGGCACAGTACCGTGCCCACTTCAGCATCAAAGAGCACTAGCTCCACCCACAGTCCATCCCAGCCTCAGCAAAACATCTCTACCAATCTCTTCAAAGTCTTGTGGAAATTCACTACTTTTTAAACATCTCTGGCAACATGTGCAACCCCTCACTGTGCAGACACTCTCAACTGAAAAGCCAAAATGGATTTGGAAAGTTCAGTCCAACTATTTGCTATTCTGTCTTCGGAGAGCCTACTTTATTTATAATTACAAAACAAGCCATTTCTACAGTCTAGCATACATATTCTAAAAGGCTGTAACCTTCATGATCAGAGGCAAAACCACAGTCCACACACTGAAACTACACAAGTCGGGGAAGAATCAGCGGCTGCAACTCTATCTAGCACGGTGACAATAATCAGTATACGTGGAGAGCATGTAATATTGCTGTTAGTCTGCACAAAAACAAGCTAAGGCAAATCCTATTTGACACACTGCTGTACAGGTGTAGACGTTATAAACTGTAACCAAATAGTAAAAAGATCACAATATTATCATTATTAAACCTTTGAACTGACAAACTTCCCCTTTGAATCACTTAGTCATACATGACCCAGTACTGATCTATGGATTTGTGTAAAAGACATATGTGAAGACAATACTGTTAAAAAAGGCTGGTCAGAATATTCTGATGTGCTGTGCATAACTTAGCACCCCTTATCAAAGATTTTATTTGTTGTAAAAAGTCAGTAACAGTGTTTGGCTAGAGCAAGGGTTCTTAACCTGGGGGTCAGGACCCCCTCAGGGGTCGGGATGTGGTCCCGGGGGGTTGCGAGAGTTGTGTTACAAGATATATACCTTATAAAATACAGAGAAAACAAATTTGATGCTCTGCAGAATGGCTCCACCTTTAGGCCATGGAAGACAGGTTATTATGGATTTTAAATTTCTATTGGGTAAGGGAGGGTCCTGAAATATTTTTAACCACAAAAAAAGGCTCACACTGTGAAAAAGGTTAAGAACCCCTGGGCTAGAGCACCATGGCTTCAATAAGTATAGCAAGTTTTGATTAAAGAATAATTGTAGCTCTTAAATTTATAAATAGAATATGGCTAATTCACTAATCATGGAGGTACAATTACTAACGTAATATTTTTTCACCCCTATCAAAGACAAAGGCAACGCTGCTGCATAAATTATATTAATAGGCAGATAATTTAATTGATTTCCTACTGTATGTGGGATCAAATAAGCTAACCAGCAAATCAAAGCAACAAAACTAAGTTTGTTTAAAAAAATCATGGGATAGGAAACCGGGTGTGGGTTTTCTATTCTATGATGGAATGATCAGGTGAAAAAGTATTGTTAAAACACCACCGAAAATATATTTGAATGGCACCAAGTGCTTACATCTTGGAAGAGTGCACACATACAAAATCACCCAAATATAGTCACACAGGGCAAATGTATACAGAAGTAAGATGTGTCTGTGCCTGCAAAAATGGGCACAAACTCAATCTCTCTCACATATACACATGGTAGAGTGGACGAGGAACTGGAAAAGGAAGAATCAGCCCATCTCTTTTATTCCTTCACTTCATTTCGGATGAAGATGGTGGGGATCCCAAAATCGGAGACTTTGGAGACACCTGAGAGTATTGGAAACAAAGTATAGTCACAGTAAAGAACACAGCACAATCACATATATATGTGTGTGTTTGTGTGTGTGCGCGTGTGTGCATAACTTTACTCACAGGGGACGGTGGCTTGGCAAAATTGAGATGGGCGTACAGAAGCACGGCAATGTCATTCTGACTGGCCTCCAGTGCTATGGAGAGAGCAGTGCTGCCATCCTGAGGGAACAAAGAAGGCTGATAAAGACACTTTGGATACTTTGGAAAGACAGAGATCATTGTGAATACATCAAATCTGAAGGTGAATATATACAATTTCCACTCACGTTGTCTGTAAGGGTGGCATCACAGCCTGGCACAGACAGCAGTTGTCGCACAATGTCCACATGGCCATGCTCACAGGCGCACATGAGAGCTGTGGAGCCGTCATCATCCTGCAAGTTGACCTGAGCTCCACAGGACAGCAGGGCCCTGACCATGTCCCCTCGGCCATGACTGACCGCAAGCATCAGAGCTGTCTGCCCTGCCTATAACACAAACAAATGTACTAATGTCAGTCTTATCTACAGACCATGTGATGATTTACTTGAAGTATAGCACTGTGCAAAAGTCAGAAACCGACCACACTTCATTTATTTAATTTCCTGTCAAAACAGCCAATAAGCTATTCATTTTTCAGCTTCAGGAAAAAACAGAAAACACATTTAACAGAAAATGACAGAAGCCTCAACAAATGCACGTAATATCAGCGGTTTCAGTATTTAGTGCGTCTACACTTTGCATTTATTACAGCTTCTATTATTTTCAGGAGACTTGCTTTTCAGGGATATTTTTCTACTGCGCCAAAGTTCAGTCTTAGAAGTTGGCTGTATTTTCTGCTTTTCACAATTCAAGTAATCCCAAATACATTCAATGATGCTGAGATGTTGAGTTCTGGACTCTGGGGTGACCAGTCCATTAAGAACACCTGCAGCTTCTTTGTTTGATTTGCAACTATTATTCTTTTTGTCTGTCTTTCTATTTATATATGTGTGAAACACCTGTGGATCTGAGACAAGTGATTCGACCCCTCTCTTTCAAGGGTGAAGCTTTAAGTACTGTTTATCTGATGTTGACAGTTTTGTGGCATCCCATTTTCTCTACATCTTTTAATACTTTTTTAATTCTAGTTTTGGAAACTTCCATATGGAAGTGAATTATCGAACATCTAATCTTATAAAAAAGTGTATAACAGTGGCTGTTTTGATTGGAAATTAAAAAAATGGAGGGTGGTCTTTGACGTCTGTGTAGGACTTTGTATTATTAATGTCCTAAGAAAACTTTCTATCTCAGTTTTTCATAGGCAAAACTGCACTTGATTGAATCTCACAGTTTTAAAATAAAAATAGCTGGCAAGGTGTGGACTGAACTACACTGTTTGACCAGTAAAGGGCGCACCTGGCTAGCCTTGGCATTGACATCTCCGGTGCGGAGCAGCTGCAGGACAGTCTGAAGGTCGCTGTCAGAGTGGAACGCAGCCAGAGCTGTCAGCATGATAGCAGTGTATCCAGCCTTGTTCTGCTTGTCCGCATTACAGAGACCTGCACAAGGCAAACACATACCTGTCACATGCTGAACAAGGGCAACACTGTCTGCCTGGTACACTTATAGAATACTGCTAGATTCATGACTGTCTGTTTGACAGTCTTGGCCACAACACAATACAGTTTGGGGATTTCCCTGCTTTAATACACCTTATTAAGTTTGTCAGCTAATTGTCATGGCCTTGCTAAGATTAATCAGGCGGGTTGGACCACTAAACAGAGTTAAAACTTGTAAAAATGGAGTTTCTGTGGCTTTCCAGTACTGGAGTTGGACAGCCTTGCTGTAGATACACAAACACTCACAATGCAAAAAAGTCCATTTCCTTATTATTAACATTTGTTAACATTCTTCACCACAAGAACTAACCCGTGTCCAGCAGCAGTTTGACCACAGGGAAGTTGGAGTGTGAGACAGTGTAGTGCAGTGCTGTGTTTCCATTGCCGTCTGCCATGTTGACCACAAACTCTAGCAGCTGGGGTGAGATGGAGGCAAAGGCATCCATGTAGGCTCGGACTACTGCTGTATCCGCTGATTTGTGGCACGAAACGCGTAGCCACTCCTGCAGCACTGTAGTGTAGGCCGTCCTCTAGGAACAGAACATAAGCACAAGGCTTTAAACAAAGGCATGTCACAAATGCTATTGGTGCAAGGTTGGGAATGGGCTTCTATGGCAGTAGGATGGGATGAAATGGCATTCTGGCTCATTTCTCAAAACTCTACGTAACTCTACATTTTTTATAGAAAAACTGCATATAGTTGTTTTACTCTGTTCTATAGTGAAACAAAGTGTCTGTTGAACACACCCTTAAGTTCAGCCTACAGTTCTTTCAGCCAGTGGGAAATGTGCTTGCAGCAAGAGCTGCCCAAGCAGTCGCCATGATAATGACTGTCAGCATGCTGTGTGTTTGGAAAATGAAAGCAGCCAAGAAACTCTACAATCGATAAAGAAAGTGGTGGCTTGCATATGGATATCTAGTCTACTTATTATAATTATTATTATTATTAAATGATTTGTGTGTTTGTGATTAAAAAAATATCCATTAGCTAGCTTAGTTAAAAATGTCCACAATAACTTAGCTTATTAGTTAATGTGAATCAAATGTAAGGTAAAGGAGCTACTGAGCTAACTAGCCTCCTATCAGCTATTCACTGTGAGCTAGCTAGGTATCAAAACATAAACTTATCCAAGGTAAACATTTACCTAATTTTAACTTTAAAAGATAGATAGATAGATAGATAGATAGATAGACAGATAAATATTATACAAGTTCATACATACCGCCCCCTGCTGGCTGAAGGCATTTGGTTCACCGAGTGCTCTCTGCAAGGTGTGAAGGGCTGCCATGAGGCCCTCACTCAGTTCCCCTCTGAAACCAAACAGGTAAAGACTTCAACTTTCTCAGCACATCATTCAGTGAATACCCAGCACTCATATATTTGTAAATATCAAAATAATTATAATTGGCACCTCACCTGTTTTCCTGTTTAGTTGCGTTTGAGCAGGTATTTTTAGTTGGAGTGCTGGCTGGAGATGGGACTGTGTCCTCTTGGGCAGAAGTATCTGAAACCTTTGATTTGAGGGGTCCCTGCTGTGGAGTGAGGTCAGTGGTTTGTGACTGGCTGACATTTGGCTGAGAGGAGCCAAAGGTACAGGATAAAGTAGTGGGCTGCTGAGAGGTCAGTCTTGAGGCCTCTGATTGGTTAGAATTCTGCTGAGAACTGGAGTCAGTGGTTTTGGCTTGGTTAACAGTTTGTTCCAACACCATGCAGGTGGCTGATGACTGGATGCAGCTTTGCTCAGGGGAAGTGACAGTGCTTTGGGAGGTATGCTGCTGAGTAGGACCTGTCTCTGCTAATTGGCTGACTCTGTCCTGAGGAGTCATGGCAGTGGTAGACGACTGGCTTGCACAGTGTTGTTTATCAGTATCTGAGGCTGGTGACTGGATAACCTGTTGCCATGCAGCAGTATCTAAGGCTGGTGACTGGTTGGTGCTCTGCAGAGTGGAAGCCTCATTGACTAAAGGTGGGACAGTGCTGTGCTGAGGTGCAGGGCCAGCTTCTGTCTCTGCTGATTTGGGGAACTCAGAGGCAGAGACAGCAGGGCTGGTGACAGAGGCTGCCTGAGGCTGTTGAGCTGCAGATTCTGGTAGCTTTTCTGTGGCCTCATGATATTCACTTGCGTCACTCTCATCCTCTGAACTCTCAGAACTGCTCTCCTCTGTTGACGTGGACTCGTACCTGCAGTGCATGGTACTGATCTTATTTAGTGGTTTCACAAAGAGTTACTGACTACAAGCAGTTTAGTAGGAAAATAAGGTCTAGTATGCATTAAGTACATGCAGAAAATGACAATGTAATACAAATCCATTTTACCCTCCATTGACTCCTATGAACTGGAGATTCTTCTTGGTTGAGGGAGAGCCTGGTTCTTTCTCTGCCTTACGCTTCATTATTGATCTCAAGCTGGACTGAGGGGAGGCTTTAACAGAAACAGAGATACTTAACATTAAAGTTTAAAATCTTCAGAGGACCTAGTGGACTGTATCTATGTCTGAACATAAAAGTTAAAATAATGGTGAAAAATCCAATTTATACAATTTTTCACTAACCCCAGATGTAGTTGACAAGCCAAGGTGTCCAAATCTTACTTCTGGGGTTTAGCATTGGAGCAGTAAAGTCTAACATTGCTAACAAACACTAGAAATCAAATCATGTAAAATCTTTTCTGTAAATACATCACTATAACCTCTCTTAACCCACCTAAACTACATCTAGGACTTCATTAAGACTACACAGACTTGTCAACATGATTTAGGACACAGTGTGACTTTCTGTGAGCTATTAAAATAAACAAAACTTTACACTGTAGCTAAACCCAGCAGACAGCCATTGCAGACAACAGGTATTGTGCTGAATTTGGACTCTGCTGCAAAATTCAAAGTCCCTTCACATTCACACGCATCATGTGGACATATGGATGCCAGATTATATTTGCAAATTGTTTGTGTTTAAACATTTATTTCAGTTTTTAAATCAAGATAAACAGTTATTTATTAAAACTGAAATTAAATTGGTGAAATCCATATGCCTGCATGACATGCGTACGTGTGAAGGGAAGTCAGAATTTGGCACAACACCTGTTGTCTAAAATGGGACCTGCAGCATTCTGTTACACAGTAAAATTTTTTCATTTTTATAGCTCACAGTAAATCATACTATGTCCTAATCCACATCAACAACTTTACTGAAGGCCTGGTTGTGGTTTGAGAGGGTTTTGCGCACATTTGCCCAAACATTTGGGTGAGTATTGGCATCTAGTAGCAAAGTTAACGCCATAGCTCTAGCTCTAAATTAAAGAAGAAAAATGTGGGCACCAAACATGTCGTGGCAGATCAACTACATCTGGGATAAATAGAAAATTGTGCAAATCAGATTTTATAGTGAACCATTCCTTTACTATTAAATAGACAAATGCCAAAAAGTTACAAATAGAGGGAGATACCTGGTTTGGTTGCATCTTCATGCGACTGGATGACTTCTGTGGCTGGCTGCTGGTGTGCCTCTCCTTCCTTCAGCCTCAGGCAAAGGGGAGCCACTTGATTGCACTTTGTCTCCATGGCAATAGCTGGGCTGGTGACGGGCACTGACGTGGACACTTCGCTTCTCAAGACCTCTCGTACCTGCTTGGAGCTTATTGCAATTGGCAGCTCTCTTGGTGATTCTGAGAAAAGTAGGAGGGAGAAGACAAACACAGCAAACTTCAGCTTTCACATTTATGGCTACCTCACTTCATAACTGACTGGTAAACAATGGGAAAAGGGAGTGGGGTGGGTCTGTTGCAATACTACCTTCTGCAACCAGTGGTTCAGCATGTCCTCTGTGAGGCCCTCCCTCCAGAAGGGCTGCAGAGAGAGGTCTTGTGGGGGAACTACAGTCTTGAGCCCTCAACAGAGTGCCAACTCCCACCACTGTGGGCTGCTCCAGTGTGTACACCTGGATTCCTACTGTCCTCTGCTGCCTCTGCTGGTCCTGCTGGGTGAAGCTGACCACTGTGTGAAGGCCAGCCCCGACCCGGCCCTGCTGCTGCTCCTGCCAACCCAGGCTCGTAGCCCTAACAGCACGGTCAGCCTGTGGGGGTCCAGCCAGCCTCTCCCTCTCCTTCTGTGCTGACTCCACCTTCTTTTGGGCACTCTGCAGCTCTTGCACTGTCCTCTTCAGCTGTACCTCCAGCTGTTCCACCTTGGTCTTCAGAGCTGCTGTCTCTGGCAGCAAGCCCAAGTCTTCCTCACGCACATCTACTCCGACCTGATGGGTGCCTTTATTCTCCTCAACATCAGGACCCACCCCAATGGTGCGAACTTCCTTCCTGTTCCCAGGCCGTGCGCCACCCACAATTACTGTGTCTTCAATCTCACACCCTGAGTCCTGGCGTGAGCCATCAGGTGCGGTTGGCGACAATCCCGCTTCTACCTTGGTGGTTCCAGCCCCAACATCCTCCTCAGGGATGTCGATGTAGAGCTCCCGTGGTCGACCCCGACCCACTCCCAGGAATTTCTGGCTCTTGAGCTGCACGCTGAGCTGCCTCTTCTCCTCCTGCAGCACAGAAATCTTCACCTGCAGTACAGGGATGGTCTTCACTTGCTCCTCTAGGTCACGTATCTTCCTCAGAGCCAGGGCCATTTGCTCACGAACATGCTGCAAGTGGGCCGGGGTAGGGGACACAGGCGTGGAAAGGCCCGAGCTGGCCGACGTGTACGAGCCACCACCTACCTGGGCCCGGTTGAAGCTGTGGGCGCTGGAAAGCGAAGTGTTAGAGCCGGCCACACTGCTATGCATGCTGCCCAGGTTGGAAAAGCGCCGGACATCTTTCTCCTCCTCCAGCTTGCGCCGGGCATCAAGCAAGGTCTTTTCCACACGGGCTGCGCCGAAGCCGGGCCGTTGAGTGGTGTGGTAGCCTGGGGCACAGTATGAGTATGATGAGTGGCGGCTGTCCACACTGGCATTGGAGCACAGGGACTCGGTTGAGGTCCACCATGAGCCAGTGTAGCCATATCCGCGCGGCAGGGAGCCATATCGTGGCCGGCGCTGCACAGGCACCTTCTTTATGGTGTTACCCTTCTCAATGTCATTAACATATTTGAGGAAGTCCAGATCCAGACGGTAACCATAGGGGGTCTCTACTGAGTAAGGAGCCTCTGAGTCCTTTGCGTGCAGGGAAGTTGGAGCTGGAGGGTTAATCTTCCCTGCAGAGAGGGGAAATCAACTTTAAACCAGAGGAAATCTCAGTCTAATCTGAGTCAGACTACAGAGAATAGCATTTACTGCAGGCAATATACAGCTAAAGAATTTGCTGCAGTAGTTACTTAGCATCTCCTAATGGAAATAAAGTTTGGGAGGGAGGTCTAAGCCTAATCCTCTTGGTAAACAGATGTACAGTAGCAGACTTTGTAGGAAAACAATAACGGCTATTTCTCAAATAAAATTACTGTAATCACGGGGGTAATGACATCTAAACAATTTAAGACATTTTAGGTATTTGTAATATTTTATTTATTATTTCCATTATTTAAAAAAATAATAATAATAATTTATGCATTTAAGAGCCTGTCATTGGGCACACACTGAGATTGTTAATTTCTTTGTTTCTCTTTGAGGATTATTATTCTAAGTCCTAAAGAAGAGCTACCCACATTAAATTTGAACAATATAAAAATGTTTATGCTTGCTGTGTGAAAGAGGTAGTATATACAAGGTATCTGCGATATAAATGTACCTGGGAAGCTGGTGTCCATATGCAGCACTTGAGCCATAATGTCAACCTCTTGTCACACCATCACATTCAAAACCTAAAGAAGGTCAGGGAGAGAAAGAACATTAGAGAGATTACTGCATGCAAGTTGTCAATCACCATCCTTGCAGAGACATCCAAGTGCAGCTGCACATACACGCACACACATATGCAGACACACACAAACAGCCATAATCATGAGTAAAACTCTGCCCATTGTGTCAGAGGTACAGGAGGAAGCCTGTCCAGACTCTTCTGACCCTGTGTTATAAAGCACGTTAGGTGTTTGTGCTGGTTTTACAACAGTTGTAATTCGTAACCACTTCTCTGAGTGGTTCCCAGTCTCTCTCCACCGCTAGAGCCTGACTGTTCATTTTCTGTTTGTTTCTGGTTCTCATGCTTGGTGAGAAGAGAACGGAAAGAAAAGTTTTGTTGGCAGCTACAGTAACTCGTGGAGAAATGGCTTCTAGTTTCAACCTTATTAGGAATCATTTGCTCTCACTGTGGTACTCCATATGGAGGTGCTGGAAGACACACACATACACACACACACACACACACTTCATTTCTCTTCCACATTTTTCCATGCCTTCCACCTCTCTCCATCTCCTTTTCTCTTTCCCCCACCTCCTTTTATTCCCTTCCCCCTCTCTCCCCTTCTCTCTTTCTCTTTAGTCAGCTGACGATCAGGAGATTGCAGCTGACCGCTGTCTCCTCTTCCTCCTTCCTGTCTCTCAGTGGCATATCCCAACTCCAGCAGAGAAAGCCTGTTCCACCTATAAATCAGATGGGCCAAACAAAACAGCTACTGCCTCCACGAATGGGCGCCTATATTCCTGCACTGATATTAGCCCCTAACGTAGCATGCTGTTTCAGGCAGCAACACTCTCCTGCTGGCTTTGGCCTGTGCTCCCCCTTCGTTTCAAAAATGGCTTTTGGAGTTAGAGAGCCTCCTTGCCAAAGATTAACTTTCTAGGTCATTAGTGTGTGGAGAAGGGTTTCTGGGGGGGTTAAGGGGGAGAATTATACACTTTAGTCATCTCTCGCTTGGCTGTGCTACAGGCTATCTATGTTCCTAGCATAAACTGGGTGGCAAGTTTAAAACTTTTGGCTCAGACTTAACAGGAATTTGAGAACACTGTGTCCATCGGGCTGAGGTCAGGCATGGTTCATTTTTCTATTCACCCAACAACGGGGCCTCGCTTTCTGCTTTGCGCATTTAAAACACTTTCCCCTCTGCCTAATCTCATGACCCTCCAAGACTGTTTAGATTCTTGCCTACTCGGGGGGGAAACTAGGCCACTTGGAAACACTGACAAAACTGACTCGGTATTTTCGTGGCCTTTTTAATCAACAAAAAAGTCTTTTTCTCTCTTTCTCTTTCCCACTATCTGCTCACTTCTATTCTTACCCTCACTCTCTCATCCACCTGAAATGTAGTGTGATGACCCAAGGGCACAACGAGCCAGATGATTTAATTACGACATTATGTGCTGCTTAAGAAAAATGTCCTTTGAAGTCTAACCACAGGTTATGTGGAAGAGTAAGCATCTTGAAAAGTATGTGTCTTGGTGTGTTTTTCTGTGCGAGTATGTATGTTCCTGTATATAACGGACTCTGCAAAAGTCAGAGATGACCCTTCATTTAATTACCAGTCAAAACAGCCATTAACTAAGTCATTATTAAGTTATTCATTTTTCAGCATCAATGAAAAAAGCAAAAAATACATTTAGCACACAATTACACAGAAGCCTCAACAACTAAGTATAATAGAAAAATGGTCAGTAGTTAATGTGTCCATCTTTTATCTTTATTACAGCTTCCATTTTTTTTAGGTGACTTGCCTTCAGTTTTTCAAAGAAACCTGCAGGGATATTTTTTCACACCTCCAAAGTTCAGTCTCAGAAGTTGGTTGTATTTTCTGCTTCTCACGATTCAAGTAATCCCAAACACATTCAGTAATGTGGAGGTCTGAACCCCCGGGGTGGTCAGTCCATTATTCTGAGACCAATTCAGACACGGAGAGAACTTGCAAACTCCACACCGAAAACACCCTATTCACCCAACCAGGGAATCGAACCCAGGCCCTTCAGAGGGAAGTGGAAAAATGATGTTGAGGACTGGGTTCTGGGGCGGTCAGTTCTGAGAACACCAGTATCTTCTTTTTTATCTTCTTTATAGTGTTGTTAAAAGATCTTTTCCCAATCAAACGCTTTTCCAGAGGGTATCACTTGAATTGTTGTATAATAACATTAAAATGTTGTTATACCTCCCTTAATATCAAAGTTCAAAGAATCTTTCATCGCCTCAGCAGCGTATGTACTGCCTTCTCTTATTTCCAAAGATTATAAAAACTTATCAGTTCATAGAATCTTACTCGACATCTCAGATGTCCAGTTTCAATCTTCTAGTGCACATTTATTTTTTTCATCTATATCCTTTTCTCAGTAACAGTTTCTTGACAGCTACACATCTTTTCAGACCCCTAGCACTGAGTTGTCTTCTCACAGTATAAGAATGGACAGGCACACTTGTGGCTTTTTTCAGATTTTATGCAGTAGCGGAGCTTGATTTTCTCCTGTCTCTCAAAGATGAAAACTGGTCTACCTGGTCTTGCTTAGTTGTTAGTTACGTTAATGGTGAGTTTAGATCTCCAGTTTTGGAAACCTGAAACTTTGTTTCACTTGTTCTCCTTTGACCTTCCCCTTCCTAATGGAAGTGGATTATCTTATATCTAATCTCCTTGGAAATTTCTCCTGGGAAATAAACCTCATATTTTAGGGCCGTTTTAATTGGAAATGACATAAACCAAGAGTGGTCTCTGACTTTTGCATAGTACTGAATGTGGTGGGTACGGTTTTGTCTGGGTGTGTGTGAGTGTGAGAAAAAGCCAGTGGGAGGGTGGGGGACAGGCTTGACAGGGAGACAGTTGATGAGATATAATTAGAGTGTGGAGTTCAGCCACACAGCACGATAAACATCCAAGCTCTCAGTAATAGCGCCCAAACTGCCATCTCCTCTCCACGCACTTAAAAACTCTATCCCATATCCATCTCTTCTTCTTCTTTTGGTCTCTGGCCCCACCATCCAACGGAAGGTGCTCTTCGGTTTGTATTCTCTTGTAATACTCAGTGTTCTCTCCTTTCAGTTCTTCCCTCCATTTTTTTCTGGTGTTTTATCCAGCGTCCATCATACCAGCTCTACTGTTCCCCAGAACAGAGCAGCATTGGTGCAGGAGCTTGCATGCCTATTTGTGTGTGTTTGTGTGTGTGGGTGTACGTGAGTGTGTGCATGTGTGCCGGTGACCTTCCTCCCTGACCGTAAACAGTGTTTCATTGAGCTGACAGTGAACAGAGCCTGGTGGAGCTCCTCCTCTCCATAGCAGCCCACGTTAGGCCTGTAGTAGAACAGCTAGTTCCCCTTTCTACCCACCTCAATGCAAAAAAAGCACTACCCCAGGACCATGTTCCTACCTTCCTCCCTCCATACCTCCCTCCCCTACATTCCAGACCAGTAGCGGGTAATATCGCCTGCCACCAGGGTCATGCAGTCAACTTACTGAGATTAGCAATCAAGAGGGAAGTGGGCCCCCAAAGATGCTTAGTATTCCTCAAATAGCGATCACAACTATGTAATATCATCCTTTTCTATCATTACAAAAAACATGGAATCTAGATTGAAGGAAACAAAAAAGGAAAACAGTATTCTTCTGCCTGTGTCATACCGTCAAAAGAATGTCAGTGTAAGTATAGGATATACTTGGTATAAGTATGGGGTGTACTTGGGTATACTTGGCAGCCAGCCTCCAGATGCAGAAAATAAGTCCTTTGTGGTCACTATGTGCAATTCAAGGCTCGACAAGGCTGACCACCTCATTTCTTACTGCTGTGAATGAAATCAATGCCACCATTTTTAATTCTTGAAGACTTTAATGCTGTCATATCCACCTTGTGAATTTTCCTTTTTCTATTTATTTTTTACACTGCTTTGAATTACCAGTGGCCCTTCACATTGTGCGAGTGTTTCATGATGAATGAACTGAAATAAGCAGTACATTAAAGATAAGTACTTGTTTATCATTTCAGCATTAAAAAGTTTTGTAATGACATTGACGATTTACTCCCTAATCCCAGAGAATCTCCTCCAGCCCTAGGTCAGGGCTCAGGACATGAGTGAGGACCATTTCAAGGGAGTTTTCTCAGTTCAGAAAATATGACTCACAGTGCAACGATGCTGCGCTCTCCACCCCAACCTCCAGGACTGTTCCTTCCCTTCTTCTCTCTGTCCCTCTCTCTCTCTCCCTCACTCTTTCTTGAGGGTGGCACCTCAAGCCTGCATGAAAACATGAGATTTATGAGCTGAATTCAACATTTGCTTCATAAAATAGCATGTAGAAGAATTATGAACATTGGCATATTTCTTTGAACTGGCACTGAACTGGATATTTTTGGGGCCGCACCCCTTGTTTAGGTGGAATGTCCTTATCACCCAGCACCACACCAAGGACACCACACCTCATGAGTCCAGAAGCAGGGAAAAATGAGGCTTGAAGCCTAAAGCGGACCATCATCTATGGGAGTGGCAAGCCAAACGCCTCCTTGGTGAGAAATATGTTGCTGGGCTCAGCATCCTCACTGCTTACCATCACAAACAACACACACCCTCTTTCACACAGAACCACAACAACATGAGGCTTGGCAAGTCGCTCCAAAGTCTGGGAAAACTCTGCACAGTGAGCAATGTTTTTTTCGGTTGCAATACTTCCAATGACTCAAGCTCCTGAAGCCAGAGCCAGAGGTACACAAACATACAACTCGTTGGTCAAATCGACCTTCACCATAATCCAGGGCTGATCAAACAGCAAGGCTCCCACGGGCGTGATGGCCACGCTGTGACAAGACCAGACAGAGCGGCATCCAAGGATCATTTGTTTTCCTTGATGAAAATGATGCATTTCAAACGACTTAAAAAATCCCTGGGGAATCACATTCTTCAACCACCCACTGCTGGAAAGGCTGTGAAATGCATATTCAAATGCTGCTAATGGACCTGCTAATTCATTCCATTAGGCAACACAGTTATATTGTTCCAACACTTTCATCATGCCAGTGTCTGGACTGAGAAAGAGAGTGGGCGAGAGAGAAAGAGAGACACAGAAACAGACCCTTATACAGGAGTGCAGTGACAGCCAAATCACAAAAGAACCATTCATTCAGGCCTGAGCTCCACAGCTGGTTCTAATATATAGTTGGGAGGAGCTGAGGAGAGGGAGAGAGTGACAGAGAGAGAAAGAGAGAGCGCTACTGCCTGAACGCTCATGTAATGGTCGCATGAGAAGTCCCATTCTTTCTCTGATACACTAAAAAAGTTTGACAGTGTTATGAAGTGAAGAGTAGTCTGACCCCACCCCCAACTCCATGCATGGAATCTCCAGGAACAAGTAAATGACATCTATCACATGTGCAATATTTCTGTTTATTTGTAGTGAATTGAAAGTGCTTAAAGACCAAGACTGAAAATCCTTTTGTAAAGATATATCACAGATTTTAATGCAAATAATGCTTCCTACATGAAAGAAAAATACAATAACTCATTAATATCACGGTAATTCTTTTAAAAAAATGCTCTTCAAAGATCCTGTAGTAAAGGCAAAGGCTCCATATAGAAGCATTAACACTCAAAGAACTATCTGAATGCATATATGGTTCTTTGTATGGTCACATGGTTCTCTTTAATAAACCAGTTGTATATGTTTTTTTTAAAGAGCCCTTTTAAATGGTTAAATATGGCAGTGTTATAATAATATATAATATAATAATAGCAGCTCCACTATTACTGAAAGGCTTTTAATTTTTTTTGCACATAATATTCTTTTTCAGTACTATATGGAAGGACAAAGGAGACTTTTGTCTCCTGCAGCTCCTGAGCAAAAGATCCCACTAATTTCACGTGTCTCCTCTTGAGTTTTAGTAGAGATTTCAATAAAGTGTCACATTGTACTTAGATCTGTACAATGTGTGATTAGGCAATAATGCTCATCTTTATCTGCAACTGAACTTTCGTCTCTCCTTTATCTCTCCTGTATTTCATGTCTCTTATGCTATTTCTTCTAAGGAATGTTAGGAGAATCGCCATTAAGTCTCCTGAGCCATTAAAAAATAACTTTTGAGCAAAAAAAAAAAATCCTCTGAGTTGGCATAGGCTAATGCGGCCTGACAAAAAGACTGGCATTCTAACTCAAAGAAAACAGTTGCAACAAGAAGGCAATGGCCACCTTCCTGTCCTCTATGGACACTTTTAGACTGTCCAGCGTATACCCAAACGAGGACTTCCTCCAAATGATAAAGTCCATTATAGTAACTGAGCAACGGCTCATTACAAACAAGTACATTTGGGTACAGGTCAGAAAGAGTTACAGGAAAGGGAGCTGCAGCTCCCTAAGGACCCAGGAACGAGTCGCTCACTTCCTCCTAACCTAGACTAGGAGAGGCCAAGATCAGGAGAAAGAGATACAGTAGCTGTAAAGAGAGAACGAGAGGCAAGGAATGGGAGAGGAGTAGGGAAGAAGAAACTTTGAAAGCATGGGGGGGTGGGGAATGAGTGGCAATGTGTGAGGAAAGGAAGATGAAGGAGGAGAGGGAAGAAAAAGACAAAGTGGTAAATGCTAATGGAAACTAGAACAAAAATACCTCTAGCAGGGAAGCAGAGCTCCGGCCTGCTTTCAGCTTAAGAGTGCTCCCAGCGTGAGCCACTGCAAATACCAACAACTTTACATTTCGAAGCCTACTTTGGCCATATGCTGCAAAGTAAGCACAGAGAGCCTTGATGAGGCTTTAAACGAGCTTAACTGAAGCTCAGGACTAAGGGGTGAATAATGCTGTAATCACAATGGCCCTCTCTGCATAGATTAAACAGGCTCCTCCTAAGAGATTGCAATCATTTTCTATGCATTCCTTCAACCGGCCATGGAAAAACAGACGTCTGGGAGATTACAGAGACAGAGTCCGGGCCAGAACAGAACGTTTAAGAAGCTTCCTGAAGGTTTTAGGTCTTTGTTATTACGTGTAGTTGTGCATTAAACTTTCCTTTTGCTATCTTTTGTTGGTGGAATTCAAGTAGATTTCAAAGTCAGTGTTTCATCGATCCAACCAATGAACTAGGCTCTCTGAAATGAGAACAGATACAAGTAAACAAATGGAATTCAATATGATTAGCATAGCCAGAAGGAAGCTTGGAGTTCTTGGAATCGCTTTCTGTTGGTGGTCCTCAGAAAAAGAGTTGTTGACATTCAGCGAAGGAAACTATAAAAATCTTTACTTCTTACAGAACACAATTTGGCACCACAGCTCTTTTCAGAACGTGTCTATATGGGATTGGTTTGTTGAAGTCAAACATCACATGACAAGCCTGACAAATCCTCTCAGAATGATGCAGAGTCTTGAGCTGAGGGCTGCAAAGCCACAATGACCAATGCTGAAAGCCTCCCTCCATGAAGTCAGCGTGGCCTTCACTCACAAATGCATTAGGGCTGCTTTTTACATCAGGGAGTGGTATGGAGAAAAAGACACAGCATGGTGGGCTACAGCCAAAGCTCAGAGGCCGAGGAGGGGCTTCACCCTGCTCACGTTACCGCGGGGACGAGAGCAGAAGAAAACACACGCCGCCCTCCTATTGGCCACTGTGCTGACCTCCGACAGGAAACGGCCTATGGGTGGGGCGACAGGAATTACTAAAGCAACCAAAAAGAAAAAAGAGAATTAAAGCATAATTCCTATGAGAGTGAGGGGTGGAATGAAGGGTGGTGAAAAGCTGCATGGAAGAGAGAACGTTCAGAGAGATGGGCCAAGACAAAGAGCAGAACAACTTTGTGAGCTGCAAAAATGTGTGTGAAATTTTAGTGCAAAAGGTTCTGTTTAAGGCAAGAGGGGAGACTTAGGTTGAGTGACCGCACACCGAGTGGTAATGTAAACAAAAGGGGGTTGGGGGGTCAGGGAGGTGTCATGGAAAGAGTAGAGGCAGATTCAGTTAAAATCCAAGATAAGCAGTTTTTACTTGGCAGTTGAGGCCCATATAGGCTAACAGACTAATACCAAACTCTGTTTATCAGTACCGACGTTTTATTCCAATAAACATAAGCAGCATCTGTTATTACGCACTCCCCTCATTAATGCCTTCGTTAAACGCTTCCAGATTAGAGGAGTGTAGCAGCCAGCAGCACAGGCCCTTTACACATGCCCTGCACATGGAAGAGACACACCTTCACTCAGGAGACTCATGCTTGCAACAGTTCCATCCTCTCTTTTAGACTAATGTCTTAAAGGGCTTAGGTGAGTGTTTACTGAGGATAATGCCTTCCCGCATTCTGGTCCAGCAAATGGCAAAACAAGGCACATAAGTAGTGTAAACACGTACTTAAAAGATGCATCCCGTGTTTCTTAAGCCAGACCCTATTAAAATTGTTGTTTCCCATCATTTATAATCTTGCGTAGTACAATCTCTCTGATAGCTTTAGTATTTAGAAACTAAAGCTCCTCTGCAGCTTCTCTGGGCTTAAATATAGTCCAATGGAGCAATTGCTTAATCCTTCAAAAAGCCAGATTAATCTCATTTTCAAAATGGCAAACTCAGAGTGTAGTCACGTGTCCTTAGATGTTCCAAGCTTTCTGTCAGGTTTTCTATCAGGTTTTATTCTATTAGCATTAGCATTTCTATGAATCCAGTCTCTTGGCCACATCTGTGCTGGAAATTACTCAAAACATTCTAAATGAATATAAAATATACTAAAGACACATGACTGGACTGTAGGGTTGGGCAATATGACAATATTTATCATGATAAATTGCATCACAATATGAGCATACTGTGGATATCACCAGTGCTTTAATAACACTGACCAGTGCATGTTTCATTACAAACAGAGCATCATCAGACCTGCTCAACTGGATTTAGTGCAGCACAGTATGTGAAACATTTATTGAAAATCACTGTATTCATAGTTTGTCATATTTTTTTTAAAAATGTGGTTGTTTTTTGTCAGTTCCAACATATCAGACGTCCCAAAAAATAACTATCGTGACATATCATGTATTATGAACATGTCTTGAAGTATTACATTTTCGTCATATTGCCCACCTCTACTATACCATGAATGAGAGTTACCTGGCTTTTTGAAGCACTGTGAGAAGCTGTAACTGTGTGCACAATCACAAATGATGAGATAATTAGGAATAATGAGAAAGCTCCCCCTTTCTTTATGACCTAAATAACTTGTACGTATGTTATTCAACACCTCTTTGCGATGGTGATGGTGGTGGAAGAATCATGAACTTAGTGTCCTCTTTAGTGACATGGTCTGTGAGAAAATGCTGAATAAACAGAAAGGTGAGCTCCTTGATTAGATCTGATCTGGCATGCTGGCTTACCTGCTTTCACTATAGGGCAGATTAAGGTATCGTGGGCAAACAAGTAGTAGGGGACACTTTAAGAAGCTCTTGTACATTCCAATTTTAGCTGATTCCTGCTAGTATATTCTTTCTAAATGAGCAAAAGTAAATACTGTCAGTGGCTTAATTAAACTGTAAAAATATTTTAGTGGGAAACTGAACAAAAGGACAATTGTCATACCTGTCCTGTTATCTAAAACACAGTCTGGTATTGCCTTATATCCCATTATACTTGAATCCACTCTATTTCTGGTTGACAAAAGACTGAGAGCACTAATGACTATAAGTGCCTTTTCCTTTTGTTGTAATGTGCTACAAAGTGATGGTTCTGAATCCGGATGCAGAAGCCCTGTATTTTCACTATTGTAAAATCAAGGGCGTAACTAGGATAACTAGGATATGGGCCCTAGTACAAAAATGTATGCCCCCCTTAAAAAACTGATTTTCAATTATTTAAAAAAATGACAATGTTGCTTGTTTACTCACTATTATGCTTCAAACAAGTTGATGCAAAGAAAGCATGCTAATGCACCCACTAGCATCTACTATTAAACTACATGTTCACACTAGACTACCTATTTAAGATTTTAAAAAGATAATTAATGAATATCATGTTGGAGGTGTGTGAAGGATCTGTCTGAAAACAGTTACCATGGATAAGGTGCGTTATGAATGACAGATTGATAAATAGACATCAGATCTGTCTGTTCAGTGTTGATGGAAGTTAAGTGGTTGTGTTGGCTGTCTATATTAATTGTGTTGGTATCTATATGACTGGCCCAACGATTTTAGGGTGTCTGACTTCTGTGGGCCTCCTGCGCCATGGGCTCCAGTGCGATTGCCACCTTGCCCCTCAGTTATTACTGCACTGTCTAACACTTAGAGCTTGTTAATTAGCTGATGAGTTGAATTGCGAGTTTTTGGCGCAGAGCAGGGGCTCTCCAGCATCAAGACTGAGAAACTCTGCTCTAACTGGTCTCTGAGACATCGCCTGACAGAGACTGACGTGTCTTCAGGTTAAAATAAATGTTAAGGTCTTTCCGTTCGTGCGGCTGTTCCATTTTAACTGCATGCTCCATCCTAGAAACGGCGTTTACAGCTCCACATTCCCGCGCGCGCGCCAAACGCTGCTATCCGGAATGCGCACGCACGCGAGAGACAAGCGCGCCACCGACCGCGAGCGGTTTCGGCGGAGTGACGTCACAGCATCAGCACCTGTACAGTCTATTTCTGTACTGAACGTTTCTGTAATTCAAAAAAAGAACCGCGGCACTAAACACTTGAATGCCCTTTAAAGGGGAACTCCACCCATTTTCCAAACTTCCTGCATGATTAAATGGTTAAGATATAAACAAAGTCGTTCAGACTGGTTTGCTGTTAAGTGCTCCATTATAGCGAAACTTACTGAGTCAGAATTGTGCATTGGAGCCAGACGTCCACCTCTGAAATCTCCCTCACACAAGGTTACAACATGAAATGGTTGTTTGGGTCCAAAACTATTTTAATCGATGTATTTTAATCCATTCTTGGTGGAGGTATTCATGAAGGACGTTCTAAGGCAATAAACAGTCCACAAAGAAAACTTATAAAACTGACCATTATTTTACCATCATCAACAATGACTGGTGGTTTTGGATAGGCTAGTAAATAAACTGGCTATATTTGCGCTGTAGACATTGGGAGAGTCCGGTCACAACCACACTGTAAAGAAATCACTCTGAATGACTGTTTATGTTTATGTCTGAATGACTGTTTATGTTTATGTCATAACCACTGAATTAGGGAGATATTTTGAAAAATCGGTGGGATTCCCTTTAAAGTCAAAACAGGACCGAACAGGATGCTGATAGTTTGACCCCGGGTGTCAGTGTGAGGGACATGTGTTTTAAATTAGTTGAATAAACCAGAGACATGCACTTTCTCCGCTTTGTGTGGTTGATCTGAAGCGATATAACAGAAGTTTAGGGCTTAAAAAGGCTAGTCAAAAATAATGGGTGACTAGCAGCCTAACAGCAGGAGCAACTGTCTCAACAGTGCCTCAGTAAAAACAAGCCAACGGGGCTAAAGCCACATTTCAGTCACTCTGCTGACCACTGCAGAGTGGATCTGAAAGCGAGGCCGCAGCATGATGAACATCTGGAAGTAATGAAAAGTCCGCGAAAGCGCGGTCCCACCCTCTCCCCTGAGCCCAGCATTCACGAACTGGACCTCAAAACTCCCCAACTCCAAATCCGAGCACTGTAAAAACCTCCAAAACAGGTTTCTTTGCGAAACCGTGAGTCAAATTCACAGAACGAGAGTTACTGTTTATTTCCCTCAAATGAGCGTCAACCATGCTGAGCTACGACATCCTTTTTAATCAGTAAACGGTGTGGAAAAGCGGTTTTCCTCCACTCGTCTTTACTTTCCGATGCAGAAACGCTGAAGTGAGTGTGTGTGAGCGGTGTGAAGGAACACAGGCGCCACATCCACACGGCTTTGTGTGCGCTTTCCTTTAAGATGCTCTTCAAACCGCCTCTCCGCTCACCACAAAACTGACATATTAGCATTTAGCACATTTCAAACAGCCTCTAGTTAACCGACACAACAAAAACGCTCAAAGTCACCAGAGACGACGCTTCTCAGCTCGGCGTCCCGTTACTTAATTGGAAAGTCGGGCAAAAACCCCCAACAGCACAAAGAGAGGAGCATCTCAGACGGCGAGGACGAGAGAGCAGAGAACAGCCCTGCATATCTGCGCGTGTCCGGGTACATGTCTGAGAAAATTAATTCAATTAAAAATATTAAAAAATGAAGGTGCTCACCTACCCCCTCGCTGTCCCCTCAGACGTGTAAGGCCAGCAGTCTCACTGACAGCGAGACAAAAACACTGCAGCCCAGTCCTGAGCCCCCTCCCTCTGCTCTTAAAGAGCCCACAGCAGCACGCTCACCACCCCACATCTACATACAAACCTCAGCTTATTTTATTATCCAACATCAGCACTAAAATTCAATGTCGCAATCACAACAAATAACCTAACTTTTATTAGAGAGAAGACATTTTATTAGCCCTTAATTAAATACTACATTTTTTTCATGTATCGGTTAATGTTACTTAATTGGACACCTCCATCTCTCTCGGATGTGTAGAGGTGCCGAGCTGCTGTGTGGATCTCTGGGCTCCAACTCGTCCTCGTTTTTATGAATATGGGCTACTCGGAACATTACGTCAGTTTTTCCTCACAGAAACGCGGCCAGGCTGCCATTACTGTAACCTACAACAGCCCACTGCGCCTCTGAGGGGGGATTAGCCACAGCCCGCTACGCTCATTAACTATTAAAATAAGGGCACAGGAGCATCTCGAACAAAGCCAAGCGAAGTCGCCTGTGTTCCTGAGTTAACCTCTCCTGGTTCAGCCTCGCGCTTGTGTTTTTGAACCGCTGCTAAACGCGGAGAAGCTGCGCCAACGCGGACAAGGACACAGACACGAATCACGTGTGAAATATCAGAAAAAACCGGCAGCGGGGACCAAACCAACATGGCGGGCTGACGGTGATGTCTCTCCGAGCTCTGGTCTGTGAGCCGGACAGACCTGCTATTCCTCAACATTTCTCTTTAGATAGCGTTTTGCCTCTTTCCTTTGATAGTACATCTTCTTTATCGGGCTCATTAGCAGCAGTAGCGATAAAGACCGCTTAAATTCTGTTATTAGTGGAACGAAATCAGTTTTAACTTCATTCTTAGGGAAAAAAAGGTTCTCTGACATCAAATAAAGATGGTATGACTTAAAATAGCACCTTTTTGTGATATACAATTAAAAAGGTTCTTTAAAGGACCATACATAAACAAGTTTTCCATAACATCATCTACACACTTACAAAAAAGATGGCTCTTCAAGGGTTCTTTAGCCAAGGCAACGGTTGTTTAGAACCATTTCATGCATGGTGAAATGGTTCTTCAGACTGAGTGTGCATGTGTTGTATATGGTTCTATGTAGAACCATTTTGAAAATGGTTCTATATAGCACTAACAATGTTCTCTGATTATGATGTCAGGTTTCTAACAATAGAACCTTTTGGTGCTTTATAGAACCTTTTTGTTTACATAAGTCTGAAGAAAAATTTCACCATGCAAAGAACCATTTAAGCATGAAGTGATTCTATATAGAACTTATGTTTCTAAACAGAACAATTAACTTTACTAAAGAACTCTTGAAGAACCATCTTTAAGCGTGTACATTACTGCTGTCAGAACAAAACCTCATATCTCCTAAATGATAACTTTACAGTAGAAGAACAAAAATATACTTTACCTTTAATGTAAGTCAATGGAACCAGACTTTTTTCCAAGTCATTTGGAGCCATTTCCTTTCATCAGGTTATTATGAAATTTACACACAATGTAAAGGACAACACATTTTCAAATTATGTCAAAAACTGAAAAACGACAAAAATGGAAATATGAGGTTTTGTTCTGACAGCAGCGATATGTAACCATTGCGTTCCCAAAAACCCCTTGAAGAACTTAGTTTTTAAAAGGTGTACAATAGAAAAGTAAACAATCTAAACTTGGGCATCAAAATAAAAAAAATGACAAAATCTAGCTGCTACTTTAATGCTATGCCTGTTAATTGTGAAGACAATTGTACCGACAAAAGCATTTGTATAGCACCATATATCAAACCTTTGCCAAGTTCAAATATAGTTGTTTCCACATTTACACAAATAATAACTAAAGAATAAAAACATTAAGAAAAAAAATCATTTATCTACATCTTTCATCTTTTGCTTTCCATCCTGTCACACTAACTTATTTAGCCATTAAAAAACTACTGTACTGTTATATTAAGTGATATCAACAGTAAATTACGTCATTTATGCCTTCAGAGGAGCAGAGTTCGAAATCTGGTAAATTTAGTTTTTATTAAATTTACTGAATATTGTTTTCTTCATCTTCGGAAGAGGGCGTCACACGAGAATGTCCACCCCATCACACAAAACAGAGAAAACAGTTGTAATATTACTGTTTTTTTTTGGTTTTTTTTGCAAAATTCACAGAAAAGTCATGTAATTTACTGTTGAAAAACTGAGAAAGCGATTCCTTCGTAACAGGCAGCAAAGCAGTCAGATTTGCACAAAATATTCCACCCCATCTCATTCCTCTCCGTCAACAGATCACTATGATGAGTTTGTACTTTTCTGTTTTATTTGGCACAAAAAAGTCATATAGTTACTTACAGTTTCCATGGAAAATCTGTTTTTTTTCCTGTACTGTTCTTGTGCACAGTGTTCCACTGAAAGAACTGAGGACAAAAAATTGTGATTTCTTGACATGAAAAAAACATCAAACTGTCACGTCCATTTGGAATCATTCTTGTGGAATAACTTGCTTAGGTATTAAAAATCTTCTTAGTTCTGGTAATAAAACACTTAACCAGTGTAAAGATTAAGAATCAAGTTTAATACAAACAGTAAAAAAGAAATATACACAAATAAATAAAAGTTTGGTTATTGACAGTACAGTTTTAGGTCAGTATTTTGCACAGTATTTGGAGCTGAGAAAACAGTAGACATCACATGGACATTAGAATGTGCAAGACAGCAGATACAATAGTGTCCATTATAGTAGTTATGTGAATATAAGACTAGCAGTAGTTTCATTCCAGGACAGTGCAGAAGAACTAGATACGTCACCCTGTATTTTTTCACCATTGTCAAGTTCCCCTTGTGTCCAGTTATAAAATAGATTGCTTTACTACAGTATAGACTAGTGGGCTACATTTCACCTCTGTGCATTCAATAAGAAACACATTAACAAGTGATTGAGTGAGTGCAGATCTAAGAACAAGTGGCAGTCTCAATTCCCTACAGTGCAGTGGTAGTGTGCTTTGTCAGTGCTGTTACTACACTTGTGCAGTTTTAACCTTCTATATGCCCCACAATCCGCAGCTTTCCTTGTGTTCTGTACCCATCGGCATTACGAGTTTAGTGATTGCTGTGGGAATGTCATGACCGATGGCTTGAGCCAAGCTTCTCAGGGCTCAGGGAGGAGAGCATCACGTTTTCAGCAGTTATCATAGTCACTCCCTGAGCCAATGGGGAAAACTAATGTGTCTAAACATTTCACAGAGTATAAATATTTTTGGGACATGGTAGCGAAACATAAAGGCTTTGGTCAGCTCTTCTGGCTGGGCTCAGAATGGCAGTGAGAAGGATTCACTAGACTTAAAGTGCTGAATTACTCAACACTGCAGAGCTCTCGATGGCAAAAACATTACACCAGTACACTCACACAGTTTTACTCACTCTCTCTCCCCACTCCTGCGCATGCGTGCACACACACACACACACACACACACACACACACAAAAAAAAAAGCACACAACAAGCACAAAAGGAGGAAGTGCAGTGGACTATTTGGATTCCCATGTCGGGCAAAAAATCTAAAATTACCTCCAGCCTGTAAGGAGTTCTCGTTTTTGGAGCTTTTCCCCTACAGAGTCTGCCTGAGCAGCTTTCACTGCCCAGCCTCAGGAGAGACGAGGAGACCATGTTTATGCCACAGATAACCCTTCTGAGTAAACACGTGGTTCCTCACACAGCACAGGGAGAGCAGGGCAGAGGGGGAGCAGGCCCAGGAAGGTCATGCACGGTGTAGGAGAAGGCAGTTTGGTGCCTGGGCACGGGGTTCGTGCCTGGCCCTGCATTGGACGTCGGTGCTCTTTAGCAGTCAGTCCGGCGAAAGCTGGACCTGCTGAGAGAATTCCTGCAGAATGGGAAGAGATGGAGAAACAGGGTCGGATTTCAGCGGATCTGACTGGAAAGCTGAGAGTGTTTGTTCAGGGCGAGTGAAGGGGCTGATTGTGAGGCAGGTGATGCCGGGATTGCTGGCCCTGATTAGGACAGCCGCAGCCAGCCAACTCTCACAGGAGGGATGCAGCTGGCTGGAGAAAAGAGCTCAAAATACAATAAATAAACGTGCCGACACTTTCAAATAAATGAGAATATTTTATCAGCTGCATGTGTGCAAGGACAGGGGTGTTTATCTAAGAGTTTGCGTGGACAAATGAATAGTGTTCGCAAATACATGTGTTTTTATGCATGTTAGCATACACTTGGGGGGGACAATTGTCACAATAGATACATAGCCTAAATTGAGGACTCCTACACTATGTGTTACTGATACTAGTGATATAGCATTGTCACTGTAAGCTAAAAGAGAGTGGCTTCATGAATAAAGATGTGCCACACACAGTGAAGAAAAACAATTGCTCTGTCAGTGTGCAGCAGTCCCCGGCTAGCCTAACAGCTAACCCCTTACTTTTTACATCTGTAAACAATACACGATTACTGTCTACCTATGCTATAAAACATCCACATTTGAAGAGCAAGTCTGTCAGAAAATGTCTGCGACCTAAAGCAGATCACTCTGTTAACTTATGTGAGAATGTACTTCAGCCTATTGTCGCCTTTGTTCAGCTTATAAAGTAAAAAAACTCATTCAGAATGGCGAGGTGAAATATAAATATTCACAAACTGACACAGATGTTTTGTTTCAATATACAGACCTACTGTAGCCCCAGTACTGTTTGCTTTATTTGGTGGAACTGCTTTTTTTGTTGTTGGCAATGTCACATTCCTCTGTGTGTTTGGTCGCCATCATGCATAAATTTTCCCCCTCTGGGAGTAAAGGTGTGGTAAATACCCGAAGAGCGCTAAACACTTTAAGAGGGTTGCGGATCAAAATGTTTGATAATTGTGTAGAACTACTGTCTGCTGTTTCTAAATGTATCTTGGTGTTTTACTCTGAGGAGTTTTAGTGAACTGTTTGAATCATGAACAACACAAGTCTGCTTAAATATTGATGTTTTATGCCCTAAATTTTTTACACACTGACCTGCCCTGCCATTTTATATTCAGCTATTTGTAACACCTATTTGCTACACTAATCATTCATTGACTTATTTATTTTATAGTTCTTCCTATTTTCTGTAAATATAATTATTGCAACATGCAGATTAGCATATTTCAGTCACAAAACCTGACACTGTAAAGGGTAAAAAGCTGATATACTGAGCACATTTCAGAAAAACGTAATTATGCTTGTTTTTTTTTTTAATAATGATTAAGTCTTTGTTATTATAATACTATGCTAACTGTAACTGCAGGTGTACTTTGTTCAGGTACTTTTACGTTCAAATTCCTCCCGACAATGGAGCCCCCGCACTTGTCAGACCAAGTTTGCACCCCTGCATGTGTGTGTGTTTTAAGCTTTTTCTTTAGGCCCAATTATTGCCAGTATACACACATGTACACTTCAGGTTTTTACACACCAACAACCACGTATATACTAGGTCACAAGTTTAGGCTTATTTTCTTTGAAATTGAAAAGTGAAGAAGAAATGGTCAAATGTTTTTCCATTAAGTCACAATTTTGACATATGCATCAAGTATATATTCATAGCTATGGAATATTTAGACTACATGACAAAGAAGGAATGAAATATAAGCTAGTTGTAATTGTGGCTTGTAGCCATCACTAACAAAGCTTCCCAGTTCTAGGTAGGCTAATATCCAGAATTACTGGCAAAAATAGCACTGGGACATAAGTAATGGATTCCTCAAGGCCAAAGCCAAGCTATCTGACACTGTCAAGTACAGTATGAGAAGGTTTCTTGTAATAATCAGTGTGCTGTCTGGCAAAAATCACCTCATTTTATTGTTACCCACAAATATGCACTGCCTAATAATTTTGCTGATAGAATCTCATTTATTTTGTAGCCTTTGGCCTATATGCTATTTTAGGAAGGGTTACAAAGGCAATGCATTGCAGCATTTGCAAACACAGTCTTAGTGGGCTGTTGGGAGAACCTGCCAAAGCAAGCAAAGTTCTATTTAAACCCTGCAGACCTACTGTAGCCGCAGTACTGTTTGCTTTATTTGGTGGAACTGCTTTTTTAGAGAATCATTTATTTTTAAAACTGAGGACTCCTACATTACGTGTTACTGATACTAGTGATATAGCATTGTCACTGTAAGCTAAAAGAGAGTGGCTTCATGAATAAAGATGTGCCACACACAGTGAAGAAAAACAATTGCTCTGTCAGTGTGTAGCAGTCCTTGGCTAGCCTAACTGCTAACCCCTTACATTTCACATCTGTAAACAATACACGATTACTGTCTACCTATGCTATAAAACATCCACATTTGAAGAGCAAGTCTGTCAGAAAATGTCTGCGACCTAAAGCAGATCACTCTGTTAACTTATGTGAGAATGTACTTCAGCCTATTGTCGCCTTTGTTCAGCTTATAAAGTAGAAAAACTCATTCAGATGTTTTGTTTCAATATACAGACCTACTGTAGCCCCAGTACTGTTTGCTTTATTTGGTGGAACTGCTTTTTTTAGAGAATCATTTATTTAGATTTGGAAATAAATTAATTACTTTGTTATCACAGTAAGTATATATAGTATTTTTAATCCAACATGTTTTTTTTTACTTTTTATTAGCTATGAAGGAAACAAGAATAACAGACGGATATGATCAAATCCCATCAATAAAACAAGAGAGCGCATATCCAGCCATTCTTGCGAGGACAGTACAGTGCAGACTGTGGGCAGTGTTACCTTTGTGTAGGTGTGGGAGTCAGTGGCTGTAGTGTTCTGTACAGCTGGGGGATCTTGCGGTTAATTAGAGGGGACAGAGCCTCTTTCAGTTTACTGTAGTTCCTCTCCAGCTCGCGATGGTACTCCTTTTGGTCCGGCCCAATCAGAGCTTTGTTCTTCCTCAGAGCATCTTCACATCTACCATAAGACAAACACGGTTTAGGAGATAAGGACATGCACATACACTGTGTGAGAGTCTGTGTGCCTGTATGTCAGTCTCCTCACCTCTTTGTGAAGTCCTTAAAGCAGAGACGTAGTTTATTGTGATGCCGGAAGAGCTTTGGATCCTCTGGGATTTCGGACAAGAAGACCTGGGCTACCTCTAGAGGACCCTGAAAACAACAACAATCTTAATTCCCACAAGTTCACACATGCGTAAAATTACACTCCACAAAAACACTTGGTGATAAAAGCTCACCTGGTTGACGGTCGTACCCACACATCCCTGCAGCACCATCTGCAGCATCTTGGAGTCAGCAGGATCCTGGTGGGTGGCGAAGGCCAACTCCTGAGTCTTCTTTTGCATGTCCTCAATAGCTACTTCAATTGGAACGAGGATTATCTGACAGATGAGAGAGATCAAGTTTCATGAAACGTCTCTGTCTAGGTTCCCTTTATCACATTGAAGCGGCACAATTTTTTTGCCCTAATGTGACCCAGATCTGATGTTTTCAGAGCTGTGTGGACAAATAAAAAGGGTCTTTTCAAATCAGATCTGAGGCACTTTCATATGTAGTCATAGCTTGGATACATATCAGATTTGTGGCCAACGACATTGATGAGAACAGTCAGATTGGAATGCATGTGTTTTTTTCTATCATTCAGTGTTAATGTGGAAGACGCGCCTAAAATAACGCGATAAAATAAACCAATCAAACTACTCTTTAAAATTTCTCTTTTAAAGAGTAGATGCAAAATAAAAATGTGGTGCAAATAGCGAACTAACTAATAACTACGTGAACTGGAAATGCAGAGAGCTGCACACAATGGGAGAAGAGTCTTTTATACTTTTGCCAAGCTATGATCACGGAGGCCAATCAGTCCTACTAATTGACTCCGCCCTGTGAAAGAAAAACAGAAGAATGGAAAATACAATGGGGCCAAGCAGGACTGTAACACAACACACACAGAAACAGACACACACACAACATTTGTCTTACATTACTAGTGAGGACTTCCATTGATTTCTACTGATTTTAGTATTACTGTAGCCAAATAATACTATACCTACACCTAAACCTAACTTCAACGTCAGTATCCAAAAGACAGTTATTCTGCTATGTTAGTTTTTGAAAAAATGTAATTTGTGGTTAAAACAACACATGCTCAAATGATGAAAATGTCCTCACTTAAGCAAAAATGTCTTGTTGCAAGACAAGCACACACACACACACACACACACACACAATTTTATTTGGGAATTTAACTGTATTTAAATGAGAAGGGTGTGTGAATCTGGCATGGCCAGCAAAGCAGAACATTTCTACAGTCAAGTTTTCAATTTTTACTGGAGAAAAAGTCACAGAAGTGTATTTTCATAAAAGAAAAAACTGCTGGCTATTCATGCTGTTGGCTATTCATCCTGTTTAGTGGGATTTTCATGACCTGTATGAACACTTGCATCCCGGTAAAATATCATTTAGGGGCTGCATGTGTGAATGATGCAAAGCCCAAGTATTACCGGTAAAAGAATCTCGATAATGTTTCAGGTTTTGAGTGTGAAAGGGGCTTCATAGACAAAAAGGTGTCAGTACCTCCTCCTTCTGGATAACATTGATGCGGGTCTTGATGTAAGGGAATGCGTGGGAGGTGGTCAGGATGGTTTTGCGTTTGTACTGCTCGTGCAGATCTCCGTGTGCGCGGCCGTCCAGCGTGAATGGTGTGCAGTACATGAATGTGCGCAGGTTGTAGTTCTTGTCAAAGTAAGTGATTCGTTCCTTTAGCTCATATGTGTCAAAGAAGGGCTCCACATATGTGATCTGAAGATATGCCTGGGTGCCGGCACACAAAGAAAAAACTTTTAATGCTTAAAACATGCGTAGCTACAAGAATGTTATGAATCAAGCAAGAACTGTAGAAATAGATATGGATTATTTTAAGGACCTTGTTTGGGTCCAGCTTGTTCTTGTCCACAGGGTTGGAGTCCTTGATGATCTCCACAACTTCGTCACCAAAGCGTTCTGAATAAAACTCCTAATCACAATCAGGGAAGAAGTGTATAGACAAACTTTAGGACGTTCTTTTGCAACAAAGTTTATGACTAAGTACTTGTGACAATTTGTAAACAATTAGAGCTTATCATGCACTGTAATTCTTGTAATCATGACTGCACAGAGGAGGGAGACATGCCTCCAGCCTGTGTGAAATCTCAGCCAGCTTGGTAATAGAGGGCTCCTTATACACAAACTCCTGCTCGTCTAGATCCCCGAAGCGACAACCGTAAAAACCCACGCGGAAGTAGGTCCCAAACATCCTCTGTTCCCTGCAGGAGGGAGGGAGAAAAGAGATGGAGACAAAAGGTGAGATGAGGAGAACACACCATCAGCCCAAACAAACATGACATTAGCAGCCACTTGAGGGATGATCACTGAGTGCATGTTTTTCTGTGTTAGCTGGCAGGCCTAGATTGAATTTTGACTCCTGCCACTCTTGTGAAACGCTCTTACATAAGTGTGCGAGAGAAACAGAGTCAAAGGGAATAGTCTGGTGTTGTGATAGAAGTTCATGTCCTCATACTCACCAGAGACACATCCAGCCAGGACAGACACGAGGGAGAAAATGGAGATAATGAACAAGACAGAGGGAGAGAGTGAGTGAAAAAAGATCAGACATATGGCACTGATAAGTATACAGTATGATAAATGCAGCAGAATATCATCATATATGTGCTTTTGGAGTCATACCTCCCATCCTGAGCTCTGCAGACAGAACCAGACCAGCATATAATTGCAGCAGCAGAGAGAAAAAAAGGATAAGACACAGATCAAAAAGCTGGAATCAAACTCCATCAATAAACTCTGACAATTACAAGCATAAAATCCCCGTAAAATTACAAAAGAAGAATGCATTTTTGTAGCAGCACCTAGAATTATGCAAACAAGATCATGCTAACTGATTTGAACCCTTCACTTTACTGTAATGACAAGAAAAAAACGTCATGACATTGCCATAGGAATTAAAGGGACTATGTCCTACATTTTTCCCCTCTTATGATGTTTACAAGGGTTTAGGTGCTGAAAACAGTTGTAATTAATTTTCAGATTTTATCATATAATACATAATACAGCCAATTAGAAAAAAGCTCATTACATATTACAACACAAAAGTAACAAAAATAGCCTGTTTAATTTTAAAGGATAAAGGGAGGTTAGACAATGGAAATGTACAGTGAATTATGTGGATGTGAATTATGAGCCCTGTGACCGGAAGGTTGCCGGTTCGATCCCCTCGGCTGACAGTCCATGACTGAAGTGCCCTTGATCAAGGCACCCAACCCCCAGCTCCCTGGGAGCCGTGGATAGGGCTGCCCACCGCTCCGGGCAAGTGTGCTCACTGCCCCCTAGCGCGTGTGTTCACTAGTGTGCATGTATGTGGGTGTTTCACTGCACGGATGGGTTAAATGCGGAGGTCTAATTCCACAGTGTGCAAAACACAGTTGGCTGATGGTTCTGAATTCAATTCTGAATTCAGTGTCTGTTTTTGGAACATAAAAACACATTCATATTATAAGCAGACATTAGGGGAAATGATCAAATTCAAGATAAATGTAGGATATGGGCCAGAAAAAATAAATTTATATAAAACAAACACACGTCCTTAGAGCTTCATGGCAGTCAGCATAAAAGCCACAATATAACAGGGCGGCACAGTAGTTTTTCACGATAAGCTTGTTCATCTTTGTCCAATTTTCCAACTTGCCTCACAAGCTGTTACATTATCAGCATTACTCTGACATGACATAAAAATGCACACAAAGCCTACAAAATCAGTATTTTTGTGTCACAATGTGCTGTGTCATATTAACCTGGAAAATAGCCCAACATAACCTTTTTTCAGCAACCAGTTCGAATTAACCTTTATGAATGTTTATGTAGATCTAAGTCAGCTGTCAAAGTGCTTATAAAAGTGTCATGTAACTGCACATTTGAATGAAATGTCCCTTTAAGATTGTGCTTACTCCCTGCAGGCCTCCTACAGAGTTCCAGTCATGTGTAAACACGGAACAGACCTGGTTGTAGACTTTGTTGAAGGCATCCTGTAGCTTTCCATGGACGGAAGCCAGCTTCTTGAAGTCCCTGTTGGCCTCATGGATGGGGCAAAGGATCTTATAGACCTCATTTATAGCTTCATACATTGCAGCCTGGAGTACAGACAATCAGTCAAACACTCACTTATGTAAGAGGGACTATTTCTCTTCTATTGGTTAATGATAACCAGCCTTTGAATTCTTTTTCTATGTAGACTTCTGCTCTCACCATGTTAAAGGAGGCAGCTGCTTGTTCCAGCAGCCCCACCAGCCCAGCCTCACTGAAGTACTTCCCTGCACAGATGCCCTCTTCTTCCGGGGAGAGGATGTCATCAGACACAGCTGACTCCTCCAGCACGTTAGATGAGATGCTCTACACCAAACACAGAAGAAACACAGGTTGACTACTAGGGCTAGAACCAACAGTTGAAACTGATTATGAAAAAAAATTCCAATGTGGATTTTCACTGTTGATGCATCATTTCAACAGTGCTCTATAATTTTCATATGATACATGCTTCCAGGCAGATTGTAAAAATGCTACAGTAAAGATTGAGAACAAAATGGTTTCTATTTCACAGCACCATAAAAGAAGAAACAGAGCTTTCAGTGAAGTAGATATGTAAACTCATGATCAGTGAAAAAGGTGAGAAGTTCAGAAACCAAGCCCCTGTAGCGGGGCCTGGCGGCATGGTTCGTGCTACTCAAGGGAGAAATCCAAATATATATCTTAGTTCTGGCTATATCTGTGGGTTGGCTGAATAATGATCGTGAACTGCTGCTGTGATGAGTTTTGGAAATGGGGGGATTAATGTGCTGGCAGCAGACCCAACACCAACACAACACCCCCACCCCCCCTAAAATCTAAGCAATCTACACAATTCTTCAAATCAACACAATTTATGTGAATGACATATTCATAATTTAAAATAGCAACTATTACCGAAAGACAAGTTTATGTTTATATGTTGATGGCAGCGAAGGAAAAAAAAACGAAGAAAGCAGAAAAGTTAGATAGTCGAGTATCAATAAAAATTATAATAGTGGCGATAATAAATAGTATAGTCAATAGTTATCATTAGTTGAAGCCAGCAGATCTTTACAATAGGGCTGCCCAAAGTATGAAGGTCAGAAAGTTATTCTAACCCCACCCTGCCAATTACTGAGAGAACAAAAACATTAATATTCTATAATATTAGATTACAACATAATGTTATTAAATACATTTTTAAAAGCAAGTTTGAAACTTAACTACTCTCTTTATGTGTATATTGGTTTGTTTTTTGGCCCTCAGCCCACCACAAACACTGTATCTCCACCAAGACAAAGTTTGGGCATCCCTGGTTTACAACTCATGTAACTATATACAAACCACACATCCAGAAAGCTCCTGTACCTGGAATGAGACACAGCCAATGGGGAGGTAGCGGCAGTCTTCCAGCATGTTAAGGTACTCAGCAACTAGGGCAGCGCTGTGTACCAGGCAGTGGGCTGCCTCAGCATGGTTTCCCCTCTCTGAGTGCTTCCCAGCCATGTTCTGCAGCCAGGTCAGACGCAGGTCCGGAGAGTTCTGATAGCCCTTAGCAATTCTACAGCATGGAGAAGTAGAAGAGCAAAATAAAAATTTTAGCCTGTCAAGAACTGACATGATGATGTACTAATGTCCAGATTGATCACCTGTACATGAGGTCTAGCAGCATCTCAGGGTCCTGTTGATGCTCCTTCATCTTCACTGTGTCTGTCAGAATCATGTGGAGGTTGAACACCAGATCCTGAACCTACTCAAGACACAGCAAAAAAGGGAATGAAGCCTTGGAACTACTAACTCTGCAAGGTAATACTGAACTGGGAGCACTGTGTGTTTATTTGCATGGGAGAGACCTGCTCAGGGAAGGGTGAGTCTCTGAGCTCCAGGTCTTCCTCAGCATAGGTGAGAATGGTCTTGAGCGAGCGGCGCAGATGTTCCTCGTTAAAGTTCTGGGAGGTGCCCACAAGAGATGACAGGGACATAGTGACCTGCATCTTCACTCGCGCAAAGTTCTGCAGGATTAAATCAAACACACTTTTACGGTCTACACAGCAAAACCCTAACTTTAATTTCTCATACTTTTACAATCTATCAGGACATCTGAATAGAAACTATCTGGAAATATTTTTCCAAACGTAATAATAATAATAATAATAATAATAATAATAATGTTATTCATTATTATTATTATCTCTCAAAGTAGACAGTTCTTGGCCACGTTTAGGGACCAAATGCACAAGACACTCTGGTGATAGGCAGAAACCTGGCTTGAGAGACTAATACAGGTGTAGTATGGCTAAGCACCAGAGCATCAGAGAATCTAAGTGAAAGGAAAGTAGGTAGGAAGACGCAAGATCATAGCATTCTGTGCTTTCATGTGATGAGTAGTCTGAGTTGAATAAGGGCTGTTACATATAGACAGTGTAAGTAGAGAAAAAAGAACAGGAATAGTAAAAAGTAGTTGGGCTGATGAATTTTGAATGTATTGCAGTTTGCTGAACAATCTGGCAGAAAGACCAGAAAATAATAAATTGCAGTATTACAGATGAGAAGTTAGGAAAGCATGAACAAGAATTTCTGCATCAAGAAAGTTGAGAGAGAAGGAAAGGTTGCAAAAGATGAAGACTATTGCATCAGTTATGGAAGTGTCTGGAACAAGAGCATAGGGTCAAAAGTAACTCCAAGGTTACAAGCTGCATTTGCAGCGACAACTGTATAGTAATAAAGCAAAACAGAAATGGGAGCTGAAATAGTATGAGGTGATCTTTTTGCTTCTGTAGTAAAAATATATTAGAAACAAGCTTGATTGTGTCTCACATTGCCAATCTCGTAGTTCTGTCTCATGAGAAGGTAGAGAGAGGCGCTAGCATGACTGCGCACGGAGCCGACGCTGCTGCTGCAGTGGCGCAGTAAACGCAGACACAGATCAGCACACAACTCTGTGTCCTCCTCAAACAGCATCTCTGGGAACTGTGCACAAACACATGGATTAATGTTTTAAAGAAGAACTTTTCAGAGCAGACAATTGAAAGACACACACTCATAAACCACAAACTAGGGGTGGACAATATGAGCAAAATTTTTTGTAATCGTGATAACAATGACAATTATGTCACAATAGGTTTTTGTGAGCCTATCATGGATATCATCAGTACAGAATACTGACCAACCTTATGGCTTATAACAAAGAGAACACAGTTTTGTTAAAATGGATTTAAAGTAGCACAGCATGTAAAACACTGAACATTACAGTGTTTATGTGGCACTACTCTTTTTTTTATCTGTACCAACTTATCAAACTTATGTGATAACTTTTGTGATAATGTTCAGTCATTAATGGATCTTCCAAGCATCTTTATATTATATTCAGAAATATGGAAATTGTAGGCTGATTAGTCATGCACCAATCCTACTTTCTCTCCCCCGATATCTGAACTCAGGATCTTGGCCAGAACCAATTTGATATCTTTTTTTTCTTAAATTTAAAGTATGTATACTTCAGCTAATATGGTGTTATAACTGTAGAGTTCATTCCAAAACTTTATATTTATTTTAAGAGATGTTGTTAAGTATTTTTAAATGAGGCACATTAGACAAGCAATTCACATTCAACCACATTCTTCTCATTTATTGTTAACTATCACCTTATTATGTCAAAATGACCCAAAATCTGAATTTTACTTTTCTTAGCCTTCATTAAATTGAAGCACAACAGAATTAGAAAAGCCCTCCTGCAGTTTTACTCTGATGCACTTTCACGTTTTAAAAAGAGAGGCTTTTATTTTATTTTATACTCGGTCTATCTCCTTAAACAAGTTTATCTGTAATGCAATTGTCATTATAACTTGTTAGCGGAGCATTCATAAAGAAAACATCTGATGTGCATTATGTGTTGCAGTGACATACGTTGATTTTAGAGCAACTGTGTCAAAGGATCAGTGTCATTAGGGGACTGGTAATGTCTGGCAATACCTGATCCATTTAATAAGGTCAGTATTGGTGCCAATATCGATCCAGTATATCAGATTATATGCCTGTTAATGCTTATATATAAACAGAAAATGGAGAAAGTACGACTCACCTGGATTAAAATTACACAGAAATCTAACACTTATTTGTAGAGGGTTAGAGATGCAGGAAAACTGAATAAAATGCAGACGTTTTAGCATAATAATCTAGTGTTGCCTAACAGTAGCACAATAAATGTCATCAAATTTCAAATATTTAAATTATTACTCAAATCGTATTATCTGTCCAATGCTGAAATTTTTAAGCAAGTATCTGCCGAAGCTGATATGATTCCAATGTCACCGCGCATCGCTTATTACATTTTTGCCATATTGCCCACCTCTGCCTCAAACTATGCCAGACAAACTGTTTATTTGTTTAGGACACAAAAGTGCATTCACGGTGACTCAAATGTATCTATACCACTCAAGCTTTCTCTCTCTAAATAAGATAAACACACCTTGAAGACCAGAGCTCTCTGTGTGCTGAAGCAGTGTTGCAGAAAGAGGGCACTTTGGTTGCCAGCCATGCTGTGGAGCAGAACTCTTAACACCCCACCCAGCACACTCTCCTTAAGCTCCGACAGCACCACCGTCTAAGACACACACACACACACACACACACACACACACACACACACACACACACACAGATACATTCTCAGATGTGAACTCAATTTCATGTAGTGATTCAGAGGGTGGAAGAGAGCAACTATGAGCAAGAGAGAGAGAGACAGAGGACGAGGGGGAGGTTCCTTTACTTTGACAATGATTTCCAGAGTGTCCAAGACTATTAAGGAGGCTTCAGTCGCCAAATTTCCATCCACCACCGACTCCTGCTCCACCTCCGCTTTTGTCCTGCACATGCACACACACATACTGTTCACAGTGTACTACCCTGTGATTATGCAGTTCATTAAGTCAATGGCCAACTTGAGTCATATATAGGAATTCAGATGTGGATATGTAGCGAGAGAGAGAGAGAGAGAGGGAGAGAGAAAGATAGAGAGAGAGAGGAGGGTAGACAGACAGAGTGAAAGAGAACAAAAGAGCAAAACACAGCAAGAGAGTGTGAAAGAGAGAGCGTGAGAACAAAAGGGGAAAAGAGATAAAGTGAGCGCAAGAAAAAGATCCAGAGCAAAAATGATCAAGAGAGAAACCCACTTGTCCACTCTGTCTGTGTTCTGTCTCCAGTGCGTGACATTCTTCCTCCATCGCACATTCTCCTGGCTCCCATAAGGACTCCTTTCTGCAAATAGCATAGCTGTTCTGACCAGCTCAAAACAGTCATCTCACAAACACAAAGAAAGACACACTGACACACTATTCAGTTACCTCTACAGCGGCGGACCATCTCCTGTCGGGCTCCAATAGTACCCAGGATTGCCTCTTCCAGTCGGGCCTTCATGTCCTGAGACTTCTTAAAGGTCAGGCTGTTGATCCGTTCCAGAGCCTTCTTCCCCTGAACTCGCCAAACAGTCACAGCAGGCCACAACAAGGCACCAATCAGAAAAGACACAGGTGTAACATTGGTTATGAATAGAATTAGTCTTCCACTTCGTGTAGCCTGATACATCTTACTGATCTCTGCCATATTGATCATATTAACCCTGATTTACAACTGGTTGTCTCATGGGATTTGTATCTGGATTGTAAATTGATTGATTTTACCAAATGCATTTACACTTGGTCTACACTTGATTTTGTGTTGTGCACACCCCCCATCAGTTTTCGCTTGTAGCACAATCCATATTTTGGCTTCTTGATAACCTTAATGATCCTTCAGAGGATCTGGCAACGTTCAGAGGAAAAGATGTATGGCAAAACATGTTGGGTTTGGGGCATTAATGTTTACCAAAGGGTGTAACGATTATTGAAAAAAACAGCATTCATTTTTGTCACAGAAAACCAACTAAGACCCAGAAGTTCTAATACAGGCATGGCCCTGACTTCAGAATGACAACACGGCTTCAGAAGTCTATTCAAATGATGGATGCAGCCTCGAAAAAGGGCAACTTTGCATGCAGCAATTCATTTCCTCACACCAGCTTTGCACCAATGTTTACAAGAAGACAGCTGTTGACTGTTATTTAAAACAATTAAGCTCCTGATTAGTCATCATGCTCGTGGACCTAGTGCGTTGAAATGCAATGTACCATAGCATGGCAGTGAATAACACTGAGGTGAAGTATAGATTAACCAAACTGGCTTAAACTCAGAGGAGAAACTCATACCAAGAGCTGAACTGAAAGAGCTACAACGCCTCTGTTTAGTGGTGGCAGTTCAGCGGGCATTTCCGCCCCATATGGAAAACAGCAAAGGGAGGGTTTGTCACAGTACTGGGAGGAATTTAGTTTATTATTTGGTCTAATGTGTTTTGGACAGATGACTGCATTTACACTTGTATAACATCTGGCTGAAATGCATCTCAGAACACCTCCTAAAGAGGGTTAAGGGATCAGATTAAAATCCCTTTAAATGTGTCCTGAGTGCATTTACACCTGCATTTTTATGTGGATAATCTCTATCCAGATACTCACAATGTATTAAATGGCCAGGTGTGAATGGGGTCACAGAAGTCAAGTTGCAACTGCGACATAGCAGCAGTTTCCAACTTAATTCTTGGCAAAGTCCTGCCTTGCATGTTTTAGCATTTTCCCTGCTCTAACACACCCACTTTAACTCAGGAAGGGCTTGTTATGTTGCTGATTAGTCGAATCAGGTGTTGGATCAGCATGGAAAACAAAAAAATATCCAAGGCAAGGTTATTCCAGGGACAAGGCTAGGGCTGGGATTCACTAGAATATGGCACTGTGTCCACACTATGAAGCTCTTAGAAAGCACAGACAGGAGTGCATAGATCTTTATTTTTTCTCTAATATTTATTTATATTTTAATAAGAATATAATAAAACCTTCACAACTTCCAAAACGTACATACTGGAAGTTACTCAGAGTTACGAGATTTGGCTAATTCACAGCTTGGCACAGTGTTACGTACAGTGCATGGGTGCGGTACCTTGTACTCGAAGCAGGAGATGGCGAGGTGCAGCAGGTCGAGCAGGCGGTTAATGTGCAGCACGGAGAGCTCTGAGAGCCAGCGCTCCAGCAAGGCCGCGTCAGCGTTCTTTAGCACCCACAGCACACTCACCAGCAGAGTCCTGCTGCACTCAGCAGAGAGAGTGCTGCACTGACGACCCGCCTGAACAAACACACACCACAGACACCTTTCAGTGCGTTTTACATCTCACTGACACTAACTCAAAACACACAATTGCACAGTGCAGGCTTGTCTCTCCCTTGTCTGACCCTTGTGTTAAAACAGAGGCCCATTCTGGCAGTCATGCTCAAAGGATGTCCTCACACACCCACATAGATAACAAACACACAGACACACATGACCCTCATTTCCCCACCATATGCAAGTCATTAATACTGTAAAAACTTCAACAAAAGCCCCCTAGTGGAGAGCCTTCTTCCCCTGAACTCGCCAAACAGTCACAGCAGGCCACAACAAGGCACCAATCAGAAAAGACACAGGTGTAACATTGGTTATGAATAGAATTAGTCTTCCACTTCGTGTAGCCTGATACATCTTACTGATCTCTGCCATATTGATCATATTAACCCTGATTTACAACTGGTTGTCTCATGGGATTTGTATCTGGATTGTAAATTGATTGATTTTACCAAATGCATTTACACTTGGTCTACACTTGATTTTGTGTTGTGCACACCCCCCATCAGTTTTCGCTTGTAGCACTATCCATATTTTGGCTTCTTAATAACCTTAATGATCCTTCAGAGGATCTGGCAACGTTCAGAGGAAAAGATGTATGGCAAAACATGTTGGGTTTGGGGCATTAATGTTTACCAAAGGGTGTAACGATTATTGAAAAAAACAGCATTCATTTTTGTCACAGAAAACCAACCAACATGACCCTCATTTCCCCACCATATGCAAGTCATTAATACTGTAAAAACTTCAACAAAAGCCCCCTAGTGGAGAGCCATCAGTGAAAAATATTAGATTCCAGGGACAAGCCACCTAGTGACAGAGAGCAATACTGCAAGGGTGAAAAAATATTCAGGGACAAAAGATGTCTCTTCAAAACATTCTGGTGGTGAACCAGGGGAACTGCAGCTATGACCTCATTTTATTCGGAAAGGAACATTCTAGAAGGTACATCACGCAGCCTTGATATTCCTTACCCATGTCAACACCTCCCATCAAAAGTATTGCAAATGTAATATATACTCAGCTATGCATCATACGAAACAAAAATTTCCAGATAAACACCACAGAAAATATGTAAACTCCACAGCATTGAGATGCTCACCACTGAAGGCAGAGTGAATGGATTGACTTTAGAATGGGGCAGTGGGGAACCGGCTATTGCCATGGCAACAGATGGGTTGATGGTGCCGTTGTCTGGATCACCATCGTCGACAAGTGCAGAGGCGTGCCGCACGCGCTGGGGTGAGGTATCTGTAAGGAAAGTAAACAAACAACAAAATGATATAAATAAACAATAACAAAGGATGGGAAAGGCCGCCTCCTGTTCTGTCTAGAGCACAACCTGACCTTTAGAACAAAGACTATTCAAAAGAGGTTAAAAGAAGAGGTTAAAAATAGCTGGAAGTTACAATATGGAGGATGGACTATTTTGCCAGATTACCCGTAAAGTCATGGAGCTGAGAAAGCGTCTCCATGACGATGGGGATGAGCGGCAGGTAAAGCTGGGCGATGTGAGTGCGGACCTGGGGGTCGGTGTAGCGTAGGTCCGCATCATGACTGCACAGGAGAGAGTGCACTGCGCTGATGGCCTTCTTGTGCAAAAAGAAAACACTGGGGAAGAGAGCGGGAGCGAGTTAGGCTGAAGGGAGTTTGCACGCATGTTTTTATCTCTTTGTAGGGAAATTCCCCAGGATGATGGAAGGGGGGCATTGTGGGGACATTCTTTTTCTAAATAAAAATGCACCTTTTTTGGGAAAAAAAAAAGATTTAGGTCAAGGTTAGTTTTGCCTTACCATCTTTTAGCATCATTTGATTCCCCCACAGATAAAGACAGGAATATAAATTTGTCTGCGCAAGTGTGTGCATGCTCACCCCTCTCCATCCGGCTCTAGGATGAGCGCGAGCTCTGAAAGCAGCAAGCCAGACAGGAAGTGCTGCTGGCGAAAGGGTACAGATAACTCAAACATGGTGACAACACCCTGGTCCTGCATCGGACAAGAGAAGGCCGAACTCTGGAAAGAAAATTCAGTAAAGAATAGAATAACACAAGTGACTTGAATGTTACATCTTTAATGTCACTTTCATTTAAACATGTGACTGATCTAGTCTTGCTCCCTTTGCTTTTTTCTCTATTTGTTTCTGTTTGGTATCTTTCTTCCAGGCAGACAGTTTCCAGTTTTTGCTCACACATCATCACCAACACACATGGTATTTGTGCGGTATGTGAGGAAGAAGCATGGCAAAAGTTTAAGAGGATAAAAAAAAAGATGTGTGTGTGGGTGTGTGTGAATGAATGAATAGGAGGCTGCAATGTGCTTGGCCTCCACTATTTTAACAGGAATAATTTAGTTTCGCTGGATTTATGAATAACTCATCAGAACACCCACAAAAACACTGATTGGTTAAGATGCTCCCAGCACACAACAAACAACATTGTGACTGGTTAGAGGGCTCATTTGCAAATTGCAACCTTCTGAGATATAAATATTGCAAAGGCCAGTATCGTTATAACTATGGCATGACTGATATAATATCGGCTGATGTTACTAACCCACAGTAATATCTCTACTGGCCAATAATTGGTTGCAGCACCATCAGGATTCAAACTTGCGATACCTTGACTGCTGCACCACAGGGCCGTTCAATATGAGGCACTCTCCTTTCAACTATACTGTCAATGCAAAAGTTGTACACTGTTGATTTTGCAAGCGAAAATATTTACACAACCTCTACAGAGAACACACTGCTGCACATTTCAACACACAATTACTATTTATTTGCTGAATTGTGGGAAAAAATAAAACATAAAATGCAGCCAGTGGAAATGTTATGGTACATGTTATATTTTATTTTTTATTTCCTCACAATATGTTAAAACTAGAAAATAAATAGAAACTGTGCACAAAAATGAGCTTATAATATCATATTTAAGGTTCAACAAAAACTACACAAGCAATTTGAATGACTACGTTCAAACTTTTGCACACAACTGTATGACAACACAGGCTGAACAGGTGAATCTCAACACAAAACACCATTATGGTAAGTATAAAACATTTCATCTTTTTGCCTGAGAATAACAAATTACAACATAAAACTGTTTGATGAAGAGAATTAATGAATATTAAGTAAAAAAGAGGTGATAGAAGAGGTTATGTTATTTAAGAGTGATAATCGAGAACTCACAAATATATTTGCCTGTAAAGCACTGGAGTACAGAGTATATAGTATATGGATTATACTGTATTTACAGTAGTAAATAAAGTATAACATTAAAATATAAGTATAAATATAAAATTACATCAGCTGATATTTTCAGTTATCGGAATTTCAATCGGTATTGGCCACAAAATTTTGCTATTTGTTGGGCCCAAGTTATAATGACTAACAAACAATGTATTACGTAGTCCTAGTATAACCTACCTGTGAAGTGGTGGAGGAGGTAGAAGGTGAGGGAGAGGCAGGAGGGCTGAGAGTAGAGCATGGCAGATTGAGAGTTACATAATGCTCATGACTGCAGACTATACGTATGAAGTCCATCCTCAGAGCTGTGAGAGAGCTGGGGTTCTGTGCTGTGTGCAGCTTATTGGAGATCTGGACACATGCAGCAAAAAAAAACAATGGCACTGTAATTGCAAGTAAATGTCACTGAATTGTGCTGTATGTAAATACTGGGAATGCAAAAATGTCTGTGTTCACATCAGTGTGTTTACACATACCTGTTTATAGTAAGAGCGGATGAGGTTGAACACAAAGCCTCGGTCCATGAGAGAAAGCAGGTCATTGAGGAAGAAGGCCAGACTGCTGTTTAATCTCTCCACAAGCTCAACATCCTGAAACCCAGACACACAAACACACACACTGAGTGTTAACTGCTATACCTGTTCATTCAGCTGAGCCAATAAAACAGCTAGGGTTAGACATGCCTTAAACGAAACTGGAGAGTGGGGTCAGTCTTGAGAGCTAACTCTTATATAAAAGCTTTTACCTTGTGGTATCTGCTGGCTATGTCTGCACTGATGGCACACACCAGGGCTGCAATATCGTCCACAAAGCGATCAGGGAAACGCTGGCGTCTTGGGATGTCCAGCCGGGAGGTGAGGAACAGGTGATGGGCCATGCTCTTCGTCTGAGAGAGAGAGATTCACATGTTAAACATGTAAAATGAAGCTCAGGGAGGTGGAGAAAAGCAAAGCCCTGAGGTGAAGTTTAAACATGTACCTGGATAATTCTGTGTGTACTTAATAATAAACAAATAATACCAATAACCAACAATGTGATAACTGACGCTACCAATTTTTTTTTAACACTGTTAACTCATTTTCCTAGTTTGACACTTCCAACTAAACATCGTTGCTTTAGTTAGCCAGAATCAAACCTGTTCTGTGGTGAGCAGAGCTGTTGCCATGCTAGCTAAGCTAATGCCAACTCTCCTCTCTCCTGTTTAGCAGCACTGTTTAACGGCTTTTCAACTGTTAGACATCATTTATTCAATGATGCATCGAAAATGATGCACTGCGTTAACTTACTTGGTGACCACGTAAGCTGATTATTGTTTTAAACATTATTCGATTTTTAAATAAAATGCATAAATAAGACGTCAGTGATGAAAACTGGAAAATGTTCACAATATGGAAATCACAAGATTTTCAAGTTCAAGTGAAATTCCCAAAATGAAAATAATATCATTAAAAGTCATAAATACATTCTGATATAGCTGGCTTTTAAATGCTTTCTTAAGGGTAAATTTGAGAAAAGAAGACAAAAGAGATAAATTAAAATGTGATTAATCACTATTAATTATTGTTTGCCTGCCCTAAAATAAACCAATAACTTCTCACAAGACAAATGAAATCAAAAATGTATTTCACTGATAGCACCGATGTAGCGTTTTAACATCCACTACAAACAGGTAGTTACAGTTTATACCCAGATACCAATGTGACTGCAATCCTAAAGCAAGTTAATTATCTACAAAAGCAATAATACAGTGCTGCTCATTTGGCTGTCAACTCAATTCACATGCTGACTACTACAGATAACACTCCACTCGCTGGGCTATATTTCAAGCAGTGTTACATGGTAAGATGTGAAATGGGATTCATTTAATTAGTGACAAAACGATTTCACTGAGTAATCAGAATAACTATTAAACGCTGCCAGGGAACATAGATAACTCGAGGCAAACTACTGGCAGGACTCTAGTTCTCTACTGAGAGAGGAGATGATGATTTGTGAGTGTGAGACTTACCATGAGCTGGAAAAAGAACCAGGCCTGCTGCAGTGCTGCCTCTCTCACTGTGCTGGTGCTCACAACCCACTGCAGAGCCAGCTCCTCATGCAGTAACTAAGCACAGAGAGCAGATATTACCACACATCCAAAATATAGACACATGGTAACCAAATCCATTCACCCTCACACACAAACAAACTCAATTTATCTCAGGCAAGTCACACACATAAACACACAGGTACGCAGAGATGTGAAAAGAATGATGGCAAGATGAATCAGGGATGAAATAAAGTGGTGTGTATTTTACCTTCCTGGCGATGTGTCTGGAAGGTGGTGAGAGGAAGGAGGCGCTCTCGATGAAGGCCGACATGCGGTTAGCGCCCCGCTCGCTGGCCTGTTGCAGCGGCCATGGGCATGAGGATGAGGATGATGAGGGAGAAAATGAAAAAATGAGGAAGCATGCTCTGATGGAATCAAGGGCATTCGGACCCCTTAGAAACAAACTGAAAGGAAAAGAAAACTAAAAGAAAAGCTACCAACAAAAAGGAACCCCGGGGTTAAGAATACTACCGTTCTAAACCAGAACAGAAACTTCCCCATAAAGCCCCATGACTTGCTGCGAATCAGTTTCAAAAGTTAGTTATGAATATGATTATCAAGCACAGTAATATGTTTCTAACCATTCATGTTATCTTTCTGACAAGCAGCTAGGGCTGAATGATTTGGGGAAAATATCAAGTAGGAATTCTTCTGCAACTGATTTATATGCTTCAATGCTGAACACAGCGTGCCAGACACCCAGGTAGTTTGGTTCTGTTGACATGTATACAGCACATGGATGTTTGGTTGTTTCTGAATGGTTTAACTACTCTACAGGCAGTTCACAAGCTCCACATCATTAGGTTAAATATTCCCACCTTAAATTGTTAAGGTTGTTGTTGTTAATGTAAGCTATGAAATGAGAACTGTGCTGTTTCAAGTTGTGATTTCGATATAAAAACAATTAATCTTTCAGCCCTACAAGAAACCAGCATGAAGAAAGCTGTTACATGAAAAATTAGGCATTCAAAAAAAAAGAGCAAAGAACCAAAACCGAAAGAAGTAAGATGGATGGAGAGGTGATGGATGAAGAGTAAACTTGACCACACACAGATATTTACATGTATGTCTCACACGCCCCGCCACACAGCATGGGAGGAAAAGAGGAAAATGGGGAATTTGGAGAATTTGAAGAGTTAGTTTCCAAGACATGGATTAAGTCTCTTGAACTACACAATATTCTGAATGGAGATTCTCTACTGAAAGGAAAAGGTAGTCCTGGACTAAGCTTAATCCCTGTCCAGGAAACTGACGGATAAAGGTGTGATTTATAGAACACTATGGTCTGAAATCATGGTACAGGGTATAATTAAAAGGAAAATAGTTACCCAGCTCTAGTACACAGCATTAATACGAGAGCTGCAGACGATGTTTGGGTATTGGTTATTAATAGGAGAGTAGGGGTGATACTGGGGTATAGGGTATTAGTAGAAGAATGGGGTAATAGTGGGGTATAGGGTATTAATAGAAGAATGGGGTAATAGTGGGGTATAGGGTATTATAGGAGAGTATGAGTGAAACTGGGGTATAGGGTACTAATAGGACAACGGGGTAATACTTGGCAACGTTGCAAGAGAGTTGGAGATTATACTGGGGAACAGGGTATTAATAAGAGAGTTGGTGAGGACATTGTGATATAGGGTATTAATAGAAGAGTTGGGGATGACATTGGGCTATGGGGTATCAATAGAAAAGTAGGGGGTGATATTGGGTAATAGGGTATTAACATTGGGGTATAGGGTAAGATTCAGCACCTGCTTGAGCTCACAGCTGGAGTTGGGGTTCCGTCGGAGCACGGCTCTGGAGCCCCCAGGAGCATAAGCAGAGTTAACCCAGGAGTGAGAGCGGTCTATTCCCTGCTCATCCACCGGCGACACACGCAAACACAAACACACAGTGACACAGTAGGGTACGGTCAGCAGGGCACTGATAAGGAAGGGCGGGAGAAAGGCTGAAACTGGACAGATTGCTAGGGAGTAGTCTGGGAGGGGACATGGTCAGTAGGCAGGGAGGGGAGGGGAAAGAAATCGCTACAGTGGAGTACGGTAAAATCATCATCAGTAGAGTAGTGCGTGGTCCTGCACAGGAAGCAGCTCAACCACAGGCATGCACGTCTACCTCCAGCAGCCAGTGCAGGAAGAGCCTGCTCCTTTTATCCCATATAAACAGGAAAAGCAGCAGGAGGGCTAGAGCAGCAGAATGGCCCTCATACAGGAAAAGGCTATACAGCAAGAGCTTCTCACTGTATACAAAAAACCCATTATACTAATCTAAGCATTCCAAAAATACCCATGATGGGTAATGAAAAAGAGATTTGGGTGGTGGTGCCTTTGAACTGTCCATTACTAAAGGGCTCCATGGGAGAAGATGAAGGGAGGGACCCACCTTGCTGCCGATGATTCTCTGCACCTCCTCGTCTGGCGAGGCGGGCGTGGAAGCTAGATCGGGGTTGGAGTTGCTGATGCTCTTGGAGCGGGACAGGTGCAGACTGCTAGGGCGACCCGTTGCTCGGGATAATGTGGCATACTGGATGGGAAGCTCGTAGGAGGGTCCACCCACTGAGCAGTAACGGAGAGGTTAACAGCCACTCTCTCAAATAACAGGTTCATCACCTTTTCATATACTTTTACTTCCTACTCAGTTGATATTACTCCCGGCACCCTATGTATGTGACCTAAACTCTCCCATTCCGAGATTACAAAGTCAAGTAATGAACTTTCCCTGCCCCCACCAACTGGAACAAAGAATATTACTGGGAAATTTTAAGAAACTAGCACATTTTGATTTTTTGTCTGCTGTAACACATCCACACCAACTCAGGAAGGGCTTATCAATTGTTTGGTAAGTTAGATCAGGTGTGTTAGAGCAGGGAAAACACTGAAATGTGCAGGATGTAGGTACTCCAGGACTGGGCGTGGGAACCAGTGAGGTAAACCTATTTAAAATGTACAGTTTGATGGCTCACCAGTAGGGGGAGACGCAGGCTCTGTGGTGGGTAGACGGAAGCAGTAGTGGATGTAGGAGGCCAGCAGACTGTTGCGGCCGTGCTGGTCCTGATTCCCTTCTAGATTCTTATGGATCTGGTTGACTAGGAGAGCCATTGCTTCAAAGGCAGCCCGGCCCAAGTTGACTGCGATGGGACAGAGATAAGAAATAAATGTTTCAGGTATAAGAAAAGACGGGAACCATACACATTTGTTCCAAAAAGGTATTTCAAAAGCCAGCGTCAAGTTTGAGAAGATATGATATAATATAAATTCTTGTTAACTAAACACAAGTTCAGTTACAGTTTATTTTTTTGGTTTTATGCACTGACTGCAGTGTGCTGCACACAACTTGCTCTGTAAATGTCATTGCTATTCACAAAAAAACAAAACATCCATTTCTCCATTTTTTGGAATTTTTAGTTTTGTGCATAATTTGAGCCAGGCATGTCTTTTACACTGAGTGGAAATTTCATGATGACTGGACCAACAGAAATGCTCCAAATTGGCTTTGAATAAAATCTTTTTACATTAACTTACATTAAAAGCAAAGAATGAATTGAATGTGAGACAGTGGAAAAAGACTAAGAGGTACATACCAATCTGGCCAGCGATGACAGGGGGGTGGACGATAAGGAGGATAAGTTTGTTCAGCAGCTGGTGCAGGAAGCGTACACAGGTATCCAACAGCGCCCCTTTCAGGGCAGCCATGCTGGCCTTCAGTTCAGCCTCTACGTTGGCCTCAGTAATGATCACATCCTTCAGTCGGAACGGGAAGGAGTATTCCTCCAGCACATATACCAGAGTAAAGAACTTATCCAAGTGAGGATCCTACACACACATTAAATATATGTTAGGATGTTGCATGGAACTCAAAACTTTTGCTTAGCATGTTTGTGTGGCAGCTTGAATCGGTTACCTGAGTGTGAACAGAGGAGGCAGCCGTCACCTCTACATTGAACACTCCTTTGTGATTGTCCACCCACTTCATTCCTGGTAGCTGCACCTGAAACACATAATTTATACGCACACAGTCCAGAGAGAAAAATGTACATCTCCCAGTTCAATAAACAAATTAGATACCTGCAAACAATGCTAGCCAATCTTGCCTCTGTCTATGCGGAAATATCTGAAAAACTTAGGTTACGTCTCTGCGTTTTGGCCTGCCGTCCGCACAGAAACACTGATTCAGGAGTGGAGATTTTCAAAAAACCTCCTTTCCTAAACTTTCTGAAACTGCTTTTTTCAGTGCTTTCGTGTAGACAGGCAAAGTGTATATGTTCTTGAAAACATTGATATGGAAACTGCGTTCCTCCAGAACTGAATTTTGGCTGTTTGTGTATGCATGGCAATTTGGGGATGATAACAAGCCTATACCTGAATTTAGCTTTATCTTTTCCTGCGCTCAGTTCTTTTAAGTGGGCTGTCCACTCGATTGCAAATTTGTAAAAAATCCTTGATGATTCCAAAGATATGCAGGTTGATGATTATTAACCAAAGTCAGATTTAAAAAAAAAAAGCTAAAACTCATCTTCCTTGTCTGATCAGGACTTTGTCATAGCCATGAACAATCCCACAGGAGCAAAAGCTAGACTTATTTTCTGGCAGAAATCAGACTTCAGACAGAATCTGTCAAAGTCAAAGTCAAAGCTGCTGTTTTTAAACATTCCACCGACACTGTTAAAAATCACAATGGTCTTCTTAGGCTGTATGACATCAAACTGTATGAGGAATTATCACCTCCTATTTTGTTTTACAGCTGTTTTTGCATTCATGTGTGGATGGAGAGAGTTTCAAAAATGGTGCTGGTGTGGATGAAGAGTTTTTTTAAACGTAATTAAAATATTCAGATATGTGTGGTCAAAGCTTTAGTGCTTTTCCTAACACACAGCCTTGTTGATTAGCTGATCAGCTGGATCAGGTTTGTTAAAGAAATACTCCACACTTTTGACATAATCTCACAAAAATTTCTTTTCGTGATAAATGGTGGTATAATTCAGGTGAGGCAGATTGTGATTCTGTTGAAAAACACTAATCTAAAACATTGCTTTAAAGCAGGAAAAATGGCAAAATATGTATGGACCATGGTTGTGAACCAGTAGTCTTACATCAGGGGTGAGGACAGAGTAGCTGGGTGGAGGCTTCTCCACAGACACAGGCAGGCTGAAGGACCCCGTGCGCAGACGACCATGCTGCATCAGAGGAATCCACTGCAGAGAGCAACATAGGTTTCTGTTAGCCTTCCGTTGCTTAAGCACATCTATATCAGCACACTTCATTTACACATCTATACCACTCTCCATCATCTAGTGAACACAAATATACTTTCAAATAGCACAGAGAGAGAGTCTATGTTGCAGCAGAGGGCTGGCAAGAGAGTTTAGTGAATTCAGGGAGATAAGGGAAAGTAGCACTAGGCGGAAGGTCACAGGGAGAAAGGTGATTCAGGAAAGGGGGGTGCCTGAAGTGATATGGCTGCCCTAGGGAGGAGTGGAAGGGGCGTAAAAAGGGGGAGGCACTCACAGTGTAGCCCACAGGCGTCTCCAACGGTGTATTCTGCTTTGGCTGACAGCTGATGTGGTAGAAGGTGAAAAGCAGGTGGTGGTTGTCAGTCAGATTGGCAGGAATCTTCATCTTCACTTCCTCGTAGAACTCAGGAGACCTGGGAAAAGAGGGAGAGAAAAAGGGAGAGAGGGAGAGAGAAAGGGACACTGGTGTGTGAGAAATAATCAAATTCAGCTTATATATGATAAACTGCCTGCAGGTAAGGCCTCTTACTTGTCATGGTAGATGACTGGTGTATATGCCTCCTTGTAGAACTCTGCACAGCTGGATTTCCCAAAGATGACCTGATACAAAAGATAGAAAATACAGAGTTTGAGTACTACCTCTAAAATGACACTAGGTGGCAGCCAAGAGTTGAAACCATGGTGCCATTCAATCAAAAGGGTTTCAGACTACAAAAAAGTAAAAGATCTGTTCTAGATAACAGAACTATGCGCAGATGCAGATTAGTCTTGCATTACAAGATGCACATTACATTAAGTAATCCATTGGAAATGATTTCACAAACATTAAGTAATCCATTGGAAATGATTTCACAAACAATAACAGGACATAATATCATGATTTGTTAACATTTCAGCCATAATTCCATAATATTACTTAACAAAAGAGGCTAGAACAGGAAGATGCAAGAGGCTTTTCTGAATAGTAACAATAAATCTTCATATTTGACCAATGTTACCATATTATTATAATTTTGTACTCCAAAAGAGTAGAATGTTTAGGTGACGCTGGGCTACTGTACTAAAACGTCTGCATTTTATTTATTTGATGGATTTGTAACCCATGACAAATAAATGTTTTTTCTCTATAATGCTAATTCAGGTGGATCTAGTCCCAATTTCAACATTTTATAAACCTCTATATAACATATCTGGAGACATGTACATGAAAAATCAGATACAGACATTGGCCCATAATTCCCCTATCTGAGAATCCATGATTGAGACAACCTGAGACCTAAATATGGCCAGGCCTACTGAACCATTTTAGAGACATGCAGTTATTCTCTTGACAAAGGGATGGAAAAATTATTTTAGTGTAAAATGAGCTTACATAAATATACTCAATACAACATAAAACACTTAAGGTACTCTGGGTCACTGCGTATGTGTGTACTCACAGGCATAGCCTGGCTGGGGTCTTCTCCTGCCATGAACTGCACCTTCACTGCAATGTTGCGCACAGAGCCCTGCCTACTGCTGAAGTTTAGACTCTGAGGATACACGTACAGCAGGTTCCTATAAAGAGAACAACATCTATGAACTCACAAGCAAACAGTGGGGCTTATTGTAGGTCATGCAAGCACTGTCAACACCATAACAAAGTGTTTCCAAATTACCCCTTAACTGTCCAGCATTCTCTGCTCTAATACACACAGTTTAAACCAATGTAGGGTGTGGTTTTATATATATATATATATATATATATATATATATATATATATATATATATACACACACACACATACATACATACACACACACACACATTCAAATTGGGTATTCTAATAAAGTGTGTGTTGTGTGGGGAAAAAATGGATTTGTGTATTCTCGTTTGCTCTTTGAATTATGTTTTTAACCACATGACAGATTTGCTCGCTAATATTAACATACAGATAAGATTAATAAGTAGTGGTTCTAGATACGTCAAAGTGTTCCACAGACACTCAAGATACAAAGGTTCGAACAATTCTATGGTTTGAGAACACGTCATAAATCTGACGTAGACTTTTTCTTAGGACCTTTCTCAAGAACTAATTTAAGAAAAAACTTCAGAAGATGTTGGTGAATGAGGCTGAGTAGTCACTTTTACTGTTTTCATGTTTATTAGCATCATTTTTAATATATATGGTGTTATTTACAAGCACAACACACATTTTGCCCAGATAAATGGTTTTAAACAATTTGTTATATGCCTAAGACTTCTGCACGGGACTATAAAAATCTCAGTGAACGCTGGAAAATAAGCAGCTGATAGTGCATCTTACATTAAGTGAAATGGAGACATCCAAGCAGAGCTAGACATGTAAGTATTTATAAAAGAAAATACACCAAAATATTTTTACAGAGCAAGTAGTGAGACCCCAAGTTAGCACTATACTGAACAGGACGATTAGCTGGTAGTATGTACGATTAAATAAATCCAAAACTCAAAAGATAAATCATTAACTGTTTAGTGATGCTATGGAAAACGCAAGGAGTCTAATAAAATCTTCTTCGTTTTTCTTTTATTAAAGTGTTTCATGTATCCGTTCACTCCCCAGTCCAATAATGTAAATGTTCAAAAGAAATGTTTCAGCCTGGACTGATTTCTGAAAGAGTTATAATACAAGGCAGCCAACCAGAACTGAAGGCAATTACATGTACCAGTTTTAAAGGCATAGTAACAAAGAGGCTTATCATGTTAAAATGAATTAAGGCTGTTTTTGGTACGTAAAATCACACAAACATACGTCGACCAGAGGGAAAAGAGAACAGAAAAACGTAGGTTATCTGAAATGTTATTCATAAGGGATTGAGACATTTTTTTTGATGGTCACATCATGGACATGGCTGCACACAATATCGTAAAACTTTAGACAACACCTTCCATGTTTTCATTTGTTATTTGTAATATAAGAAATTGAGAACAGGATATTGAGTCAGGTGTACTGGAGCAAGGAAAACATTAAAATGTGCAGAGGTACTCCAGTATTAAAACTGGGAAATGGCATTAAAGAAAAATGAAAAAGAAAAATGATCAAATGGACCCTGAACAAGCCTAAACATCAAAGAACAGCTTGACACATATCCAATGGTGACGTCGACGTGTACAAGGGCATTAAACTGTGGATGTGCTATTTTGAGTAAGACCCAAAGGCAAGGCAGATGATGAAACAAGCATGAAAGAGCGTGACCTTAAAACTTTTAACTTTTGGCTTAATCAAACAGTGAACAGGTGATTGCAGCATGCATGCGCTCCCCTCTGTCTTTGTTCCCATCCACTTGAGAAATCCATACGAACTCTTTACAAAGATACAATAGCATGAACAACATTTTCTATAGGACTGAATTAAATATCTTGTTCATCACAGTAGATCATCTGTATGGAATGAATTCTATTGGGTGAATTAGGAACTTAAGTGAATAAGGCTAAGAAAGAATGTGGCATGAGCCTGACCAAGTGCAGGTTGGTATGTCCAAGCTTTGACCTTTTGCCTGCACTACATCACAAGGTCACACGCTTAGACAAACACATAATCTGCTACTGTGATTGGCCCTCAGCTCAGCTCAGCTCCACACTCACCACGGAGCATATAAGAGCTCCAGTGGGTCACCATAAGCCAGTTAGAGGCACACAGTGCTCCAGCTAAAAAAAAAAAAACAGGCAGAAAGCAAGGGAAGAAAGCCAAGATTCACTATACAAATGAGCACTGAATGAGTGCCCGTCTCAGATCTAAGACACCAGTTTTGCTTCCATCGTACTTCTACTGACAAGCCGAGTGACAGAATCTCAGTCAACCAAGAAGAGGTACACATTTTCCATCAACCCTTTGCAGTGACCCCAGGATGTGGGCCATTCTCTGCATCTGCGTTTGTGTATGGGCATGCGGGGTGTCCTCATCTCCGCTGAGAGTGCAGCGTGAGGCCAGGCTGGCCAAGGAGGACGAGGTGAACGTACTGATGTACGGCGTGCTGCAGTTCAGCGAGTCGCTGCACCACATGTACCAGAGCACTGCAGCTAAGCTGGCCCGAGTCACCCGTGCCATTAGCAACATAGAGAGTGTGGTGCAGCGCCTGGGCCGGGACACAGAGCAGGCTGCTCAAAGCGAGGGCCAGATTAAAGAGGGGCTCAGCCTCATCCAGGTGAGGACACGCCATCAAACACACATAAACACTTTGTGAGTCTGGGGTTGCAGCGAAGATCTCCAAGCAGAAAGGCCAGAAGTGTCCAATTCTGGTCCTGGAAGGCTGCAGTCTCGCACAGCTTGACTATTTCCTCTCATGTACTAAATTAGCAGTGCTCAATCCTGGAGATCTACTACCCCACAGAGTTCAGCTCCAACCCTAATAACAACAACATACCTGATTCATGTAATGAAGGCCTTCAGGGACATTTAAATATTACAGACAGGTTAGTTGGATCTGAACTTTCTAGGATGGTAGATCTCCAAGACCACTGAGCACCTCGTAAATAAACTGTGCCAGGCGCCAGATCACCAGGCATGACAGCTGCGAAAGGCAGCAGAAAGGTGATGCCCGGGGTTGGGTGCATGGCATATAAACCTACTGACGTGAATCAGGCAGCAAAACTGTGCTGAACCAAGGCCCTCTATGTCCAGAGCTGGACACCCCTGAGGTAGGCAGCTAGTAGAAACAGGGACATACTGGCTGTTTGACCAGTGTCTGAGCTATGATAAGCCTTTGGGAGGTCACATGGAGGCAAAAGAAAAAAAAAATCAATGTGCTAACGTGGACCTGGAACGTTGGAAGTGTTTTACAGGACTTCATCTAGCTATGAGCCAGAAAGACAATAACACTATACAACCACCATAGTTTTAACAGAATGGGGAAAAAATAAACATACAACACAGCTGCAGGCAGTATTAGACTGGGAGCAGCAGGAGGAGGGCAAAGAACTGAACAGCTGTTGTGTTTTGCAGGCCCAGACGGCAGCGCTACAGGCCCAGACTCAGCAGTACAGGGGACTGGTCAACAGAGTGGAGCTGGAAGATGCCGAGCTAAAGCAAAAGCTGATCAACCTGGAGGCAGACCTGACAAACTTCACCCCCGACAGAATCAGAGCACTGAAGGTGTGTAGCCACACCACCTCTTTGAGTCTCCTGTATTCAATGTACTGTTTTCAACAACAACGGTTGGCAGATATTTTATTAGGAGTCTTGCCCAAAGACTGTTATTGGCCTAGTCCTGACATGCTAAACATGTCTCTGCCTCTAGCAGCAAGAGCTCCTGCTAATTGGCCCTGCTAACCTTCATCTAGCCACACTATCAAAATGCTACCTGAACCCGTTGTTTCACTGTAAAGTTTCAGTTCAAATCGAAAGAAATCTCTCAATTATTCAAATATCTTCATGACAGGAGACAACCAAGAAGCACAACACCCTTCTAGATGACTTGATAAGCTGGACGCAGCAACAGAAACAGCAACTGGAAAGTCAAAACCAGCAGCTGGCAGAGTTACAGAAACAAACAAACGTGAGTGAGCTTTCATTCCGCTGTTCCACTCTATGGTTCACTAAAAGTACGTGTGTCATCAGTAACTGGCAAAACTGGTAACTCATGTCAATGCTTGCCTCTATTTTCAGTCTGTGTCGTAACACTTGACAGTGTTCTGGAACATCACGAGGACGTTTACCCACGAGGACAAGGCTCATCAACACTCCCATATACCTTCACAAAATCTACACGTGCTCTTTCAAAAACAGTACAATGTAAATAGATGTATCTTAACCTTTGTACTCATGTTAAAGATTTAGAGGCAGTCTTTGTGTCCGACTTTATGCACTGTATTTTTGGTTTCTAACTTATAATAAATTAAAACTTCTTTTTTACTGAATGGTGGTTTATTGTTTCATAAACTCTTTTTACATGTCACAAATAACAAAGAAGGGGAAACGCACCGACTGCAGTGTGGTATACAATGGAATGCAATACGTTGCAAAGCACAACATAGACTTAGTGTCCCCCTTATTGAAATCCAGTCCTGAAAGCACTATATCACATTTTGCAGCAGTTAACAATTCAATGTGTGCTGAAGCAGGAAAACCGCTACACTGGCTTGGGGCAAATTACATCTCAAGCCTAGCTCCAGTGACAAATGCAAATGTCTCGTTTTAACTTATGTAAGAGAATATATGTGGTATGTGATAAAGCTGTTTATTATTGCAATGGTGATATGAGATGTGATAATACAAAAATGAAAGAGTATGGTTTCCATACCCAAGTATGGACTACAAAAATAAATGGACTGTCTTTGAAATGTATTGTTATCTAAATCATTTCCACTAGCTTTTCAAGTTTATCCAACACCCAAAAAATAATTGCAATACTTTCCATGCCCAGTATGGATTTAATTAAATTCTGTCCTTTCTAGGTAGAAAAGAAAACACATATAATATCAATATCTGATACTTACTCCTCTCCAACATACAAATTAAAGTAATAACATAACTTATAAAACACTTACTATATAATAATATATTCCAATAACAGCAAACTGCACATTTAACTTTTTTCTTTGCAAACTACAAGGAAAAATAGTGGACACTCCCTTTTTAAAAATTTATAAAATTACATAACTTCCAGCTTTAGTGAAAAACTTAGTCATGCAAATATTGGGCTTAATATTATTTTATTAAACCTGCTTTCAATGGCAAATCTGCAGCAGAATCATACGAGAAAGCCAGGCTTAAAAAAAAGAAAAAAATGTTTCACAAGCACAACATCGATTCATGGCTGGTAAGAACTGTGATATTACTTTTTAATATTTGCTGATCTGAGGTGGTGGTCAAGGTCACCCATGCAGATCACAGAGTAATGTATTTACAGCACTAATGTCAACATTAATGCGCTAATAAGATAACACGATAAACTTAATTAATTTTTAATACATCCTAGACTGACTCTTCATAGTTCCAGCCTGAAGCCTGGCTGCTTGTGTGCGGTGTGTTGCTATGACTGACACCGTGACTGAAGTCCTCTCATTCGCATACAGCTTTTAAATGATCCACTGATGGCTCTTTTGATAAAACCAGTTGAGCCAGCTACTACCATTGTAAATTTGTTTATTATCATATATCAAGTCTGAAGTATTATTTACAAGCAAAGCACAGCGCTGATGTCAGTGTAATATCAGTAGCATTAACACTGGAAGATATCTTCAGCAAGCTTAAGCTGGACGGTGTGTGTGAGCTTTGCATAAAACAACGATGAGCAAACTAATAAAAGCAACAGTAAAGTGGAAAGCTACAGTTCCCCTAGAGATCCTTTACTGTAACAGGAATCCACAAGCTGCATAAACGCAAAACAGCTTCAACTGAAGAGGAGCTGGGACCACTGATTAAGTATATAATGTGTATGTTATATAAACACTTGGTAAACAGTGGTTGGAGCATGCAGCCACTGGACGTCACTGACGAAAATAGGAAACTGTTCACCCTACAGAATCACGTGATTTTCATGTTCACATTTATAAGAACTCTGAAAATTACAGAAATAATATTACTGAATTAAGGAAAGTAATAAATACATTCAGGCAAAGCTCATTTGTTCCTTTACATTGCTATAACAAAATGCACTGCTTTTTACACAGAACAAAATCTCTACGTAGGGAGAAATTTGAGTAAATAAAACTTTAATTAAATTAAATAATTCAATGAATCATGATTAATTATTTTAATCATTTGACAGCCCCATTTGTTTGTTATTTTCAGAGGTACCTAGGCTTATTTCTCTGCTCTATACCCATACACAAACTGTCTGACATTCTGCAGCAGTTTAGAAACATTTTTATTGTGGTAATTCATATCGCAACAATAAAAATACAAAAAAATGCTACACTGTGTAGTATTAGTGTATCTGCGTGTGTAGAGACTGACCTGTAAGCGGTGTGTGGGGTATAAACATAGCGTGCAGGAAACTCCAACACTTCCTTGGTGGGACGCACGCGCAAGTCAGGGTAGGGCTTGACATGGAGCAGTTCAGGAGACAGACAGTAGTGAGGAGCCTCAGGAGCAGGGGAAATATCAATCTTTAACTGAGCTGCAATATAAAGAAAGAGGAGAAGAAAGACAGAGAAACACCAACAGTATGTTACATTTCTCCTAAAAACCTAGTAGCTCACGCTAACTTGTGCCCCTACTGAATGAGTAGCGTGATGTTTACCTGTGACAGGTCTGAGACGGCGCAGCACAGATGACGGCCTCCTCATGTCAGCAAGAAACTTATATAGGTCCTCATCACTCAGCCTGTCTCCCTCCTACAGGACAACACAAACAATCACAACACAGTGTAACCTACATTCAATTTAAATTTTCAATTGGCATTGTCACTATTTTTTCAGTGACAGTTCCTGTAGATTTTTAAAAGTCATCATACATGGTATTACGCATTTTAAGCTCACAACTGTAAAATTAAGCTTTTTTGTGGAGCATACTTTGAGAAAACAAGAACATTTGAATGTAAAGCCCCATGATCAAAACATGTTATGAAAAGTGTGGCTTTGAAAGATTAGCCTCTTAATTACACAGTCTGTTAGGTAACTGATGCTGTTGACATCAGCAAATAATATAATTTTATTCCCATGTCACTTCTGTGAAATGAACAAAGGGAGGGAAGCTTTTTATACCAAGTTGGATTGGTTTCCAAGGCCTGATTACATATTACCAGTTGAGTCTTGTCATAAGCTTGTTTAGCTAGTACATGTGCTCCAAACGGAACATCACATGGAGCCAACAACTGGGCCATTCAGTTATGAGTGCAGGTTTAAACAGGAGTGGCTGCCCAACCCATTCCTGTTCTACGATACACAAGATCTACCCACTGTAGCTCTACAGAAAAGCCAACTGGCCTGTTTAAAGAAGTTCGTCACTGTGAGAGTGGCTGGACGGAAGTTGGTGAAGTTGCACATGTCTTCTCCCACACTCATCCTCTCAAATCCCTTCTTCTTTCTTTCATTCCATGTTCCCTTGCGCTCTGTGAGTGGAGGAGGGGGGGGGGTGATCACAGTGGCATGATATATATTAAAAAAAACTCAGATACAGAGTTGTAAGACAGAGCATGATGTGTATATACAGTAGGGGTGGGAATCTCTAGGCACCTCACGTTTCGATTCGATTACAATTCAGAGGGTTGCAATGTGATTATAAAACGATTAATGAAGCATCTTGATGCATCTTTTTTTTCTATACAGGATTTCTTTTTTCTCACTGAGTGAGGACTTTTAAAGCAAAGTATTTGTAATAGTCTATAATGAATTTACTTCCAATATCTTGTATTAATAAAATTAATGGAAGTGATGTGGCAAGTGAACTGCACGGCTCTCATTGACTGCTCTTGTTTGGAGCATGTGAGACGCAGGCTGCCACTCATCTGTGATAAAATGCGCAGTTACGGTAAAATACGGTGTGGCAATAGATGTCCATGCAGCACATGTTACGGCTGGTTTTCTTTTATCTATTTTTTTTATTTTGTAACTTCGGTTTTGGTCTCGTTGTGGGGGGGATCGCTGTGTCTGTAAAATATCTTCGAGATGGGACGCTAAATCTCAGCTCCAAAGTGTGCAAAATAGCACAAAAGCCCTGGTCCTGAGAACTGGCTTGCAGACTGCAGGTAACATAGCAATGCAGTCTCACCCAGCTGGTAGCTAATGAAAAGGCAAAGAGAGAAATTTAAGACAAATATTTGGAGACGAATAGACTTATTTGTATTTATAAGCAGCGCAGTTGGTTTCCTGGAACGTTAAACCTGCAACGAGAGTCACACACTAAAAAGTCAGCTTCTCTTTCGAATTCTCCTGGTCCACCTTAAATGGTGCCATATTTACATTCTGGCACCTCAGGCAGAATTTAAAATGGAGCAGAAAAATTTGAACAAGAAGCTGGCGAATAAGAAGCAACTTCAGCCCCGTAAAGCAGTCGAATGTTGAGAGACACTTTATAAGAAACTTTTCTACTTTTAAGGAAAAGGTTTCTGGTGGAGATGGGAGGAAAGTGGCTATAGCTAAAGCTTAAAGCAGAGCAAAGTAGCCAAGTTTGCGTTTTCATTCATAATTTTTAGCTTATACTACGACATTATCACATATTGAGACATACTGGACATAAAATGTTGTGGCTCCCAAGGTGGTTTGATTTTTGTTGAGGGGACAAAATGGCTCTTCTTAACTTTTGGGTTGTCGACTCCTGACCTAAACTATCTTTCAATGCAGGGGGTGCCAGTCGGATTTCTCGCTCATCCAGTAGTGTTTTTGTTATGTGCACCTCACAGACTGTCCAGGCGCTGCACTTCCAAGTTCCGTCTTTTGCGTTCCGTCAACATTACGTTATAAATTAAATATTTAGAAAATCGTTTTTTTGACATTTGTAAATCGATTCAGAATCGTCCACGTCCGCATCGCGAGGCATCTAAGAATCGAGTTTTCCCCCCACCCCTAATATACAGTGTGGTCTAAAAGTCTGCCACCACTTTGTAAATCTAGGATTGTTTTCATCTAATCCTGCAAATAAACAACAAAGTTTAACTATTAGCAAAGAAAAGTTATGACAAGTAAGAAGAAGAAGAAATATTCAAGATTCTGCACTATTTGTAGGTTACTATTCAAATTTAAGCAAATTTGTGACCATGTTAAGGCCTTTTTACAAAAAAGTCACTCTTTTTTGGTCTTATTACTTCTATTGTAGCTCGTGTTCAGATGAATCTCAGGTGGATTCGATCTACTCATCAGAGGCTTTTGACACTGTTAGTGATCAGAGTCTGCGCCAGCTCAAGTGCACACTGCCATTATAACAGACAAACACTAAGAAATTCTGAAAGTCATGTTAACATTTTAAAGATTCTTCAAAACACTCAGATTGTTATGCTGATAATATAATTTGTTATGAAAAACTTACAGAATGCAAAATAGAAGCATTTTCACTAGTGGTCTCAGGCTTTTGGTCTTGACTATATTTTGTACATTAGTTTCTCGAAGAGATAGTTTGCTTATTAACATAGAACAAAAAGATTTGACTAGAAGTCAGCTGCAATGGGGCATTATTATTATTGAGATTTACTGCAACCTAATCATATTCACACCTGATTCAAACATACAAATTCTCCAAAAATGTGCCTGTTTTTGCTATTTAATCTGCTCTTCTCTGTTAATGTGATTTTGCAGTGCTGCTGCATTTATTTGAAACGTAAAAGAACATGACCCAAGAGAGCTGATTTTTGAGCATTGAAGTTTTTCCCCCATGTAATATGTCAGAGCCATAGTGTTGTAGTGTATGCGAGGTGTAGAATGTGGAGCAAGAGTGTTTTAAAGTAACCTGTGTCTGAATCGGAGTCAGACCGCTCCAGCCCCCCGACACTGCTGACAATGTTGAGGAGGTGGATGGCCGTCCAAGCGAAGGGCATTCGGAAACGACCCAGCCTACTGCACGACTGCTCTGCCTGAGACTTCAGCTTCTCCAGCTTCTCCTTGTGCTATATAAACACACAAAAACAACGAGACAGGTTGCCTGTTGAAATCCATCAGTCAACAGCCAAAATCAACAGCACTGCATCTCTCACAGTCTAAAAGTTCCCAGGCTGCACAGAACTTGGCTAGAGAATCATACAGTGACTTCAGTGGACTCTGATCATTTCAAAGAACAGTTGCAAATATTGCAGCAGTCTAGAAATTGAGAAATCAATTTATACCAGGTGCATCTGATGACACGTATCCCCTGTAAGTGCACGACCAGCACGTCTAAACTATGGGCAAACACAGAGAGACTGATGGACTGGCAGGTGCTCGTAGGCACGCGCATGCACACACAGACATACACAGAGACACATTTACCTTAGTAGAATCTGATTCTTTCATGACCATATATGGCTCACAGCACTCTCCTATATCTCCCTGCTGCAGCACTTTCTCCAGCTGGAATACAGACACACAAACACATCCAAACTAAGTCCATGCTCTCCCCAAACAGAACAGAACCCACTTAAAAGTCATAAAACTCATGAAACGCTCTTAAAAAAAATTAATAAAAAATCATTTAGATTGTAACAAAATTCTATAGGGAGTAGCATTATACTTAAATTTGGTTTAGACAGCGTAAATTAATGGTCTTGGGCTTGTCTCAGTTGCTACTTACACCACTTACTTGCTCGAAAATCATTCTTGAGAACAACCAAGAGTGATGCCTCCATCTCAGATAACTGGAAACTGAATATTTTTCCTTTTTCTATCATGACTGAATATCAACAAAACCGTCAAATAGAAAAAAACTGTTCTTTCTTTATATGTTGAAATAAAATCAATATACTGCTCGTTGATCCTTTCAATGATGCTTATCTGGATATTGTTTGTTTGTTTTTGTTTACTGGTCCCAAAATTCCAATATCCCCGGTCAGAATGTTGTTATAACTATTTTTTCATTTAATAATAAAAATAGATATATGTTGTTTGGTTCATATTCAGTTGACTTCAGGTTATTTTTCTGAATAAGTTTTGTGAATAAGTTTTAATAATAATAATAATAATAATAAAAATAAATAATAGAGCACTTTTCATACACAAAGTAGCTCAACGTGCTTTACAATTTAAACAATAAAATTAAGTAAAAAAAATAAGTAAAAATTTTAGAGAATGGACAGAGAATCCCCTTAACCAACATTTTCTACCAAAAGTTACAACAAAGTTGTACTAAGACTATAACATAATAATAATTAATAATATTTTTAGGCTAAATAATATTTAAAATGTTATATTTACTATTTTTTTCCTCTTTTTTCTTTTTCTTTTTATATTCTGAAAATCTGTTTTTGTTCATATCCCGTTTTAAACTCAGACCCAGCTACTACAAAGTCTTGGTCTTGAATCTGACTCTATGTGTCCAGGTCTCGTTCTTGATGTGGACTCGCCTCTAGTTGTCTTGACTGCCACTAATAAGCAGTGAGATCTCCAGGAGCCAGGTTGGTGACCTCTGATCTACTAGATAAGCTCTTAACTCAACGATGTTACAGGTTCCTGACCAGAATGTCCCCTCACAGCCACTGTGGGCCTGTGCCCCCTGGTGGCTGTACCTTTATGACCAGGAAGATGTCAGGAGAGGGGTAGGTGATGGAGAAGATGGCAGAGCGGGCGAGGGTGGATATGGCCGTATGGGGGGTGTGGGAGCGCAGCAGGCTCTTCATCTGTTCTGAGTTCAGGTCAAAGTGGAAGTTCTCTGAAATCTGGGACAAGATGAAGGAGAGAATGGACAGGAAAGGAGATGGACAATTACAGAACTACAATTACAATCTTCATCCATAGATCATTACATAAAACTATTTTGAAAGTATTTAGTATTTTAAGTAGTTTTAGAACAATTAAGTAGTTTTAATGCAACACATAACCACCAAAACTGCAGCACTAAACCTACATATGTACCTTTTTCTTTTCCTTCACATCATACAGCGCCAGTGTCCCAAATATTGGTTCGATTTCAATTTCAAACCTAGAAGAGCAACCAAATCAGGTGTAGGTGTCAGGATCTTGTGCACTGATGGAGACAGCTATGTGATATACAGTGGCGTAACTATGTGGTGGGGGGCCAATTGCACAAGAAATCTATACTGGGCAACTCATACAGATAGTGACTATTACATACCCACAACTTTATTGTGAACCTTCAACCTCACTCACTTTATGTGCAGTCATTGTAATCTGTATGCTGCACTTTTATTAGTCTTTGTCGTTACATTACTAAATACTATTAATTATCAGTGTACTATTACTGTTGCTGTGGTACAACCATCGGTCTATTTTCTCTACTGCCCTGTGCTCAATGATTGTATAGCTGTAGTTATTGTATATTTGGATAAGAAATAATTGTATAGTGTTTGTACAGTTTGTCAGTATTTATTGTCTGTCTGCTCTGATGTCTGTTGGTGTTTAATGGTAGCATCCTGTCCTGAAAAACCTACATTTTGTTCCATTCTGAATACATCTGTGATGAGAACAAGGCTGACTTTGACCTTGAATTTGAAAGTGCCATTTTTTTAAACAAAATTCATCTTCAGTTAGCTTCCATCAGTCAACACTACACAGACAGCCCCGACGTCTGTTACTCCTCCTCCTATAGCGCATCTCATCCATGCTGATACTTTCCAACCTGCAACATGATATGTTCACTGTTTTTATTTCTAAAATCTTAGATAGCTAGTTTAGTATAAACCTTTAGGTTAACGTTTGATGCTAGTGGGAGGATTTGCATGACTTCAGAGCAGCAACATGTTTGAATCATTATAGTAAGTAAAAAAGGAAATCACATTGTTTTTTTTATTCATTGAAAGTAAATTCTGCATGGAGGGGTGTTGTTTTTTTCTGCACTGGGGCCCATAAGAACTAGTTACACCACTGATACTGTTTAAGAAAGTATGGTATGAATGAATGCATGGGGAATGTGTGGGCTTGGATTAGAAAGCAGGCAGACTAAACTCACTTGAGAGAAAGACACTTGACCATGATCCGCTGGCCTGTGTGTTCTCTGGGCACCTCAGGGACTGAGCACCTCTCCACAGCCTCATCCTGCCAAACGCATATGCACACAACGTGAGATAGAAAGCTCCACAGCAACAGTGCCATGGCAACGTTGACAAAGGCACCAGAGCAATGTGTACACAGATATAAAGAGGCACCAGCAGTGGAGATGGTAATGAGGGGATGCAATAACGCTCTAGTCAAGGGAGCTAAAAGAAAAAGAATTCTGAGAAAGGTTTATTAGACAGATGGCTGGAAAAGGGTGAATTGTTCTCCTGCGCTTCGTCTGACACTTAACATCAGGTTTTTTATAGTGTAGAGAATGAGAGAAAAACGTTTGTTTGTACAGTTTTTCCATCAGGCTCACATGTACCCACAGACCCACAAAAAATTACTGCAGGGGTCTACAATCCTGTCCATAAATGATCAGGGTAGCTGCAGGATTTTTATTCCAATGAAGTAGGAGCACACATAAGGATTATAATCAGAGACTAGTTAAATAAGCAGAATCAAATTTGACCGATATGAAAACCTGCAGTCACAGTGGCTCTATATAGACGAGACTGGACACCCCTGTTCCATTGTTTAAGGTTCAAACCTCATCTGGTGCAGGATAAAGCCCCAGCAAGTCAGGGTGGCGCCCCTGCTGACGGTTCTCAGTGTTGCGGCGGTCCATGTCCTCAGCAGCCGTGCGCTCCAGCAGAGACGGCAGAAGAGCATCTGGGGATGAATTCTTCAGGTCAAAGATACTGGAGGCCCAGCTGCCCCGTGGTGTGTCATCCAGAGACACTGATCTCCTCTTAGAGTCATCCTAAACAAACAGGCAAATGCATATTATGTTTAAGAGTACCATAACTGTATGCTACACAGGCCTCAAGCCCCCTGCATACATATCCAGGTAGTTAAAAGTGCAACCAAACAATGCAATGTTTACAACCAAAGAAAGAAACGCTCTGTGTAAAAGTCATTTGTCATTGTCTTTAAGTGTCTTTCATCATGAAGACTCAAATTACTTTGTAGGCTTTTATCAGCCATTTTATAAAAATGAGGCGCGGGTCCAAACATGTTTAGATCGTGTGACATCAACTGGGCAAACTCGCTGTAGAAGAAAAAGATTTGCATGCTCATTGGTTAAAGCTGCTAATGCAATGCTAGCCACTTTTCCACAGTTTATTCAGTGCAGTACATGATCGGTGAGTTGATACATGATACATGATCAAAAGTGACGGGGAATCTACAGAAAGTAATGTTAAGCTGAAAAAAAACCCCACAAAAACGAAGGAAGAAAACTAAGAGACCGGCATCAGTAAAGAACCAGAACCAGGGAAAATATCAGTATCTTCTTTTCCAAGTGGAACAATCTTATGAAGGACAGAGGGCGTTGATCGTTCCTAAGGGAAAGATAGGGTCAAATACTTTAGTTCTAATCAGGCATTGTCAACATGTCCAAAGTCTTAAGTTTAAATATGTATCAAAGTGTAACGGTATTTTGGTGCTGACATACATGCTAAAAGCATACCCACTACATACCAAGTGAATGCTATGATCAGTGTAGAAACAGAAGTCGTCCACATGACTTTAGTATCCATTCTGTAGCTCTTAGTATTAATGCAATAGTGACTGGTCCATCAGGAAGAGTAAATAATTCACTAAGCAGTCTTGCTGTCAGTCTGATCTCTTATAGTTACCAGTAACTTATCTCTGACATCTTTTGAGCGACACTGACAAAACAGCTATCACCTGTCATTCCATCATCAAATAAGAAGAGGGAAACCGCCTCTCCACAACACCAGGGGGCAGTAAAGACACACTGTATGACCCACCCCTTTAGGTGTCAGTATAGAGCTGCAAGAACATTGCCATACTGGTTGTTTCGTAAGGAAAAGTAGAAAAACGCTTATTGCTCATTTAAACTGGACATGCTTCAGTGTGAATGTAAACTGTAGTTAAAAACCCGGTAAAGCTGACACAATTAACCTTTATAAGACCTAGTACAATACCTGGGTAATTACTAGAACGGTTGTGTGAACAGAAGATGATACATTACAACGCAAGGACTCTATTAAGGAATAATTTTAAAAAAGTGGAAAAACCTGTATGACAAATGAACACGTCCAAATAGGTAATGCACCACAGTAAATATGTCTTACTCACAACCGCACCATCTAACACAACCACACCTGATCATCCTGTCGTTCCGCTGCAGCAGCTTCATCTAGTTCAAACGTCTGCTTGACCAGCCCCTTCTGCTTCTCCCTCTGCCGCTCTGTGTTGTGAGGAGTCTGCATGGAGCTATAGCGCTGATACCTGAGAAAGAATGTCATTATATCCATAAACATCATAGACAGAAACATTTAAATTGACATTAAAAACACTTTAAAGGAATTTCACTCCTCTGAAATGTGCTAAAATTCCAAATCACAAATTAAAGACAATAAGGGGCAAAGTTAGCAAAATGAGAGTGACTAGTTCACTCATTTTCATGTCAGTTGGCCATGTTAGCATTTTTGGGTGGAGTACTTCTTTAACACACACAGATCCTCCTACTCACTTCCTCTGAATGATGAGCCAGTCATCGGTGTACACCCCCAGCGCATCTCTAACTCTCGGATCCACTGTGCTGCAGCACAAAACAACACTGCGTCAGAGCTACTATGAAACACCAATTAATCTCTTTAATACAGTTATAAGCAGGACAGAAGAGATTATCCATAATCAGCAGCTTATCTGCTTACCTGTGGAGGCACAAGGAGGTTATTCTGAAAGAGTATAGTGCTTGTGAGAGTATGTGTATGTGTGCAAAGAGGGCTCACTCTTCCTCAGGCAGGGCTGGCTCCAGTGTTGTGCACTCTCTCTCCTGCAGAATGAGCTCCAGGTCATCATTAGGAAACTCCAGTAGTTGCCTGAGAGGTCCAGGCTCAGGACTGGGGGCATGACTGCTCACATATTCCTCATAGTCTACCGGCTCCACTACCTCTGTAAGGGGCACCTATAACGTACAGGCACAGGAAGAGAAGGTCACTAAAGGCTCGTTTATTCTCAATGTTAAATACGGATACGAACACAGTGTTCTGTCCATACTCTGCGTTCATTTTGTCTGTATTTGTGCATGTTCTCTGAAAGCTTACGGATACAGATTAAATGAGGCTGTGGGCGCAGTGTAACCAAAGTTCACTCGAGACACTATGCCAATTTCTCTCATTGGTAATGTAAGGGGAAAAAATTGTCCGTCCACACGTCATAAAGGATCTAATGGCCTCACAGCCCACCACAGTCTACACTGGTGCCTCTTTCGTCTCTTTTGTTAGTTTGTACGTTATTACAACCTCCTCCACTATTGCCAAGTTTGTTGTTGACAGAAACGTTTCACTCTGGACTGCCCTCTAGTGGATGTATTGGTTAACACTCATGTCAACGTAAGGGTCACATGGAAGTATGAGGGCAATGACTGTCACGTTATTTGAAACGGACGTGTTCTTTTTCACATGTAAAGAGGGTATACATGAACCTTAAGACTACCTAAGCTACCTAACTAACAAATAATTATTTTTATAATCGATCAACCAAAAGGCTATAATTGAATTAATAACAAGTCTATTAAGCTTTCTTTGGTTCCGCTCTCTTTGCCACCACCATCATTCAAAGTTCCTTTAGTGCAACTAGCAATTTCTTCAACAAGAGAAGCCATATCGCCCCAGTACTTCCTGCAGAACACTGCAATCTATCATAGACTTCTAAAGTCATCATCCTGTAGTCAGCGTCTTGTCCACATTAGGAACTCCAGTTCGTATTTGATTATCTCTATAAGAAAAATGAATTGTGTTTTCGCCTCCATGGCACTCAATCAATCAGCTTGTCATTGCTCTAATAGTTTGCTGAGCAAACAGACAAGTAAACACTACTCCAAATTTGAACGTTTGTTCATTTTGCATTAAAAAGCAGCTGACATTAGATTAGAGGTCTGTGCATGACTGATTTTTTTCCCATTCCCACCCGCAGAAGTACTTTATTGACTGCTGTTTCATTTCACTTTTCTCCAAGTAGTTTGCCACCCCTTAAAAACACTGGTTCTAAACTGGACACATTTTCAACACTCTGGCAACACCCCTACCAAAAAGCCTTCACCAGGATCAAAAAAAAAAAAAACCTGTTCATTCAAGTCTGCCACCAGGAGTTACGGTGCATACACATCCCTGCTGACAACAGAACAATATATTTTTTTTAATCTCAGCATGTACAACTGCAGCTTTTTGTGTGCTACCATGTTTCTGTATCACAATATAAAATATGCATGAGGTTTCTTTTCTTGTTTAATGAACAATGTTTCTTTCCAAGCAAACACGTGAGCTCATTCAGAAAGCAGTTCAGGTGGATAAGAACTTATTATTGTTTTATTTAATCAGAGCAATAATAAGGTGTGACTGATGTGTGCCTTACAGACCTATTCATGTGTGAAACAAAATAGGGCTGGCCTGAAAAGCATTTTATAGGCTTTGGGTACTTGTTGGTATTCCGGACGAGTACACGAATATTTGTTCTTAAAATACCCCTGAAAAACAAATTTATCTACGTATCATGATTAAGCATAATTTTAAGCATGTTTGTTACTTAAGTTCATACATCCAATTTCTTAATATGCTGAATCAGCTGAAATCCAACGCACCGTTTGTTGCTATTACAGAATTCAAAATGAATGCCCTCTCACTAAAGCACAGCTCTTATGAGTCACTTGTTTTTGAGTTTATGAGTCACTGTTTTCATTTTTTGACCAGAATTTTATGTGGCTAGCTTGCCATTTTATTTTTTTATCATGGAAAGCAGCACTGAGGGCAGCATCCATGCTGAGTTGAACACGGTCATAGTCAGGTTTAACGCAGTCATGGTTCTCTCGATGCACAGCCTAAACAGACTATAGCTAAAGTCACTAAAGTTAACTTCACCTCCAAACCAGCAGCACTGGTGTTCCCCTCCTTCATCACTGTCAGAACTCACCACAGCTAACACTTCTAAGGCTCTGAGCTCCCTAGTTTTTTCGTCGTTCTCACCAGAGCCTTGCACTGCTCATATTAATTACTGCTATACTTACATATTTGAGATGATTCATCGAAGTTGTTGAGCCCCCGTGGATTACCAGCCTCTTACTGCACATCTGCACTGAGCATCTTTTATCTAACAATTTAAAGCGCTTCCATGATCTCTTATGCATCTGTGCTCTATTAGTTTAAACATCAAGAGGAAAGTGTGAAGAGACCAAGTTCCTGATTACCAAACTGAGAACCAAATATCAACATAAAAAACAAATACTCAGGTATTCAAACTATTCAGCCCAGCCCTAACACAAACTGAATAAATTCTATGAATTCCCAGCTTTGCTAGGTCATGTTCTTATGTATAAACATCAAATAAATGTGGAAACAGCCCCGAGAAATCGTGGTAATAATAAAAAAAAAAGTAAATCAAATAGCAGAAATAGTCTTTTTTTGATCTGCCTTAAAGGGTTAACAGCATTCTCATGATTACGCTGTAAAAAGTGACTTGGGTTTATGAAAGGCACTATCTAAATAAATCTTAATAAAAAAATGATGGATTGTGTATCGGTGGTGGGGGAATGAATCAGATCCAACCCTATAACAAATCTAGCCTGTGTGATGTCATGTTGTTTGCTATGTATGACTTCCTGTGGGGTATGTGAGTGTTTGACTAGCCTGAATTAAAGTAAAATAATGTGTAAATTCAAATAAGCTCATTTTAAAGCATAGTATTTTTTTCAAGAAGAAATATCACAAGAAAGAAGGAATATCTCTCTTGTCAACCTACACTGCAGGTCTGCCTTACAAACTACACTTCACATGGAAATCTGCGAGACTGAGGGAGGGTAGTGAGACTTTGAGGGCAGAAGAGAAAGCGACTGCGGTTTGTGATAATTACCACTTCCCTTTCCCACTACTGTTCATAAAGCTCTTGGCTTTACTCTTACACAAGGGAAAAAGAAACATGGTAAAGCAGCCAAAGTAAAATGCCAGGAGATTCCAGACTGGTGTGAGAGACTGACATCATGATCTGCGGTATCAGATTGTGCTTGTAAAGCCTCCTTTCATCCGAGGTAGCTTTCAAAGCAAATACTTGGCATAATCTTTCAAATTCCACCCCCATCCTTGGAGACAGTCTCCACAGCTCAGGTAAGCAAAAATAAAACAGGAAGCCACATACTGCAAAAACACATCAACAGGCAAAAACTCACCGGCTGATGGGCCCCAGCTCGTTTTTTGGACAGCTGAGGAGAGCCATACTCCCTGGATACCTGCTTCCTGACCTCTGCAGCTACCGTCCTAAGAGAGAGAGAGAAAAAGAAAGAGGGTCAGAGAGAGACTAACACTATTTAAACTGACTATGGCTCATACAGAGGAACTGTTCTGCTGAAAAATCTATTTTACACAAATTTCCCCCTTAATTCAAACGCAGTAAATCAGCTAAGACATGCTTGCTGTCTAAAGTTTTCTTCTTTAGTTTTGCACTGGAACTACAAGGCTAACGTAGCTAACAACTAACAGAAATGTCTAACCACCAATTATGTTTATGCAAGCTGCATGCTTAAATCACTGCACACTAGCCTTGGACTGGTGATTGATATTATCAAATATCGAATATCGCAATAGTTTAAATTAAGTGCTGGTATTGCAAATTATTTAGTTTTCTTTGTTTTGCCATTATTTAACCATTCTTGTTGTATTCATTCTAATCTATGGTTAATTTAAAAATGTACACAACAGAAAGGATAGCACTTAACCATAGACAGTGAAAACAGAACATCACTAACTAATTAACTACACCACCACTTTTAAAAATTACAACGTAGATTTTCAGTCTGGCAAAGAATGCTGGGGTACAAGTAAAAGAACCAAAGAAACTCTGGTGCATGAGATCTGCTCCTTGGTAGACAGTAAAATAGACGAAGATGTTCAGAAGAAGGGGTCCGATTGCGCCAACATTTTGGTTTCCAACCAAACAAATGCAGAGAACCACTTGATGTTAACAGTGTTTCATGCTGTCTTGTCCTTATAAATGATGTAATATCAGAATCTAGCCCAGGTGGTAATTACATGGTAATTATAGCACCATTAGCATAAAGGTAATACAGGCCTTTAGAACTAAATCTAGATCCTGATGATACTGTTTACCGCACTAATTCTGCAAACGATAATCTTTTGTCTAAATTTACATTATCATCCAAGCATATCACACACCTGCCTCAAGCTGCACTGAGCTGTTAAGTAATCTCGAACGGACTTGCTTATCTGGTTTCTGAATGGCATACTGTTATCTGTAAGTATGAACAAAACTCAGGCTTCAAGACGGCTGCTACTGCTGTTTTAGCTATGCAGCATACTATTTTCATTTTGCATTGTTTTAACAGCCACTTTATTAATTATAATAGCATGAAGTATGTCCACACACTGCCAAACAAACAATCTGCGATTAAAACTAAAACATGGATGATCAACTGCATGATGAATTTGCAGTAGATGCTGCCAAGTGGGATACTGCAGCAGCAATTTTGAAAGAGCACCAAAGCTGAGGCTTTTGAGTGATGTTGGAGTTCTGGCAGAAAACAGGCACGATGTCACAGCTCTGCCCATTTATGGCCCAACAGCAAAAGAGCAGGCTCAGCCCTCAACAAAGCCCCAGCAACCCCCGCGCCCTCCTCGTCCTTTCAAAGACAGCGTGCAGCTGCTCCCTCACAAACTGGCTCAGTTGTTCAAAGTCACACGAGTGTGTATATACACACACACACACAGCTGCCAGGGTTCCAGATTTCCCCTTTGACACTCCCCATGATAAACCCCGGCTGTCTCTCCTTATGTGTGCTATTTGTTCTATAGTGCAGCATGGTACGCTCACAGCCCCTTAAACAAAGAAATACTTTGGCAAAAAAAACAAAAATACAATATTTTTCCCTTAACCAAATATAGTGGATCAGCCAAGATGCGTCTGGTGTCCACAGTTTGCTTCTTAAATCTTACACTGGAGCTCAAAGGCTGGCATAGCTGACCAATGGTCAAAAGTATGCTGTACAGCTAAAAACAGAAGTTTCGTAAAACCTCTGTCTGTATTTTTGCCCATTAGATAGGCCAATGTAGTCAAACTAGTACTAGGCGAAGTGCGTGACTAAATCGTTAGTAACTAGATCAAGATGTTAAAGTCAATCTGAAACCAAAACTGGCCCTTTTTCACCTTGTTAGCTCATATTAAGCATGATTCCTAACATCACTTAAAAGACACAGTTCTTATCTTTCTGCGATTTTTGTTCAAAGTGTAGTTAAATTAGACCCACCTCAAAGATGACTGCTGACTTTTGATCATCAGTAATAATAATAACCAACAATATCATGTTTCCCTTCCACCATCGAGTGAAACACTCTACTGTTTTACTGAGAAAAACTCTTTCATATTATTACAGTCTACAAAATTGGACAAAAGCAAAGACAAACATTTTTCTAAATACTACTGTTTTTAGCTATCCAGCATACATTTGACCATTAGCTACATTAGCCTTAGAGCACTATAGCTCATAGAATCAAACTTCAGATGCCAAGCATGTCTTGGCTGATCGGCTGTATTTGGGATAAGAAGAAAGTTGTGTGAATTTAATTCTTTGCCAAACTATTTGTCTAAGTGGTAGGGACAGCTTGTGCCTCTTAACTACCCGCACCATCATCCAAACAGACACAACTCCTTGACCTCAACTCAACATACTCCAGTGGAGAGCAGGCCTGTGGACCGGATGAGAGACCTCTCCCAGGGGTCAACATTGTACTGCACTACTGCGGCTGGCCAGGAACTGATTTCCTGAGATAATGAATCGGTCAGAAAACGCCTTATAGAACAGTACAAGAATGTCAGTTTGAAGCTTTGTTGTGCTCATCTGAAGTGTGAAAAACCTTCAAACTCAATATGGATGCTAGTGCACATGGTCACAACAGGGAAGCAATACAGCTGAGACCAAGATCCAAAGATTTTGTGTCTTTCTACAGGTCTTCAAGAACAACTGCAGAATATAAAGGCAATGTTTACACAGAGTCAATAATGTATGCATGAGTGCTGTATGTATAATGGACGTCCATTTCCCACCTCAAGAGGAAAAAGGAAAACCCGTCTGCTCTAAAAGCAACAGCCGGAATGGACCACACACCCTTTCCTGTATCCTGCACTCAAACAATGAACTCAGCCACACTGGAAGAAAGATAGGTGGGACACTGCAGAAGCTAACAGCATTATAATGAACAGGTTTTAGAATAAATGTGGAGGTCACATCACAGAGGCACCACATAAGATTTGAAACTGGCTCGTTTTCCACATAAAAACTTGCACCAATAATGCAGGAATTAGGTAGTGTAGTGTATGTATCCATGGTACTATGTGGGGCATATGTTGTGTGCTCCAATGCCACCACAGTAGACAAAGTCATGGCCCACTCCTAGTACCAAATTTAGTGAGATTTAATCTGGGACAGGAATGTATTCACCTGTACGGTGAAATGTGACTGCTATTTCTTAGAGCTTCCTTCCTTGTCTGCCTGCATCACTGCAAACACTGATGTGCAGCTTAGCCGTCAGAAGGACTGGAGTAAACAGTGAGATAACAGTTAGCACCGTTTTCAAACAGTCAATAGTTAGTCCTAAATCCAGAGAGAGAGCTCAACTTAAACAAAAGGAGAACTTGTATTTCCTTGTTCTGCATTCCAAATGAAAGTAGAAGAGCGATTGATAGTGTAATGACTAAATGAAACCCGACCTGAAGCGGTTTATGTGGAAAAGACGTAACTAGCTAGTTAGCCGAGTTTTATTCATTTTAGGCAACATTTATGCTAAACTGACGAACCGTCTCTGTTCTACGGGAATAAAAGCACGAATAAACTACAGTGATACTCGCCAGTCCAGCTCGCCTATTAGCTAGCTTAATTAAATTAGCTAACGTTAACATAACGCAACCAGAAATCGATAGCCTTCATACATGGCCGCATAACTTTTCCCCAGACACGGGACACAACCTTCCGGTGACTTCTAGGACAAAAATATGGATAATGCCGGTTATATGTATAGCAACGTGTGATTCTTTTTTTGAGGAACGACGCCAATAAGGACAGCAGTGTTAATTTCAAATGGGTCTGAGGCGCCTTTTCGGCGAGCTAAACAAAAGGCTCCTCCGTGTCCAGCCTCCAACCGTCGCGGTTCATGGCAACCGATCTGATCATGCGCTTTAGCGGACAGCCCGACCTAAAGGAGCACGGCGAGGGCAACCGCCGCCTCGCCGCTCTCACTCACAGACAAAAACAATCAACAGCAGCCTGTACGGACCTGTTAATCTTGTGAGCAAACGCTCTCCGCTCGCTCGCCAGGCTTGCCATCCTATCCGAGCCTGAAGCGCTGCTCCCCCGAAACTCTCTTCGTCTAAGTTGGCTGATTATTTGTTGTGCGGTACTTTGGACATCGCTTCCTTGTGTCCAGTGCAGGGCGTGCTGCTTCCTCCTAGCGGTCAGGGGCCAACATGGCCGAGCTCCACTCCTCTCCACACCGGCTCCGTAAACACCTGAGCTCACTCACTCAGCGAACAGGCGACACCATGTGACCGAGAGAGCAGCTACAGGCCGCGCTCGCGCCGAGAGAACTGCGGTGAATGACGGTGGATCCCGATCTACAAGAGGAGGACCGTTTAAGAATCGACCAAGATTCCTTCACTCTATTCCCCTCTGCTGACAAGAATGAAAGATGTTAAGGCAAAGGGTGGACACAACAAACGGGTTATTCTCCGTTTGTAGTGGGAAACCATGGCACAAAGGCTGCAGGGCTTAAAATTTTAGACACGGTCCCATAAGTCAGTATGTACATTTACACAGTTGATATATTAAATAACACTTTTCCCTTATGATTTCTCTGATTTTTCTTTTTTTATCCTGTTTCACAGTCGCTCTGCAGATGTAAAACAGCTCGTCACATAACCAATTGTTAACATTTGAGAAACCATTTTTAATAAAAAACAATATTTTTAAGAGGTTTAAACTAAATTAGGAATTTGTATAAAACAGATTTATGTTTACTTTTTATATCATTAACACGATACTACATTTAAAAAGTATGTATTTTATTATATTTCATAAAAAATACAGGACTCTCGTAATACATTTTAACATAGTATTTTCAACTCTGTTAAAGTGCTTCTTTGGGTCGGGGCTCAATAGAGATGAAGCATCTCAATGTATAAGAAGGCAAGTCCATACTTGTTTATTATATTTCATTAATTTGTCAATAATTTTGTTTATCAGGCATCACATAGCACCAGCGACACATATAAGTTATGTGCTGCCTTATAAACAAAATTATTGACAAATTAAAAATTTGTCAAAATAATGCCATATATCATTTTTATTACTGATTTTAAATACAACCCCATTTCGAAAAAAAGTTGGGACGCTGTGCAAAATGTAAATAAAAACAAAATGCAATGATGTGCAATTCATGTAAACCCTATATTTAATTGAAAATAGTACAAAGACAACAAATCAAATGTTGAAACTGAGAAATTTTATTGTTTTTTTGAAAAATATGTGCCCATTTTGAATTTGATGCCAACAACACGTTTCAAAAAAGTTGGGATGGGGGCATGTTTACCACTGTGTTTCATCACCTCTTCTTGTAAAAACACTGTAAGCGTTTGGGAACTGAGACCGACCGCTGTAGATTTGAAAGTGAAATGTTTTCCCATTCTTGCTTAATATAGGATTTCAGCTGCTCAACATTTCGGGGTCTCCTTTGTCATATTTTTCATTTCATAATGCGCCAAATGTTATCAGTGGTGACAGGTCTGGACTGTAGGCAGGCCAGTTTAGCGCCCAGACTCTTTTAATACGGAGCAATGCTGTTGTAATACATGCAGAATGGGGTTTAGTATCGTCTTTATGAAATAAGCAAGGCCTTCCCTGAAAAAGATGTCATCCGGATGGCAGCATATGTTCCTAAAACCTGTATATATCATTCAGGATTAATGGTGCTTTCACAGATGTGCGTCACCCATGCCATATGCACTAATGCACCCCTATACCATCATGAATACTGACTTTTGAACTGTGCACTGATAGCAGGCTGAGTGGTCTTTAGCTCGGAAATGGGGTTATAGTTGCATGAGGTCACCTGACCACCAATGAGTCAGCCAATTTACAAAATCCTCAGTTTTAACCAGAATGTCACTGGTGTCACAGTCACTGGTGTTAAACCATTTTTAAATAACACCAGTGACATGTTGTGACACCAATAACTAATGTTAATGTCATGAATGATCAGAACATTTCTTTAGTCCTGAGACTGGACAGTTTAAAAACAAATGGTGTTTTGTTCTAAACCATGTCCTCTGCTGCCTACTAAATAAAATAGTACATTCATTATTTTTTCCGTTTACTGGAAAACATATTCAGTGTAAATGATAGGTTGCCAATATTCAAAATAACAATTACAAAATTCAATTGCTGAGATGTAAACAAAGTCATTCAGAATGGTTTGATGTGAAATTGTTCACTGAAGAGAAACTTACTGACTCAACAGAAATATAGTCATTTTACTCTCTATCCAAAACAACTACCAAACCTACATCTATCTTCTGAGTTTTTATAAGTAATGTTGATAACTATGAAACAGTAATAAATATGTAAAAGTAAAAATACTTATGATACTTTTTTGCTTTACAACACCCTGCATGCATCTGATTTCAAAAATATGTTTGAGGCCAACAGCTTATCTCAAAACTGTCATAAAACAACATCTCAGACATCAGGCAGTATTAGTAACCATTTCATGTAGTTGCTTTCTGTGAGGAAGCTTTTAGAGGCATTAAACTGTTTGGGTGTCTGGTTCCTCCCACTATCACTGTGAGCAATTCTGACTATAGTTTCTCTGGAGTGGAGCATCTCACATCAAACCACTCTGACTGAGTTCATATTTTAATGATTGAATTATGAACACATTTTGAAAAATCAGCGCAATTCCATTTTAAGTACTTTTCGGTGTTAGAAAAAAGAGAAACATGTAACAGTAAAATTACACAGAATCCTCAAACCCCTTAATATACAGTGCATCTGGAAAGTATTCACAGCACTTCACTTTTTCCACATTTTGTTATGTTACAGCCTTATTCCAAAATGGATTAAATTCATTTTTTCCCTCAAAGTTCTACACACAATACCCCATAATGACAGTGAAAAAAGTTTGTTTGAATGTTTTGCAAATTTATTAAAAATAAAAACAAAAAGAAATCACATGTACATAAGTATTCACAGCCTTTGCTCAATACTTTGTTGAAGCACTTTTGGCAGCAATTACAGCCTCAAGTCTTTTTGAGTATGATGCTACAAGCTTGGCACACCTATTTTTGGGCAGTTTCTCCCATTCTTCTTTGCAGAACCTCTCAAGCTCCATCAGGTTGGATGGGGAGTGTCGGTGCACAGCCATTTTCAGATCTCTCCAGAGATGTTCAATCGGGTTCAAGTCTGGGCTCTGGCTGGGCCACTCAAGAACATTCACAGAGTTGTCCCGAAGCTACTCCTTTGTCACCTTGGCTGTGTGCTTAGGGTCGTTGTCCTGTTGGAAGATGAACCTTCGCACCAGTCTGAGGTCCAGAGCGCTCTGGAGCAGGTTTTCTTCAAAGATGTCTCTGTACATTGCTGCATTCATCTTTCCCTCGACCCTGACTAGTCTCCCAGTTCCTGCTGCCAAAGAACAACCCCACAGCATGATGCTGCTACCATGCTTCACTGTAGGGATGGTATTGGCCAGGTGATGAGCAGTGCCTGGTTTCCTCCAGACATGACGCTTGGCATTCAGGCCAAAGAGTTCAATCTTTGTTTCATCAGAGAATTTTGTTTCTCATGGTCTGAGAGTCCTTCAGGTGCCTTTTGGCAAACTCCAAGAGGGCTGTCTTGTGCCTTTTACTGAGGAGTGGCTTCCGTCTGGCCACTCTACCATACAGGCCTGATTGGTGAAGTGCTGCAGAAATGGTTGTCCTTCTGGAAGGTTCTCCTCTCTCCACTGAGCAATGCTGAAGCTCTGTCAGAGTGACCCTTGGGTTCTTGGTCACCTCCCTGACTAAGGCCCTTCTACCCCCACCATTTAGATTGGCCAGGCAGCCAGCTCTAGGAAGAGTCCTGGTGGTTCCAAACTTCTTCCATTTACAGATGATGGAGGCCACTGTGCTCATTGGGACCTTCAATGCTGCAGAAATTTTTCTGTACCCTTCCCCAGATCTGTGCCTCGATACAATCCTGTCTCGGAGGTCTGCAGACAATTCCTTGGACTTCATGACTTGGTTTGTGCTCTGACATATACTGTGAACTATGGGACCATATATAGACAGGTGTGTGCCTTTCCAAATCATGTCCCATCAACTGGATTTACCACAGGTGGACTCCAATCAAGTTGTCAAAACAACTGAAGGATGATCAGTAGAAACAGGATGCACCTGAGCTCAATTTTGAGTGTCATGGCAAAGGCTGTGAATACTTATGTACATGTGATTTTTTGTTTTTTTATTTTTAATAAATTTGCAAAACATTCAAACAAACATTTTTCACTTTGTCATTATGGGGTATTCTGTGTAGAATTTTGAGGGAAAAAATGAATTTAATCCATTTTGGAATAAGGCTGTAACATAACAAAATATGGAAAAAGTGAAGCACTGTGAATACTTTCCAGATGCACTGTAATATCAAATATATCACTTATATCAGTATTTAATTGGTTCACTCCACTTGGTCCACTCCAGTTTTGTGCACCCTATGCCACCAACCAATTACAGCTGTGTCCACCCAACAAAACCTGTTCCCAAAGGAGTCACTGACATTATGTTCCCCTTCAAAGAGACACTAACATTCACACAAGAAACTACCCAAACACACCTCAGCTGCCTCAAAGATTTCTTTCTCAGGCATATTTCTGCTGTTTCTAAAACTTTTCCAAAAATTATAAAAATGTATTAAAAGATATAGAGAAAATGAGACTCCTAACAACTGTGCAAGACCTGGGAGATAAAAGATTTCACAAACTCGTTACTGAGAAAGGCACTTAAAAAGAAGAACATTTGCAAATCAAACCAAGAATCTACTGGTGTTCTCAGAACAATGAACTGGCCACAGCATCACTGAATTTGTTTAGGATTTGGAGAAAGAGACCTAGAGAGGAAGAGAGGAAGAGAGAGAGAGAGAGAGAGAGAGCGAACCTCCTAAAGGTACCTCCAGAAAGTATTCATCCCCCTTGATTTTTTCCTCATTTTGTATTGTTACAAACAGGACTTGAAAACGATTTAATTGAGATTTTATGTGATGAATCTGCACAAAGTAGCCCATCATACTGAAGTGGGGGAAAATCAATATAGTCTGTAAAACTATCAGAATATTTACAAATAAAAATGTTGTGATGGCACAAGTATTTAGCCATGTTGCTATGAAACCCCTTAATTAGTTCTGGTGTAACCACCTGTCTTCAGAAGTCACATACTCAATTGAATGGGGTCCACTTGTGTCAGTTCAAGTGTCAAGTGATCTCATCATGAATACACCTGGAACAGATGTTATATTAGAGAACATATCTAAAGAATCATCATCAATAAGACCAAGGAACTATCAAAACACCTTCCGGACAAAGTTCCAGAGTAGTATCAATTTTTGGTTATAAAAAACATTCCACTGAACACTGAATCCATTATTTTAAAAAATGAAAAGAATATGGCAAAAACATGGCTCTGCCTAGAGTCTGTCCACCAAAGGTCACTAAACAGATAAAGAGGGCATTATTCAGAGAAGCAACCAAGAGACCAGTGGTAACTCTGAAGGAACTGAACAGATCTGCATCTGGACCATTCTGCATGAGACTTGAGACTGAGACTGAAGTTCATCTTCCAACAGGACAACAATCCTAAGCCTACTGCCAAAGCTACACTGGAGTGGTTTAAAACCAAGAACCCAAATGTTTTAGAATGGCGAGTCAAAGTTCAGACCTCACTCTGATGGAGAATATGCGGCAGGACGTGAAAATTGCTGTTCAGCAACTGTCCCCATCCAATGTAACTGAATTTGAGCAATATTGCCACACAGAGTGGCCAAAAATATGAGGACCCAGAAGTGCAATGCTGATAGAGATGTAGCCCAGTAGACTTGCAGCTGTAATTGCAGCCAGAGGTGGTTACCAAGTATTGACCCAGAAGGGCAACAAACAAATGCTAGCTGTTTTGTGTAATTAACCATTGTACCACAAAAAAACACAGTCAACTTTAGACATTGTGTTAATTGGGTGTTGGGGAGTGTTGTAGAAATACAGAAAAAATATATAAATTAATGTAATATGCTAGTATTGTGTAACTTCCCAGGTTTCAAATACTTAGTAGAAAGCTAGCAAAAGTTTGAACACCCCGTCAAATTACATTGAGTTTTTAAGTGAAAATAAGTTCATCCTTTACAGAGAATAAACTTAAATATAGCAGTTTTGTGCTAATTTGAGTACAAAATTTCTATTTATTTGCTGTGTTTAATATATATTTAAAAAAAACGTACAGTGTACCGAAACTTTTGCACATGCTACATTTCCTGTTTAATTTTTTACCCCAGTATGTGGATGGAAATCAAAACAACATGTAATTCGACCAAGGGCGCCCAAACTTTTGGATATGGCTTTATGACTAACAAAGCTATAACTGATTGTAAAATGACCGAAAAGCTTGACAACAAAAAGTATGAAGTTCTAATATAAATTATCTCCAGAATGAATACTTCATACTTGAAAAGTATCAAAAAGGCAGATAACTTAACAAATAATAATTTTACATAATATATGTGTACATAATATTATTGTGTATATATTCAAATTCGACATGTAATTTATTGCAGTCTTAACTTCCACCTTGTAAAGTGATATCCATCATCTAAACCGCTTATCCTTCTGGGTCGCAGTGGGGTGCTGGAGCCTATCCCAGCTGTCATTGGGCGGAAGGCAGGATACACACTGGACAGGTCGCCAGTCACAAATGACCAGTTAAATAAATAAATAATAAATAAATAAATAAACTGAAGACTTTGTGACCACCAGGGGGCAATGTACACCACAAGTGTTTGGAAGGCCATGAAAAGGCGGTGTCCAGTCATGATTCAACCAAACCACCTTTCCTATTGTCCTGTGTATTGTCCAGATTTCAGAAGTAGAGATCTCACAGATTCCTGTTTACCAGCATGATTAATGTTCTTCAGGGACAGTGTCGCATCCCCCTAATAAGAACAGGCTGATGCATGCTCAGGCGATTCTAAAGGGCAGTGCTATGGGCAGGACTGTCCCAATGATTTTATTCCGCTATTGTTTGATTGTTTGTGAGATGGAAAATATTTGCTGCATTCACACAAATATCATGATTACTGTGTATAAGACCTTTTTTATTTTAATATCCATTCCTTATAAAAACTAGATGATCCAGAGGCATTTATTGACCTTGCTGTTTGTGGGCTAGGAGAGGCATTTGTGAGCTGATAGTGAAACCTTCCTTGCTTTCTGTTCCTTCGTGCTGTAAGTGGCTCCCTTCCCCCCACGCTCGCTGGAGTATGACCACACAGCGCTGGCAGTCCCCTCCCTACAGCTCAGCTCATCTCAGCAGCCTGGCCCATTAATTCAGCACCACGGAGAGCTGCTACTGCTGCTGCAGGTAGCCCACACTTACTGTAGCCTGCACTGGCCTGAAGGAATGTGTGTGTACATGCTTGTTTTTGTACATTTCCAGGACAAAAATGCCCTGACCACAAAAGAAAACTGAGTGAAAAATGGGTTACATACAGTGTGGGGACCAACAAAATGATCCTGACTTTGTAAACTGCTTTTTTACATGAGCTGTATTAAAACTGCAATGTCAAAACAATTTCTATTTGCTTTGTTTTCTTTACTGAGTTTAAGGTTAGGGTTTGCTTTAGGGTTAGACTTTCTTATTATACATGAGGTAGGTATATTTACTTATATAAAACATATGGAATTCCATGTCCAGACACTGTATAAAAACAAGTGTGTGTGTGTGTGTGTGTGTGTGTGTGTGTGTGTTTCAGGTGCATGAAGCACTGATAGCCTCACCTGGGTGTTATTAGTATGTCTGAGAGTGTCTCTGCTCTCCCCTATTCCACTAATGTTTGGGAAAGAGAGAGAGAAAGAGAGATAAAAGAGAGAGAGATAAAAGAGAATAAAGGAAGATAAAGATAAACAGATAGAGGGAGACAGAGAGAGAGAGAGAATAGAAAGAGGAGGAGGAAGAGAAACAACGAGAAAGAGAATAGAGAATGAGACAGAGAGGAGAAAGAGAGATAGAGAGAGATAAAGAAAGAGAAAAAGAGGTAAGGATGAAAAAAGAGGGATAGATGTATATATATATAGAGAGTGAGATAAAAGAGAGAGATAAAAGAGAGAAGGGAAGATAAAGAGAGAGAGAGGGATACATCCAGAGAGACACAGATAGAGGGAGACACAGAGAGAGAGAGAAGAGAGAGAATAGAGAAAGAGAGAATAGAAAGAGGAGGAGAAAGAGAAAGCGACAGAAAGCAAAAAGAGAGAAACAGAATAGAGAATGAGACAGAGAGAATAGAGACAGAAAGAGAGAAAGGGAGATAAAGAGAGAAAAAAGAGATGGATGAAAAAGAGAGATGACAGATATATATAAAGAGAGAAAGAGAGAGAGAGAGAGAGAGAGAGACTGAGGAAGACAGAATAGAGAAAGCGACATAGACCGCTGAACAGAGAGAGAGACTGAGGGAGACAGAGAACAGAGAAAGAGACACAGAGAACTGGACAGAGAGAGACAGAGTCAGAGACAGAGAGAAAGAGAAGCGCGAGAGAGGCCTGCCACATTTTGGGAAATTTTCATATATGCTGCTCTCCCTCCCCGCAGGCTAGAGTCTGGGCAAGAGAGCACATTAATGAAGATAAATGAATCTCTCTTCTTCCGTCTTCACCTCTCCTCTCCTCCAAACACAGCACAGCACCTCAACCTAATGTAAAAGACCTTAGCATCACCCACAGAACACAAGCAGCTTGGAACAAATCCCATTACCTGCGTACAGGTCGCTGCATTCTGATGCTACAACATAAGGCTGATTTTCGTCGCCGACTTATTGAGATTCATGCGACGTCTGTTTCCTCTGTAATAGAATGTATCAGAGATTGTGATTTTGAAGGATGGCCAGTGTAGTCAACCAGGAAGAGACTGCGTCGGAGATGTAATGGATTCTTATTGCAGCTATTACGTTAGGGAAATTACCGCATTGCGGCTATAAGAACAAGCATATGCATATAGCCGTGGTCTTCTGACACTAGTTTAGTTTATATAAATGCTGCTAAATGTAGTCAAACCTGCCTCTTGTATCTGTGCGCCCAGCATATCCTGCTTAGGGAAACATGTCAGGTGCACATTAACCCCACAAAAGCCTAATGGAACTGGCTGGATGCATGCAGATAGCATACATCACATCCTGCCCTTTCTTTCTCCAGAGCTTTCCTCCAGTCTCTGTTCTCCTCTACGAAGGCAAAGCTTTCAGTTCCTCGACCAGCAGCACTATTGTTCTGCTGCCCCTCCCCCTCCCCACCACACAGGCAGGAGAGCAAACCCCCCCATCCCTGCTGCATCACGAAAGAACAAAAGCAAGAGTGTCAGACACCACCCTCCAGATCCCTTTCACACCCCAGCCCCCACCTCTCTTACTCCCCTCCAGATGGGGCTGCCTTTTTCTTTTTTTCCTTTTTTTATTTCAGGGTCCCTTTGAACCCCCAAGAGTCCTCCAAAATGGATGTGGCCCCCTCCTTCCCCACTCCTCAGCTGCCCGTCATCCACCTGCTCTCTCGCCACGCGCCCATGTCCACCCTTCCTCCCTCCCTCCCTCGCCCCATTCCACCCCCCGCCCCTCGCCTCGCCGTCCAGCCAAGCTCAAATCGTTAACTGCTTGCTTGCTGCGGCCTAGCTTGAGTATGCGACTTTCAGTGCTGACAAAAGCCTTTTCTTATGAGCATGACAGCATGCAATGCAAACCTTATCGTACTCGCATAAGTTTGAAAACAGCTTGCCAAGGAAATAACTCAATTAAAGATAGTAAAGGAGATGTAAGTAAATGGCACAATGGCACTTGTGGACATGACTCTTAGTGACAACACAAGACCTTACAAACCCAGACAAAAAACACAGAAAACCCTTAGTACAGATATATATGTTTAGTGTCAAAGAAATGTGGAAATCAGTCATACAATTAAACACACAATTAAAGACAAGGGCAGTCAATAAGATTCCTAAGAGTGCTTATAGCTGGATAACCAAGAAAGTCCTTGAGATGACAGGACTGGATAAAGCCCTAGGACACAACTTTCGTCAGTCTAATGTCTCCCTTTTCTGGATAACTCAAAATCCCGCACATAAACATTTACCGTAAGTACGGATTGTTGATTGTTGAACCTTGTACAGAACTGTGCAAAAGTCAGAGATCACCATTTGCTTATTTAATATCCAGTCAAAATGGCCATTATGTACAAGCAATTCATTTTCGGGAGATATTTCTAAGGAGATTAGATATATGATAATCCACTTGCATAATTAAGGGGAATGCTGAAGGAAAGTGAGTGAAAAAAACACGAGTTTACAAAAACTGAATAAAAGACACAGAGACAATGAGCCACTATCAGATAAACAGTACTTAAAGCTTCCATCTTTGAGAGAGAGGGGAAAATCAAGCTTCTCACTTGCATAAAATCTGAAAAAATCTACATGTTTCTGTCCATCTTTCCACTGTGAGAAGACAACACAACACTATGAGTCTGAAAGCGTGTGTAGCTGTCAAGAAGCCATTAGTGAGAGAAAAAAAATTTACAGGTCAAATAAAGAAGCTGCTGGTTTTCGCAGAGCGATGGACTGACTACCCCAGAGCACAGACCTCAACATCATGAAATGTGTTTGGAATGGTGGGAAGGGGAAAATGTCAACAAGACTGAACTTTAGAGGTGTTAAAAAATTTTCCTGCAGATTTCTTTAAAAGCTGAAAGCAAGTCTCACAAAAAGAAAGACACTATAATAAAGGAAAAAGGATGGATGCACTAAATACTGAAGAATTTATATTGTACTTGTCTGTGTAATTTTCTGTTAAATAAAAGCTTTCTGCTTCCTGACACTGAAGTGAAAAATAAATAATTTGTACGTAGTGCCCATTTTGACTGAAAGTTAAATAAATGATGGGTGGTCTCTGACTTTTGCATAGTGCTGCATATCTCTGAAACTTTACAGAAGGAGAAAAAAACATTTAACATTAACGTTGACGTACACCAAGTCCTTCTGAACTATTTCTACTGGTCCATGTGTCATGAAGTGTTTACACAATGTAAAGGGTGGCTGGTGATTTCAAATGGGCAAAGAAATAAAACGGTAAAATAGATGGTTTGATATGAAAGTAACAATACGTAAATTGTCATAGAAGAAAAAAAGCCCAATTAACGCAATGGCCAGTAAAGAAGATGGGAGGATAGCACTTCCTGAAAGAGTGCTTATGAATAAATCACAGAGAAAGTACTTGAGATAGTACGCCTGCACGTATACATCCAATCAACATGTGTTCTGAAGCAGGCACGCTTCTGTTATAAATCATGGCCAATTTTAGCCATGCATCATCTGGGCCAACGCAACAGCAAACCACTCCACTTAAGGGCTGCAGTGATGTCTGCTGAAGCACGAGGAGGAGGAGGCCGAGGCAGATGCTCATTTGATGGCGCTGCTCTGAGACATCAACACACATCTCCTGCTCGGGACAGCAGTGGTTGCGGACCCCTCCCCCCTCTCCTGACCACCCCCGCGCCTCTAGGGAGCAGGGGGAAGAGGAGCAGGACCCGGCCAGGCATCTGTCGCTGGGCAGCTGCTGGTCACTTAATGGAATTTGCACTGTCCTTGATGAGCCAGGGGCAGGGCTAACTGACCGCTGAATGTGTTAAAATCTGGTTAATCAATGCGCAAGCCGAAATCCATACTGCCACTTTATCCTCTCCTGTTACAGTTACACTGTAGGAGCTTTAGTGAGTGATAGAGGATATGGGTTCAGTCTCACTGTACATACAGACTACATAAGAACAAAGAACGAATAGAGATTAAACCTTAGAATCACAGTTATCACAACTGATTACAAAAGCAGATCACTTTTTACATTATTTTTCACTTTGTTAATTGAAACAAGCAGATAAATTCTGTTGAAAGTGTGAATTCTAAACTTTCAATCAATAAAAGAGAAGTGTGGAGTCTTGTTTTGCAGAAAGACATAACATCCTTTATATTTTTTGCTTGAACCCGTTGATACATGATGTAAATAGAATGCAAATAATGTAAATATGCATTTAATTATGTAATTACATCTTAAAGGTATAGCAAAAGGACAACAATAATTCTAGACCTCTAAGGGTTAAATTCAGTAAAGGTGTGACCCCCTACAGTAAACAACAGCCCAGAAAGGGGAAAACGGAAAAGATAAAGCTGGAAAACGAAACCTTTGCCACAGTGATTATGCAGGCCATTTAAAGCCAACACCAACGTGCTGAATTATGAATCAAGGTCAGTTTATTCAAGTTGACACTGGATGACTAGCTTTTTGTATTTTCTACAAGAGCCAGCACTCTGTATTCTGAGAACTGGGACTTCCATCTTATTCAAGAGGAATTCCACTTTCACTTTGCTTCACATCTACATTATGTATGGTACTTTCTGCCTGGTATTTAGTCTCCACTTCAGATGGAGTAATTTAATCACATACAGTGCTCAAAAGTGCTCTTAGGACACTCCTCTGAGTATGATGTATGTCTTGTTTCTCACTGTTTTTCAAGCTAATGTTATCAATCATTTATAATCCATCAAAAAAAGTTACAACAACCAGAAATAACAATTAAACTCAAAATGATCCTGGTAATTAATTGGACACTTATTGCAAGGCAAGTAAAAGTTCTCAAACATTAGTGGCACAAACATTAGTCGATCTTTCTTTTATGTAGAATTTTATTTAGTATTTTGTTTATAGTTGTTGTTTGTCTTCTAAGCATGGAGAGCATGAGTTTGCACAACAGAGGCTCAACCAGGCTTGCTGGAGTTTCTCTTTGGGATGGCCAGACTGGGGCAGGTTTTGAACACCTTCTGTCTCTTTCTACCTCTTCAATACACTTTTTACACTTGTTTGTGGAATTTTTGATGCATCACCAATTTCTCACAGACATTTTGTTACCCAAGAGACAGATAAATTGAACTCTGGACTCTTTCCTAAAGCAATCTCTTTCAGAATGCTAAAGAAATGTTGAGTGGGGGTGAATGTTTTCAAGTTTTCTATTGGTCAGTTTCACCAAAGGTACTGATGAGTTATATAACTAAAAGCACATAATTTATGTAATTAAGTAAATTATGTAATCTCTCAGTAATATAGCTGAAATCATGTAATTTTGCATATAATGAAGCAAGATTTCCACAATACAGTCACAAACCGTCATTGCCCAAACAAAATCAAGTATATTTTTTTTCCCTTGATTCTTATTTTTCTATATCATTTATACACAGCAGCTACCCTTCATATTGTGTAAAAAATTCATAATGAATGGACCAATAAAGAAGCTCTGTAACTGCTTGGAATAAAACACCTTTATATTAAATTACATTAAAAGTCAAGGATGTTTTTGCGCTCTCCTGTAAACTTACCGATTTGGAGAGTTGTTCTTGGAAATTAAATACTTCTAAAAACAAGTGACGATAGAGATGTTCCAAATACTTTTAAGCAACGCACACTCTCAAAAATGATGTGTTAATTACCAACATGCTTTTTGAGTTACTACAAATTTAACACTTCTAGTTTCAGGCCACAAAACAGCTTATCTCAAACACAGACTATCACAAGAACACAACTCTATGTTAAAAACCTGCTAAATGACTTAACAGTTGTGTTACAAGTAGCACAAAATGTGTTGTCGCTAACTGAACACACAGATGTGTCAAAAATAACACACTACATGTGGTTTTAACACTTGTTTTGAAAGAGTATGGTTGTTTGTTTTTTTTGGTTTTTTTTAATTGAAAAATGCTCTTCTTCCAAAAATGATCTAATGCACTTTAAGGCACAGTTTCAGTCACAGTACTGAATGACTCAGCATTATATGCACAAACTAAATGTTAAATATCAAAGGGGTTAAAAGGCCTATTTCTCACCAGATGGTGTATTTCTTTCCAATCTCTTTTATTATTTGTAAGATGCTGCTTTACATGGGCAGTGAAAGAACAAACTCACTGGACTAGAAACGCAGATGATTTCATTACATAAAGCATTTCGTAAACTAAACTAACTAAACTGTGTTCATAAACGTCCAGTGAAACCTTTTTAAAGAGCGAAGATCTGGAAAAAAATTGAATAAAAACAAAAAAAGTTCTGTGTTTTATTCTCACACCTGCTTTTTGTGTTTTTAAAATGAAAAAGAACGGCTGCACGCACGATTCTGTATTTCACCTCCTCTGCTTTCTTTTCTTCCTTTGACCAACAGGAAGTCATCAACCCCCTGCTCACTATCCCTGGAGCTTCAAGCACCCTAAATCAATGGGCAGAAAGAGAAGAGGGCCCGGTCCTCCCTCTGCATCTGTCAAGGAACAGGAGAGGGAGGGCCTCACCCGTCGGAGCCTGAAAAAAAAAAGAAAGAAGGGAACAATATCACTCCATCTGTCACGAGCTGCCTCGTCTCCGCTCAGATGAAATATGGCTCCCGATTAAATCAAGCCACGCGTTACTCCCATTTGCCTGCTATTTCCTCTGCCTGTAGCCCATAAAACTGACCAAAGTGCTGCACCATTTTGGCCATTGCACTCATGGAGTGGCCACTCGCTCCTGAGTTTATTATAAGATATTTGAAATATGTGAACACACAACTTACTGTCCCAGCCTGGATACAGCACTGTGCACAAGTCAGAGGATTTTTCTGCATCAGCAAGATAAGAAAACATATATTTAACAGAAAATTACACAGAAGTCTTTACAACTAAATATAATTTAAAATTTTTCACACTTAGAGATTGCACCCATTTTCTTTAACACAGCTTCCATTCTTTTGTGGAGACTTGCTTCAGTTTTTTAAAAAATCTGCAGGGACATATTTCCACACCTTAATTCAGTCTTAATTGAATTTTCCACTTCTCACAATCTGAGTAATCAGAAACACGTTCCATGATGTTGAGGTCTGGACTTCAGGCTGGTCAGTCCATTGTTCTAAGAACACCAGCAATCTTTGCTTAATTTGCAATTTTCCTCTTTTTGTCTATTTCCTTTTTGCAGTAACAGCTTCTTGACAGATAAACATCCTTTCAGACTCACAACGTTTTCTTCTCTTAGTGGAAGGACTGACAGGACACTTGTGATTTTTTTCATATCTGAAGCAAGAGTAGAGTTTGATTATCTCCTATTTCTCAAAGATATAAGCTTTAAATACTGTTTATCTCATGGTGACAGTTTTGGTGGTCTACCAGGTCTTGCATGCTTGTTTTCTGTATAACTTCTCTATATCATTTTTCAAATTCTTGTTTTGGAAACTCCTGTTTTTGTTTCATTTGACTTTCTGCCTTATTACAGAAGTAGACTATCTATATCAGATTTCTTCAGTAATATCTACTGAAAATGAATGTTTTTTACTCAGTGGCTGTTTTGACTGGAAATTAAATAAATGATCGTCTCTTCTTTGAACAGTGCTTTATATTGCAGTAGAAACAGGCTTATTTAGACCAGCTGTGTTTTTGTGAAGTCAGTGAAAAGCAATCAAGCCCAGGTACAAAGCATGTTGCTATACAATGACAGAATGCATTTTTTCATTCTTGATCATTTAAATTGCCCATATGTAGGTACACATTTCAATTCTTCTCTCATACACTGAAATGTGTGTGAATTGAATTTACTTGGTTCAGCTGTGTACATTTCGACATGAACAGTATATTCCATCAACACAGTTTCCCCTTACTCTTGGTTATAAGTGTGTTAATGCAAAGTGTTTCATTCATGTTAAAATGATGTACACATTTGGAGCAACTTTAGTCCATGACCAATTTCAATGTACCTTCATAACTTACACTGTATGTTCAGAGTAATTACTAAAAAAGATGTAAAGTAGGTACCAAATAATTCTTGATTAAGTCTTGAATAAGTCTTAAGAATAATAAATACTCGCTAAGCCTGATTTTACAGTTTCAACAGAGTAAAATATGCCTACCATATAACCAGCTTTCTCCAAACCTCATGGTTTCTTCCATAAGAGGGGAATTTACTGTGCGGCACCAAGCTGAGCTCCCCTCCCCCCCGGGCTCTGAGTCTGCTCTCAGAGAGAGAGCGAGAGAGGCAGGTAGAGCTGCAATCTCAGTCATTCATATTTAATTCGGCAAGAGTTTCCGGCCAGACTAATGTGCTATTGATTGCAAGTCTCCTATTACTGCGGCGGGGGAGGAAAGCGAGGGAGAGGGAAAGAGAGCGAGGGGAAAGGATGAGCGAGTAGCACAGAGTGCAGAAAAGGGGAGAGATGGAGAAAGGGAGGGAGAAAGAAAGGGAGGAGAAAGATGAGGTGGAATGGGACGTGATATTAAAAAAAAAAAAAGACATGGGTGGGGGTAGAACACAAGGCAGCATCTACGAGTCCTGAATCTCAAGCTCATTTTTTTAACAAACAGCGAACGAGGAGGCGTGTACGTATGTGATGGACTCTCCCTCTTCCTCCCTCTCGCTCGCTCTCTCTCTCTCCAGCCTCTCCCTCACTCCCTGGTGCTTTCTCACCCGTATTTTTAGCCCCAAATGCTTCTCAAGGAGCAAATTCCATTAACAGTGAAGGGGCGTTAGTAGGGCATGTGCTGAATACAAAGAAAGTGTAATTGTAATTAAGGATAAGGATAAGAACGCAGCCATGGCAGAGAGGGCTTCGCTCCCAAGTCTCGGCACAGAGCACATTTAGACGTGTTAGTTCGTGTGCTGGGGGTATTGGAAGGGGGGCTGAAGGGTTGTGCAAATGGAAGAGACAGGGAAAAAAAAGAGAGAGACAGAAGGAGAGAGGAGGAAGGAAACATAAGAGGAAAAGAAAGAGGGCATCCCAGTGCTTTGTGTATTTAAGGTTTTCTCCCTAGATACCAAATGCAGACGGCTCTGGATGAAAGATTAATAACCACATCTCTATATTTAACAAGGTTGGGTGTAAAACATGTTCTCAACAAGGCGTGGTGGTCACACGCCCACCCACCATCTCCCTCACTTCGACAAACTGTAAAGTGCAAGTCTATTCTGACCCATGTGTTGCTAATATACCGTTTACAGTACGAGACTGTGTGTTTTCATTAGGTTTCGCACCCAGTTCTACCCACACACACATACATTTGCACATGCACACACATGCCACCGCAGGCACAGTAACAAACCATGCAATAAGTTTGTGCTAACATATGGACTTAGCGATGATAATATAGAGTGCAGCTCCCATCTGTATGTTTTCATTCCATTTCACATTCAGCTCTACACTCACACATACTCACTCACTCACATGCAGATACCCGGGCATGGAAAGCCAACCAGAATCAATAAGTAAAAAGATGACAAGAGGCGTCTACTTCAGCTCTTTCCTCCCACCCGCCTGTCTGCTCTAATAATAGCCCAAAGACAACATGGAGAGGCAGAGAAGGAGAAAAAAAAAAACAGACAGAGCGAGCTCGAGAGAAATGCCAAATAATACATGCAGGGCTGAATTAGGGCAATATACAGTACTGTGCAAAAGTCAGAAGCCACCCTCCATTTATGTCACCGCCAGTCAAAACGGCCATATTTGTTTTTTTGGTATCAAGAAATAAACAGAAAACAAATTAACCCCTTAGAATCCCAGGCTTGTTACATACTAAGGCTTATTATTCAGTAACTACAGGGACTCCAATGCAAACTGGTTGAGCTATTTTTAGGTTAGCAAAGTGTGTAATAAAACTTCGGGCCTGTTGGCGGACGCTTGGCCTGCTAAGGTGTTAACAGAAAATTACAGAAAAACCCTAACAACTATATGTAATATCAAATTTTTCGGTGTTTAGTGTGCCCACTTATTGTCTAATCACAGCTTCCCATCATTTCAGGAGCCTTGCTTTCAGTTTCTCAAAAATATCTGTAGGGTTTTTTTTCCACACTTCAAAGTTCAGTCTTAGAAGTTGTTGAGATGTTGAGGTCTGGACTCTGAGGTGTTCAGAGAACACTTGCAGCTTCTTTGTCTGATCTGCAAATATTACTCTTTTTGTGTCATTTTCTCAGAAATGGCTTCTTGACAGCTACAAAACCTTTCAGACTATTAACGTCGAGTTCTCACAGTAGAAGGATGGACAGAAACACCTGTGGATTTTTTCCAGATCTGAAGCAAGAGTGGAACTTTTCTCCTCTCTCTCAAAAATGAAAATTTTAAGTACAGTTTATTTGATGGTAACTGTGTTGGTGGTCTACCAGGTCTATCAGGCACAGCTGTTAGGAGTTTAGGAGTTTTGGAAAATCACATATTTTCACTTATTTTACCTAAATAAAAACAGCCCAGTGAAAAGGGCCAGTACTGTATCAGAGCCAAAAAGCTGCAGGACCCTCCTTAGCTCTGTCTTGAAGCACCTGTGGCCTGGAAATGGCCCTAAACGGGCAAAACTACTAACTGTCAGCATTACACCTCAGAACACCCACCCAAATCACCATTTATGCTGTCAGACTTGCCAACACCGCTACAGTCAGATCACCCACAGAAACGCACTCATGCAAATACAGCATGAATGCTAACATATGAAATGCTAAGTGGGGACTATTTCCATTATCACAGCAGCGTCAAAATCATGTTTCAATCAAACAAAACAATAAAAGCACCAGATCACTATACGTGGTATGAGATTGTCTATCATTGGCTAAGCTAAGTAAGGCCATTATGGCTGTTTTTCACAACAAGCACCTAAGTGACAAGCATCGCTTATCACACACATACTAATGCAAGTACTTGACCAAGGCCAATGAAAATGAGTAGGTACTATTTTGGGGAATTAATAGATTTAGGGAGTCCTGGCTTGACGCTTGACATGAGGCAACACAACAGCCTATCACATCACAAAACCCCATTGCACAATAGAGTATGCTAATATGTTGCATGTTAGTGCCCACACAAACAGCAGTGTGTGTAATCCAATGTTAGGGGCTCTGATTAAAGACTGTCACAACAGATGTCAACATGACACAATGCACAATTACTGTTTCAGTTCAACCAAGAAAAGCAGCCAGTCCCATGTTAATCTTTCAGGTCATGGGTGCATCCACATGTAGCTCAGATATTTTCATAGCTGGATAATCTGTTTTTTTCCACGGGATGATATGCTCTCTTCACAAACTGTTTTCGAGCTACTCATTACCATCTCGCACACAACAACCACATGTTCGTACAGACTGGAAAAGATGAAAAAAAAAAAGCTCAGACACAAAATCAACGATGGCTGAAAGAGCCATTAGAGAGCCTTAGTGTCTCTTATGCCTTAATGTCCGGGAGAACAAAAGCACCAGGGCTGTTAATCTCCTCTTCTGGAGGGCCTCCTGAACATTAAAAATAATCACCCGAAATTACGGCGAGAGCTTCAAGCAACTGCCATGCTTGAACCTCTGAATCGGCGCGGTGAATAGGTGCTTCAGATGCCCTCTTACCTCCAGGCTGGCTTCAGCTGTCCTCACTGCCTGCCAGCACCCTTAATGAGCCTCCGCAATTAAGCTTGTTTATTCACGCAAAGTGTGAACGGGGTAGAAAGAGAGAGAGGGAGAGAGAGAGAGAGACTGAGAGAGGGAGAGAGAGAAAGTGTGTGAACCTAGCTCTTTGTGCTGCAAGTGGCCTTTTTTTATTTGCCTCACAAAACCCTCTGCAACACCCGCGACAAATGGCTAAATCTTTCTCTTACGCTCACGGCGAATGGGATGTACGAAAACACCCGGCCGGGTGTACACAAGCCCAAGAGAGTTTGGGCATGATGGTTTGATGGTGAGAGGGTGTGGCGGTGGAGACGGTGGTGGCGGCAGTGGGGGTGCGGTGTTAAGACAGCCTGACAGCATGAGTCCTCACCATCTCCAGCCTCTTATTAACGCTTAACGAGAGCTTTCCTCATGCAATATTCATCGCCACTAATATCATCCAAGCTCTGAGCTGAGCTGGCTACTTATGTAAGGCAATTATGTAAAAAAAAAAAGAAAAATCAGACATGGACTGGGGCAGGGCTGCAGGACAAGGACTGAGAGAGGGGGAGAGAGACCGAGAGAGAGAGAGAGAGAGAAAGAGAGAGAGAGAGAGAGAGAGAGACAGAGAGAAAGAGTAATACTTCCTACAATGATGCACACAATCAGCATTCGTACAGCAATGGCGCACTTCAGAACACCCCTAGCAGACATCATGGAAAATGTGCACTAATAGTAATTATCGTAATAATAATAATGGAGATGCACTGATGATGAATTTTCATGGCTGATTCTAATTTCTTTAAAGCCAAACTGGCCTATGGTCATTTTTCTTTAAATTAATTTTTTATGTGATTTTTATTAGCCTTTCTGTTTTTAACCCCAAGCTCACACTGTGTGGGCTAAATAAACACATGAAACACTAGCACATTTCCAGCACTTTCCATTAGCCAAATATAAACATAAATAGCATCAGTGCTCTTTAACAAGCAAAAATGGCATTTTGAATTCTTATAAAGAACAATCAGCTTCCTACTTAACCTCTTAAATGACCTGAACCATTGGCAGATTCAGGTTTTATTATACACTATAACAGTTTACCGAAGGCTACATGATATCTACGTAAGTCTTTTATGTGATAACTGACATACACCTACATCAACATTTATAAAGGCTTATTCCACCAAGCATAAGTTGGCATGAAGGCTGCTTTAGTAAATTTCACCCCCCAAGAGTGTTATGACAACTGACACTCGATCACACAAACCTTTATAAATGTTAATGTAAGGTTTATGTCACTTTTCAGTAAATGTAAGGGTTATGCCAGTTTATGTCAGTTGGCTTATGTAAGTGTTGTGAACACTGCCCTACAATTAAAGTGTTACCTACACTTCTATAACTTAGTCAGTTTGCATTGTAGTCCATGTAGTTACTGGACAGTGAGCCTTAGGAAGTAAGCATGTGATTTAAGGGGTAAATAATATGTATCAAATAAAGTGGTACATTGAAAGTAAGTCTCAACTCAATATTTAGTAGGGGTGTAATGATTCATAAAATGCATTATTTAATACTATATGATACTGTGGTGCCTCAATTCAAAACAAAGAACGACTAGTTAATAATACAGCTTATTAGAGCACTGAACATTATAAAAGTACACTACTTGAAACAAAAGCTTTGCTTTATAGTGTCCCAAACTAATTTTCTAAACACAAGTTAATCTGTGAGCCACAAGCTAACATGCTAACAGGACAGCAATATGATATACCATGATAAGCTGTGTTATGTCATGCTACAACATTTCAGTATAGGTGTATCGGTGGCATTCAAATGTAGCATAAGGCAAATTACCTGACTCACATTACTTACATCGTAAAACTGCAGCACAGATTGACCAAAATAGAAATATTAAAATGGCCAATTACATACTTGATATAAAAATCTGCTGAGTCCAGTCATGCGTCCGACAACAATAATACATTCTTATTTAAAACACACCTTCCATTCAAGTGTAAATCTCAACTAAATAAAACAATAGCAACAATAACTAAACATCATAACAGTCAGAAAAAAAAGGTGCTACATAAACCACTAACCCATAACCCAGAAAAGCACAAGCTAAACTAGTCTCATTGACACAGCATGGAGCGGTTAACATTTTGCTTGTTTACCCAACCCAAACACATCTACCCACCCACTCATCTCAGCAGATTTCTCTGGGCATGAACACATCAGCTGGAACATGCACTAGGCCTTCTGTTGAGGCGAGTGTGGCTGCCTCTATACTGCCCATATATAAAGCAGCGTCTGAAAGTAGGTTTGAAATTGCTGTGGTTTCGCACGCTAACAAAACCACCCACTCGCGACCTCGGTGACTCCGCTCCCTGTTACCTGAGCAGCGATTGTCAGCAATCTGTATAATCACTGATATGATTATTTAAGGAGTGGACGGCGAGAGACTCCACAAGGTCAGGCAAGGACAGTGCTGGGGGAGGTGAGGATGGGGGATGTTCACACTAGACAACCTATACATATACATACCTACACACTCACACACACAGTACTGTGAAAATTATATTTCAACAGCTATTTATCTGGGCAGTAAGATTTTTTTTGCTCAGGAAAACAGCATTATTCAGAAAAATACAAATAACATTAAATGACCTATGTCGGGGAAAAAACAAAATTTCTTCTTTTTTTTTTTTTAAATAAAAGAGATTTTATTTTTTAAAATAAAAGAGAACAGTGTAAACACTGTTAAGGTTGCAAACTGAACTATTCACTGCCCCATCTATACGGTCCATATACGGAAAACAAGCCGGAAAAACAGCCTGTTTTGAATTCATTGTTTTGGAATGTCACGAAATCCAAAGCATTAGCACACATCCACCTATTTAGACTGCAGCAGTTTAGCTCTGCCTATTCACCCTGCAGTTACAAAGAATGTTTCAGCCTGTACTGCTTTTTGAGATTTAATACTGGGCAGCCAATCAGTCCTGAGGGCATTTACATATATCAATCTTGAAGGGACAGTAACAAAAACAGCCTGTTTCAAAGAGCTGAAGAGAAGTTGGAAAATGGTCATGTAAAAATAAATTATGACTGACAGTAGACCCCAGGGGAAAAATACATATAGAAATAATAGAAACAGAGAATAAAATACAAGCAAAAATGTACGCTATAGGCTTCTTAACAAAATGTAGTGATTTTGTTTATGTCAGTTTGTTTGTTTAACCATTTACAATCCTCTCCTCAAGGCAGTCCAGAATGCAGTATTACTAGTAGCTACTAGGTGCGTGAGAATGCATCATGACATTGTGATATTGCAATGCAAAGGTGTGACAATGCACACTGTATAGATGTGACAGTGAATTGTGGAGAATAGACATTCTATTAATTATGGCATATAATGCATCTGCATTGTTTGAACACCAACGTTTGCAAACGATCAATGCCAACCAACAACTCACTGCAGCACCATTCCTGCCGCCCAGTTCTAGTGTCATTAGTAAGCTGTAAAATAACATGATTACAGTCATCATTATTCTTCCTTCAAATTTTGTTCTAAATATTGTGAGGATACAGAATCATGAACCAAATCAAAGAGTGCCCTGAGTTACATCCCTAGTAATTATTATCATCCAGTACCTGTTTTGACTCAATCAACTCTTCCACTTGAATCTGGTGTGCTGCTGATTGAATCTTAAGGGGAATTCTACTGGTGTTTTGTATTTTACCAAACGCATACAACATTTGTATATAATTCAATAGTTGAGATGTAAACCAAGTCATTCAGAGTGGTCTGGTGTGAAATGGTGCATTATAGAGAAACTTACTGACTCAAATGTCTTCAAAATGGTGGTGATATAATGTCTACAATGCAAATATAGCCATTTTATTTACTATCCAAAATGGCAACTTACTACACATGTATTTTGAGGTTTCATATGTAATATTGATAATGGTACAATAGTGATATTTGGCGCTGCGTTCATCTCTCCACTATGAGTGGATTTTAAAAATATGTTTACAGCCAAACCTTTACCACTAAACCTTTGTAACCAATGACCTGGGCAACAGACAGTGTGTTTCTAAGCATTTAATGTAACTTTTTGCTTTTAGAGGTATTAAACGCTTCGGATGGCTGGTTCCTATTATTATTGTTGTGAGCGACTCGGAATGGCACAATTCAGATCACACCATTCTGAAAGACTTTGTTTACGATTAATGATTCATGACCGGATCACACAGAAATTTTGAAAAGATCAGTGGAATTCCCTTGGCTTTTTGTTTTTTTGTTTGTAACAGTAAAGAACACTTACTGCTCAGGTAAATGGATTTAAACAATTGGCTTAGGTGCCTAAGACATTTACACCACACTGCATATATTGTTGTGTCATGTCACATCAGTTTCAAATGAAAATGCCAGATGTCCTTAACATTGTGTGAACATTTAATGATGAATGAACCAATAGCAATACTCCAAATTTACCTAATTTATTATAATAAAAAAACAATATCTCATTATATTAATATACATTGAAGAATGTTCTTCTCTTCTTCTGTACAATTACCTTTTCAGAGATACACATGCACACATCCTCAGTCCATCTGCAAAACACACATGTGCACATACACGTTCAACGCACACATTTGTAAATGCATCACATCATTATTATTTCCATCAATGTCATCATCAACAACAATCTCAAACACACTTACACACGCAACGCTCACGCATGCTACCGCACACACACACCCTGAGGTCAAGGCCCGATGGGGGTCCAGGCAGAAATAGGTCATTTGTCACACATCATGTCCTGGGGCTGGGAATGCATTATAGATGAGACCAAACAGCCTGTCTCAGTGAGCTCCCACCACTCAGAAAGCAGAGGAGGAGAGAAGGAGGGGAGGAAGGGGGGGTAGGGAGAGATGACAGCTACTGTAATCAGTGTTCAGCTCCTCTAAATGAGCACCAACGAGGAACGCTCTGTGGTATTAGTTGTAATTTTAATATCGCAACTAATTGTGCCTCTGACTCATTGTACCTATTATACAATGCTAATAACTATTACAATTACTTAGGAAAAAAAAGACAGCATTATGTGTGTAATGTGGTATTTTTTATATTGAAGTTAAGAATGTGCAAATACTGTTGGCTATCAAAATATTTCATTGTTCTTCCAACTTCATATTAGGTCAATTTCATTAATAAAAATGCTTTCGGAATTATGTAATGTACATATTAGCAAGACGGGACTGACAGAAGTAATTTGGATGGAAACAGTACAGTTTCTCATATACACTCTAAGAACATTTCTTGACTTGCAGTACACAATGTGAGTCACTGGAATTAAAAGTAGATCTTAAGGCCTTTAAAGACAGAAAGAAAGTATTAAAAAAAAGAAAAAATCTAGATAAATAGCATACATGTGCCTTAGACAGATTTTGAATGAGATGTTCAAAACAAAATAAAAAATGTGTTCATTTTCCAACCGCATAACAATAGATGCCAATACTATCATACACTCAGTAAGAGCTACAAAGCAGAGTAATCATTACTGGATTTACTTCAAATTTACGTATATATTAGATTAACTTAATAAATCATTACAATAAATGTCAATAAACGTAAATACAGTAAAAAGTGACAAGATTTTTGTTTTTCAAAAAATGAGATAATATCTTGTGAGCTAGTCTGAGAAAGAAATATTAGCTTCAGATTTTACCTTGACACCCCAGCCATTACCTGGATAGGCTCATCTGCAGCAAACATGATTTGACATAATGAAGCACTGATCAACCAAACCAGGTAATGGATGATAACCTCAATTAATACTCTGCTGCCACGACTACAGTCTGGAAATGGTTAAACGAACATACTGACACATAAAATCACTACTTCTCGTAGTGATTTTATTGTAAAATAAGTGTTTTTCTAAGCAAATAAATGCTCACTGACAAAAAAAATCCTCATCATTGTCTTCTTTTTTTCTTTTGCATAATTTGTAATCACTGGCTGCTCCTTATTTTGTGTGAAATTTTCATGATGAATGAAAAATAAAATAAAAATGGACCAAAATTACTTGGAAAAAATATTTTTACATTAACTTCCATTCTAAGTTAAGAAAGCTTTTTCCTTCACCTGTAAAGCTTGGAGATACAAGGTTTTGTACTTGCAGCAATGATATATATCTCAGAGTCAGACTAGGACAGCTTGTTGATGCTTCTTCATTTATGTATCTTTTTTATGTAAGTCAAAATGAATCGGAAATCACAGAGCATTTTCCTTCCGTAATGTGACATGTTTCTGAGTGAAATACAGTATTTCAAAGGGTCTCTGAGCTCTCTATCTGAGTGTTTAGCTCAGTGACAGTTGGGGTTGTGAGAGGGGGCGGTGAAACATGATATAATTGGTTAATATTATTTTTCCCTGCATGCTAGTGCACGGTAACATATTCAAAAATCAGAAGACAAAAGACAGTCATTAAACTTCTATCAAAGACTATGGGAGGGCAAAAACGTTGTTTAATTTTGAATTTTCTAAAATGTGATGAATTCACAGATCTGTACTCTCAAATACTTAACTCAAATATCTTTATACATTAATATGGAAACAGAATGTGATCTGAGCAATCTTATGAGAGCAGAAAAGCCAAGATCATTAAATAAAACAAACTGTCTGTTTTATCTCTATGATGTTATATTGTAATAAGAACTTTATGAAGTAAGTTTGTAACATCTGATTAATTTTTTCTGGCTGTAAGTCTCACTTTAAGTCAAATTTACACTTCTCACCCAAAAGAACCAGAACTGTGATGTGATCCCCTGATAAGCAGTCTAAATCCCAAATCCCTTAGTATTCCTCCTAGATTCAAGCCAATAGCCTAATGCTCTTCAATGAGCAAACCAAAGCCACTTAAATCACACCTAATGAGCCGCTTCTGTTCTCATTAAGTGGCATCAGATGTGGCATCTGGATTATGACAGCTGACCACACCCATTTATTTGGTGTATTTCCATGACAGAATATACAGTACAAGCCTACAGGGAGCTGTTACTCACTGCTGAAACAGATTGGCAAAATGCACTGTTGTTTGCAGCATTCTGTATAATAAGAGAATACAGCAGAAATGTTAAACTTTCCCTATCTTTTAACATCAACTTTTCCCAGCAGTACTTGAAAAGGATTATGTGGTAGTTTTATTGGTGTAAACCATATACAGGAAAATGAGATGGCTTATTATCAGTGCTAATCAATTTCCTCCCTACAAAATCAAACTTCTTTTGACACCTTTACGCTGTTCAATATGTAGCCATGCTCTCAGCGTAGTAGTGTGAGAATGCCAGCTCAATCATGCCATTATTCTGCTTTGTTTACAACGTGCCCTCTTATTGGATAAACCCTCCTCTGTTTGCCTGCTTGCTTGGGCATTCACTCAGCCATTGGTCAGTCGTTATGACAGTCCACTGACCGAAAGTATAGTTTTTAAAATGAAAAACCCAAGGACACAACATGGGACGGCAGAGTGAAAGGAAGATAAAACAACAGTTCTGGGGTTTGACAGAGGGAATGAGGGAACAAGAATGAGGGTACACGAAAGAGAAACAAGAGAAAAGAAAGAAAAGAGGGAGAGAAAGACATGGCTCCTGTCTTTTCTGCATCCATCTGTTCTGATGGTGCAGGTGGAGCTCTATTCACCCATCTCTGCATGTGTGTGTGGAGTGGGGTGGGGTGGAGGGAGCAGGAAGAAAGGGAGGGCACAGGGAAGGAGTGAAGAGACAGAGAGAAAGGGGGTGGGGTGTGTGTGGGGGGGGCTCTCGGTGATCTCTCCTGAAGGGGATAATGGGTGAGCAGCGCATTGCAATGGCTGCCATGTAGTGCCCTCCCTTCTCAATTAGCCAATCAGCGGCCAGCTCTGCCTGGCAGAAGGACACATAAAAGAAGAACATTGCAGCAGAGGCACAGAAGGAGACTGCGAGGAGCTGGGAAATACATACACATATACACGAAAGCAGAACCAGAACACCCTCCCCTGGACACACCCTACTGGGGATCACTGCTTCTCTTTTTTTTTTGATTCCGAACCATCGCCCACGCTGCGCGGAGAGAAATCTCTCTCATCATCATCACCATCCTGAAGAAAACCCCCCTTTCTTCCTCATTTTCACTCTGTTTGAGGAAACCTACAATCACACGGGCTGAGAAACCCTGAAGAAGAGGCTGTTTTTTCCTTTTTTCTTTTTTTTTCTTTTCATTTGGGAAATTGGCATTTTTGTTGATTCGAGCCCCACACCTCAAGCAGGCCAGAGCGCAATAACCCTAAAGCCGGCCAGAAGACCCGCAGATCGAAGGACCTAGATCACTATCATCTTTGTACAAGAATGGTTACTGTACGTATACCTTTTTCTGCATGTGTGTGTTTGTGTGTGAGACTGTGTGTGTGTTTTCTTAGAGGGGAGTCATTGTAACAAAACAATTATCGTATACCATTCTCAATTGTTTTTACTCTGTGGACTATATGGGGCAGGACCATAGATGTGCATATCTCACTTTAGGATTTATTGTTTCAATTTGATATTGCGGTTGGATCTGGTTGGAACCTTGCATAACACCATACATTTAAATACATCACTTGGATTAAGCAGCCTGTGTACACACTGACATGCCTTCAAATAGGATTGTGTAAACAAGATTAACCATCAGTGTGGGTATTAGTAACGGGATACAGGGATGCGCAACGGCTCGCTCATTCGACGTTTTTTGTGAAGCATCATAACAGTGTTTTCTCTACAGTTCATTATTGTTGTGTTACGTGTTAAAAAGCATCCCAGTTGCACTATTTAAACGTTATGGGTTATCATAACGACACTGAGAGATGTTATTATAACGACACAGAGACGTGCAGACAGAGCAGAGTAGTGCTAGAGAGGCAGAAGGGCGTTGGGGGCAGCGAGGCCCTTGAGATGGAGGGGGGCGGTACTGTCTTCATCCAACCGCCCAGCTCAAAGCAACACGATGCTTGAGACGAATTTCTGAGACAAAAAGGAAAAAACACGATGCCTCGGAGGCTCCGAGCCCACAGAGAGCACGGCAGAGAGAGAGAAAAAGGGTCGAGTCATTCAGAGAAGGGGGAGGGGGGAGGGGAGGTATTACGCATCCATTGGTTTGGACTGAATCAGGCAAGGCCAAAACAATTCCTGAGGGTTTCTCCGAACAAATGAGCTGGAAAACGTCTAAGACTGCGAGACCAGGACGGCGCTGAGATTTTTTGATGTTCTGTGCTTTTTTTGGCGAAGCCCATGACAGAAATCTTCACGGAAGAGGCAGAAGAGGAGTCGGATTAGGGAAAAAACGGAGAAATGCAAGAGAGGCCCGAGAGCGCGAGCATTTTTTGGGCGTGGCTTCTGCGCTCGAAGACGCGAGGCGATGGCACGCGCCGCCTCGGTTAGCCTAAAGTCATTCACACAATTTACTGCTTTTTAATGAAAAAAACGACAAACACGCCTGTCTGATCTATTATTCGACCTCTTTTCACCAAACATGTCGAGCACATTAGAAACGTCAGATTTCATGGCTCAACAAACGACCGTGTTTCTGAGTTAAATGAGCGTCTCCTCACGGCGAGCTGGGTTAAACTGAGCCGCACAGAGCGCCCCGTATTTACACCCTAGTCTGAGAAACACTCTTTTGTGCTGGACCGAAATACAGTTCCACGTGGCCTGGACCAGACGGACGACGGAAAGCGCCGGAGCTCGACGCCATCAGTGTGTATCTGGAGAGATAAATCAGTGCAGGCCTCAACGGCCTGAGTTAACACGCGCTAGCCTAGCACGACAAACGTCGTCATGGATGAGGTCTTCATGTTTACGACGAAAACTGACCTTAAACAAAGGACGCCCCCCACACACACACTGCGACCACTCACAGCCTAAAACCCTGGTTTTAAACAAATTCCACCGACTAAAGTGTTAATTAAGCGGCTCAAATTTGAGCAACAGTCCCCACAATAAAGTCTGAGCGTCCACGGTTAAATAACGGCCCCGGAGCTGAGGCATGTCGGCGCGTGCTGCGCAGCTTCTCCCCCGACCACATGTTCCGCAGTCCTCCGTGCCGCTACCGCAGTGGCAAGCAAATAAAAAAGCGTTGAGTCAGATAACCTTCTCGAGGCGCTTACACAATTCAAGGACAAGGACAGAGCGAGTGACACACGGTGAAAACACACTCAGCCGAAAATAAGATCAGAGTCGTTACAGCAAAACGAGATAGAATCAGCAGCGTGAACCAGATCCGGTGGCTTGAGGGACGTTTCGCTATTTAAACAGAGATCTGGCAACGTGTCTAGTTTTTAAAGGCGTGCAATAAATATTTACCTTTGATCATCGACCTTTAGGTTCGCACAGTCTCAAACAATGAGTCAGTCGAATATTTAAAATAATGGTTCTGATGACTTAAGAAATTAATATTAGACACATGAGACTACACAACGGTCTGAAACCTGCAAGCACAATGTAAAGGACTGTAAATATATTATTATTATTATTATTATTGTTATTGTTATTATTATTATCACTGGGCTGTGAGGAGAGAGGGAAAGTGAAGGCAGTTGTGCTGTTCATTGTTCCCGGAGAGTCCTGCAGCCTCTGGCCTCGACACAAAGCGCTACTGTTTACATTAATATTCATAGTGCTGCCGTGGTCTCTGAGCGCGAGAAGAGGAGGAACGGGTGGCTCTTTTGTTTGCTTGTGTCAATACGTTTATTCAGCAAAAAGGCGCTCGGATTTATGAATGCCCACAGAGCACACATGGCCTCGTTCAATCAAAGGCAGAGGGGATAACGATTTAAACGATGCCGATGGACGGGCTGAAATTAGGCAGTTAAAGAGCTGCGGCTTTTTCATGGAAATATCTTAATTGCACTAAATAACGCAATAAGCACGAGAAGGCAGAGGGATTGTGGGATCTGTTTCTAAATAAGCTCGATGTTTTTGCAGGGATAGACAGACCAGTTTGCTTTCTAAAGGGAAGCCCCTCTTAGCCACTCCCTGCTTCAGCACGCTGGATAGCGCCCGGGCACGATTTTAACACACTTTTACGAGGCTCGTTTTCCTCCACCGAGAGCTTTTGTTGTTGTTTTCTTTCGGCGGTTATTTTTTGATGTGTTGTTCTGTATTCAGTTAAAGCGACTGTCCAGCCCTAATCGTAAAAACGTAAAGGCTACACGTAAAACATATAGCATACTTCGTATGACAAGTTTAAAATGACACTGATTCAAAAAACTAAACGAAACCAGTTGTTTTACTCATGCAGCAGATCCAAACATAAAGAAGCGGATTTGTTCGTTAGCTATTTGCTGGTGAATGTTGCAGCTCTGACTTTGCGTCCTGTAGCTTTACAGCTGCCACTGTGATCCTCTAAGCCGCAGTGAGAGTGTGGCTAATGCCCTTTGTTTAGGATAATCCTGTAATCTGGGTTAGTGAGACGGCCTATTGGCAATCTAGCGTTCGCATTTTCAGTCAGCAGGCCAGACACTTGCATCTCCAAATACGCGAAAAAAGACGAGGAGAAAAGGCAGAATGAGTGTAGCGGAATTTTAGCCATCGACTGACCTTTCAGCAAAGGGCTGTACACGACGGCTTTCTCTTTATGAACCGTATTGTTCATACCCATTACTGAGTGACTCCTAAGGGGGAAAAGCGTCTGTTTTGTCAGCAGAACAAAAGCACTGCTTGTTAGTCTCACAGGACTTCGTCAGGAAGCAGAAAATGGCTTCCTCGCAAGGAAGTGACGTTCTGCAACACGCCGCGCAGTGAGCTTGGCTCCAGCTGTAAGGCCCGTGGTGTAGTTATCAGCTCTGATCCCACCTTTATCATCACCAATCCGTGGTGAGACAAAAGAGCACACTGTACAGAGCTCTTTTGGAGGTTAAACTAGTGATTTTTGCTGGAGAGCAACAGTTATATCAATACATTTTGGCAACAGGCAAATCAATTCATCAAAACACTTCTTAGGCAATTGTTTCTTGCTTTAATATTTGACCCACTAATTTATTGAGAACAGCCCAATTTAATGGCAATTCAAAGACTGTATATTCTTATATATATATATATATATATATATATATATATATATATACAATTAAAATGTTCCTTTCAGACGTTCCTCTTGACACGGTTCATAGTGTGGTAGCAAATTTAGCCTCTCACACACTTATTTAATGCCCCAAATACAGGTAACTGTTGGGAGTGGCATACTAGTTTTTGGTCCTGCATTATGAGCCATCTTGCAGCCCTCAAGACAATAGGTACATTCCTGTGCTTTCTGTTAATAAACTTTGAGCTACTCCTCACTGTTTTCAGGAACCATTGTGTGGGATTCTGCAATGACATTCCGGTTCTATGAATCAGAGATGCAGCAGAGAAGGAACAAGCTGGATGTATGACGGGCTGGTTCTAGTTTGCGTGCGAGGCAGGGTCCATGTGTAGGCAATGCTGATGCAGGCCATTAAATATTGACGGAGATCTTTCTGGGTCCCAGAAATAGAAAAGTACAAGCCGGGACAAGAGCAAGTTCGCTTTGGGTATAACACGTTTGGCATCGTCTGTTGTGTAACTAAAGCTGATGGAATGTGGGGTGACTGCGGAGCGCAGCATCCGTCACTGGCGTCACCTCGGCGTTAACCTTTCTGCTTGGTAAAAAAAATGTCACAGAGTGGATCAGTCTCTGAGCAGGCTTGTCTATGTAATGCATGGATTCAGGGACAAAAAATCTTTTCTCCCCTTACTTCTTCTCCTTTGGCTTGTTTTGGCAGTAGCTTGAGTCTATGGGCAGAAAGAGAGGCCTGCGTGTTATGTAATGCTTTACGTTTGTCACCAGGGATGGGCAGCCCGCCATGGGAAGGTTCACTTCAGTCTATGAGTCCAAACTTGCCCTAGGCCTGTCGTTTTGTTTATATTAGTGTCTACTGATGTATATTCATATATATGTTAATTTTTTTTTTTTAATATTTTAAGATTAGTTTTAAGGACTTTATATCAAATGATGGGAAAAACTGATATTCGGAGGACACCAAGATATTTTGTCATGCCATGCCAAGCAGTTTGCCTAGATCCATGTTTGAAGTGTGTTATTTTTAGGCTCTAATAACGCTCTTGCTTCTGTCATTCTGATGCTTTATCCTTGTCAGAGTCAATTTGCCTGAGATCTGCATTTTGTTTGGCACAGAAGGCTCGTTGAATTTATCCATGGAGGAAAGTGATATCAGACTGACAGACCCAGAACTCAATTGCATCCCTTTTCTTTCACACACACACAACATATATTCATGCACGCATACACACAGTACTAAAAGTCAAGAAGCCAGCCGATAGCAACAGTTGTCAAGCTGCTGTTACCTGGGCAACCTGGTTAGAGGTAAGGCTTGAGTCAAGAAGAAATGGTTCCACAGGAGGGAGAGAATGAGAGTGGGATTAGAAGAAGATGGAAGACCAGAAGGGAGAACAAAAGAGCAGGCCCCGCCTAGAAGGGAAAAAAAGGTTTCATGCAAAACCGCTGACTGTAGCTATCTAAAACATGCTGATCGATGGTGAGATTGATTCCAGATTGGTAGATTCATCTACAGTTTTGACTGAAAACCTGGTGGTGAAAAGGTTTTAATGATTAGTGAATGCAATAGGGCAGCTAGTGACGATTCTGCCTGTTGATGGCTGTGATCATATAAAAAGATCAGAGATGCATCATTAATTAGGCGTGTGAGTCTCCCCATTCCACTCCTGGGGTTATTCTGTGAAAAGACTGTGCTCTCAGTCAACTGAGGCTGACTAATACTCTAACACGCACAATACTACTCTAATACCAAGGATCTACAGCAGCTCCATCATCGGAAAAACACACAAAAAATTCTAATTTTTGTGTTGCTCAAAAATGGAAAGATTAGAATACTCTTTAGCAGACAAAAATGAAAATATACTGAAAAATAAAAATAATTTATTCTGAATATGTCATGTGATTATGAGTGTAGGAATACAGAAAATGACAACTAAAAAGGGAAAGTTCACTACTGACCAGCATACATCTGCTTTGAAAATTCCCCATAGGCCAAATTAAGCAACATGCTGCACTCCACAGCAACACAGACAAAGCAAGACAGACACACACACACACACACACACACACACACACACACACACACAGAGTAATGGCACACATCCATTACACATCAACAAGCACAGCACAGAACCTTAGAACTGAACAGTCTTGGCTTTTGCCACCTCATACTTTTCAAAACCTTATTTGTGTACATCAACGGGTCAAAGGGGCACACCACAGGATGTCACTTTCGCTTCCGTCTGACCGTTCAGCACCCCCTTCACCATCCATCAGTCAGACGTTGCACTGCTGATGTAATGATGGTTGACCCTGGACAGAGGAACAAAGGGGGGGGGAGGGTGAGAGAGAGAGAAAGGAACTAAAACATCTGCAAAGCCAGGGGCAGACAGAAAGACTGGGAGAGAGGGACAGGGACAGAGGGAAAAAAAAACCACAGAGGAGGTGAAGAGGATATTGTCCTAACTTGTTCCTCTACCATTCAGACACGTTGACTTCTCAACCTCAGTACAGGTCAAAAGGGACACAGGATTGGTTAAAAGAGGCTTTTAAATTTAGTCATATGCCTCTTGTACACAAAAGCCAATCCCACCCATATGGTCACATACACAATGCAGTGACTGATTAGGCCAGTGTTTCTTTCTGCAGATAATCAGCACCATGGAAACTCAGGTGTCCAACGGTCCGAGCGGAACCAGCATGCCTAACGGCCCGGTCATCAGCACTAACGGCGCTACAGACGACAGCAAGACCAACCTGATCGTCAACTACCTGCCTCAGAATATGACCCAGGAAGAGTTCAAGAGCCTATTCGGCAGCATCGGCGAGATTGAATCCTGCAAGCTAGTCAGAGACAAGATCACAGGTGACTAAGGCATTGCAAATCCCAAATGCTGGTGGGATATTAGTGCATGCAAATATTTATCAGGCTGTGGCTGACCATTTTGGTTGATCTGCAGGTCAGAGCTTGGGCTACGGCTTCGTAAACTATGTCGACCCCAATGACGCCGACAAGGCCATCAACACGCTCAACGGTCTCAAACTGCAGACAAAAACAATCAAGGTAAGAGCACCTCGACCCCACGCTTCCCAATCATGCTGTCAACAGGCAAGGAGAAGGGGAAGAAAGGAGAGGCAGATATGACAGAGGGAGAGGAGGAGAGAGGGAGGGACAGAGGGCAGGGAAAGGGAAGGCAGGAACAAAAGGACCAGAAGAAAAGAGAGAGGGAGAGACGAGAGCAGAGGTCAGAAAGCAAGGGGGCTGTGTGCAGAGGTGATTGTGATGGAAATGTAATTAGGGAGGTGCAGTGCAGGGCATTGGGGGGAGTCAGTGCAGGGAGCCCCATCTGCCTCCAATCTTGGCTAATTAGGGCCTTCTTTGTCCCCAAAATTCAGTTGGGGATCGGGGAAGGGGTTAGTCTGGGATTTAGGAAGAAAGAGAGATTAAACCAGCCAGCCTGGTAACCCCACCTGATCAAAGAACATCAAAGATTGTGACAAAGTGCAGACTGAGGAAGATTTAGACGGCACACAAGCTATATGGAAAATTAGCAGAAAGGACGAAGGATGTAAACACATCTGACTACACCATAAAAACGTGTACATCATATTTGTATTATTTGTGTCACTCATTTGTCATTTTTGTATTTGCATCATAATCATTTATCACAATTATATTCTGATTATGCTAAATAATCTCTGAAATAACATAATTTATATTTGTTATTAGATCAAAGCCTAGATCAAAGCAATGCAAAAAATACCAGAAAGAGTATTACTCGGTCTTTTGCTTACGTCTTGCATCATGAGTAAGAAGCAGTATTCACGGCAACATTCCAATAATTCTGTCACTATTGTTAATATACTGCTAATATCATAATCTGTTTGTACATTTTTTCCTGCTGGCCTTCTCACCCCCTGTTCGCTGGCATTCATCATTTGTGTGCCTGGTGTGTCCAAATCCTTAAGCTGAGCAAATGTCATATTTTCCATGTCAATAAGGCATTGTTAGAGAGAGGGGGGGGCACAGGAGCAAAGGCTAGGAGGAGGTAGCGTGGGGAGCAGAATGCCAATGACAGGATTAGAGGCCATATGGGCTGCAGGCACCATCTGTAGTGTGGGAGAGATAGGGAGAGGGTTAATTATAGGGCAGAATCCAGTATTCTAATACAACACCCTACCCCGCCCCAGCCAGCCTGCAGCCCAATCTCCGCCATACACCCACCCACTTGCTGAACAATAACGCCTCGGACCCCAATAATACAGCCGCTTAGTCATAGTCACCCCCAGCGCGCATACACACACCAATGATGCAAACACAGAGCCTACGCCTTTCACTGCTAGCAATTACCCTTAGTGTTCTACAGTACGTGTGTAGGATTATAAAGACACTCAAAAAATGCCCAGGCACACTAAAAAAATGAAACATTAAAATGAAGTCAAAGATTAAACCTTTAAACAAATTTCAAATTGTCTAAAAGCAGTCACAAAAAGCTGCTGTTTGTGACAATAACATCTTTATAGACACAAGACTGCCCTTGCTGCAACCCCTATGTGGAAAATTAGTGTAAATAAAAATCAGGAAATACTATACATTTGTGCCGTATTTGGCTAGGATGCGAGCGTGTTTGTGAGTTGTCAGGGACGCTGGACATCTTGTAATCTGTTTACTTGGTTTGCTGGTTGCCAGAGGAGCAGTTTTCCCTTGAGACGGAAGACAAAGAAGGGAGGGAGGAAAGGGAGGGGCAATCTCTCTATCGCACAAAAACACAGACACAGACATTCACAGCGATGCCATCAATCACAGTCATTTGCATTCAGCCACAAATTCATAAATAAACATTTTTTATGAGTAATTCTGTTCTCATTACAACTGCTGCTCAGACTACTGAGTGAGGTCAACAGAAAGGGTCATAATGCAATATTAAAACAAATTCTAAAATGAAATGCATCGTCTCCACAATAAGTTTTGTGTTTAGAGATCACTTGAAAATGTACAATTTAAATTTTCCTATTAGGTTCTTGGTCAGCAGACCTTAGATTAGGGATGAATGACTTGGGGAAAACATAACTGCAATTAAAAGGTGACTACTGTCTACAAATTAAGCCCCAAGTCAATTTTTTTCCAAGAAGACAAGCATGTCTATTTTTTGGACTTGAATGCTGAATGTAGTGTGCCAGACTGCCAGTTCACAAGTTATTATTAGGTTTAAAATACAATTGCATCTCTTGCTATTTTAAAATGGCACTCTTTTCAATTGCGATATCAATATAAAAACACTTAATCATTCAGCCCTAAATCAAATCAGTGTGGACTGAATGAATATAAGTAGATCTAAGAAGACATGTAAGTGTAGGACTGTGTAGGACTGTATTTATAGAGAGGGACTGTGATCAGGAAGCAGTGTGCTGGAGTGTGTATTAAGAGTACTAGAGTGAATGTGGAATGAAGTGTAAGAGAAGTGGAGCTGAAGAAAAGGAATGATGAGAGATATGTATGTAGCTTCCTTGTGGAAAAACTGTAAGCATACTGGCAATGGCACCCATGTTTGAGATGCTAGGTAGCACATACAGAATCGATGTGTGGGCTCAGCGTGTATAACTGGTTGTTTAATGCGCCTGTGTTATAGGTGTCATATGCCAGACCCAGCTCAGCCTCCATTCGAGATGCTAACTTATATGTGAGCGGCCTGCCTAAGACCATGAGCCAGAAGGACATGGAACAGCTGTTCTCCCAGTATGGTCGCATTATCACGTCCCGCATCCTGGTGGACCAGGTCACAGGTATAGCCTTAACTCACCTCTGTTATAGCACAAACCTCAGCACTGGCCATTAGCACCAGTCAAGAGTAGTTCTAGGGGAACTACAGGAGGTATAGTGAGATTAAACTGATGTGGTCTGAAACATAATTTTACAAGATTATTTCACCCAAAATGGTCATATTTATGAATATTATTATTACATAATATATACTAAATAAGTATAATAAAAAGAATAATAATATTGTAAGGCCCACATCATGTTTTGTTTTTTTTTTTAATTTGATGTGCTATATAAACATTGTTAAAATTTCGAAATGTATTAGACACTCTGCAGTCCACATTTGGATACTAAGCTGCAAAAACAGTCATAAACTTCACACAACCACCCATTCAGCCTACCCACCTATTTACAAAGTAAAGGAGTGTTGTTACTGTAGTAGCCTGGACTGCTTTTTGAATGTGGTGTGCTTTCAATCTCATATATATATATATATATATATATATATATATATATATAAACAGCCTAATTTATATGAAAAAATTGAAAAACCTACTCCATGCTAAAATTATGACTGTAAAACCAAAACCAGTACACCAGAATTATGTCCTTGGTGCTAACATTGTCCCCTGCTTTGTGATTCCCGGAGCAGGCATATCACGAGGAGTGGGCTTCATCCGGTTTGACAAGAGAAACGAGGCCGAGGAGGCCATCAAAGGTCTGAACGGCCAGAAACCCCTGGGCGCTGCTGAGCCCATCACTGTCAAGTTCGCCAACAACCCCAGCCAGAAGACAGGCCAAGCCCTGCTCACCCAGCTCTACCAAACAGCCGCCCGTCGCTACACCGGCCCCCTGCATCACCAGACCCAGCGCTTCAGGTACTGCCCCCACCCATAAACCTAATCACTGCTCTCTCTGCTCCTCTCTACCGGCCTTTCCTTTAAACTGCAGCGCTGTCACCCCATTAGAGGGAATGAAGGCCCAACATGGGTCTACAGCCAAAGGAGATGCGTATATTTACAACAAAATTCTATGGCCATTCATATAGATTGACTCTGTGTTATGAAGCACAGCAGGGCAGTAGAATACTGCAGGATAAAAAACAGCGTGTGAATCAGTCGTGGCATTAATGTATTCCTGTGCGTTCATATTCTCACACACACACACACACACACAAAGAGAGATACATGCATGCAGTACTCTCAATCCATTGCCTGAGGGCCCTGAAAGCACTGCGTCAGAGTGCTGGGCGAGTCCTGTCGGTTGATTGGCTGAGGCTAAGACCCATTTAGAGTTCCCTCTAGTGGCCGCACAGGCTGCATGTTAAATGAAAACCCTGTTCTCTGGTTTGTCGAATCTTGCCACTAACGTCTCCACCTCCTTCACTCTCCCTCTTGCATTGCAGACTCGACAATTTACTAAACGCCACCTACGGAGTCAAGAGGTAATTTCCAAAAAAGGTGTCTTTTCAAAAGCATCCATGCCTAAAACAACCTCTAACAAAGTACCCAGAATACCCCCTGCTGACTTAACCTTGAAATTAGAAAGGCAGTTTGAAATGCAGAATCCATTTCCATATTTAATGTGAGATTACACATAAACAAGGGTTAAGTGAAAAACAACTTTGCCTTACAGCAGGACATTCTGGCATGGCTTTGTTGAACCTTTTCGTTCTTTTGGTTGATTACTTGATTGAACTGATTTGTATGTATTTATTTATTGAACTAACATTTAATTTTTTTTCAGTTTCGGTTGCTTTAATGTCCTTTTTTTCCACCAGCATGGACATACCAGATTCCGTTTGCGTCTCTTCTGTTCGCTCCAATCTTTTGCGTTGATTTATTTCTTATTTGCTTTCATCCCTCTCTAGGTTTCTGTGTTTTTGCTCAATATTGTGAGATTTCTGTTGGACATTGTGATTCCTGTGTCCTATTTCTACAGAGACTTTGGTCACCAAGGAGTATGACTAAAATATGCAGAGAATGTGGGCTAATGCGCGTTAGGGAACAAAGCATTTTTAAGTTTTTTTTTTTCTTTCGAGTGCAAGGAGGTAGTTTTGTAACCTGTAGCATTGCCTGCACATTTAAAAAAAATTTCTGCTTAAGGCTGTGGAGATGAGGATCGGCAAAGGTTCCAAATCAGCAGGGGCATGTTCCTGTGTGAATGCATTTTGAAGGTAGTGTGCTGCATGCGGCATGGAACTTCAGAATGACACCCATGGTAGTTCTCCATCTCTTCTCCCCAGGTTCTCCCCCATCACCATCGACAGCATGACAAGTCTGGCGGGGGTCAACCTGACTGGCCCCACTGGAGCAGGCTGGTGCATTTTCGTCTACAACCTGTCGCCTGAAGCTGACGAAAGTGTCCTGTGGCAGCTCTTCGGGCCCTTTGGCGCCGTGACCAACGTCAAGGTCATCCGTGACTTCACCACCAACAAGTGCAAGGGCTTCGGCTTCGTCACCATGACCAACTACGACGAGGCGGCCATGGCCATCGCCAGCCTCAACGGCTACCGCCTGGGTGACCGCGTGCTGCAGGTGTCCTTTAAGACCAGCAAGCAGCACAAGGCCTGAGGGCGGGGTGTTAGGGACGGCACGGTCACTAGCGCTCCTTATCCCTGCAAGAGGGGGGTCTCGGAGCTCCCCGCACATTCACTCTACATGGGCCTGGACTGAGTCTCTCTCTGACACTCATTTAACACACACATACATACACATTACATGCACATACACGACACACACACACATTTAGTCAGAGTTTCAGAAAAAAAATACAAACACAAGTTTTTTCTTTTTCTCTTTACACAACATGCTAGTCCTTCCCTACGTTTGCCTGGATTGAATTAGCAGGAGTGGGTAGTTGGTCTATGGGTGGGGTGGGGTGGGGGGCCTTTCGCAAGGGAGACAGTTTTAATGAATGTGACAGAGAATGTGTGCTGAGTGCTTTGATTTAATTCAGGCAAATTATGAGAACTGATGAACAAAAAAATGATCGAAAAAAAGTATGTGCAATTTACCCAAACTCTTGCCCCAATAACTCTCCTGTCTTGATGGAGAGTATGTAGTCACTTTTTTACACTTGGGCATTTTGAATCAGTGAGTTTTTTTAGATCTAAGAAAAAAAAGAATTAACAGTGTTCTCTTATATATATTATGATATAACTATATATTCAATATTTAAGGTGGTTATAATAGCCAAGTATGTAAGCATTTTCTAGAACTTTGATTACAGTTTCCTGGCTTTACATAAGGTTGCAGTCTAGCTTTAGGGCGCTGTACCACCCCACTCAAGGTCCGACCCAACAGCCAATTTAACAATGTGCGTGATGGCAGACACAAGGCTAAAAGGATATAAGGAGGGCATCATAGTCACCTCAGTACACGGAGACACAACAGTGACCATAAATACAAACAAGAACCAACACATACATACTTCCACGTAAAGAAATAGCCAAGATTTATTTAACTACATCACAAAGTAACCTAGAATCTCCCTATATTTTTCCACTCTAGTTTCTTATAGTGTAGAACTGATTCTAGAGCATAGAATTGAGTCCACCACACGCAGCTGTCTACATTACTTGGAGCATTTCGGTAGTGTTCCCAAAGCTGATGGCATTTGTGTAATTCTTTTTGAAAAGGCCAGGGGTCCATCTAGAACAACACCATCATGCTCAGTAACCAACCCTGACAAGGAAACTTCAAAACTTTCACATCTAAAAAGGTTTCCTGCGAAGGGACGGCTCTACATTAACATGAGGCTGCATCACATTCCCTTAGAGGCAATTTTATAAGTATCGGGTGTTTTACAATGTATTTTAGTGAGAAAGCCATACAGATGAAAGGTGTCAAAGCCTGATGTTGTGAGGACTACAGGGAGTGAGGTTAGTTAGTACCTGTTCTCCCTTCTTCTCGTAACTTCCCTCCGAGTCACTGCGCCGGATCACTCCAGCCATTCTTATCTATCAAACTGACAAGCTTTGGGCTCCCACACTGTGGTCCTCATGCAATTTACAGCAGCAGCCCTGCAAAAAAAAAAAGAAGAAGAAAAAGAAACAAAAAAATGCACAGACAGCCCCATGCCTCCAACACGAGCTAGGATCTTCCATTCCCGTGCCCTATTTTAAGCCATAGCCACCTGATAAACAAAAATATCACTCCGTTTGACCACCCCTGCCAAATAATTATTAATCCCCTTTAAAAAGATATTCTGAATAAAAATGCCCATAGTTCAAAGCCCTAAAAAATACTCTTAAAAACAAAGCTGTTCCACGGGGAGAGAGACGTTGCTGTAAAAATGAAAGAGAACTTCACTTGACAGAAAGAGAAAGGTTCAAAATGTGTGTTCAAATCAAATGACATTTTGCTTTTTCTAAATAACGCTGTGTTAGCCAAAGAGGACAATGATCTCTTTGAAAAAAAAAAAGGATTACGTTAGAGATTAATATATTTTTATATCTACAAAAAAACAAGACCTTGTGCAACATTTTTACAGATTCTTAAGCGTGGAAACCTTTGGAACACACCGCATGGCTTTTATTTTCAGCTTTTGGGGGAGAGAGGGCCCAACTGTGCGGTGTATGGGAGGGGATTGGGGACTATAACATACAGTATGTGCAGTGAAACCATTACATAATCAAAAACACAAAAAACAAACTGAAAAAAAAGATGATACTAAAAAGCAATTAGCAGACAGTCAAAAGAATGCATTACGATAAAAAAAACAACATAAAAACAACGCTTAAAACGTTCCAGTTTCTCTAAAGTTGCATCAAGCGTTGCTTCAACAGCGGTGCAGTGAAGCCCCATGGCATCACTGGGGACACCATGAACTAGCTGCAGTCTGCTCCAGAAAGGCTTGATACTTGCAAACTGACTCATTTCTATCTGAGCATCTCCTTTTGGCAGTTTAAAATGAAATGTATAATCTACCATTCATGCTTGACATGCTCAATGCACCAAAGAATCTGTTTAAATTTGGCATATCCTACCACAGCTGCACTTAATGTTAATCCTATCTATATACACAATAGCTCACTTTAGACTAAACTATATGCTCCAGTACTTCATATCATCACGATGACGGTACATACATATTGTCTGCTATCACACTATTTTTCATCCTTGTATTACTTTTAGACATATCAGAGTTGATTTAAACATATCACACCTTTCTTTCACCATCTTGACCCATAGTGGCCCATATCTTTCACTCCTCATTTTGCTCCTTTGCATAAGCACTAATCAACTGAGGGGTCAAAGCTTGGTCACTGAATAGATCGGTCTCACAACAGCTAGTAAGGACATTCTTTGGAGAAGTAAGACAGCTTGCACTGCAAAAAACCCCAAACACGTATCAAAGCGTCGCTTGACACCCCAGTTCCACGTCACTTGCTCTCTCTTACTGTCCCCCGTAATCAAAGATACAGTCGCATTTAACCAATTCCTCCGGTTACTACTAGGCTTTTGTATTCATATCACCATACCGATGCTACTCACATCCAAGTACTCTTTTGTAACGCAAACAATGTATCCCGGACCTCTTTGCCCATTTTATTTGTTGGTGGTGTGCCGATGAAAAAGGCGTGATTAGCTTCTAATAATATATCAAGCCTTGGTAGCCTGCCTGATGAGATTTTTGACCACTCTCTAGTGTTAGCAACAGGGGCAGCTAGGGTAGAAACAGGATACTTGGCAACCCAGGGCGATTTTTCCTAATGCCCTTGGGAGGATGTAGCTAGCCGGGCCTTTTCTGCTGTAGCAGAAAGGCCTTAGTGTCCTCACCTCTGGCCACAAACCCAGTGCAGATTAGCCCTTTAGCATGACACACATACATAAACACAAACACAGCGAATCCAGAGACCCTCTCCCCACAGCTACAGTAGAGAGCCAGGGACAACGGCAGGAGACACACGTACTGCACCGCTTGAGCAACAAACAACAATAAATCATTTAAAAAGACAAAAAAACTTTCCTATGGAACAGTAAGTGCAATGTGCTTCGTTTTTATATTGACTGAGAACAAAAGATATATATATTTTTTAAAAAATACGTTAAACATCACACTGAAATGGTTTGCGGAATAGTGAAAGGATCAAATGCAATGAACAAGTGTTAACTAACAGATTCAATAAAGGAATCAAACAAGCACCGAGAGCTCTGATCTCTGATAATGTCCATTATCCCTTCCTCAGCCCCCCAATTAGTGCTCTGACCAAGGTAAACTAAACAGCCGTTTATGGTACTGAAAAGGGCAATTATCAAAGACCGTGAAAGGAATACTGTCTAATATTTCATCAGTTTTAGCCCATGTCGATTTCAGAATATCATTTTTCCTGTAATTTATTGATTTACTTTACATATCAGAATCACATGTTAACTTTAGCGTATTTGTGTTGTTGACGTTGCCATAGAGAACACACATGGGTTGAATATTTTCTTTCGTTGCTTCTATTGGGTACAATTTCTATTTTTTTCCATTATTTAAACTTAGTTGCTGTTCCTACAGTGTATGCAGGTTTTAGAATTAGTTAGATTTTTTTCTTTCAATCAAAATGTGTTCAATTGTGTTTGTAAAAGTCTGTGGTAGCTTTTGTTGCAACATAAATAATTTAAACGGAAAAAAATTCAATATAGCGCCAACGAACTTGTATTATTTGGGCGACTTTAAGCTTGTAGTTTTAACTTATTGTTAACTTAAAAACTATTTATTATCATTATTATGATTATTATTATTGCCTCGTATAAAAGTATGTTTTGTGTATATTTATGGTTTATTTCATTATATTTGCAAGTTGAAAAGAATTTTAATTTTGCCAAAATGTGGTTACACCGTTTTGTTTTTTAAAAGGGAACAAATAGACTAAAAAAGAAAAAAAAAACAGCTTTAGAATTACGATTTGGAAAAGTTCTCCATAGGCAAAGAATGCACTGCTATATAAAACTAATTGAAAGTGTAAACATACATGCTGTGTGCTAGATGTTATGCCTTTACTGCCTGTGTTTCGTTTGTCTTGTTAAATGAAAACCTTTTGATTATTTGATCTAATCACAGTCTTGTTTTTTCCAGCCACTTTCAGACCCCCTGAGAGAGAGAAGGTGGGAGGGTGGGCAAAAGGGTATTCGGGCCTGGAGTACAGGCCTGACAGAGAGGGGCTGTTTGAGGCAGGTTCTGATGGGGCTCTACCAGCACCTCCCCTTTCTCCTCGGCTTAAGTCAAACAAACGGAGATAAAGGGAAAGGAAACTAACACCGAGAGATGGGCATTCAAGCTGATATTTTAAATAACCCAGCAGCGGCAGGAGGGATGGGTGCTGAGAGAGCCACAGAGCTAGAAAAGGGGTCAGTGGTTCCTCTGTTTCTCAACCAATTGTATTTTGTGTCAATTAATTTAGAAGGGATACAGAGTTACTTAGCGATGTTCTTCTTACACCATTTCTCAAGAATGGTACAATAACACAGAAGCAAACGATCAAAAGCAGAGCCCCTGACGTCAGTGTCAGAGGGCTACGAGTCAAAATCATACTTCCAAACACGACCAAACGAACAACGAACAATGTAACAAAGGGGGAAAAAAAAAAAAAACAAATAAACCTTTCAGTTTAGTTTAGGATATTTATTACTGGGATTTCAGCTGAAGACGCTTGAGGACTTTTTCATGGAATTGTTTAATTATTTGTACTTTACATGCCAGAAAAAAAATAAAATAAAAGTTACGAATCCTAGTGTCTCTGGTTGTTTTTCTGTTTGCTTAGGTTTGTGTGGGTGGCTTCGATAGGAGACCTGAAAAAGGCTCAGTGAAGGAGCAAGGACGTTCTGTATAATTAACTCCACGACTGACACCTCTGGAGTGCAGCAATGAATACGAATCGCAGCACAGACTTCACAGTGCACAGAGTTACAGTCATTACCATATACACTCTTTATAGACTGCTGTCTATACAGTTCCCACCCCACAGTAACAGTACAGTCTAAACTACTATGAAAATAGAGTAGTTTCCTCTTACTGTTTAAGGAGGGGGGAAAAAAAAAACATAAAAAACCTTTCACACACACACTCAAAGAGATACCAGAATTAATAACATAATCTGGGGCCTTCACATTAAAATTGAACTTTATTTGCAACATAATGGATGGAATGTGAGTTCTTTATAAGTAAAAACAAACTAACAACAAAACAGGAGACATGACAACTACTGCTATGATTTTCACCAACAGGTGATCTTGGGTTGATTACAGCAGACATGCCGACTGGATGACAGTTGCAGGCGTGGTCCCCAAAGAACAACCTATAAAATTGAAAAGGACAGAGAGGAAATGAAGCAATGCCAGACAGAGGGTGGCCTAACAAACTATTAAGCTACAATAATAAAAGTTTACAGAAGTTTACAGTTTACATAAAGCTAGAGTACTAGAATTTTTTCAATTTCTGCAAATGCTTTACAGTATAATACTATAACATTGTCCACAGTACATATTACCTGTATTGTGCTAAAATATAGAGAACAACTGTATACTATATCCACACTACCAAAAGCTTGGAATGGAATTGCCATATTAACATAAGACACAACTTATTCACCAAAAGCTATTTTTAAACGTTTTATTCAATATCTCAAGAATTCTGTGAACAAGCAGTAAATAAAATGATAAATACGCTGTTTTGTTATCTCATAAGATATCTGCCTTGAGATTTGACCTGCATTTAATTCTAATATAACTAATATAACTACACAGCTTTGTCATTTTAGAATTGTCTAGTTTCGTTCATCATTTGACAAATCTACATTTTTACTGTTTATTACAGCTTCCTACAGTCCTACTAAGTATCTAAAACCTGTATAAGACTAACATATTAGAATCATGTTATACAGCTGTCTGCAACCAAACTGACAAAATATCTAAACAGTGATTCCAAACTTTTAAACAGTAGTATAAAGACAATAAACTGTGGAATGCTATCCAGTAGTTAAAAAAACATTAACCTTTCTGAACATATCCAGGGGTTTTGCTACTACATAATTAGATCCATTAGTTGCTAATTCAGCCTAGTTTTATTCCACTGCCCATTTCTCACTGTAGTGATTATGGGCCTTTCTAACACTGACCTTTCTGTCTGCTCCTGACCTCCTCCATCTCAACTCCCTGCGTTTGTGCAGAAGGCACCAAGGTCACGATACCAGCTCCGCTTTGTACAGAAATTTATGAAAGTACTTGGAATCAGCTCACTTCAAGTTCAGATGACTTAGTTTTCACACAAACCTGACACCATGAACCTCCTTTGAAGTGAGGTTCAGTTGTAAGTGGTGGGAGGACTGTGTACTTGTCAAGTAACACCACTACCAAACTTAGTTTAGTGCTTTCTCCTACAAAACTCTGTCAAAGTCTTAAGCTCCTCAGTAATAAATTCTCACCACTGAGTACACAAAGAGCGCGTGCTCTAGAACTCATCGTGGCCATGCAGTAAGGAGTTGACAGCGTCCGGCTCCTGGCACACGGCGGGTGTGGTGAACTCCATGAGGTACTCGCAGCGGCTGGGCTCAGACGTTGACATCACTGTGGTCTCTTTCCCACAGGTCAATTTCACCTGAAAAGAAGAGGTACGTCAGTGCAGCAGGTGGCAACACTTTTTTGATAGTCCACTGTAGAAGCATTGTACTTACATTCAATGAAATATATATAAAATTCAACTTAGCTTTTCTCTTACTCTAATCCTAACCTTAATGAAAATCTGAATATCTGCGGCACTACTCCCTGAATTAAAAAGCCTTTATTGTACTATAGCTATGGACAAGTCGAGAGATTTTCTGTCCATAGGCATGCTACAATGCAGGCTTTTAATTCAGTGAAAGAGGGATATGAGATATTCCTCTTTTTCACAAGTTTTTGGACCCTACTTCATAAACCGCCTTTGATACCCTACCAGCAGCACTATCTATTAGGCATTATTACTAATAAGGGAAATTTCAAAGTGGCAAAATTTACAAATAATTTCATAATTTCATTTTGGTACAAAAAACAGGAACCAGTAATTAAAAATGATTTGTTCCCTGCACTCTCCTGCACCAGTCAGCACAAACGTGCTGTGAGGGGCATAATCTCTGTTCATCCCAAGTATCAAAAGGAGGTACAACGCCCAAGAACTTCTACATTACAGGTTTGATAACACTTGAAAACACAACATCCTGCTCAATAAGCAGAGAACAGCAAAAAGGAAAGTCTATGCCAGCACACACAGCTGTAGCCTCAGCCATCACAAACAACAGTGCCAAAAGTGCAAAGAATAACTAAAACAATGGGGTTCATTGCCACTTATCTGTTGTCAAGGATGTTCATGGGACATACTGTAGCCAATATACAGAAATAATGTTACTAAGTTTATTCCATGTAAACTGTTTTTATGTATTGTCAGCTCACTGACCTACCATTTTGTCCTACTACTCTCTATGTTTGTACTTTTCTGAAGATACTGTAGTTTGTTAACAACGTGATTATTTGCTTATATAAACTACATGTGATGTGCTATAGGTGACCATCAACTACATGGGATGTGCTATAGGTTTACTTACTGTGGTAGACCTGTTAGGACCCTGCCAGCACCCGGTACCATGTTCATACTTCATCACCAGGTACCTATTATCCTCAGGTCCCGCCCAGGTTCCCCATGTCCTAGACACACATATACCAATGGAGAGAAATAGAGTGAGAGATCTTATCTCTTTTTTTAATCACTCTTTCTCTTAATAATACAAAATCGAAATATCAGAATATTAGAATTAGTAATTAGAATTAGTAATATTACCCAAGGTTGGTCTCTGAGCCTCCATACTTGGGTTTCTGGGACACGCGGTTAAACGGACATAACTTGTAGATATACCTACGGAGAGAAAAGTATGACTGTGAATAAGCAGAAACATCTCATACTATGAAAAGTACAACCCACTAAGGAATGTCTACAGTTTCACAACCACAGAAGGCTGTTTAACTTACTCGCTAGTGGAGAGCTCATAGCATTGGCTGTAAAGGTAGGAGAACTCCGCATCAGGCCCAAAATCAAAGGAAATCTCTTTTTCGATGTTTCTGTTAAAGGAGAGACGTGTACAGACATATAAATTAACCAAAGCATTGCAGATTTACAGAATTTGCGGAATTTTGTATTGCACTGATTCTGGCATAATTGCACTAACTTTATCTGATCATCCACATCACGCAGAGCTCTCTCAGATTCTTCAAAGTTGTCCCTGGCTTTCTGAGCAGCTGCACATGACAAAAAGACCATTACAGTCACCACAGAGTGCACTACTTGTGAATGATAAAAAGGACATGATACTTAAACCTGTGGCATTCACTCAAACTCCACTATGAGAAGCCTGGCTGGTACAGGGAAAACTGACCATCAATTAGGACCTGAGTCTCATCGTCATATGGTGGCATGGCTTCCTCATCTTCATCTTTTTTCGGTGGAGTTTTAATGGTGGGGGGAGCCTGCACCACAAAATACAATTTCTTTTACTTACATGCTCACAAAAGAAGATCACAGAGCAGACAGTCCATTTCGTCAGATGAAAGAGCAGATAGTTATATTCACTTTTCTCACCTTGTCAAAGTCTTCCTCAGGGTAATCATCTTCTTCCTCATCATCCTCATCTTCCTCTTCCTGGACATCGTCGTCACTAGGGTACTGCTCAGAGTCGTTATCTGCGAGGGGCTTACTGCCTTCTTCAGGTGGAGCGTCCACTGGCGCTGGCTCCACAGGCTGTGACTGTAAAAAATGTGTTCATTTGTTCAGTGTGTGTGCCTATGTGTGTGTGTGTGTGTGTGTGTGTGTGTGTGTGTGTGTGTGTGTGTGTGTGTGTATGTGTATGTGTGTGTATATATATATATATATATATATATATATATATATATATATATATATATATATATATATATATATATATATATATATAATCTTTAGGAATTTTACGGTTTTCTGCATTAATTTGTCATAAAATGTGATCTGATCCTCATCCAAGTCAAGAATATTCACAAATATAATGTGCCTAAAATAATAACACAAAAAAATTATGATCATTCATTTCTTCGTTGAGAATAACCATAACAAACCTCATAGTGCTAGTGGATAAAGTATGCGAACCTTGTTGAAGTCTTGTTAAGAAAATGAGTTTGGAGGTGTGGACTAGAGCTACTTTGACTGATAAAAACCACTCAAACTTTTTGAGTTTGCTCTGCACAAGAAGGATACGCGTATGTGAGCCATGTCTCGCCAAAAAGAGCTTTCAGAGGATCTACGATCAAAAATTAGTGATTTACATAGAGCTGGAAAGGGTTACAAAGTGATTTCAAAGACTTGAGAAATTCACCAGTCTACAGTAAGGCAAACAATCTACAAATGGAGACAATTTGGGACTGTGGCTACTCTGCCAAGAAGTGGGCTCCCAGTCAAAATGACCCCAAGAGCACAACAAAGACTCATCAATGAGGTAAAGAAACAACCCCGAGTGGCAGCCAAAGATTTGAAGGCATCATTGGTACAGGCTAACATGTGATCATGAGTCTACAGTCCGTAAAACCTTGAACAAGCAGGGTGCCTATGGCAGGACACCACAAAGGAAGCCGCTGCTTACTAAAAAGAACATTGCTGCACACCTGAAGTTTGCAAAAGAGCACATTAACACTCCACAACGGTAATGCCAAAATGTTTTGTGGACAGATGAAACTAAGACTGAACTATTTGGAAAAAACACGCAGCACTAAATCTGGCGTAAAAAAGGCACTGCACATCACCATGAAAATATCATCCCAACCGTAAAGTATGGTGGAGGGAACATCATGATTTGGGCCTGCTTTGCTGCATCAGGGCCTGGCCAGCTTACAATTATTGAGGGGAAGATGAATTTCCAAGTGTATCAAAAAATTCTACAGGATAATGTGAGCGTGTACGTCAGCTGAAACTCTGTAGAAGTTGGGTGATGCAACAGGACAATGACCCAAAACACTGGGGCAAGAATGGCTTATGACACCAGAATGGCTTATGAAAAACAAAATCCACCTTTTGGAGTGGCCAAGTCAGAGCCCAGATCTCAACCCTATAGAAATGCTATGGATTGACTTGAAGAGAGCCGTACACATGAGGTGTTCAAAGAATATGACAGAGCTAAAGCAGTTCTGCCAGGAAGAATGGGCTAAAATTCCTCCTGAACGATGATCCACAACTACAGGAAGCGCCTGCAAGATCATATTTTTTTTGTGTTATTATTTTAGGCACATCTCATTCTAAAGCACATTATAAGATTATCATATCATGATATTCTTGCCTATTCCTTTTTATTTCTACTTATTCACAGAAAATATTATTAGCAATAAATTACACTGCCCTCATATGGAGTGACATGGTATAACAACACACCACAGAGAATTAAAAAAGGATCTTTCCACTTTTATTTAAGATTAAGCATCTGATGGATTTCAATTAATTTTCTCAAAAATGATTAAACTTTGCCAACGACATCATTTTAGCAAAATCCGCCACTACCAAGGGAGTATACCCCCCCATCCTCCAAACTCATCTAGCCCACGCTCTTTTAATGTCCAGAGTACAAACAATAACGCGTGCAAAACAAGGTAGCTAGTGAAACGCTAACATTGGCTAATGGAACTGTTTATCCCTTGCAAGAGATAATGTTTATTTTTACCTCATGTAACATGTTCTACACACCCATGGCACATATCTATCTACTTAACTGGAGTCTTCTGGGGTACCTTTTAGTCATGCTAACTTGGGTTAGATCAATGGGTTTATGACAGGCTTGTTGTCCACAATGTTGAAGTGTGCATTTACTTTGCCCTGTCTTGAACTGCCTTCACGAGACGTTGAACTAGTGTAGAAATTTCACATACTACTTGTACCTATACTAATAAGTCTATATTCTCCCACTAATTTAGCTCAAAATTTTTCAGTTGTCTTCAAACTCTCATTACGAGATCACATCTGGTCCCCCTAGACAGATTAATTCAAATTTCAAATACAAATAAAACTTACAAATAAAAAATCCTGATTGAGACAAAAGTTTGTTTAAAAATAGTAGGCTTAGATGTATTGTAGCCAATCATAGACCCTGGTAATGTCAGGCGTGTCACTGTCTTGTGAATCATTACTCACCTCTGAGACATACTTGTCCTTAATATTATTCCACACATTCTCAAAGGAAGCTGTGTCTACACGGTCAACTCCTCCAAGCAGCCCCTGCAGGGAAAATCACAATGCACTAAACAGAACGAGCAGGGAGAAAAACAAAAGAAAGCAATAAAGAAAAGTAGGCCTAAATGTATTTACCTGGGCCTCTGTCTCAGAAACAGTGCCATCAGCGTCTGTGTCAAGCTCTGCATGGGTCTGTAGCTCAGCAACCGCAACACTGAAAAACAGAAACACAGAATTATCAACTGGCCAAACATACCATCCTCTCTACTTCACTCAAACACAGACACACACTCGCCCGACACTCAGCTGCACTTACAAGCCATCTGCATCATCATCCAGCTCAAGAAAAGCCTCTGCCATTTTAGCTTTGTCCTTCTCCGCATGGATGATTGCCTTTTGTTCTGTAATAATGGCAAGAAGACAAGCAACACTGTTCAGAGCTCCATTTAAACCCAGCAACTGATGGAGCACTCATGCAACTGGGTAAGTGATTAACCATGAAGATTGTCTCTACATAGTTCTAGAATATAAACAATGTTTTGTCTGAAAATATACACGGACAGGCAAGTTCATTAAGTATGCCTCCTCCTTTCTACTTCCCTCTTTGTCCATCTTATCAGCTCCACTGACCATACAGGTACACTTTGTAGTTGTACATTTACATACTGTAGCCCCATCTGTTTTTCTGCCTACTATGTTAGCCCTCTTTCTCCCTCTCTTTCAGTGGTGAGGACCCCCACAGGACTACCACAGTGCAGGTATTACTTAGGTAAACGATCATTCTCAGCACTTGCTTTGACCACTGATGAATGACAAGAGGATAACTAACACAAAATATGCAGCAACAGATGAGCTACTGTCTCTGACTTTACATCTACAAGGTGCATCAACAAGGTAGGTTTGTCTAATGGGCCATGGACAGTAAGTGGACACAGTATTTAAAAACTCCAGTAACACTGGCGTGTGCATTACACTCGTACCAGTGCAAAACTAACACGTCACTACCATGTCAGTGTCACTGCAGTGCTGAGAACGGTACACCACCCAAATAATACCTGCTCTTTGGTGGTCCTGTGGGTGTCCAAAAGGGAGCTAACAAATTATCCAATCTTTAATTATAGATCTACAAAGTGTGCCTTTATGGTAAGTGGACCTGATAAAACGGACATTGAGAGTAGATACATGGAGGTGTACTTAGCAAGGTGGCCGGTTGGTGTAAACGCACAACCATAACATACATTGAGTGTTGATGCATTTTCAGCCTGTATGAGAATTCCATGAGCTGAAAGCACAGTTGTAGTATTAACTGTAACCATGTGGCTGCACTTACCTTCCCAGGCCTTCAGATGGCGCTCTTTGGCTTCTTTCTCCGGCTGCTCCGCTGTCTCTTTAACAGTCCTCAACGCCTCCACTTTCTCCTCCAGCTCCTTCTTATTGTTTTGCAGTTCAGTCAGCTTGCTCTGCAAGAGACACACAGCTCATCTGCATCAGAGGTTTCTATTCTTGAAGAAGATGAGAATTATCTAAAATGTCATAACAGACAGATGGGAAGGTGGTACCAGATAGAAACTCTGCAACCACTTTGTCCATTAAAAGGCAAATTTCTTATTCTCAGATTTTTTTCATCCCATCTGTTAAGCAATCAACCTGGGGAGGCAAGACAGAAATATGAATGTTTCACCATTTTCAAAGTAACAGTACTGTCAGGCTTTCATACCTGCTTTTCTTGCTGTCTGTTCTTAGCTTCTTGAATGAGCTGCTGTTTTAGAAGGAATCCCTCTTTGGTGATCTCAGCCATTTTCTGCAGAACCTCCCGCTCCTTTCGGCCCAGTTCCCTGAGAATAAGCACAATGTTAAATAAATATTTCATATGGCATCAGTACATGACCCCACTTGTATAATGCTAACGGTTCTGTAATAGTTTTTACTCATTATTGAATGCATTGTTCATCATTAGTACATCTTTGGTGAAGTGCTTCTTGAAATGACATTTTATCATAAGACACATAAGACATGTTTGGAGAGCTGCTTATACAATGGTGCCATTCGTTTCATTTTCAACTATCCCATCTTAACCCCTGTTTCAACTGAGTCAACAAAACGCTCTAAGACCTGCCAAGAATTAGTCCAAGATTCAGTGATGATAATGCACTAAGCCTACGTTTTCATCTACAGTCTTCATTAGCTTGATAATTCCTATTAAATTACTAAGATTAAGTAGTATTAACAACCTTTCTGGAAAACAATTACATTGAATCTACAACTTACTTGCAAGTGTTTTCACATTTGGCCCCACTGTTGTACTCATCAGTGGTGTCACAGCAATCTTGGAAGGAATAGACATGTTTAATACAGGGTTTATACACAAATTGATGTTGTATCCTAAGAAGTAATAAGAATCAATGGTGTGCTAGAGGAACTTACCACAGATGCCATCATTAATGCGGGAGGACGGAATAAAGGTGGGCCGGAAGCCAGCATTAGTGCAATGGAAGCTTCCGTTGGGACATGCAGCCGTGCCTAAAGGCAAAAGTATTTACAACAAAAACTACTTTCATGTTCTGCGCATAAGGACTGGAAATCTGAAGAGTAAGGGGCTCCGATACATGAACTTTTGAGTTTACATTTCAAAAATATTAAAAAAAATTAAGTCAAGGTATCTTTTCTGTCAGTACCTGGCTCATCTGAACCATCTTTGCAGTCACAATAGTCATCATTCACTCGGTCAAATGGAATTGTGCGGGAGCCATCCAGACAGGTGAATGGCTTGTTTTCCTCATAGAACTGTCGTTCTGTACACATGTGAAAGGAAAGATAAAGGAAATAGGTGACTTGCTCATCCAACATTTCATCTGAAATTAGGGTTATTAATAGAGAGTTTGTCTGCTTTTGCTACTCTTCTGGCAAAGGCCTTATACTAGATGTTGGAACACTGCTGTGAGGATTTGACTGCATTCAGCCACAAGAACATTAGTGAGGTCAGGTGCTGATGATGGATAATTCATTCTGGACCTTAAACCCCACTCCAACTCATCCCAAAGGTATTCCATCCTAAAGGATGGATGCCCATCATTCCAGAGAACACAGTTCCACTGTTCTACAGCTAATGCTTGGAGGCTTTATACCCCTCTAGCTGACGCTTGGCATTCAGTTTGGTGATCCTAAGCTCATGTGCGGCTGCTCTAGAGCATCCCATTCTATTGGTAATGCTTTTATTTGGAGATTACAAGCTGTGTGTTTGTAAAATAGTTGAATTCAGGAATTAGAAGAGATGTTTGGATAATTTGGGATATTATGGTGCATTGTCAACAGTGTGCCAGTACTGGTTAACTTCACTAATGTTGCTAGCCACAAATTTAGGCTGTGGATGTATAGCAAACCATGTACAGTAAACCTTCCGTTAGCATTTTGAATGTTTCAGTTTGCTAAAATTCAGTCCAAAACTTTTAAAATCCAGACAATATACTTCAAGCTCTAGATATATTTTCTATTCTTAGTAATTATTAGATTTGTTTTAATAATCCATCACTGGCAATATCAAGGCAGCTAAATTATTCAGATAAAAAGCTTCAGGTTTGAGCAAGAATAATAAACAATTCGTTCAATAAATCGAGCAGCTCTCCCTAACAGGATGATTGCTAAGGGGACAAGGCATCAATGAAAGGTACTATCTTTTATGAAGGAATTAGATCACTGAAATGTGCTTACTGTAGAAATACTGAACACCTAAGAAAATTAACATGTTAACTGTTATTCAGGATAGCGGTAAGCAATATGATCAAGCAAAATGATCATATTTTATTGCCACGATAAATTACACCACAAATGCTTTTTAAGCAGCACTTACAGAATACTGACCAACTGCATGTTTTATTACAAAGATAACATAATTAGTCCTCTTTAATTAAATTTAGCTCAATGCAGCATGTGAATCATTAAACCAAAATACATAAAAATGACTTTTATATTATTTAACTAACACTTTTACTGGTGCTATTTTGTCTGTTCCAACTTATCAAACCTCAAAAAGAATTAAATGTCATGCTTATTTCATACCATGAAATGTTCTTGAACTGCTGTGATGTTATATTTTGCACACCCCTAATTCAGCAGTAGTATGGCGAGTACAAAACTCACATTTAGAGTCACAGGGGCTTAATCTTTTATTGTTCAGCATTTTACTAAAATGCATGAAGAACTGTGGACATAGTAGGCCTGTATATACTTTCTCTTACTTGAGAGTGGTACTCCTCGAGGCCTTTGGACCTCCACGGCTGCTCCTGAACTGACAGCCAGGCTTATCATGAACAGTAGATGAGTACAAGTCATCATGGAGGCTGAATGCAGACGGTGAGGACACGTGAAGTATCTGCTCTCTGACGACGGTGACCCTGGAGCACAAACATTCAGTTTAGATTTATGGATCTACTTCAACACAAAGTCACTTTAAATTTACAGTTGTATTTAAACACCAAGTGTCTTTAGAAATTGTGTTATATTTGAACACTAAATCACTTGACTCGGCTTTAGCGGCTGTTCAACTTGCTAAGGTAACCTGCACATAATAAGAAGCACTCTTCCACTAAAAAGGGAAAAAAAACGTTTATAACAACACCATTTAGACCTCATAGCCATGCATTCTGACTTTAGCTGGCGAACAGGCCAATTTAATGCTGTGTGTTCATACCATACACTGTCGTTTTAAGCTAACCGAGCTTAGCCTGTGTTAGCTCCATACTTGCTACATTGTATTAGTGTCTGGTATTTTTTCTCAGTTCTCGACTTAAATAACAAGCATGTGAATATTTAACATGTCACTATTCACAACGTTTTTGTTTCGAAAAAGCATACAAATAATCGAATAATTTAACAACATGAACAAAAAATAAGAGCGTGAGTTTATCATTCAGCTACCTTCTTCCTTAGCGAACAGTGAAGCGAGTACTGAACTTGCTGACGCACACTGCGGTGTTCTGGTCTGATTGGTGGATGAGCATGAGACTTTCTGTTGTATTATGGGTAATGTTGTTCTTTGCTGGTGGCCATATTGGTCTTCCTGCTTGTTCAGTGTTTCTATAGGTATTCTTGATAAACGGGCGGATTTTAGCAGTTAATTTTGTGCCAAAAGTTTCAAATAAAATAATAAAATCCACAAGCAAAATATTAAGTATCATAATGTCCAAAATATGTTGTAAATACAAGTAATGAGTTAAATCAAACTTAATTTTTCAAAAAAGATTTCTGATATAAATTTATTACTAATAATTTATTAAATTTATTACACATTTTGCCAGTTTTTGCATTTATTTTTTTCTATTTTCTGATTTTGCTGATACATTTTTTGCTTCTGGAATCGCTCTTTCGCTTCTGAAATTTTTCTTTTGCTTCTGACTTGTGGCACTTCTTATCAGGGGGTGGGTCTTAGAAGAGGGCATTCACCAGCACTGTCTAATGGTCAACTGACATTACTCATATTACAGTTCTAGCCCTGTATTACCTAAATAGTGAATGTGAAATGTGCAGTTAAAAATGCTAGCTAGCCAGCTAGTTGAAGTTGGCTGGCCTTAACATCAACATTAGCTTTTTAAATTCAGAATTAGCTTTTCTTCCTCCAAATGGTAAACTGTAGCTTACATCACTGGTAAGAAATATTGTTATATTAAATATATTAAATTATACTAATAACCTAAAATTAAAACGGGTTCTCAGAAGGGGAATATGTAATGTTGCAGCATGCAGCAGCAAATTTGACCACGCAAATCACAATTGAGACTTGACAATCACTGACTATGAAAAGCTGTTTTAGCTTTTAATTCATTCATCAGTATTTTTTCAGAAATTCGTTTTCATGTAAAATATCATTAGTACTAGTAGAAATATTTTTTTTTCTCATGTAAAATCCATATTCAAATTCATTCTGGATGTCAAAATTCATGCTTACTAGTAGGAATAGGAGTAGAAACATATTTTGCTCACTAGGAAGAATTCATGGCTTTTGCCAAATCATTTTAATTGAAGGAACAAGTCTTACTAGTATGATCATTTTAAGAACTGTATTTTAATGTGTAACAGTTCAGTTTTCATTCAAATAACACATTAAAATGTAATTTATAAAAATTGTTCCTCCTAGTGAGACCTGAAATCTAGCATGCTAAAATATAATTTTAGCATGGAACAAGTTGAATTTTGTTAGATTTTTTAAGTGTGAAGATTAGTCAAGTTTTTTACTACCATTAATAAAGTTTTACTTTTTCAAATTGAATTTCAGACGTGAAGAACCTTTGTACTAAAGCCTAAATGGCTTATCATAGTCGACCGCTGCATTAGCCTTGGCCTGCTTGATATCTGACTTCACACTGTGGAGAAAAAAACACTACTGCAAACACTCTGATGACATTTATTACAAAAATCATCCTTTATTTGTATTTTCAACACACTTTACAGTACTGAACAGTGAAAGAAAAGAAAAATATACTGATATATATATATATATTTGTTTATATATAGCCATTTGCTTATTAAATGCATTTTATTCACAAAATGACACCTCAGTTCTCTCAGAGGACAACCTTTCATAAAAATAATATAATATAAAATAACTTGCACACATTATACACCTTACAGCAATGTAATTTACAAATATTACAATCATTTTCTGGCATTTATTATTTTTTTTTTCTGTATATTATCATAATTTATGAACAAGTAACATATTAATTAAAGCCCAGAGAGTCATTCCATAAAGGATTCTCATCAGAGGAAAGTGACTTCATTACAAATGAACCTTTTTCTGGTTAAGCCACATTCTTCCTCAAATCAATCTGAGTGTCACAGGCTGTTGCTTGAAAAACACTTGAAATATTTAAAATCCCAGGACTGTCAGCCATCGCAATGTGGATTATTAATGCAGACTAGCTTGTCTTTGTCAGGCAACAGGAAGAGAGTGCCGGTATGGTCAAAAGGTTTGGGACCAAGCCATAAGGAGTGCCTCCCCTGTGCAACAATGTTTCTGTATCCCTCGAAAACATGAACCTACACACCATTTAACCTAATTCAGCCACCACACAACCTACAGCAAAATAAAGTGCTGGTACAGACGAGTTTTAGAATTCACCACTGATTAGTCTATTCTCAAATACAATTCAAATATACACTAGTTCAAGATGGTGGGATCTTTACTGTAAACCTGAAGAAAAAAAGAAAAGGTTGGGGGAAAGATGAGGGAGAAGAGAGGCTTCAGGAAGAAAGAGTGTGCAGGGTGCTTTTGCAAATTCAACACTTTAACTACGCTTCATTACAACTAAAAGTGATAAGTTGTCAGTGACAATGATTGATTCCAAGTGATTTCAAATTTACAGTCCAACATTACAATATATACAAAACAAGCAGTGATAAGTCTAATATTTATATTTTCTCGTAATTAGTTCTTTGATATCATGACCACCAACCAGCATGATACAAAAATAAAAACTGTACACAAACTGTTCAAAGAAAACACTTTCCCTTTGATATTCAAAAAAGAATGGCAGCAAGTAATTAATTGAATAATTTCTTAATAAGAAACGATTGCTACAGTATCGTGTTAAAATGGCAAATAGTATTTGTTTGCTTAAGAGCTTACATTATTAATGAAAAGCCACAAACCAAAGCATTTTCTAGGGTAAGATAGGCAAATGCATATGGGAATGGCATCCGTTCTTACAACCAGATCAAGTAACGTTGGGTTACAATTCAACCATCCATCAATTAAAGGCCCAAGTAGGTAACCTTGGGTTACAACTCTAACATCCACCAATTAGACGAACCATCAGGTAACCTTGGGCTACAGCTCATCCACCAGTTAGTGACCAATCAAGAAACCTCAGACTACGGCTCTACCACCAGGTATCCAAGACACACCTCATCTGGTCACATACATTATCTTGCTTATTCACCCACATGTTTGTATTGGTGTGAACTCAAGGTTCTATTGAAACAGGCACAAACTTGAAGCTAAGCTACTGACCAGCAGAAACCAGCTTGTGACCAAATGTATAGAGGATTATTTTTCTCACAAAATACCCACTGCCCTCAACTGCCCTGTCAAGTACTACATTCAGAGACACACACCAGCCAATATTTCATTGTTGGCTAGATTCACTGCAGAACTAAAAGACATCATAAATAAAAGATCCTCTCACTCCTTTGTTGGCATTTGTGAAAAGACAGCTGCGCTCCAATGATCATAATCTGTACCACTCCTTACCATAGTGTGAGATTAAATGGAAGAGTGCAAAGGAGTGTGTTTGACAAGGCACACTCCCTTGGTATTAATGTTTCAGGGAGTGTGCAGATGATGATGCGGTGTGTCTAGATGGGTATCTAGATGTAGTTGCCTAGTATCTAAACAGACATATACAGACATAACACAAATATTCTGGGATCTTTCATGAGCATCTCAGTCAACATAGTGACAAATACGAAAACCCTGCAGTGTTAAGGCAAAAAGGATCAAACTCAATAACGGCTGCATGTGACTCCCTGTGCTCAGTTTGATTGGTCCACACCACTGACTCTCCCTCCTCTCCTCCAGTCACGTCCTTCATACACTTTCCTCATCCAACCTATTAGCTGCCCACCCATTCCTTTGGCAAGACACAATGGAGAATCTTATTGGTTGAGATGGAGCATGTCTGCATCATGTGAGTGGGTGAAAAATGAGACTGTCAGTGTGAGTCTGCACTGCTGCTGAAATGATTCTGTAACTTCCACTGTTTTCACAAGACCGGCTTGAACTGTAATTCATAAGAAGGCAAAACTATAAGTTCCAAAGCATCAGATGGCTTATTCTCAAAAAAGTGACTATCCTCAGTTGCATGAAAGGTGACAGGAGACATCAGCCCATGAGCAACAGCCATGGTGAGTCCCTTAATTCAGAAGTCCCCTAAATACTCAACAAGTGTAGAAACAACCAAGGAAGACTTTACGTAATGAAGGTTTTCATTGAGAAAACATGGATGCTCCCAACATACATACAAACCATGCACGACAGCGAGAGAGAGAGAGAGCGAGATCTGGTAACTAGTGACAATCAAGAAATGAAGACAAAAGCAGACACTCCTGTCCCACGATGCATTGCTTCACAGCAGCTCCAGAGCTGAAGCTGGTGGTTCAGAAAGGCACGTGGCCATCTTGCACTGGTAGCACTCCTGGTAAAGGGAAAAGAGGGGCTGGGACCCATGCTGCAGGTCCCGCCTTGTGCGCTTCCTCCTCCTTCCTTCTCTCTTCGTCTGCATCCATTCTCTCCTCAGCACCATGCTTAGCTCCTGTCTTCCTGCAGCGGGGCCCTTAGGGTATTCTTTCCGACAGAAATGGAAAACAAGTCACTCTGATTGAACTAATCATACGATATCTGAGGATTTCAGTCCCTGTTAAGAATATGTTAAAAAACTGCTCACACTATTGACACGGATACTAGTTGGTACTCCATTTGAGATGGCTTTTTCCAAAGAGATCCCTTCTGAATCCGAGCTCCCCATAAACACATACAGAGACACACATCTGGGTGTGTGCAGAGATATTGTGTGGTACGGTGTGGTAGATTAACCTGCAAGTGTGGTGTGCATGGGTATGCATGTGATCTATGTGTGTGTGTGCACGTGTCTGTATGTGTATACGTTTGTGGAAATTCCAGAGTGCTACACTGTCTGAATGGCCCATTTTAAACTCCCCTAAAATTGTTTTCCTTCACATAACCTCTTACCTTCTTCTGGAAGGGCCCCAGCACCCATTCCAAATCTACAGTTGCTGTGTTACTTCTCTGATAGCAATATTATTTTGTTCCCTTTTTTTTTGAAAAATAAAATTAAATGTCTTATTGAGTTGGTGCACAAGTATTGTTTTGTTCATGGCTTGCCCATCAGATCCGGGGAGTGGACAGGATGGGTAAGGGGTAAGGGACAGAGACAGTTCTCACGGGATATTCTATGTTCCATGCTCCTCTGCGATGAGCTGGACAGTTGCTAAGCCTCACGTATCGTCGGCAGGAGAGGATAATACCTCTTCATCCTCTGCTTCCTCCACAGGACTTCCGTCTGAATGTCTTTCCTCGTCCTCCTCTTCCACCACCGACTGAACCTGCAGTCGCCTCCTCCCCACCCTCTCCACTGCCACCTCCTCTCCACCTCCATCCTCCCCACCAGCCCCAAGCTTTGCCCCTTCCTTCTGGTCTTCTGGCATCTCCTGCACGTCATCTCCGACATGATTGTGGTTTGGTCTCACTACTTGGGCTGGCTCCCCTTCCAGAGTGAGCTCGAACTGGAACTTGTCTATGCAGGAGTCTAGTTCATTGTCGGGTAGTGGAGGAGGGGAGGGGCTCTGGGGGATGGTGCTCTGGTACCAGTCCCTGTTGTCCTCCAGGGTATCCAGGATGTCCTGAGCATCGGGGTGCACCAGGTCACCCCAGGTCTCCCACAGGGGGTGAACAATGTAGTCGATAAAGCCCACCTGCAAGAGAAGGGGAACACAGGTCAGAAGAAACTACCTGTTTTTAGTAAACTTTTAATGTCCAAGTGTGTCTAGCTCTATGGTGCTGTACCTGACTTTTCTCCACAGATGCAGTGTGTTTGTCGCACATTGGGCTGATCTCCATCCCACGCTCACGCTCCTTGTCTCCCTGCCTGAAGAACTCCTCCATGATGCGTTCCGTCCACTGCCTGTACACTGCCAGAGGCTTGGTGGGATTGCTGAGGTCAGCACAGTGCACCATGTTTCGCAGAACCTATGTATACACACATACACAAACACATAACACATATAAGTATGTGAACCTTCCTTCTAACTAGTCAGTTTGGCAATTTCAGCCACAGCCATCGCTAACAGGCGCATACAATCAAGCACACAGCCATGAAATCTCCTCAGGCAAACACTGGCAGAAGAATAGGTCACAGTGAAGCTCAGTGACCTCAGTGACTTTCAATGTGGCATTGTCATAGGCTTACTTTACAACAAGTAAACTTCTCAAATTTCTGCCCTCCTAGAGCTACTCCAGTCAGCTGTATGTACAGTTATTGTGTAGTGAAAATATGCAAGAACAACAACAGCTCAACTGCAAAGCATTTCCAAATTACCTCTGGAACCAACGGCACTTTGTCCAGAGCTTCATGGATCGGGTTTCCTTGGCCAAGCAGCTGAACACAAGCGCAAGATCATCATGTGAAATGCCAAGTGTTGGCTGCAGTGGTGTAAAGCACAACACCATTGGACTCTGGGGTAGTGTTCTCTGGAGTGATGAATCACACTTTACCATCTGGTAGTCTAACAGATGAATCTTGGCTTGGTGGATACCAGAACACTCTCTGAATGCCTGAATGTACACTGTCAGAAAACTACTGAGCAGGTACATTTTTCATTTATCAATGCTACAACAATGGCTTTAAGGTCCAACTGAGTACCTTTTCTATATTTTTTTCTTATGGAAAAGGTACATATTTGTACCTTTTCATAATCTAATATTTTAAAACAGAAAAATAAATCAAGAAAGCTAGAGTCAGGACAAGGTGTGTGGAGTCAATACAACTTTAAAAATATAATTGCAATGGATTATGGTACAAATATGTTCCCTAACTAAAGGTACCACCCTAGTGACAAGAGGGGTACCACTCCAGTGAGAGTGAAATACCTTTTTCTGAGAGTGTATGTAGAGAAGGAATAATTGTCTGGGACTGTTTTTCATAGTTTGGGCCTCTTATTTCCAGTAAAGGGAAACCTTAATGCTGAAGTGCTCAATGATGTTCTAGAGAACTGTGGGCTTCCAAATTACTGACTGTAATTTGGGGAAGGCCCTTTACTGTTTCAGTACGTCCGTGCACCTGTGTACAAGATTTGCTGAGTTTGGTGTAAAAGAATTTGACTGGCATGCACAGAGCCCTGACCTCAAGCCCATCAAACACCTTTAGGATGAACTGGAACACAGACTGTGAGCCAGGCCTTCTCGTCCAACATCCGTGCCTGACCTCGCTAATGATCTTGTGGCTGAATGGAAATCCCTGCAGTCACGTTCCAAAAATATAGTAAAAGACCTTCCCGGAAGACTGGTGGCTCCAACTCCAAAGAGATACAAATGTAGTCTAATTTAAAGGAGATGGTGTGACCTTAAGTTAAAGTATACTTTCTTGATACATTTTACAATGTGTACCATTTACAAAATGTATCATTTTGCTGCATAGAAGCATCAGACTGACAGCAGTTCAGGAATCGCTATCAGAGCAGTGGTATCTGAGGTAGTAGGGGTTAAGTGCCCAAAACTATGATTTTGGTCTACGCAAACATCCAATCTGCAGCCCTTCAGTATTGCAGATTACCCAGTCAGTCCAGGGATTCAACATGGATTCCTATCGGTTGATGGTTCTCTTCTTTTACCACTAGGCTACCTACCACTTCCAAAATTAACTCAGATTCAACTTCAAATTCATGACCCAATATTTAGTATCCTGAAGAAATACCTTTAGAAGCAATATTCACTTAAACTGTCACTGCTGGAAATGTCAGATGCTGGATCATGATGAGGCAAGAAAGTTGACCTAATGTGTTTGCTTTCAAATGAGGTCAATATTGGTCTTGTGTGCACACAGTATGTACAAAGTAAGTCCTGTGAACAACCTTCTAACACGTATATAACACATATTTACTTGGATAAAGCCTGTGAAAGCTCTACCCTCAACAGTGACTCTTGGCCCTCACACAGTTTTTATCATAACTAAACTAAAAAATTTTCATTTCAATGGTCTCACTCTCTTCAGGTCTTAGCAATTTAGTGAACGAAAGGTAACCTAGCAAGTACAGCCTACTGTGATAATTCTGTCACCATCTTTGAATGCGGGTTATCTGGTAGTGAACCTTCTGTCAGATACACAAGATTTTAACTAAACCCAACCCTACATGTATGATATGTAGTCATACATGTAGGGTTAATTAATCCTTGCTTATGCCATTGTGAACTGTTATGTTCAAATGGCATATCAGGCTGGGATTCTTCAAAAGACGGATTTCAATTAAACATGCTCATTAAAATATTAGGAGTACACCCAGGTAGCTTTCTGATTTATTGCAGTGTTGTATTATATTTTTCATCTTTTTTTCATTCAAACTTTGGATTTGCTGGCATTTATATGTCCAGTAAAGCCAAGTATAATTACAATAGTCCTTCTTGGAAAACGTGGATTAGTTTTGGTTTAGAAAAACTCAGTTAATTAGAGAGTATTCTATTTTAAATTCTGCAAGATAAAGAACTTTACAGAGTGGAATAATTGTTAATTGTCTCTTGCAGTGAAAATTCTCAATCTGCAATCTGGTGATGAAACTGCAGTAAAGAAAAGACCAAGTGGGCAAACAATAAGATTTATGGCATTTAAACATACTCGTGTATATAAAAGTATAAAGTAAATGGTCTAACAAAAAAGCTTTAAACTTTAAAGCGAGTTTTCAGAATTTTGGTATAATTCAATCACTGAGATATAAACAAAGTCATTCGGAGTGTTTTGATGTGAAATGGTTTATTGTAGATAACTCACAGGCTTGAACTTAATTACATTTGTGGTGATAGGAACCAGGGATCGCAATGTTAACGGTACAAATATTGCCATTTTATTTACTAACCAAAACCACCAGTGAGCCTACACATGTCACATGAGTTATTACACACTGACCAGGCACTTAACTAAGTATACCTACCTTTTATCAACACTCATTGTCCATTTTAGCAGTTCCATTACCATATAGGTTCAATTTGTAGGTCTACAATTACAGATTGTAGTCCATGTGTTTCTCTGCACACTTTGTTAGCCCCCTTTCACCCTGTTCTTCAATGGCCAGGACCCCACCAGGCCGCCACAGAGCAGGTATTATTTGGGTGGTGGATCAATCTCAGCACTGCAGTGATACTGATGTGGTGACGGCGTGTTAGTGTGTGTTGCGCTGGTGCAGGTGGATCGCACACAGTGCTGTCAGTGCAGTGCTGACAATGATCTACCACCCAAATAATACCTGCTCTGTGGTGGTCCTGTGGAGGTCCTAAAAACATGGTCTTTTGGTTTACTCTTCCTATTAAGCAATGCAATCTCTAAATGTACGCATTTTTAAATGCAACGACATAGATATTTGTCACAAACAAATGTGTATGAATATACTTTAGGCTCCACTCACTTTTTATTGATCTGATTGAAAAAATGCTTTTGATATCAAAGTTGTTAAAGGTTTTAATTCTGTGTGAATTTGGATCTGCACTTCAGACTACATCTGTCAACAGCAGAAATTGGCACAGCCCTGTAGATACTGCAATGCCGTGAGCAGAATTTAGACAAATGCAATATGTGTTACTTTAACCAACAAGAGAGACCTTTGCCTCACAGCCTCTAGGGCACATGGTTAAATAAGTTAAAGATTTTCCTGTAAATTGTAGATGCAGGCTACATGCAATTTGCAGGTACAGTTTCTTGCAAAAGTATTCAATCCCTTGGATTATAGTCTGGATTATAAATGTAGCTTTGATATTTGATGCTGTGTCATATTTTATTTTAAAAGACCGACCCTCAAAATGAATGAATTTTGTGACACAGATTACTAACCAAAAAATGCTGTTTGCTTAAGTATTCAAACCCTGTGCTGTGGAAGCTCCAGGTTTGCACAGATGAAAGATATTGCCCTAAAGAGGCCACAATTGGCTTACACCTGTGAATCATTAAAAAGGTTAACTTTTTCTGGATAAAAGACCCTCTAGATGCAAGTATCATTGGTCAGACTTTGAATCTGAAGGAAAGCTGTGAAGATAAAGACCAAAGTGCATTCTAAGTAAATCTGAGATAAAGTTATAGACATACACAATATAGAAGAAGGGTACAAACTAATATTCAAGCGTTTAGATATCCCAGAGAGCACTGTTGGATCAATTGTGAGGAAACAGAAGCCGCATCGTACCACCCTGGCAATGCCTAGACAAGGCCGTACCTCAAAACTCAGTGTCAGAGCAAAAAGGGGACTTGTCAGGGAAGCCATAGAGAGGCCAACAATCACTTTGAAGGAGCCACAGAGTTCAGTGGCAAAGACTTGAGTGAAGGGGTGCCAAGTGACATATCAAGAGCTTTGCAAACAACTGTCCTGTATGATAGGGTTGCTAGAAAGAAAGCATTACTGAAGAAAAACCACATCAAATCACGTTTGGAGTTTGCCAAAAAACATCAGAATGACTAAGATAAAACATCAGATAAGGTTTTGTGGTCAGATGAGACAAAAATGGAGCTTTCTATGGCACAAAATCTAACACTGCTCATTCCTCAACAACCCCTATCCCAACAGTGAAGAATGAAGGTGACAGCATCATGTTGTGGGGATGCTCTTCCTCAGCAAGGACTGGGCAACTTGCTAAAATTGAAAGATGGATAGATGGTGTATACAGGGAGATACTACATGACTGCTTCAGTCTGATAATAAACTAAAGCTTGGGAGAAACTTCACTTTTCAGCAGGACAATGACCCCAAGCAAGGCCAAAGCAACACAGAGTAGTTGAACAACGAAAAAGGTGAATGTTTGACAGTGGCCATGTCAAAATCCAGATCATGGTACAATTTAGAATCTGTGGCAGTTTTTGAGAACTGTCATGTAACCAACCTGAACAACCTTAAACAAATCTGCCACGAATGGGTGAAAATCACTCTCAAACAGTGTGCCCTCAATGTTTACCTGTATACGGTCTGTGTAGTGATCAAGCAGTAGTACTCCTGAGCTGGTCACTTTCTTGGTCTCCACCATTGTCTTTAGGTCTGCGAGCAAACTCATATGCTTTGACATGTCTGTTGCCAGCACCTTAGAAGCAAACAAGAAGTAACAGACCAGAGGTAAGAGAAAAGACAAGCTATCTTAATATTAATGGATCAAACCACTGTCCATTGGCAAGTGGGCATGGCAAACCGGGTCTCACCATGTCAATGACCAGCTTGCGGAGGCTCTGTCGTTGCCTCTTGGTCAGGTTCTGAAAGATGTCACAGTTCTCCTCATGGAGCAGTTTGAAGCCTACCGCCAAATGGTGGTTCTCCAGAACAGACTCGTCATTGTACATCAGAGCCAGCTCCGAATCTGCGACAGACAGCACACAAAAGTCAGATCAAAGGTCTGGAGCTGCCCCCAGAGCAACTTGTGGCAAATCTATGCACATATTGTAATGGGTATCCCATAAAGACTTACTGGTATTGATGAGGAACTGGTTGGAGACCCCAGGATGGTCCACATCATGGATGGCAGCAGCAAACAATGCGGCCAGTATTTCCAGGTCAGTGAAGACAGCCTGGTGAAGAGACATAATAGAGAAGTAAAAAGTGCGCACAGCATGAGTCATATTGCCAATAAAATAGGATTTGTGTAACTTGTATGAAAAGCTGGAGGTTCAGTTTAACAGCATGAGAACCTCTACTCACATCCAGTGCCGGTGTGGACAGCAGCACATGCGTTGACTGTGTAACATCAGCTGCATGCAGGCTGTTATGGTAAGCCACATTGGCGTGGTAGTGATCCTCTAGCGTCATCACATAGGTAATGAATGTGTCCATAGGGATACGAAATGTCTTGAACAGATCCCTTTCCTTAGAACAGACAAACAATCAAAATGAAGATGTTTTTTGCTGGTTTCCTGCATAAAATAAGACTTGCGTCATGAAGTTCCTGTTCTAGCTCCAATGCCTGGCTGTGCCCCAGTTCTGCTCTGGCACCTCCCTACCTTTATGACTTACACCTTTCATTTGCTGTTTTTGTGTTTCTAAGCTCTGTTTCTTAGTTCCAGTATTTACTGTTTCTCTAGTTTAGCTTACATACCTGGAAGATGGCGAACATTATGCAGCTCAGAGGTCTGTTATTGGAAAACTCAGCCACGCGGAAGATATTAAGGCCCCACTTATTCAAGTCATTTAGCTCCTACAAAAAGATAGCATACAGAAAATGCTAAAGCATAATGCCATTTGATGGCACATCATGGCTCAAAGAAGCAGTGGAAGAGTGTGGGTACCCTAGCCAGTGCATCCTCTTGCTCGGTCTTGATGCCGAAACGTGGCAGGGCGGCACTGGTCAGGCTGGAACTATGCGTCAGCTTCTTCACGCCGCTGATATGGCACATGGGCTTCTCACGCTCCCGCAGTGTTGGAGATGGGATCTCCACTTCGTTCTGCTTGTCTGAGGAACACACAGGAGGAACACAGACCTTCAAATCTCAGAGATTTGAATCTGCAGTGCTGAAGGAGTTCCAAGGCAATGTTTCAAACATGTTCCAGCAGGTGCCATCTTGGCTGCTAGTTGAGATGCTGGAGCTCCATGAAGCCATAAATAGCAGAAGGACTGGGCAAGAAGTAGGGGGACAGTTAAAGCACGCTCACTCACCTAGGAAGGTAGTTGAGATGTACTCAGACACCTGGTTCCCCGAACGGCTCATCTCAGACAGATGAGACAGCTCCCTGTTCAGCATTCTCTTAAACTGGAGGACAGAAGGAGAAAATGGAAGAAAGATGTTTCTATTAATTAAACTATTAATGCTGTTTTTGTCAGAATTTATCAGTGATTTCAAATAGCTGAAAAGGCAATGCTCTTTGTGTGTGTGTGTCTGTGTGTGTGTGTGTGTGTGTGTGTATATAGAATTAACACCAACTAAACCTGTCAATTAGCAGATGAGTTGAACCAGGTACTTTTGGGCAGAAAAATCACAAAACTGTCACTGGACGTAGCCCTCCAGGGTCGTAAGTGAACCCCACTGACGTTTCAATACAATGATCTCCTACATCAGAGGTCACAAATCTTATCCAGTGTGGTAGAAGGTTGCAGTTCCAACCTAGCACTTCAAATAGCTAATCAACTGTTTAGCTATATGGGACCATTTGATTAAACAAAGAGAATCAGGTGTGCTTCTGCTGGATTGGTATGAAAACCTGGTATGGCAGCCTTCTGTGAAAATAATTGGTGACCCCTGTCTTACACTGTTAGAAAGAAAAGTGCGGTCTGGGTAAATTCTAGTCCCCCAAGGAATAAACAGTATAAATGTACCATTAGAGGTACAACAATTTCCTTAAGGTTATCGTTATAAAGGCACACATTTATCTTTGCAGAAGAAATACACATAATTGCACGGCTTTTAAAGTAGAACAATAAATTAAAAATACTGGAGTCAAGACAAGGTATTTGGGGTCAATGCAACACAATATGCTACCGTTATGTTTCCTGACTAAAGGTACTGAAGACATTCCCTTAAGGGGACCACCCCAATGACAGAGTTTGTACCCAAAATGTAGTGTCTTTTTCTGAGAGTGTACAGGAACAACTAAAAATACGTGTTATATATGAAATGTGTAATATATGAAAATGCTATCAACATGTAATCAATCAAACTACTACACCCATTAACATTTTATTAGTTTATGGACAGGCATTATACTGAACCACTGATCTAAAATGTATTTCTTTAATGAATTTCTGTGCCACCACCAAGTTTAAGCATGAAGCAGCACAACTGCCACAAGCAGAAAAGTAACTTAACATAGTCATTTTGGACATTTGGACCTTTGAAGTGAGCAGGGATGTGTTTCATCTCTGCGTCAAATCTGGCAAGCATTAACATGCAAATGCATAAGACACGTAAACCCAAAGCATATGAGTATATTTTAACCTGACATTGCATTAACATCAATTACCAATTGATTAAGCAGAAATGCTGTGTACACTTCTCTGTCAAATGTATATTTTAATGGCTTTCAAGGCATATATGTTCAATGCTGTCTAATAGATGTTCACTTGAATCTGGTCTCATCTATGATATCATAGGGACAAAACAAAAACATCTATTCTTAATTAAACTTTAATTAAATCAAGGCCAGTCGAGCAGAGCTGAGTGGAATGTTTAGATCCTCCTGCCATACAAATCAATGCAATGAGGCAGAGGCGAAGGGAGGTCTTTGTGATATCTAACAGCTCACGCAAATTGGCACTGAAAAGCGCTTATAAAACACAAAATTACTGCCCAGGCTAGGTGAAAGAATGTGAACACAGCAGAAAGGCCTTAACGTGAGCGTACACGCTCGCCTTGAGGTTCGGACGAGACCCTGACTCTGTCCCACCGACTGGTCCTTCACACATTACAATCTCCATGGCAACCTACAGGTTTCCTTAGCAACTGCCTCCTCGCAGTCCCTCCTGCGGCATGATGGGAGCGAGGCGACTGGTTGGGTGACAGTCGGAGAGAGTAGGCAGGTGCGTGTCTCTGACCTCCCTCAAGGTCATCACTCTGTGTATCTCTCTTTCCCTCTCTCTCTCTCTTCCCTGCTCTGTCACTCTCCCTGTCTGCCTCTTAGCTTGCTCACCATCACACTCTTACATTCTTTATTTCTGTCCTCTCTCCCTACATCGTCGCATCACTGCGCAAAAGCTGCTCCATGCCCAGCTTTCTCCCCACTCTCTCTTCTCTTCCTTTCCTTTTTTCTGCCAATCATGTCTTTTAGCTTCGCTCCATCCACAGATCATGACGCCACACCAAATCAGGCTGCAAGCTCTGCTGGAATTAGACATGTCTGATAATGAGACAGGCTCAGAAATAGGTAAAAAGAAAGCAAGCCTGAACCTAAACGTAAAAATCAGACTGATTACACAAACACAGCAGGGCGATGTTAGCCAGACAAAACACTGAGACGAAACCCAATCAGCACTACTGACACACTGACTGCGGACTGCACAGTTTGACCACACAGTCCATGTTTATCATTTATCGAGCATCCCAGAGTTGCTACTGCTGATATACGATCTGCTCTCTTTTGACCACATAAATGTAATCAATGGGATATGAAAGCAATGATCAGCACTCGCATTATGAGACACTTGATCAATGTAGGCTTATGTGTCATAATCCTGTCATGAAACTGCTCAGTCAGGCCCACATTGCAAGCAAGAATTCCTTCACCAAATTCACAGGCCTGTACATACTGTCCCAAAGCTCTGTTTGCATGATGCTGAGTCATAACTACAACACTCGCATTCTGCCAACTGTTTTTAGCATGCATCCTCAAGAGGGCCAGGCTGGTACAAGAGCAAAAGGACCTGAAATATCTGCCCAATTACTAAGAAATTTGTGTTACTAGGAGACCAGGGTACTATCTGCTGCTGCTCAGTGGTACTCAATGAGCTTATGAGGACTGTAAAAATACCTTATGGAGAAAAAAATACTAATAACCAATAACCTTCATCTCCGTCACCTTTCGGTTCAGAATATAATGGAGCAAATATCTGCCTAAAAGTTGAAGACATTGTTTTGCCAAGTTTATCATTCAGATCATCCATACCACCTGATGCCAGCTGTGATTAAGTATAAGAAGAAAAAAGCTTTCACAAAGTTTTTAAGACAAAGCTAGAGGATAGCTAAGGGCAAGCTCAAGGGAGATTGAGTTATAAACATCCAACACAGAGAGTATGTCTTAAGGCTGAGAAATAGCTTCCAGTATCACACAAAAATGAAGCTAAATAGCTGACGCAGTCAACCTGTGTGCATGGACTAGTGCTTCTCTTTGCCCTAAATACAGCACAAGACATGTTCATTCACTGGTGTAATTTGAGTGCATGGAGATTGTTCTAGAGCCAGCAGGAGAATGAGGGAGGGATGAAGAGAAGGGTGGAGAGAGGTATAGGAAGAGTAGGTGTGAAGGGGAGAGATATGAGGTGCCAAAGCCACCAGCCAACAGAGCAGATTTTCTTCATCATTCTCTTACTCCTTGCCTCAAAACTTCCCTGTCCTAGTTCCATCGCAATGCCAGAATCCACAATCACTCAGGACAATATTCCCCTGCCCTTCTTTAGTTCTATCAGCTTCCCAAGTAATGACTCTGGCTGGGAAATACAGTGAAAAAAATGTTACCAATATATTTCTTAGTTTTCAAGTTTAAGTCTGAAAAGAATGTTTAACACTGAAGAAAACAAGAAGCTTATTCTGGTGTAGTGTATAAAAAATAGCTAGGCTAGCCATTTACGAACTCTCTAGTTTGTGCTGCTAAGAACGTATGGCTAGCCCCCTGAATAGTGAGTAAAAGGGGCACATCACCACCTAGTGTTTCATGTAGTTCAAGCCTTTGCCGCTAATACCAAATTAAAGAACAGAACAGCTTAATCATTTTATCAACAGTACCTCAAACTTGTTTATTCAATATTGGATAAATGTTTGATTCCGTTAAGTATTGTTATCGTTTCATTCTCCAGGCTTTCCTCCCACCCCTACCTGGTCCCACCATCCAATAAGCCATGGTTTGGAACAGGTCTCGCAGAACAGGTCCACCAGGGGGGTCCTACGCTCAGTGGCCTGCCCTCCTCCATCCAGCACGCCACCAGCAGCAGTGGCCCCTAGCTCCAGCTCTGCCCCTCCCCTCCCCTGCAGGCTGCTGTAGCTGGTGGAAGTGGGCAGCCGGTAGGTCCCGGGGCCAGATGAGTGACGACGAGGAGAGACAGTCGGCTCCAGGGCCTCCGCCACACCCATCCTGAGTGAGACAGCAGACGGCGCAGGCCGCTGGCACAGGCAGGAGGTACGGTAGTGCAGCGGAGTGGCCGGAGTGGCACGAGGACCCCACCGGCATGCAGGGGCAGTCAGGGCGTGGGCGCTGAGGCCGCAGCCGGACCGGCCAGGCCGCTCCAGAGCGGCGGCGGCTTTGGCCCGGCAAGGGGCGGCAACAGGCTGGTAGGGCTGCAACTAACGATCTTTCTAGAATCAGTTAATCTATGTACTATTTTTCTATAAAGACTTCTCACACTGTTATGACTCCTTCACTTCCTCTTCCTTTGCCGCCGCCATCATTCAAAGTTTTGTCTGGCTGGCTGGCAATTTCTTCTTTTGTGGTGCAACAAAACAACAGAAGCCATATCGCCCCCAGCACTTCCTGTAGGGTATTGCAATTTGTCTGAATGACCACATTTATCATATAAACTCTGTACAGCATTATAGAGCATTTTTCTGTAGTCTACATCATTGATGACTTTGTCAGCTAATTGTTGCAGCCCTAGAGTCCAACCGCGGGTACTTGCTCAGGGCATCTCTACTTCTATCATGCAGACTTCAGGTTCCAGACCAGGCTGTCAGGATGAGCGCAGTGGGCTGTCCTGCAAACGGCTCGCCATGGGCCGCCTGGAACCGCAGGCCAAGGGGCTACATCTTGTCCCGATGGAGGAGGAGCAGGGCTGACCCAAATCCAGCAGGAAGGGAGAGAAGAGGACAGCCAAAGATGGAGAACTCAGGTGAGAGACAGAGGACCGTCTGAAGGGCACAGAGAGAGGAGACAGTGGGGAGGAAGGAGGACAGAGGCAGCGTAGCGAAGGATGTAGAACACAAAGGTGACAGAAACTAGGAGCAAGCAGACGAGACGGAACGAAGGAGCAAGAGTGTGAGATGACGGGGTAAAATCGAAGAAAACAACACAGCCAGATGGATGCTAACAGGGACACAGAGTCCACAGAACACAGAGGAAAATGCAGCAGATGCAAATGGAGGAAAGGAGGATACAGAAAGAGAGCAGGGGGCCTAATCTAAGCACTCCAGTATCCCAGCCAGGCAGAGGTCTGGAAAAACAGCCTGTCTTTCGCACACTCTCTGTGGGTCTGCTGCCCCTCCCCCACCCCGGAGCTCCGAGCCGGGCCCAACGAGCGTTCCCAGTGTGTGTGTGCGGCGATCCCACTCCAGCAAGGAGCCCTGGCTGCAGCCCCCAGCGCGTCCAGCACTGCTGTATCCAGCCCCCAAATGTCTCGAATCCACCCACGGAGGCGTCTGGCTACAGCGATCAGGCGCTGCCTTGCTTCGCCGCCTTGTGCTCCGTCTCCCCGGATGATGTAGACAGCTCTCACAAGCTAATCAGCCTCTTCTGGCGGGAGGCGCGTGCCTGAGCGTGCATGTGTGTGTGAGTGTGTGTTTGTGGTGGGGGGGGGGTGGGTGGGTGGGTTTGCGAGTGCGCGCACACTGTGTGCGCATGTGCTGCAGAGGGCATGTCAGCATGTGGGAAAAAAGGGGAGGTGAATGAGTATGTATGTATGTGTGTTAAGAAAGCAGAAGGAGCTTGTATAGGATGCCAGCCCTATCTCACACACACACACTGTCTTCAGTTTATCAATATGCACCTTCTTTCTTCCTCCCTCACAAACATATGCACACTCCTTATTTCATTATCCTCTTTCAGCTTCAGTACCCAACCTACAACAAGCAAGGTGAAAGTGAAGAACAGGACTAAATGTTACAAAATATCCATCTCCACTCTCGGGGCATTAACCAAAACAGGAAAACATTCCTGTCTCTTTAAGGGAGGAAGGTATTGAAGATCGGAACCGATTTTTCATTGGCCAATAAGAAAACCACATGCGTTGTGGTCTCAGCAAATAGCCAATGGTTAAGCAGGAAGGGCAGAGCCTGCTGCAGTTCGATAGCAACCAAGGTTAGAGCACACACATCAGCATCAGGACCCGAGAGCCACCCCCCCCCCGTACCTCCTCCCCACCCAGAAACCCGCTCCCTGCATCTCTTTTCTCTCTCCATCATCTCTGTATCCCTCCCTCTCTCTCTCTCTCTCTCTCCCCAACTCTCTTCTAAAACCAGAGCAGCGTGTATGACAAGGCTGCCAGGCATGCGCACAAGTGCTATTTTGGCTGCATATAGATAGACTATGAAATATACATTGGAGCAGGGACTATACTTTTTAGATATCACCCTGTCATCACTTCCTCTCGCTGACAAAGATCAACAGGCTTGCAGTCAAAAAAGCAAGCCAAAAAACAGACAGCCACACAGATGCACCAGATGTAACAATCTGTGGTAAAGAGCCTCTAACAGTCAGTGGTCACTGAAAACCATCCACAATATCTGCTTGATCCAAAGGATCTTAGCCCTAAAATACATTCCAAGATCTTGAGGCTTGCAGTGATATCCACAAGGTTCTATTACTAAATGACACACTTGTAGAATTTAAGTCAACAGGAAATATGGAACTACGCTTATGTTGTATCAGAAGCTGCAACAGACAGCATGATGTGTGTCAGAGTGTTTACGTATCTGTATGGAGACTTTGGCTTGGGTCAAACTTGAACTGGCTTCAGTTTCTGCGTTATAGTCTCATTCAAACTTCATCATAATGTAGTTGGACCTAATGAGCAGGAACCTTGCTAATTAAATTATAGAATACCATGGGGATCCAACCACCATTACCGACAACAACCGCCAATGAAAGTAATGCAAGTCTCTCGACTATCCTGAAACCCAGCCAAGAAAGATTAGGTTTATGTCCTCATACATGACGATAACAGGCTGGAACTGTGCCGTGGTCTGGAAAGGGAGTGTGGGAATTGAAGTCAGGTAGTGCTGCAAAGAAGGTGAAGGCTCACTTTGTTGGAGGCCATCTCGCTGACCGAGCGGTGCGTCTGGATGGTCTCCAGCTGGTCTAAACACCAGTCTAGCTCCTCTAGGGTCTCCCGTGCCAGCTGCTGGTATGTTTCCTCTGTACAGGAGGAAAGAGGAGATGTGACTGTGAGCAAAACCTTAACACAACATTATTCAAGTGTTAAAACAATGTTATAGCACAGTTCTCATAATCCTTCCAACTGCAGGGTTTTATTCAGTTATTCATAAGAATTATTATAAACTATTATGAATTATTTTGTAACAATTATGAAACTAACATATGTGAGGAATTGAAGCATGGGCTCACATACAGCTTAAGTTTAAGGGGTTAGAGGTTGCTTTAGTGGATTTGACCTGTGGAAGTTTTTGGTCTATATAATGTGTATAATATGTTGGACAGAACAGCGAAACCTCTGAAATGAAATGACTAGTTTATTTTACATGTTTTATATGACCTTTTAATCAGGCATCTCAAAATATGAAAACAAGTGTCTTGAAGTTTGAAATTTGCCAATGCAGTTGGATTGGATTGAAAACTAAAAGAGAAAATCTAACACTGATCAGTACTCTCAGTCTTGGAAATTTTAGTAATCTGACCCTCTAGGAGGTCTTGTTGAAGGCGTATTTTTAAAGCTTCACATGGAAAGATAAAATGCCTCATGAATAATGGATTCTTTCTAACAAGAATAGATAATCACACTTTCTACCACTGAGAAATAGCAAGAAATGCTGTCTCCTCTATTGATGTTCAGTTGAAGTTATGATATTTATATAAAGAGCCATTAAAAATCAAGCATCAAAGAAGAATTTGTGCCAAAGATATAAACTGCCAGCCGAATATATTCCTGCCATGCTATCTTTATATCTTTCACTTGCCAAACTGCAATTATGAGCTCACTTTATTAATGGTCTTTGAAGTTTGAAATGTTAAAAAGCTATTTCTTTATCTATTGTTTCAGAATTTCCTAGTGCTGTGACATGGGGAATATGACATAATGCTTGTGAAATATCCCATTAGATTTAGTACATCTATAGTTTGTGGAGTCCTGATGCAGCACAACTCAAAAACCTGGGTATAAACAGTGTTGAATCAGTTGTTCAGGGGGATTGACAGTAACCGGATGATTTGAACCAGTAGGGAAAACACTAAACAGTATAGGGCTGTCGATTCCCAGAGTTGGGATTAGGAGTCACTCGCCTACTGTCTATTCATTTATTTTAATTCATGAGAGAGTGGAAGAAGTATTTGAGTTGTATCAAAGTGTGTAAAATTCAAAAATGCATGATTTTACCCATGATAAACCTTTCTTTCTTATTCTAAGCTGAACACAAATTAGCTTCTTCTGACTGAATGATGTAATTTCTCTTGAAAACATAAAGGTAACAAATTACTTAAATCCCTAAGTGTTGCATGAAAATGCATGAGTGACAATGTGGTACACTTTCAGAAAAAAAAGGTATGAAACTGTCACTGGGGCAGTACCCCTTTTGTCACTAAGGTGGTACCCTCAAGGGTACATCTCAGTACCTTTAGTCAGGGAACATAATTGTATCATAATCCAATTATGTTCCCTGAAATTATGTTTTTTGTATTGTTGTATTGACTCAGCACGCCCCGTCTCGTCTCCAGGCTTATTATTTTATTGTTCTATTTTAAAACATTAGGTCATAAAAAGGTACAAAAACGTACTTTTTCACTGGGAAAAACTTATTTAAGGTACACAATTGGACCTTAAAACCACTGTTGTATCTTTGAGTGTACATTTACATTGTTTGTACCTTGATGAATGAAACATGTACCTGCACAGTACCTTTATTATTAACTGTATAACATGAATAGCAAATTATTAACTTCCCCATCAAGTATTAAAGACTAATAAATCAACATCATAGCACCCCTGCTGAAAAAAGACCATTAGAATCATGAGGATTAAAACCTTATGGTTTTGCTTCCTAATGAGAATTGGTCTACTGACCCTCAAAAAAAAAAAAATAAATGCATTTAAAATCAGTCAGAGGTCACCTAACCATTACACTGTTATATAAAGGTAAAATGAAAAACCTGAAGACGAGACGGGGTGTGTGGGGTCAATACAACTTAGAAAATATGCTTTTCAATAGATTATGATACAATTATGTTCCCTGACTAAAGGTACTCAGATGTACTCTTGAGGGTGCCACCCCAGTGACAAGAGGGCTCCTTGTTTTCTTCCTGCATCAGTGACAGTTTCATACATTTTTTTCAGAGAGTGTAGGATCCTTTACATTGTGATAACAATCCATCAACAAAAGTCAAAACACAGTACAGAACCACTATTAACCAACAGAAACATTTAATGGTTCCTATGATTTTTCTCCTTCAGCTTGGGTAGAAAAGACCCCAGCTTGAGTGAATGTTAGCCAACTAGCTAGCAAGCTACTTACGTTAGCTTGTTAGCTAAAGTGTTGGTGTGGTAGCTCACAATAACATTAGGTAGATAAATAAAATAAGGTAGAGTTGTGGTTAGTTATTTCCCCAGCTACATTAACTAGTGTTCATTTAAACTAAAATGGTTAAGAATAAAGTATTCCAAACCAGGTTAGCAGGTTTACACATACAATAAGCATTGTATTTAGTATCCAACTTGATGTAATTATGTAAGTTACCTACAGCACATCACCTCTCTGAAACAATTTGTTTGCGCTAAGAAACTTTTACCAAATGTTAATATGAGTTACCTCACAACACTTTAGCTAGCTAGCTAACTTGGGCAGCTTGTTGTCCAGGTGGTTAAGGCCCACCTATCCTGGGGCTTTTTTCATGAAAGCAGAGGCTTTGCCAAGCCTTTAGCCTGGACTGTAAGGCTGCAGGTAGATGTCACCCTAAGTTGTACATGTGGGGTTTTGCTTAGAGACTGATATTGTATACAGTTATCACATTCATCTTCTCAGAGAAAGAGCGCTGATCAATTGAAGGTGTGATTACATGAATAGAAGGAACTAATGTTAATATAAAACACTTACTTTTAGATGTTTACCACAGAATGGGGTCATGCCAATGTTCCTTAAGTTCTATGTTCCCCAGGCCCTTTATTTTTTAATTGCAATTTCTAGGAAACAGCCCTAAGTTTCCAGGGTTCTATGTTCCCTCAATGAAATTTTCATGGGAAATGCATTTATATTCCCATTACATATGTTTCCTCATTACATTTCCTCAACATGAAAGTAAGAGTAATGTCCATACCTCTGGTATATTTCTAAATAGATCTTCTGATGCTATATGTTCAGTAAATAGAATCTGACTTTGTGTTTATGTACATGCTGCTTGCAATTAGATTCCCTTACTAAAACACACTCTGATCGAACACTTCAGTGAACAAGAATTGTACTAACAATGGAATCTTTGGGCATATCCTCAATGATATCATCTAATCTTCATTTCATTACTGTTTTTAACATGCCTTTTTCAACTTGCCCTCATCATTTCCCCTGATACCAACTGAAGTTTGTTGCTTTATTCCACTAACTTGCTAGTGAGCAAAGCCAAGTGTCCACAAACAGCAACAACAATTAAAGAAGGGCAATGCACCACACTTAAACCCGATAAAAAATTATTCAAAACGTTAATGTATTCTACACTCCAACTTCTCAAAAAATAGTTTGTAATACAAAGTCTGCTGAACTAGATAATAAGCTCACTGAGTCTAGCCTTCTATGGCATTGCTCCAAAGAACCCTTTTTGATGCCTTTACTTTTCATAACGTATTCAAAAGTTGGGGTCTTCCCCAATAAGAGTCTAATGGGAGTTTGTTGTTAATCTGATGCTCTTTACAACACACAGGTGTATTAAAGAAACTAATATGAGGCCAGGCTTAAACAGGGCTAAGTCATTTTGAGCCTAAAAGAAAAGCCCTGAAACACTTCCTTCCTAATGTCTTTCAGCGACTGAATTGTCTAGTAGTACAACATCAAGACGAGGGGCTCTCGATGACCCATCCAAAAGACACCATCAGTCATATTTTCAGGTGTTTTGAACACAAATAATCAAACGTTATAGTTTTGAAGTATTGTGTATTTTAATGTACATATAGGTGCCAAAAAGGGTTCTTTGCGTGACGCCATAGTAGGACCACTTTCGGTTCCCTCTGTTAGAGAGCCATTTTTGTAAACTAGACGGAAGTGTGAGGGACCTAGGAAGAAGCTTTAAAAATACTTTGCATGATGTGAAGCTTCTTTAAACCTTTGAAAAGTTCTTCATAATCACAAATCACTTTTTTAAACATGGAATTTTAGGGCAGTGGTTCTTAAAATAGTCTTCAGGGCCCCCCAGATGATACACATTTTTGCTCTATCCACATGTGAGTTAGGTTGGAACAAAAATGTGGACCATCTCGGGGGCCCGGAGAACTGGTTTGAGAACCACTGCTTTAGGGAACCTGAAGTGGTTCTTCTGTAGCATCGCTCAGAGAACCTTTTGTGGTTTAAGAGTGTATTTTATTATTCTTATAAACAACTTTGCCTGACATTTGCAGATATGGAAAGATATGGGTCCAGGCTGCAATGACTTCTGGGCACCTCGGTGGTCGCAATGTCTAACCTAAGATAACGCAAACTTAACGCAAACACAGCCATTTTATCTATTATCCAAAATGACCAGTCAACATATAAATGTGTCTTCTTAGTTTCGATATATAACGTAAATGATGGTAAAGTAGTGGTAAATCTGAAAAAAAAGTTTTATTGGTACTATTTTGCCTTACAATAACCTGCATGTACCTTTCTGCCATGTATGGATCAAAAATAATATGATAATGTAGATGAGTTATGATCATAAAACAGTGTCTCAGACATCAGAGAACATATTTGCATTTCATGTAATCACTTCCAGTGATGTAGCTTTTCAAGGCCTCATATGCTTAAGATGTCTGGGTTCCTGTCACCACCACTGTGAACTATTCTGGCTTGGTAAGTTTCTCTAGAACAGAGTATCAAACCACTCTGAATGACTCTGCTTACACCTTGACCCTTTAATTATGCAAACAAATGAGAAAAATCTGTGGAATTAATCTTTAAGATAGGGATTTCCCCAAAGGGAAAATGATGAGGGCAGGTTAGCATGAGGATGTTAAAAGCAGTATTTAAATGGAGAATGTACAGTTGCCTCCTTCATGACATTTATCGGTGACCTCCAACCCAAACAGGCACACACTTTTGGACAAATGTATTCTACAATCATTGTGGCAAATGGGGTACCCTTGAAAAAAAGACTCCCAGTGTCGTTGACACCAAACGATTTGTATTTAATTCTCATCATAGGGGCTAGCCATTGGGAGCTGTTCTTGGCCTGATTAAAGAGTCTGGTAGGCCTCCAGCCCCTGGCGCCCATATGGTTCCACCGCGTCCGGTGATATAATGCGTTTTGTACTGGCAGCAGTGCCTACAACAGGAAGCGTGGTGCAAGTAAATGTGAGAGACAGTGTGTGGGAAGAGCGCTAGTGAGTGTGGGAGAGAGAAAGAGAGAGAGAGAGAGAGAGAGAGAGAAAGGGAGAGAGAGAGAGAGAGAGAGAGAGAGAAAGGGAGAGAGAGAGAGAGAGAGAGAGAGAAAGAGGGAGAGAGATGCTCACCAGTGACTAAGTTTTATTACAGTAAACATACCAGAGAGCGTTGCTGGGGGAACGGTGGGTTGGCTTGTCACTGGCGACCTCCTGTGGACAAAAAGAGAAGCACAGTCAACGGAAGCACTGGAAGGCACCCTCTGCTGGCATCTTCATCTCAGTGGGAGGAGGAGGGCTACATTTGTTGTAAGCCAAGGAATGGTTCAGCCAATGCACGCTCACAGAGAACATGTCTCTTTCATCTGATATTAACGTAATTTATTTTTTATAAAGACACTACCATCGTCTTATCCGTGTAGCAGCTGTATGATTCATTCTCAGATTTATAGCAAGGCAGCAAAAATATACAAAGTTCTTTACTGGATAAAAACGAAAATCCTACTGGGGGAATAAAGAAGTCATGGTAACTAGCACAACTCATAGCAATTATGCGTTCTATGAGTCAACACTGATGTATTTTTTGCAGTAGACGAAAGCAAATGAGGGGAGAGTAAAATGATACTGAAAATTCAAAGTGGATGTCTCCCTGCTCGACTTAATCTTCCTTGACAAAATATCTCGGAATGGCCTACTTTCCATAAAACAAAAGAAATGCAGGCCTGCCTTTATGAATAAGACACGTTTCTGCAAAACTCTCAGCATATCATAAGGGTACAAAATGTGCCCTTATGAAAGATGCATTAAATGAGATGCAAAAGCTGTGCTCCCTGCTTGTGTAGAGGACCTATTCTACATCAGTGCCTCAGCAGCAGTTTGGATCTGGCAAATGGGAGAGTGATACTGACTTGTTGGTGGGAGTCGTGACATTAGCGAGAATGGTGAAGTTGCTTCTGACAGTTCGGAGACTGGCCAACACCTAGAGGAGAGGAGAAGTGAGGGAGGTTAAGAAGCCAGAAAGAGTGAGACATCAACTTTAGCGGTCTTTAGCAGAATTCATTATGCAGTTCAATGCAGATGGTGCTTACCTGAGCAAAAGGGGTGACTATGAGATCCTCCGCATGACTGAAGAGCATGAGAGAGAGAGAGAGAGAGAGAGAGAGAGAGAGCGAGTCAGAATAATGCTGAAGAAAGAACTGCTCCATAACAACACAGAGAAAACCTGTTATCCTGTGTGCTTTGGAAACAATTACACAGTGCTTCAACTTCATCCCACTGCAAGCAAGAGAAGAAAGCCATCTGTGCTTGAAATAAAAAGACTTAGTGCCACATCAAAACATGCCCTTTTTATCACCATAATCCAGAGGCAGCAGTGGCCACAGTCACTGTGCAGGGAGGGAGGGGGCGCCTCTGGAGAAGCGACAGGATTGAAGTTTAAAGGTGTAACGAGAGATAGAAGTGATGTGCACATTGCAAGTATGTACATTTTACCTGGAAAAAACTTATTTAAGGTACACAGTTGGACTAAAACCACTGCTGTACAGAGAGTACATTTACATTGTTTTTACCTTGATGAACAAAAAATGTACCTGTACAGTACCTCAGTAGACCAATCATAGCGTGGCTTTATTTTTAAATGGCATAGCTGATTTAGAGTTTGGATGGGGATTTTTTCCATTTATTAAACTGATAACAGAAAAGAAGATGTGTGGGATTCAGATTAACAGTGTGGAAGACTGCATTACTACACTGAACTTATCAGAAAAGCACACAGAACAGGTGAATCTGCATGAAGGTACGTGGCTATCTTTGCTAACTGCAGTATTGTGAAACTGTACATCCGCCTACTCCTGAATATCCAGATCCCTAATGCATATAAACATCTTTGCCTTACCTCTTCCTCTTTTATTTTTGTGTTCTCTTCATGGTGTTTAATGAAGCTGTTCTTTTTCTGACTGTGATCTGTGTACTTTATCCTTTATCTTTATCCTTTAGGCTCTATTAGGCTGCTGAATGTAGCCTTCAAATGCATACCGGACATAATGGAGGTACTGATCCAAAAATTACTGAGAATTTAACAGGCTATACCGTCGACCTTTGTAAACTCCATAGCTAAAATAGTGCACTTAGTTGCTGTGCGGCTACAATTTTGGGTCAAAGTCAAGCCAAATGGCTGTAACGCTGCATTGCTTGTGCAGGTCAGGGCTGTGTACCAGTGCTATTTGTGTCGTCTCTTTTACTTTTGTGTTGAGTCTGATTTGACTGATAAAGAGCTGTGTGATGACCTTGACTATAGGTCCTCACCGGCATGCATCAGTAACAGAAGCAGTACCGAGTCTTTCTGAAGTATTTTAATGTACATTGTTTCTGTTTAATACCATTTGTAATAAACAGAAAAGTCTGCCTATCTATCAACATCCGTCATGCTTGAAAGCAGGTACTTTCTACTTGTAAAAGGAAATGACGTTTTTAATTCCAAAGAACGTCACAGACCATTTTAAGAATTTTTTCCTTTTTTATGATACACAATGTTAGGATGTTAGTGGGCTGTACACATACAATAAATATGAATGCTATATTATAATTAACACCACCTTTATTAGAGAAATAAAAATGTGCTTTCCATTATACATCAGCTGTTATTCTTTTCAAAAACTTGTTATATCCAAAACTATTAATGGATATACAATTTTGTGGAATTAAACTTTTTAAATATAAGTAAATATCTTCTAACCTAGAATTAGTCTAGACTTATTTTACAAAGGCTTTCTATACTTTCAGTCACCACTGGGTATCACACAGTATTATCTTAGGAATATGTTAAACCTCACATATGTTAACCCCTTGTTGTGAGGCTGGCCCTCACCAGTGCTCAAACCTTTCAGGTGTTTAAACTACCTTTTCAGCCAAAGTAATTTTTTTAGCAGTAGTAAAAGTCAACTCATGTGGTTTGCCCCTATGTTTTTACACAGATTTGGAGGTATACCAATATGTATAAGCCTGGAAATCTAGTCTAATGTCTAGTCTTCACAAAATATGGCCAATAAACTTCTGTCGCTCACTTTGTTTACCACTTTATGTTTTGTTTTATCACTAGCCATATAAGTAATGTTATCAGACCGTGGGTGGTGGAGTAGGAGTGCAGGTATTCTGATTTGTGTGGAATTCTTTTGTCAAACGCAGGCTGTACAGGGATAAACAAACATCGGCTTACATGAAAAACGGGCCATCAGAGCATAATTTCGCAGAACTTAATAATGTGGTGTGCTTTAATATTCTGCTTGTCATTACAGGGATGACAGTTCAGTTCATGTGTCTCTCATGAACTAAAGAAAATATTAAAATTGCCACGTCTGAAAAAATGCATTAGCAAAGATCTATTTGTCTCTTGATCTCACCTTGCAGATGATTCTACATCTATTCTATTGACTTGATTTACTGTGTTTGTATGGGTATTTAACTGTGTGAGAGAGACTGTCTAGCTGCTTTACTGTCAAATATAGTAAAAATAAATTCTGATACTGTATGAAGTTTAAATATTTTATGGGAATATATCACAGTAAAGAATGTATAAAGCTTGGAGGCTGCAAATATAAAGGTTACTATCTGTAGATGTGGAAAAGTAACATTGTAAAATCATTATTTCGGCAAAACTTTTCATACCAAGTAGGACATTTTGATGAAGACGTTACAACGTGTATCTAATGTATTAGTAAATAACTGTTTTTTGTTAACAAAAGGTTTGCACATATTTCTCCTTATTTGACTGAAAACTAAGAGTGGAAATCAGACATTACTCAGAAAATTCAAAAGAAGTTTACAAACTTTTGACGGAAAGTGTTCTTAAAGTTGAAGAGTAATTCTGATCTTTTTGACAGAAAGGTGAAAGGGAGGTGAGCAGGGAGTGCTGTGTGTTGGTTGTGTGGTGGTGTGGAGGAGGCTGTTTACCCCTCACTGTTGACAGAGGAGTTGCGGGACATGGTCTTGGGGGACATGTCGTAGTCGGAGTCGGAGCGGTAGAGGAACGACTCGCGCCGGCCGCTCTGAGGGAAGGAGGGATGCAGCACCAGCCCAGGACTCGCCTGCGAATCCATCGGACTGCGGCCAGGAGACGGCCCATTCTCTCCATCAAAACTAGAGAGAGAGTGAGAGAGAGAGAAAGAGAGAAATTAAGAAAGGAGCAAAAGAAGGTAAGAGAGTGAAGGAGGAATGGAAGGTGAGAGAGCGAGAGGGAGAGGCAGAGGGAGTGAGAAAAAGAGAAGGGCACAGAGAGAAATAGTGAGAGGGTGGGATGGAAAAAATGCAAAAAGAAGAGAGGAAAGAAAAGAGAAAAGGAGATACAGGTGGGGGACAAAAGAAAGAAGGGAGAGTGAAGAAGTGATAAGCGATGAGGAAAGTAAGAGATACAGGTACTGAGCGAATGAAAGGAAGAAAAAGAGAGAGAATGAAAGAGTGAGGGAGGGACGGAAGGTGGGAAAGTGGGATACATTAGGAAGAAAATGAAGTGAGAAACAGAGAATGAGAGAGTGAAGGAGAGATGGAAAGTAAGAGAGGAAGAGAGAGGGGCAGAAGAAAGAAAGAGAAAAAGACAAGAGATTGGAGAAAAGAGAAGAAGAGACACGACAGTGTGAGAAGGAGAGAGGACAGAGGAAGTGAGAAAGGAGAAAAAGAAAGGAAGTGCGAGAACGAGTGGGAAGGAGGAATGGGAGAAAAGTAAGAAGAAGAAAGGGACAGAAAAAGATAAATAAACAAAATGAGAAAAAGAGGACATAAGAGAATGAGGGTGTGTGTAAAGGGAGAGAGAGATAGAGAGAGAGAGAGAGAGAGAGAGAGACAGAGAGAGAAATGAAAGGAAATCAAGAGAAAGAGGGACAGAGAGGAAGAGAGAACAAAACAAAGATTGAGAGAGGAATGGAAGGTGAAAAAATAAGAGAGATACAGGTAGAGAGAAAACAAATAGAAAGGTAAAAAAACAGTTGGGGGCAAAAATAATGGTGTAAATGGATAATGGAGATGGTGTAAAAAAGAGAGAGGGGCATAGAAGAAGAGAGGAAGAGGGTGGTAAAGGAGACAACAGAAAGATAGGAAGAGAGATATAAACACTGTTTATCATTTAGATCAAGCGTGTGGACTCGCGTTTGCCAGAGACAGCATTAGCTTCCCGTCTTGGTCCAGAACAGGACAAACAGAGTCGTGAGCTCAGAGAGTCGTGATTGGCTCCCAGACACACACACACACACACACACACACACACACACACACACACACACACTCAGAGCCTGTAAAAGAGCTGTGACAGACCCCCCCTCCACTACCACCACCACCCAGTCCCTTCATTAGCATAACCCTCAGTCTAATCAGAGAAGAATCTTCTTCCCCGCTTCACATTGTTTGGGATAATAACTGGGACATGTGGCTATTAGCTTGACCGTAAACAACAGCAACGTTTGCAGGGGTTACGTGATCGCGCTGTGCCATGGGTGGAAAAACACTGGGCACAAATATGAGCCGCTCGATTGCTGCTTCCAAAGTATATTTGTACAGTCATGCTACAGTGCTGATGTGAACAGGAGAGCTGAAGGGGATTGAAGGGCACTGGTGATAGCAGAGGTGTTTATGGCCTACCAATCCGATCCCATCCAGTTCCACAAGCCAGCAATCACACATTCACATAAGAGCAAGTGAGGGAGGCCCATATCACGGAAAACCAAAAGGCCTATGTCATGGAAAAACAAATTTCCCTGGCTTTTTTTGGGAGGGTGGAAAGTGGTTAGTTAATGGCCAATTCCCACCAACTAGACAGATCTCCCTATTTCATACCATGCTACCAAACTGTGAGGGTGAGCATCACTCAGGGGCATTTTCCTCCCTTTTTTGAAGAAATGATTTAGCAAAAAAATCTAATGTACATAATTTTCCACCAACCCCAGATGCAAACGATCAGCCAAGACATGTTTGGTGTTCAAATTTTGCTTCTTTAGTTTCAGACTTGAGCTATGAGGCTAAAATTGCTAACACTAGATGTCTATAGCCACCTAAATCTTGTCTGTAAATACATCCTCAAACTTCTCTCAGCTTGCTCGAACCACATCTAAATCTTTATTAAGGTTATGCAGAATTGTAGATGTGATTTAGGGTACAGTACGAGTTACGGTGAGCGTTGGTGGCATAGCTCTTACCTCAGTTAATCATGGAACATGGTAACTTTTTACACTATAGAAGACATAGCTTAGCTGAAGACTGTCTGTTAACTGTACCTTTTTGTTTATCATCGTCCTCACATGACAAGTCATTAGTCGGCTGAGTAATTCATGCTTTCTATTGTAATGTTAGAAGACAATTAACTTCCTTTTGCATTCAACCTTAAAATCCTTTTGCATTCAGCCCAAATTTCATCTAGCCCTTCAAAAAATATTCCCACCTTCAAGATACATTAGAAGGCAATTTTCCTAGTGCTCAAATCACCAAATATTGTTCTAGAGACTAGTGTGTCACTATTGAAAGAGGTGAGTAGGCACGCTTACAACAGATATATCAATGACTACATTTTAAACTCGGGTCAGAATATTTCTTAAAATGATCTTCTATGATCTATTGGTTATCAGCATGGCGCCACATCCAAGAATGGAAAACAAGTGTTAGTGCAGCATACTGTTTCTAGAAGCAGAGAAAGCATTGAGGGCATGTAGGAAAGCGAGCTGGGAGGCTTAGCTACCTGTAGCTGTGACTGTGGGAGCGCCAGTGTTCCGTGATGCTGCGGTTGAGGCGCATACGTCTGAAAAAGCAGCTGCCTGAGAGCCGGCGGCCGGGGTCAGGGGTGTCCGGGCTCAAGGGTGAGGAGAGGGAGGAGAAGGGCGCAGGAGGGGAAGGGGGCCCGCTGCACCCCTCCCACAGCTTCAAATCATGCTCTGAACTCCTCTGAGTCATCACTGGGAATTCTGGGTATACACTGCAACACCCGAAACCTCAAACGCACACACGCATGTTAAAAAAAAGAGAAGTAAAAAAAACCTACACTTGAGCACTCAGCGTCAGAACTCGACGCCTGCTGAGATTTCACTCTCTCTCTCCCTCTCTCTTTTTCTGTCTCTGTCAGTCAGACTTCCTCCCCCTCACTCTTTTCTCTCTCTAAGTCTAATACCCCCGTTCCTGCATCAATAAAAAAGGAATGGCGGCAAATGCGGCATCCAAAGCCCAGACGCTTGCTCCAAGCTAGCCTGACTGTGTCCTGTGAGCGCTAGCACTGAATCTGGGCTGCAGCACTACCCTGCTTGCTTGTTTATGCTTGGCCTGTTTACGAAAAGAGGCCGGCCAGACTGAGGCTCCATCCTCTGACCCCGATGCTGCTGGTCTCTATCTGGGGAATTTGGACGATCCAAGCTCCCACTGTAATGTTCCCTAATATATCCGACTTGCTCACCCTTCAGTGCCTGAGCTGCCCCACACGGCCTCCTTAGAACTTTAAGCCCTTAAACTCTAGGCTTAATAGTCGGTTATTAACTTAAACTGCACAGTTGTTATTGTTAAGGTCAGGGTTCGTGCACTTTTTAAACAATGGAATTTCATGACTTTTCCATGTCTTTTCCATGACCTTCCCATGACATAAAATGAAATTCCCATGCCAGACAATTAGCATGGTGCTGGGCGGTGTATTATACTGGTATACTGTGATACTAACATACCATTTCCTGTTTTGGTGATATTTTTAGCAATATGTTCGATAGATTTGATAGATTTGATAGGACAATTTAATTTTGTTCACTTTTACTCATGGTATGCAGTCCTTGATGGTTTACATTTAACTAATTTGCTTAAAATCCATAGAAATAAGGAAACTCAGGAAGCATGAGCTCATCACCTTTATTAATGTTAAACTTATATATCACCTGGTAGGGTGATAGTGTGATACATTTGAAAATACCATTATGTTGAATTTTATCAATAACCTCCCAGCACTAATTTTACATAGAGACAGCTGTTCTGAGAGAAAAAAGACCTACATTATGTAAATATTTATTTAATACTTAAATATTAGTTAGCAAATCAAAATGCAGTTTAAATTGAACAACTGAGTGCAATTGAAATCTGACCCATGTACAGATATCTGCACAAGTTTTAACACTCTGACCTCAGAGAACGGACCTGTCATTCTACTCACTACATTTATGTTTTACAATTTCAGAGCCTATATATTTTGTTTTGACTTCTCCAGCATCCCACATTCTCATGTGCAGACACATCCATCATTTTCATTTGTAAAGAGTGGTTTAGGGTCTTGTCATAACAAATAAAATTGTGGACATTGTTCTCCATTTCATTGCGTTTAGCTCAATATCAAATAGTTATCAAATAGAAATCAAGAGTTAACAATAACAAATACATTTATTTAGACATATTCAGTTATCTAACTATTCAGTTTGGAAATAGTTTTACATTGTGTGGGGAGGTAACATATTTATTAGGCTACCGAAGTTTCTCTGTGATTTTAGCAGCACCCAAATCCGCAATATCAGTGACTTCTGACACAATAAAGAGTGTATACAATCAAATCAATGAGAGTACCTCGGCAGTTAGCTTATAATTTTTTAATGTAGCTGCAGCATGTGATGTTTGTTTAGCCACTGCGGTGCAGATAGAGCGCTGTGAAGGTTTACAGAGTGTCGCCCAAGACTCTGCAGAGGTTGTGCAGATACAGTAGTCTAGGTGCTTTTTACAATCTGGACTCTTCAGTGCTTCAAATGTGATAAGATGATGAAAGGCATGAGGGAAAAGTCCATGATTTTTCCAGCACTTATTATTTTCCATGACTTCTCCAGACCTGGAAAACCACATTTCTATATTACAGGATATACTGGAGTCTTACAGTATTTTATGACTGTACCAAATCTGTAAGGTGTAGCAATGGAGAGTGGAATGGACGTCTATGAGAAATGTCAGGGACTCCCAGGTGGTCCAGATTTTTGCTCCAACCTAACTCACAACACATAATGTGGACAGTCTGGGGTTCCATGAGGATCCATTTGAGAACCACTGGCCTCTTTTCCATTTTTGAGCCAAATGGTTCTCAGGGCCATACTGTGTTGGTCCGGATTTGTGAGACCAGTCACGGTTTCTTTTTCCATCTGTTGAACTGCTAAATCAGAAACAGGAAATACTCAAGAAAATTACACAATTGAGTGGCTAACTGCTAACAGTCCAATAGCTATGCACACACCACCCACTACAACTCCAACTCCTTGCTCCTGCCATGCTCTCATCTGCTCTATCCTCTAAAAGGGTGGTATATGAGCATCTGTAACTGAAACAGCCTGTAGTGCAGTGGGTTTCATTTGTAGCCGGATAATTACACTAGCATTAGCGTCGCTCGGCAGGGTACAGTTCAAAGCACCACAGAACAATTAAATATCTTTGTGTCACTTCAACACCATTCACGCAAATTTGTGCTCTCAGATACGAGTCTTTATCCTCCAAACAGGGTTTTTAATCACCGGTTCACCAGAACTGAGCCTGTACTGTGGTGAGAGCCACCGTAGACTCATGTTAGCTTAGCCTAGCAGACTACAGACTACAAAACAGGTCGCATTTCAGCTTTCTGTCTATCCTTTGCAGTCTACTTTGCCCTTTGTCAACTTTGTTCTTGTTGTTGTAAGTTTTATCATCTATACTTGTGATAACAGAGCACCAGTTAGTCAAATCAAACCTGCACTGGGGTGTCTAGATCTCTTTAGCTATGCTAAGTTAACTAGGGGAGAGGAGCCGACTAGCATTAGCTGAGCAAGGAGGCTTCAGCTCCAGACACCAGAAAACAGGTTTAATTTCTCTAATCTCTGACATCAGCTGTTCAATTTCACATTCAAGTCAAAAATAGCATCTAAATTTGTTTGGTTCCAAGTTTGAAAGAATGCAGCAGGATGCTGTGGCACAATGCCGACATAAACGTAGAGTCAATCAGCGAATAGCCACATTGTTACATCATCCCACCGAACGGTTTTGTGGCCCAGAGTATGATTAGCTAACCATGCTAACATCATGAGTCTTCCATGTCGGACCGTGTCTGTGTGGAAAAGCCATTGGAACAGTTACAGTCCGTGCTCAGAATCATTCAGCTCTGCAGTGGAAAAGAGGTGACTGTGTCAAGGGGTTAAGTATAAAACTTATTCAGTAACTACTGTGAAACTAATACATAAAGTATGTAGGTATGAGAGGAAGGAATGGAAGTCTGGACTGGCCTATGGGTCCTTAAGGCTTTAGATTGTTAATTGGGCCTAAAAATTTTTATCTGAATCCGAATACAGTCCGAGAAGACCCTGCATCAGTCTGACCTGACACAAAGCACCAAGTTTTGAATCTGAACCCAACTGTAGCCTGACACAATTTTGTCTGGGGACTGAAAAAACTCAACAATAACAGCTGTCATCAGACTATTAGTAAATAAAATCAAATTCAACTTTGTGCAGGGGTAACTGTAGGCCAAAATCTGTTAAAAATGGGAAACAGGCTATGAGAAACCCTAATGAAATGAAATCTAAACCAAAATCAAACCCAGAAATCTTTGAGCAGCGTCTGAACCTGACCATTTCTGAAAAACAATATTTCAAGCTCTACCTTCAAGGCGCCCACTTCCTCCTCCCCTTCTTTCTCTCCTCTGCTTTCTACCTTAATGCTTTCTACATACAGCCACTCTTTTCTGCTCTCTCTCTCTCTCCCTTTCCATTGCTTTCATTCTTCTTATCTCGCAGTGCAGAGTTCCTCTCGGAGCAACAGGAAAACACTTCGTCGCAAGAAAGAGACCAAAGGCAATTAACAGGACACCGGAGAACATGGGAGAACAAGGACTCTTAAGACAGAGTGGAAAAGGAAAGAAAGAGAGAGAGAGAGAGAGAGAGAGAGAGAGAGTGAGACCATGGAAGTGGAGAAGAGTGTGAGAGCAAGGAGGAGTGGGGTGGGGGGGTGACTCATGGTCTATCTAAATGTTTACATACCCCAGGAGCCTGGAGCATGCAATGTTTTCTTCCAAAACTGTTTTTTTGTTTTTCCAGCCATGACCAGGGCAAAGTAGGGAATAAACAGGCGGCTGACCTTAGAGAGTAAACTCCCCACTGGCCACTAACGTCTGCATAAGTACAGTGGTCAGGCCTTACAGAGGATCAGCAACTGCGCCCCTTCCACCCTGCTCTCTAAATAAAACATTCCTAATTCTTTTTGCTATTCTTGTAATATAATTAAAATGTTATTGTAGTGTAGTGGAGAGAGGGGCGCATGCTAATGCAGGGTAAAATGTAACATGAGTATTTTGTGTGGTTAAACATGTTCAATCTGAACTTGCCTTTGGTCATTTCATATTCTCTTATTAACCTCATCTGCAGATTTTTCGCAAAAATCAGACAGATATTCCTCCAAATTCACCCTGAAGACCCTGATGTTTTTGTACCAGAAAAATGTTTTCATAATGAGTGTTTTTTTAATTATTGTTATTATTATTCAGTTGCGTGTATTAGTCAAAATTCATACCTATATTACTTTAGTTGCCCTCTTTTGGCTGTAACTGCACTGCTTTGAAGCATATAAACAATTCCCAGAGAGAGGTAGCCAGGCTAAAGTACAGCCTCCACACTGCAGGGTTAGCAACATGGCTGGAGTTAAGCCCACCTATGGGGTAAGTTGTAACATTTGCACTCACACCATTTTCTGTTGAACTGCTCATAAACTGTATGTGCTGGAAACAAAATTTACATTTTCATGTGTTGCATAAATATCTAGATGTCTTGAATAAAAAAATCATAATCTTGTTTGAATTATTCAGCAATAATCAAAATAAGAAAGACTGTGCCCTGCTCTATCATATATAGTGTATGAAATGGTTACATGCTTGGAAGTACAAGTTCTAAGAAAGGCCTTTAAATGATATTTAAAAGTTTTTAAATGATATTTAAAGGTTTGAGGCTCTTTAAATTTTAAAACTTTACACTTTAAAATGGTTCTTTGCACTTGAACACACAAAAATAGTTCTTTGAAGTAGCAGTTCTTAAACCTTTTTTAGTCTAGTGCCACTGCTCACCCCATCCACCTCGCACCCACCCAATAACTAAGCAATGCAATAACTTAATCTAATAATAATAAGGGAGAAAGAGAGAGAGAAAGAGAGAGAGTGGGTGCACACGCATGCTCCTTTTCTCGCTCATTTCTGCCTCACGTTCAGTCCTCCTGAAGTCATGTGACGTTTCTAAAAAGAGCAAAGAAAAGCTGGGTGCATACATTTGCGCAGGCCACATCACCTGCCAGTCACAGACTATCCACAGAGTAACTAATAATAATACAAATAAATAAAATAAATAAATAAATAACAAGTCTTGACAACCTTCTTCTCCTCCTCCTCCTCCTCCTCGTTCCTCCTGCAACCCAACACCCTCTCTTGCTCTCTCTTTCTCCTTCTCTCTCCTTATCCCTGTCTCTTCTGCTCTCCTCCTCTGCCGTCTCCTGTCTCTTCTGTCTCTCTCCCCCTCTCTGCGTCTTCCTCTATAATTTGTCTCCGCGGCTGTGAGTCAGTGCTGAAGAAAGCAGCTCCGCCGCCGCACCGGAGCATCCATTCGCTCGCAGGGCACAGGAGACCCACAGAGTGCCCTCACTGACTCACAAACAAAAAAGGAGCGTTTTTTCTTACTTATGAAACGTGAGTCAAACAACATGCAGCACGCACACTGACGCCGGAATACACGCGGATTACAGTGCGTGACGTTCCGTGGCCTTTCTGACAGCCAAGCTGAGAGAGTGCAGCTCGAAATATCAGGTGTCCTCTTAATGTTGAGCTCTGTACGGGGAAGGCAAAGGCACTGCCGTTTACGCTAATGGTACAATGCACTAATGTGCCGGATTAATACACCTGGAAAATGGCAATTAATATGCACCAGTAGGCAATGGGGGGGGACAAATTAAGATAATGCAGGAGAAACACACACTGTCTCCCTCTGCCTCTGTCTCTAACACACACACACACACACACACAGAAAGAGAGAGAGTGATTATAGGATACGCTGTTGGCAGCTCACTCTTTCGCTCAGCGATAAGACTACCCCTGGAGAGCAGAACTCTGGACAATGACATGATGATCAGAGGGTGCACAGAGGAAAGGATTTGTGCCAGCTGGGTGCGTCTCTCCCTATAAAAGATAACACACTAACGTCAGAGCTTCCCCCGAGCCGCAGGAAAAACCAAGCCCAGCGCATTGATTGCCTTGTTTATGTACCTGCTCTGCCTCGCTGTGAATTACTGACCTTGGAGTGACTGCAGAAAGCCACGAACCTGACAATAATTGCGGCAGACATGTTCGGCGATAAGTGCTCCTATTGATGTGGGCTGGAAGCAAAAAAAATGGAAAAAAGGATACACAAAGAGAAACGGGATGAGTAACCCAAGGGGGAATTAAGATTCATAATCGCTCACTTCAGGGGCCTACAGCATGAGCAGAAGTTTTGGAAGGTTCAAGATTCTCCCATGTTTGTCACATTTTAGGACTAACCTTTTTCAATTTGTAGCATTAAAGGAAAATTCTACACAATTTTCCACTTACCCCAGATAAGTGGGTCGTCAATCGGCCAAGACATTTGTTTTAGTTTAGAACTAACTAGGAGCGGCTAAGCTAACATTGCTAAGACTAAAACTAGAACTCAACAGTTACCCAAACAGCTCAAATAGTTTCTGTAAAAATATATCACCAAAACTTCTTTCAACGTGCTCAGACTGCATCAGGTCGTCATTAAGGTTGTGCAGACCTGTTTATGTAGTTTAGAGCACAGTGCAGAGCACTGTACAGTTAGTGCACTGATTTGGGCTATTTGGGTGACTATTAAGTTCTAGTGTTAGCAATGCTCCAGTTTTAAACTAAGAAAGCAAAATCTGGGCTCCAGACATGTCTTGGAAGATTGTTTACATTTGGTTTAAGTGGAACATTTGGGTAAATTTGATCTTTCGCCAAGTTATTCCTTTAAGCTATCCAGCTAAACAAGAACATCAATGAAGGAAAACAACTTTAAGTTCTGTGGCCAAGTTCCACTCACCAATCGGAAGTGCATCACACCAACGTTGCACAAGCAGCTAGTCACAGTACAAGGGAAGGAGGGGACAGCCGGGAGCAGAAGCAAAATGTTTTGTGAGAAATCTGAGCATAACATACATAGTGTGGATTTTTTTGTTGTTGCTAGCTGTGCAGTCTTCAGCCTTCAGCATACAACTTCATTACTGTTACAAGCTCATTTTAAAGCTTAGTAGTTTTTAAAGAAAAAATATCAGTATCAGCTGATACTTTAGGTTTGGATACTGAAAAGAATCAGTGGTATTTTGGCATCTCTACACTGTAAATTATTGCTAATGAAAATATTTAACACTAATTTTTCCCAGTAAAATACTGTATTGTTTTTATTGTGAAATCATCTTAAGGTATTTTCAGTTATCTATAGTTATGTAGCACTTTTCACAATGACCACTCACCAAGCAGATTCACAGAAAGTCTGGGTCCAAGCGCCAAATGAGCAAGCCAACAGGGTATTCATCTGAGATATTCTGTGTATATACAAGTGCAAAACATAATGAATAAACACGTATATTGATAATGATTTATTTTTGTTTATCTTTTTTTAATTAAAAAAAACATTTATAGGTCTTTTAAAATGTATAAATATATAATAAATATGTAAATTTACTATAAATTACTTGGTATTCAGTTGCATTTCTTTTACAGTTGTGTTGAAATACACGAGAATATAGCTACATCACAGTAATCTTGTGGTCAAGGTGACTATGAAGTCACAGTTTACAGCTGTAATTTACTATGAACTATTGTTAATAAAGTGTGCCAGTAATTTACTGTAATTGAATTTACTGTATTTTTTTAAGAGTAGTTATGTTTTGTTTTTTTTTCATTGTCTGTGCATGCCAATTTCATATGATTTCAGGAAACTGCAATCTCTGGAAACTAAAGTAAATACTAGATAACATTAGTTTGGAGGGTGGAGAGGAAGTCAATAAGAAATCAAATTGGATGCTATTAAACTGGCAACAGCATGGCTGTACCCTAAACAGCAGGGGCCATGCCTCCTGAAAACGGCATCTTCTGATCATCTTTGAGTTGAATTGAAGTTACATATTGCTCCTTTATAGGAGCAATTTTAAAATAAAAATGCATTTGTGGTTCCTTATTGATTTATAAACATTGCTGTTATGCCAGAATTACTGACTGTGAAACTCAAATGTTTCTGGGTTAAGAACTCCTTTTTCCTGGGTTTGGAAAATCTCCCTCTTTCTGTGGTCTCAGTGCTGGCAAGTACGCCTTAGGTTATTCAGAGAGCTGCTAGGATTCTGCCTTTTGGAGCTTTTTGGCTGACAGTTTGAAATTAATTAAAAATAAATCTGAGCATATGAGTAATGCAGCGTGGAAATGTACTCAGAGAAGTTGCAGTGAGTCACATGAATTTGGACTTGAACGGCCCACCTCCTACTCGACAACGAACGTACGCACTCTAACCATTACTATTATTTATTCCAAGATCTTACTGTATGTCATCTTCATCATCTTCGCCCAATTCAGCAGTCACAACTACTGGCCTTCATGCCACATCCATTACTGTGGTAGCACCAGTACCCGGGAAATCACCTCAGAGGCCGTGTCCCAAACCCCTTATTGAACATGTAGGGAGCCAGGGGTTTGGTACAAATGGTCCTAGTGCACTTGAACTTTTGTCCCCTGATAGCATCCCATAACACCTGAAAATGTGAACGTGTCATGACTGATCTAGTGTATAACTATCCCTTTTCACAATGCGCTGCACTACAGCCCCCCAGCATGCACTGCAACGTAATGTGCTCTCCAACTCTCATACTCCAACATCAATCTATGGGACAGCTGTCACACCTTATTTCTACACAATTCTACCCAAAACCACACCAGTCATATCACCAAACACACTTGCTGCGTTTCAGCTGCAGTTCAATCAACATACTATATTATATACAGTACATACATACATTATACACACTATACACCTAACGTTTGCTCAGTAGCTCAGAAATTGAGCCCAAGTCTTAATGAACTTGCCGCAAAAAAAGGATGCCAAGCGTCTAGTTCAAGCAAATAGGTAGGTTTAAAAGACTGAACTCCAGGGGACATTTAAACTTTGAATATATCCATGTAATATTTGAAGGTCTACCACAAGTGCCTATTTTACTGTTGTTTTTGTATATTTTAAATAAACAATGCTTAGCTTGGGTTACAGCAAAAAAAAAATCAAAATAAAAACATAGGTGTTTTTTTAATATGGCCCTTTTAGTGGTTGAGTTTGACACCACTGCTATAGAAGGTTCAAGAGATGAAAGCTTTACCGACTTGATGATGCTTCATATTCAACACAGTCTCTTATTATTATATTCCTCTACCCTTTACTCTTCTGTTCCTAGGCCCTTGCTCTCTTCTCCCTGTCCCCTTTACACCTCTCATCTCTCTTGTCTGTCTCTTTTTGCTGAAGCTGAAAGAACAAAAACATTTAAAATATGCATGTTGCCAACCATAGTACCTTTCACTGTCACAAATAAATCCATTTTCATTACAGATTTTACAATCAATACTGCTTTGATTGAATAAACTCCAGGAATTCACACAGCAATTCTATATATATTTCATAAATATAAATAATACACTTTCTGTGGAGAGCAGGTAAGTCAGTGCGGATAAAGAAACAAAAAAATATTTTGAAATTTAGATCATTTCAAAAACAAACAAAAACATCACTGAATTGGATCATTAGAGGTACAGAAAAGTAAAATGAAAGAACCATAAAAAACATTTCCTAAGGATTTAAGTGGCCTGAGCTGAAAGTTTGACAGACATGGCAACAGTTACTACACCAGGCAGGACTTTTTATTTATATATATATTTTTTTGACAAAAACAGTCAATTCCCAAAATGCTTAAAGTCTGAGCCAGAAGGCCAGGGATGACTGAATTTTTGAATATTCAAAGTTTCATAAAAGTTTGAAAAAATCTGATAGTACATTTTGATTTACGAAATGTAAATGAGCTTTTCTCTAAAGTTATTCACTCTCCTATTGAAGAACCATGAGATATCCAAACTCTACACTCCACCAGAGGGCAGTGTAGAGCCTTTGTCATACATTTTGGTCAGAGGATACCACACACCAAGTGAGAAGGGCTGCATCATGCTGCCAGAGGGTTGCTGGCAGAAGGTAGCAGAGTATAAAGCGCAGCTATTGCACATAGAATGTATCACAGAAAAGCACTGATAATAGAGAACCAAGTTCATTTTACACTCTACTTTATCTAATATAGTAAAACTTTTAAAGCTAAAAAGTGGAATACAACATAACTAAACTAGTAATGTTAGCTGAGGTAAAAACAGATGATTAGTCTTTTTAACTTAAAGAGTTTAGATTGCACCATTCCCAGTGTAAATTTCATCCCACAGGTCATCTGTTATGGATTTGTGGTCCGAGCGTGTGTTTAATGCCGCAGATTATTCTAATACAATGATATAATAATGTATTACAATTCTGAATATGAAATTTGGCTGAAATGTCCATCCCTAGTACCGTTCTGACTTTAAATCAAGGGAATGCCATTTCAGTGCATTGTGGCCCATTTTCACCCCTAATTTAACCAAATTAAAATTGTAATTCAAGATGATGGACAAATTGCCAAGCAATTTGGTATTGTAACATAAAAGTACTAGATTTTAGTAGTACAAATGCTAGTAGTTAGTTAGCAGTCAGCTTCAGTACCGAACTCCACAAAATTATATTTGTTTTTTTAGCGTAATATGTTTATGTGGTCATCCACAAAGGTTGAATGGCTTTGTAAAGTTTTTGCCACATGGAAGTTGCAAATGGTCGTAAATGCAAAAGTTTTAAATTACTTAAATTAAAGTGTTGGACTGAAAAGTTGTGACGCATCACAAAAACTAATACCATGTGAACACAGAATACAAAGCTGGCGTTGGTCTGTCTCTGCAGATGTATGTAATGTTCATATTACAGATTTACCAGTTATCAATGACCACTTCAGTGCAACCAGCTAGTGGTTACAATTCATTGACCTAACAATTTTCTGACTTTACAAGCTAACCATCCAAATGCACCATATCTCTTGACCCTTATGATGTAATTAAGTCACTCCCTTTTTTTTACCATTTAGAAATGCACCCTGTGTGGAATTAGTGCTCACTTTGAAAGGCAGCCATAGACTGCAGCCATTCTAATCATTATTGTCTGAAAAACCACTGCACGCACTCAAACTTTTCTGAAGCAAGAAAGAAAAGAATTCGATTATGTCCCATTAAATACCATGGGTTTTAGAGGCTTTGAAGTCAGTGAGTCAGTGAGCTGATAGGGATTAATTGAATCTAGGAGGGGTGTGCGAAGGATTTACCGGCCGGCTCTTTGCCGTGCTGACCCCCTGATTGATTCTTCATTAAAAGCGAACATGGCAGCCGAGTCCCAGCGGCTTTGTGCTGACACATCAGGCCGGACCGCACTTCATCACCACGCGCTGAATGCTATGCCATTCCTCTAGTGGGAGAGCATCATTTAAAAATGAAAAAAAAAAAAGAGAGAAAGAGAGCCCCTGTGCAAAACAAAATCCTTCATTCTACTCGCTCGAGTTAGTGCTTAACCCCTCCCACACACGCACACACACGCACTCATCCCCGCACAGCCCAGCTCTGCAGGCTGAATGGAGAGTGACAGTTATTTCCTGCCTCCGCTTCCTCCACTGCCAAGCGCAGATGCTTGTTTCCACGTGTGCAGCAATACAGCCCCCCCCTTCCCATCAGCACCCCAACCACCCCATTCTGAGCTGCATGGTTCACCCGGGCATTTAGCACCTGCCTGATTTGTGCACTTGTGGGAGTAGGGGGGCGGGGGGTGTTTAGAAGAGAAAGCCAGTCTGTCTGTGTGTGTGCTGGGAAGGGGGGTGTACAAACAAATTCCCTCTTGCCTCAATCGCCAATCATAAAAGCAGCCATCTATTTATTACTGTCACATCACTCAAGCTCAGAGCAGCACCTGATGTGGAGCAAAAGGGGGCGGTTTATTGAGCTGCACTGTCGCTCTGGCCCCACATTACAGCGAGGCCACAGCTCGTCAGCCTTGCCGCTGACTCACCGGGATATTTTAGGGAGTGCATGGAAGCGCTTGCTCCCTCTCTCGCTCTCTCTTTAGCCTCCGGAGCCTCGGAGCAGCCAACACGAGCTGCACCAGACAGGCCCTGATTACCCACCCACCTACCCACCTGCACTCAGGGCCAGGTGTGCGTCAGGGCCATCTCAGCACCGTGCCAAAGGGCGTGATCTGTCAAGTGACCCCCCCAACCCCCCCCAAACCTGCCACACATACACAAAGCTCAGGCCAGAATCAGGGCAGGCCGGGCTGGTCCAGGCAGACTGGCCACACAGCGCTTCAGTGCAGGCGGTCAAGCTGTTGCATTCACTGAATTCTGGTCAGATGACAGGCTGGAGGGGATTACAGCAGATTATCCAGCAGGCAGGATCAGAGACTGCCCACTGAAAGTGGCCCAGCCCCGAGGGTTTTGCACTCATGGGCAAGCCCAAGCCCAGCACAGGCCCTTTGCCAAGCAGCTTTAAGCCCATGAAACAATTGATTTGGGCATCCAATTGTTCACTTAAGAGATAGCAGGCGAGTAGTTCCACACTATGTTACAAAGCCTTTCAGAAAAAATAAGGAAACTTTGTGCCTCTATTTTTGGAGACACTGTTTGAAAATGCCAGCTGCTCTTTATGTTGTGTGAACTTTTCATTATAAACAAACCAAGGTCCAATGGCCCAAGTTGTTTTCAATGACAATAACAGAAATTAAGTTAAGAACATTTGTCCCTTCTCCTGTAAATGTACCTTTTCGTGGACACAAGATTTTCTTAGGATAGCCACAATGCAAATCCACAGCATCTCCTTGTAGAAGCTTGCACTGTGGAATATCTCAAGCTCTGGCTTCTGTAGTGTTTAACACTCGCAGTCATTTGGCTGAACCTGCCTTTGCTCCCCAGAGTAAAGCTCTGCCATTCCCATTTGTGCGCCTGTTTGCCTTTCACTCGCTGTTTTGCTGTGTTTCTGCTAGAGCCGCCGGGGACACCCATCACTTCGCATTACTCCTACCTTTTCAGAGCTCCCTCAAACCTCGCAAGAGCTGAACCCTGTCTTCACAACAAGCACACCCTTCATTCTAGCAAATCCTAACCCCAAAACATCATCTAAAAATCTCCATCGTGGTGCACTGTAATCACAGCATGACAGACCATTGTTTCTACTCCCAGTACCTGAGCCCCACCAGATGTTCCACATTTGTACGCCACATCAACATCAGGTATTCATATTCAACGTTCTTAATGGTATCTGGTCTCTGAGGAGCTGGGATAGAGCACAAATAGTGCCCATTAGCCCATTAGTTGGCCTAGAGGACTGGATCAAGAAACACAGACATAGACCATATAGGCTACTTGTGATGTGATGTCCTACAGTGTCTTATAATGATATACTGGTCTACAGCGATGGTGCTATACCATGACCTCAGTGTTATGAATTTCACACTGTAAATCTCATTGCCCCACCCCCCTGCTGCTCTCTAGCAGTCTGCTTCAGAAATTGTCGCTGCACAAGCGTCTGCTCCATCAGCTGCCAGCAGCCACCAGCCTGGTACAAAGTCTCACCAGCCCCACAGCTCACATCTTCCACCAAAACCTGACTAATTGCTCCTGACACAATGACCAGCATGCTAAAGACTCTCTCTCACTTCTCTCTCTCACTCTCTCTCTCTCTTACACCTCTCACAATCACAAGTTTCCCTGATTCCCTCAACCTTTTCTGTGAAATTCCCTCCCTGCGACACTAGGGCCCATTTAGCAGAAAATGAAACAATTAAAATCCCACTATTTGACATCAGCATCTTTTAACAGCCTACCGTGCGCTACGATGTCAGGGGAAGTCTTGGAAACAAGTGTTGGTTTTAAAGAGGGCTGTCTGCCTTTGGCACACGTTCCCATCTATGAGTTCTGGGAACAAAACCAACCGTTTCCACCCCTAAAGGTCTTTAGAGGCAGGATATGAGATGCTAAATACGGTAGCAGCATGCCAGATAGATGAACTGCCATAGAAAGTGATTGGGAAAGCGGAAAAAAAACAGATGGAGAGGCATTTTTTCAATAGGAACCGTGCTTTATTTCCTCTGCTGGTGTAGGGGCACATTAGCCGATATGGGAATGTGACGGCATGAGCCATGTTCCTCGCCTGGCTGAATAAAAATAAACGTTTAGGTGCGCCAAAGGTATTCTATCTCACTGAAAGACGACTCACTGATTTAGTAATAACACCAATCGAACTTCATTTCCGCGTGTAATGACCGAAACATATAAGTTATTAGTTAATGGAGTTCTATAATCAAGAGGGCAGGGGTCCTATTGAAGATTCAAATAAAAGGGCACAGCTATTATTGGAGTCAATTCAAGAGGTGCAGACTTTGCGAAAATCGAAAGCGGACACACAATTAACATCCTGAGCTGGGTAATGAGACGTTTATGAATATGGATTTTTCTGGTGCTGGCTGACGGTGCATGACTTGAAGCGTGCCTCCACTAGTACACAGAACACGCATATATGGATCAGTGCGGTATACTGTATGTCAGATCAGTAATGTGGAATGCAGCTCCCCAAGCCTGCGCCCCCGTCCTGATCTCCCAGTTCAGCCCACACGAGAAGGGGTATTTTTAGACTATCACCCTGTCTCTGAGATGGAACGCGTAACTCCCTCTCCGCAGGCTGGGGCTGCCGAGGCTCTGTTATTTTAATCCAGACTGGCGAGAGAGAGAGGAAGAGAGACAGAGAGACAGAGAGAAAGAGAGAGAGACAGAGAGAGAGAGAAGGAGAGAGGGAGTGAGTCATCAAGAGCTACCTTTGTCTCACAGTAGCGATGCCTTCCCCTCCACCATCTCTCCATGTTTCCCTGTATCGCTCTCTCCATCACATCTCACACTCATTTTATCCTCAGTATGCACTGCTTGCTGTTGCTTGCTTTCTGTGTCACATATCTATCTATCTATGTATGTATCTATCTATCTATCTATCTATCTATCTATCTATATGTCTGTCTATGTGTGGTAATTTGGTGACACATTTTCTTTGCTAAAAATCCCTACCATTCACCAAAATGGTAAACTTCTAAGGAAAAGAAAAAACATTCTAATTTTTATGCTAATTTAAAATAATCATACTTGGAATTTTGTACCATTTCATCAGGAAATGTTCACATAAAGGACAGGTAGCATTTTAAAATAGTGTTTAAAAAAAGAAAGATAAATATGTTAAAGGAAAGTACATTTTATACACTCAGTTTGGCTATCATGACAACCTGGATCCTGTGATGCACAGATATCCTCAGGTATTTGCCCTGGTAACATTCTGCCCATTTTATACAGCCACCTGCTTTAGATCCTTCTTTATTGGGGCTATTTGGCGTCTCAACCTCAGCACGCTGTGTAGGATTTAGATAAGGAGAAGAGAAGAGCACTGCCACTTTCTACAAGAGAAAAAAATGTTTCCCTGGGCACTGTGCTTTGTGTCTAGTTCAAAGGTGAGGCATAATTCAAGAATTCTGATGTATGTTGGTCATGTCTGAGCATACACAATTTTTCCATCATTCAGATCCTGCAGAGCTATCATCATCACCTGCTTGTACTGGAAGGCATCAGCCAAAATATAATACTACTTCCACCATGTTTCACAGATTGAGTGGGAAGGTTTCAGTTTTACATCACTGCGTGGCACAGGTAACTATTTTGTCATCCATTTTGGGCTTCAGCAAAGTAAAAAAAAGCATCAGGCTGTTCTTGCGTATTTATAGTGTTTTGTGACGTAACTAAGTCTTTAAATGTATTTTTCACCATATGATGACCTGCTATTATGGCTGAACTCTTCTAACTGCAACTGCCTGACAAGAAACTTCAAAAGCAACAACCCAAATACTGTCAATTGCCTTAAATGATGTGATTATCTTCAAGATATGCTTTAATTTGTACTTTAATGATTGTGCTGTGAATAGTCTAACTTAATAATCGACTGTCACAAACAAAGCCATGGGCAGACATTAACACAGCTAATTAGCTAGTGAACATTAACTAACATTAACAACACCTTTCATTATAGAGGCCACTTTGTTAGATGTTCAATGCAGCAAGGTCAGCATCGCTCTTCATGCCCTTCAACTTCTTTAGCTCTCTCCTGTGTACAACTCAGGTATGCTATAATGCTAAGGCTTAAAGGTACAGCTTGTGCCATGCATGCACAAAACTGACAAGCACGTAGATATGCCTCTTTGTCCTGACCTGTCAGGTTCTAGTGGTCAACAATTTTTCCCATTTATAGAGGTGGGGGCAGACATAGAGAATGATTTTTTTCCTCTGAGCATATACACTCACTGGACCTCAATGAAAATTTGAAACCTGCAAAAAGCTGTTCGGGGCATCCCTATTGTAGCTACAAGGTTGTACCTAATATAGTGGCAAGCGAGTGTATTTTATTGATAGCTGTCAGATTTTGAGGAAACTTTTGCCAAATATTGCAAAAAGGTTTGATGCTGTTAATAGATGTTTAATGGTTGTATTACAGTCAACGTGTTCAGGAACAAAGGCAATAATGACATTTTTGACAATTTGAAAATAGCTGTTGCCCTTTACATTGTATAAATTTCATTATAATAAATTTAAATTTATAAAATTACTTGGAAAGTCTGGTTCTATTGACTTCTAATAAAAGTAAAGTGGTTTTTTTCTTTCTCCTGTAAAGTTATTATTTTGGAGGTTTTGTTCCGATAGCAGCAATTTACATCTGTCCATTCACCCTTCTACCGCTGTTATTTCTTTAAACTTTCTGTTTATCTACAGTACTGGGCAAATGTCAGAGACCATGCTTAACTTATTTATTTCCAGTCAAAATGGCTACTAAGTAAAATGTAATACATGATTACACAGATTTCTCAACATTTTTATTGCTGTAATGTAAATTATATAGAAGCCTCGACAACAAAATATAATACAATTTTCAGTATTTAGTGTGTCCATCTTTTGCCTTTATTACAGCTTCCTTTACAGACTTGCTTTCAGTTTTTCAATGAAATCTGCAGGGATATTTTTCCACACATCTAAAGTTCTGTCTTACAAGTTGGTTGCACTTTCCATTGTTCATGATCCAAGTAAATCCAAGCACATTAAAAGATTGAGGTCTGGACTGGGATGACCAATCTACTGTTCCGAGAACACCAGCAGCTTCCTCTTTTTTGTCTATTTCTTTTCCCAGGAACAGTTTTTTGACAGCTACACATTCTTTTAGATCCATAGTGTTGGTTTGTTGTAATAATTTTTTAATTTCTTTGGAATTTTTTCTTGTATTTTCCTTTGACTTTCATCTTCTTTATACATGTGGATTATCTTATATCTAATCTTCTCAAAAATATCTAATGAAAAATTAATAACTTGTATTTAATGGCTGTTTTGGAAATGAAGGGTGGTCTCTAACTCTGAATATGTTATGCAGTGACCTACAGTATCTCTGTTTTTAACTGTATTCTTTTCTCCCATGATGGCCAATTTATTAATGAGATTTATCTAATATGGCAAGTTTCACAATCAATTTGTCACACCAAATTTGGAAGACAAAGTGATATGGTGCCAGGGCATTAAAAACACATTATGGATGCTAACTGGTACAATATAAGGAATTACAATGATGGGAGTGGATACAAGCTAAAAGCAGAAAATGGGAGGATAATAATGTGGGTGATGTTTTCATTTGTATATTTCATTTTGTTCCATCAGATTATGCTCTCATAATCTGTCTCCTAGGTTAGAGACATTGTTATTTCTGAAACACATCAGTATGCCCTAGAAAGCTACCTCCAAAAACAGCCTGGAGTGCTGTGCGTGAAAAAACACAACTTCCACAGCCGGTGGCGTAACACGTTAAAACGTAATGAGAAAATCCATGTACACACCTACACAAGAATTTAATATATAGCTATGGATTAATAAGGAAAATGTAACAGCATAGAAATTATCCTCAGTAATAGAGGAAGTAAAAATAGTCATTAGTGAGAGAAAGGAGCGGTTCACTCAGTGAATTGTTTTGTCTTTAAAGCAGCATGGATTCTACCCTCCCTCAGGCTAAGAGCTGCTAGCATGGAGTCTGATGGAGTCTGCCTGTAAAATGAAAAAGATATATATATATATTTTTTTTTTTAAGGTGTGAGATAGAAATTCTCTGGTTGCTGATTTCAACAATGCAGAGATGTCATTCATGCCTATCTCTCTCTTTCCTTCTATCCAACTCTAGCCAATTCACTAGTGCAAGGTCTTCTCAAATCAGTTTCTTTGTGTCTACCTAGCCTCTATCAGCATAGAAGTCATCCCACTGGACTTGTATCAAAGGATAGATCACAGAGCGAAAAATCACATTCTTATAATCCTTTAGATTTTTGGTTTGTTGTGTTCTGAAATACAAACATGCAGAAGTTTTAAAACCGTATGTTTACCTTCATATGTTTAATCTCCAGTCAAAACATTCACTGAGTTATTCATTTTTCAGTGTCAGGTAAAAAGCAGAAAACAAACACGTACCAGAAAATTGGACAGAAGTCTCAACAATTAAACATAATGTCCTTTTTTTTCAGTATTTAGCATGTCTGTCCTTGCCTTTATTATAGCTTCCATTCTTTTTTGGTGAATTGCTTTCTGTTTTTCAAATAAATCTGCAGGGATGTTTTTCCACACAAAGTTCAGTCTTACATGTTGGTTGCATTTTCTGTGTCTCATAATCCAATTAATCCCAAACACATTCAATGATGCTGATGTCTCCATTTTTAGTTTTCCAGTTCTCTATTCGCCTCAGAAATATATCCTGAATAATAAATAACTCAATAAATTCAGTGAAGGGTGGTTTCTCACTTTTGCACAGTACTGTACATGATATATTCTTAACCAATTCATTCTTATAGTCTAACTATGCAGGTTACATCTTACAAGTTTGCTGTTTTTTTTTTTTTTAATTATAAGGCTACTTGAGATGGACATGTGAAATTGGCACCAGCAAAGTCAACGATGAATTTGATCTGCATCCAGACTCAAATACTAAAACGAGATCTCTTTTCATATTCATATATCATATTTGTCTTGGCTGCTTCATGCCTCTTATCCATTTTATCTCTTTAGGCATCTCTTTCTCGCTCTCTCTAGGGCTATGTCTGGGAGCTCTTCACATCTGGTATTTCCTCCATGTACTTCTTTGCTCTCCATCTTTCACAATTTATTCAGTCATTTGCCAATCCACAGAAGGTAAACTGCTATCTCTTCCTCCATCCATATCTCTCTCCCCGCTGATGGATGGCCTTATAAGAAAGCTCAGCTGAGCGCTACATTAATACTGATGCACATCATGATTCAAGTGATATTTATGATGAGAACAGAACTAGCAGATAACACAGCGTGACAGAGCGTGCGAGGTGGAACTGTCCGAGGAGTGGGGAAAATAAGCAGACAGCACTAATAGAAACCGGGAAGCTGCCCTGCTGTCTTATTCACAAAGCTCATAATGATCTGAGAAACAAAGAAAGTTCAAACTAAATGGAGCTCTAGATGAGCGCCAGACAAACTTAAAGGTCAAAGCCTCCTGTTGCCGCCAGAGCACAGCTGACCACTCTCTTGGTGGGAGGGAAACATGTCATGGTTGAGTGCTTGCCATTTTCCTAGGGCTGGTAGGTGTCTATCTGGGTTGGAAGAAACATCTTGCTAGCTTTGACTACGTCCATCTTAAGTGCTGGAAAGATGTATTGACATGCTATCATTTCAGTGGGGAATTGGTTTGATTCTTGCCAACAGAGGAGCAACAGTATCCAAAACCACTGCCCTGCACTCTCAAGGCCAGAGTATGCCAGACAAACATGGACATTCAAATGTCTGCAGCTGTCTTAGAACGTCCAGAGAAAGAACTGCCAAATAAGCCAAATGAAGCAGAATGAATGGCGAGGGAACATTCTCGATTCCATTAGCAATTGAACACAGGTCCTGCTGGTGTCTTCTGGCCTTTAGAAATAAAGGTGCCAAAAAGGGGTCTTTTGGAGCGTTGCCATGAAAGAAACATTTGTAGTTGCCTAAAGAATCTGTCAAAGGATGATTTAAAAACACATTTTTGTAAAAGAGGTGTATGAAGTGTGAATTTTCCACATAATGATGAAGTTATGCTTTACATAACTTACATCCAAGTTTAAAACAATTTAGACAATATTTTTTACAGCAGAGGACTGATTTTTGTTCCAAACATGCAGTTGGCAATCTGCCCATTTATTATTTTTATATTGGCCAACCTGTGTTGCACTTTTATGATGTAAATAACCTGAGGCAGATAAGTGTACCTGCATCTATATTTGCATGCAGCTGCTACACCTACAACAAAATGTCATAACATAATTAAGCATGACTCATTGTGCTAATAAGCCAATCGCCACTTTCACTGTAGGACTTTTTTGATACACACTAGTTAAATAAATGACTGATTTTCTTCTAAGATTTTAAACTGCCAGTTTGTCCCATTAAAGAGCAAGCAAAGTTATTTATATTGGGACTTTGGCTAGTGCTGTAAATGTGCTAGTGTGTTTCATGTGTTCCTTTAGCCTACACAGCGTTTATAAAAAAAGGCAAATAAATATCAGCCATTGGCCAATTTGACTGTAAAGAAATCAAAATCAAAATCAGAATAAGCCATACAAATTGTGGTGCATCCTGTTTGTCAACCTGTTTGTCACTGCCAAATTAACCATCCAATTATTTTGTTTCCTAGCCAACAGAGATATTGGCAAAACTGGCTAGTCAAAATGGCAAGCTGTATTTTTGTAATCATATCTGTGGTCTCTCATTTGCATTCAGGGATAATGCTTTAGCTCCAAAAGATGAGGACTGATGACAGCAAGGTAGCACAGTGGATCCAGGCAATACTATGGCCTACCTGTTTGTTAGCGCTCAGTGAATTGGGCTCATTAGACGGAGCTCACAGGATGGCAATAAGCCAGGCTTTAAAAAGCTTTACTGTGAGCAGCGTTTGGTGGGCTAAGAAACATTCTGTTCTAGCCAGAGCTGCTGTGCTTTCTCCATCCAGCCCTGAAAAAGAAATGGCTTGTGTAAGAAGTGCCTGTGAGTGGGGAGAAAAATGACGGAATGTCTGTGAAAACGTAAGGTGTGTGTGAGGAGAAAAATTTGAGATGAACAAATGGGACAAACACACTGAAATGCGGAAAATTGAAAAGGAAAGGAAACAAGTGAAAATACCTGGAGACGGTGAAAAGCAGAAGAGACATAGAAAAATACCGTACCCTAACATGTTACTGTGGCTTACAATAAATCTTGTAGGGACCAGTTAGTATGATCTTGTTTACACAATCCAGGATGGCCCCTTCTAGAATTAATTCATTATTAGCACCATGACCATTTTTTATTTCTATTTATATTGAGAATAACAGGAAGAAAATAGAACAGGCAAGCTCATGTCACCTGTATGTTTTACATTTAACATACTGAATGACATTTTTGGCTCGCTAAGTTTCAGTCCACATTAGAAGAAGGAACACCACCGTTCCCCAATACCTAAGAACAGTACCAGCAATTGTAATGTTTGCTCAGTCACACAGAGTCCAGCATCCTCAGAATGACATGGTAGAAAATTGTACACACATCAGATTAGATCTGTGGTTGTTTATGACTAGCCAGATTGGAGGCATCTACTACACTGGGCATCATCTTCCACTTACATAAAAATATCTGAAAATGCATTAGGAAAAAAAAAATACTTTTTTAAACATTAAGCTTTTGACTGAGAGCAGGGTGTAGTAGTAAGTGATTGGTTAATGATGCCTATAGCCAGCAAAGGGAAACCCCCCAAAGGGCCTGGCTGGCTCTAAGATAAAAGGCTCTCTCTCCCACCAGGCTATTCTAGCATGTAGTCATGGGCAAACACGGGCAGAGGACCAGCAGTATGGCTAAACAGACTGGATGTCTCCCACTCCATCCCCAGGCACATGCAAATACTCAGTACTGCACGTTGTCACACACTCGTGCTCGCCGAGGACAGTGCTTGCACCCTAATGAGAATTGGCGGTTCATGATTAAAGGTGAAGAAAAAAAACTCTAATTACTTAATCACCCTAATGGCATATTAGATACGCATCCGTCTTGAGGTCTGATGACAAATCCAACACTGCTCCAGTAAAAGCGCTGTAATAGGTAGACAAGTTCATTATTCCAAAAAGGAAGACGTGCAAATCAGGCACCCGCCATCAACCACTGGAGCAATCAGCCTTCACAACAATGAGTGCTTACGATAAATAAACTAACAAATACCAATAACATACATATAGATAGCATCCTCGTCACAACAAATCCTTTTCTACAAAATGTTAACTTTACAGGAGAAGGAAAAAACTTCCGTAACTATTATACATATTTTAACTGCTGGACCTTTTTTAGACTTCCATATTCAACACAGCGGAAGTCGTAGTAGTAGATTACAGCAGCAGCAGTGTTTACAAATGAAAATGTAACAAACTCACATTTTCAGATCCTTAGTGTTAAAGTATTTACCTAATTGTTCCACAAAAGAGTTTGTTTGGTGGAGCATTAAAAATGGATGAAAACTTAGATTGTAATTTTCTTTTTTGCTTAAAAAACAGAAAATTACAGTTAGAAATTTTAATCGTTTGAGCAGAGTCTTTGCATGCTTCTGCAGGTTTGCATCCAAATTGCCTTCCGAGTTCATTATCCCAACAACGAACGCAAGCTTACTGACACCACTGTAAGAAAAAGACCTCCAGGTTTTGTTATTTCCACCTCTGTGCTCTACAATACTCTTAGTGCAGTTTGACTGGAATTCTATTCCAGGCTTTCTAGTTAGTGTACCATTAGTTTGACGTTGGGCCCAAATATCATTTTATGAAGAAACCTAAAGAACTTTATTGAAGATTACCAATGGTTAAATGGTTTGTCTCCAAAAGTTTCTGGAGCCACTATATATTACCCTGCAAAAGTTATTAATATCTTGTTCCTATGCAATGCAAAGGAATTCATCATAGTAGTGTTCACAAATGAGAATGTAGAGGACTCGTAGATCCTTAAAGTATTTACCTAATTTTTCCACAAAAGACACAGTTTGTTTGGTGGAACACTAAAAGTATACATTAAAAGTGGATAAAAAAATCTAATGAATACTTCATCACCTCCAGCTCAAAACACCTTCCTGTGCCCCTGATAGAGCTTCTATTAAATGGATATACAAAAAAGAACTTTGTAGACAAATCTAGGTGGGCTGCCAAGGGCCAAACTTCATCAAATATATCCATGTGCACCATTAGAAAGTAATGGCACTAGCTACAGTCAAATGATGTGTAAGAAAAGGTAATAAAGTAATAAAAGGCAGCTTTTTGCAGCGATGCACTGCTGAAGGAAGGTGCAATTGAGAGGGACTTGGCGTGAGCACCGCATGTGCGTCAGTATGAGAAGATGCTGTTTCCCAGAGACAAATATTGTAAGCTAATAGACCCCCGATGGCTGTACGCTTATCCACATCCAGCCACACATCAGCACACAAACCATCTCGAAGGCATGTTGTAGTAAACGCATGCACTGCACGCGAATGCAGGCACCCTTGACGTCGCCCTTCATCGGCAGAGAAATGTGGAGAGGAAGCTGAAGTCATACTCGATACATGCTCAGAGCCGAGGCTGGTTGGGTTTAATCTCATTATAGTGGGAGCCTGGGGCCTTCTCTCCGCCTATTTATAGCACCCTGACAGGGGTGGCTCACACATATGCTCCAATGGGCTGCACGGCCTCAGTCACATGACTGACAGCACACAGGACCAATCGCAGGCAGGGTTCTGCTTTGATTTGATTTGGCCAAGTGGGAGATTGCTGCGAATCGGTCGTGACTGGCCCTCGCCAGCACCGCTGCCTCCACTCAACGCCCTCACCCATTACTCTCTCTCTCCCATTCTATGCTCTTGGTTGCCTCTGCTGTCCTCAGTCCACCTGCCTCCCTCCAAGACCTGGGTCCCTGTGTCACCTCCCATCATGGCCGACAGGGTTTAAACACAGACAACGATAAGTGCCCTCATCTGTCACGCCCAATAAGGATCTCGCCAGCAGAAGTAGAGTGGGTGGAGGTGAACTTCGGTGCCACGTGTGTCATCACTGCCTTCCACGCCGGTCCATTCATTCACTTTCAGGCTGCCATATCTTGTCGCGTGCCACCATGCAGGAATAATTGGAACGCACCTGGTGCACACAGATAATGAATGTTGCATTTGAAATTGAGCACTACATACTATGCACTTTTTTGGAATGGGAAAATATACTGTTCTCCTGCTTATGTAGCACAGTATTTAAGTGAGTGCAGAATTTTTCAAGTAGACTACAACCCAACAGCTAGTTGCTCATATGACATCTGCGCTTTGAACTTTGGCTCAGTATTCTCTCTGTCATTAAAATTTTAAAAGAATTATTTTTCAAATATAACTAAGTACTTCTGTCACTGCTATCTTATGCTATAATAATATTATGACCAAAATAATGTTTAATAAACCCATTCAAATCTTTTATTTTAAAGCATATTATGAAAAGACACACAGTGGCCCCAAAAGGTATTTGAACGTTTGTGCCATACTTAAAAATCTTCACTGTGTGGACACAAAATGTCAAGCCAAGTGGCATTTATTTCAAACTAAGACTGTAATTTTCTTTTCCTTCTGAGTTCATGATCAATGAGCTCAAGCACACTGACACCACTGTAAGAAAAACAGCCCTCAGACCTTGATTTTTCTACCTCTTTTGCTTTACAGTACTCTTGGTGTAGTTCAGTTGGAGTTCTTCTCCGAGTTTTCTCCACACACACATCACCATCAATTTGTTGTTTGTGATATTCTCTGAAACAAATATCATTTTGTTAAACATTTTACGAAGTAACATAAAGAATTTCATTAAAGTTTACCAATGGTTGAATGGATAAAGAGTCCAAACATTTTTTATATATTACTGTGCAAAAGTTATTAATATCTTAGTTAGAAGTGTACAGTTTGAAGAACATAGGTTTCTTTCTTGACTTCTCTGTGTACTCCATCCATTGCATGTAGGTGCCATAACTTTTGCACAGGCAACATTCTATGTTTTACTTTTTTCCAGTACAGTAAATTCAGCAAGTAAACAGTAATTGTGCCTTGAAATGCGCAGATGCAAGTTCTCTGTAGAGAATTTTTATGTAGGATATCCACTAAGTGGGGCCCCGAAGTGGTGCAACTGTCCACAGCTTGGGCCCTATCATCAGGAGATTGTGAGTTTGATCCGTGGTTATGGCACTGCCATCTGTTGCCGGGAGTCCAACACAGTATAACTGGCCTCACCAAGCCCCCCACACCCCGATTTACTAGCTAATGGGGGTGTATGCTGGCTACATTAACAGTTAGTGTTCTCCTCCAAGCGCACTGAACTGTCCAAAAACATGTTACTTTGAAAGGATACAGTGGCTGGCTTCAGATATCTTGGAGGGAGCATGTACTTAGCCCACATCCTTTTCAACTTGGTAGCACCTTGTGATTGGAGGTAGATAATGGGTGGAATTGCCAAAATTAAACTGGGAAGAATTTAAGTAAAAGACAGAAAATTAAAATAATATGTAAATGCCTAAAAATTTACATACAAATATATATTTAAATATACTCTGATCATATTATTTAAATATATAAGACATAAATGAAATGCAACAACAACATATGTTCTGTTACTAATAATTATAGTCAGACCTGAAAATCACTTCATCTGCATCCACTGTCTTTTCAAATTTCTCAAGAACTCTTTAAGTCCTATGGGACTTAAAAGCATCCAGTGGTCACACACTTTGGATTCTGAGTGGATGTAATATGGTATTCAAGTACATTTTGTCTAGTATTTGCTGGGTATTATGGCTGTGGACACACTAATCTTAGTGTAGAAGTATGTGATTTTGGACACAGCTCAAGACTGGCATCCAGCTGCTCTGGGCCTCATTATACCAAAAACACATACACGTACAAAAAAAAGTAGAATGAGGGAAGGACAGAGAAGAAAGCTGTGTGAGCCAACTACAAAAGGCTGAGTTTAAGGGACATGGAATTATATCAGTATATGAAAAGAAATTAGGTTTATATGCAGCGGTGCTGGTAATTAATTACCCTCACAGAGTAAGCGTGTGGCACCGGGGCCTCTCCTGGCATCGTGAAAGGCACTCAGTTGGCATTCTCCACAGATGTCCAGACTATTGCTGTCAGTCAGAGTGCAGTGAAGCATAGCCCCTGGTGCTCAGACCTCAAACTCGCTGGCCCCGACCCAAGAGCCAGCCTGGGATCCTTCCGTGCAAGAGGGAGCTGCAGCTGAGGAAAATGAATTCAACCCCAGCTCAGCAGGGCACCCTGGGCCACACAGGGTGATGCAGACTGCTAAGTGGCGCGGTTGGAAAGTGTCATATGTCAGAGCTGACGATAGTGGTTGACAGGGACCCTGACTGTGCCATGAGGCTGGTGGGTGTTCACACTTTGATCTCGCGGTGGGGAGTAAACGGCAGCATCTTCCTCAAGGGAGTGATGGAACAGTGCATTTTACAATGTCCATGGTGCTGTGCTGACTGGGATGGATAGAGCAGTTCAGTATAATGTCAACAAAAGCCCTTCATTCTTGAGACTGTCTTACGACCTTGATGCGGTTCGTCTGCTGTGCTGCATACCTTCTACTCACTGCTCAGCATTCAGGCTTCAGCAATTTTAATTAGATTTATTGTTGTTTTTCACTTTTTGTGGGCATTTTTAGGAATATTATCCAAAGAAAAATATGCATCTCCAAAACAGCAACATTACAGGAGAAGGCAAAAACATTCTTAACTTTTAATTCAAGTTAATATAATAATAACATTAATATAAGGTTTTATTTCAAGTACCTTCTGAGCATTTCTATGGGCCTATTTATCTTTAATTTTTCACACAACATAAAGGACAGCAGCCATGTTCAAAATCTGATGCATGCAAAACATTATTTATTTTATTTATTTTAAACCAGCCATTCCATTACTGTCATTTTGTTCTTTGGCAAAGCATTCTTCCAAAATGTGACTGGTGAGTTTCTGACTGTAATCGTTTGAGCAGTTTCTTTAAAAACTTATGCAGGTTTGCAGCCAAAATACCTGCGTACACTTTTGAGTTCATGATCCCATGAATGAACACAAGCTCACCAACACCACTGTAAGAAAAACAGGCCCAGACTTTTCCACCTCTGTGCTTTCCAGTATCCCCTGGTTTGTGGTTGTTTTTTTGTTAGTCTTTTTTTTTGCCAAGGCAGTTATACAGGAACCATGCTTGTAATCTTTCGGTACCCTTGAATCTACATTTTCCTGAACCAAATGCTAGTTGTGTGCTGGGTTATGTAATGCCAGTGACTAAGAAGCAGCAGTTTCCAGTCCAGTTCACATACAACCAGACCACAATCCACGCCAGCCCAGCCAGGCCAATGCTACCCTCTTCGCTTTCTCCCTCACTCGCTCTGTCTCTCTCTCTTTTGCACACACATAATCAATCCGTCGCCTCGCAGAAACTCACCCAGGGCCTTCAATTTGTACGCCAAGCAATTATCAGACCTCTCAAACTCCTGAAACACGGGTTTCACAAATACCATTCACGCTTCATTCCATGATCACAATTCTACTGTGTGCTGCCAAACTAATTTATTAAACCACACGCAGGGATATTGTAAATTAATGTAGCACTGTAATGGATAAAAAAACTTGCTACGGCAACCAGAGCCATATTCTGCTGATATTGCAGCCATCCAGCCATCTGTCCCTCTCTAGCAAGTAGGATTGCCACTTTCTCGTAATCATCCAGTGGGCTGAAGTTTTGGGGCCCTGCCAGCCCTTCTGGAAAATACGACTCCCAGGGGGCATTGCATTTCAAGAAGGACGGCAGAAAACACAGCTTCAAGCACCACGGTAGTGTGCAATGCACATTCAGCATTCTCTCACTTCATCGTGTGTACCTCATGGATATATAAATATATAAATTATCGACAGAGGGCGAACTAGCGAAGACACTCCAGTGGTGCATACGGCCAGGGAGTAAGTGCTCCCCATAGACTTGCACTCATTTTTGCAGATTTCTAAAAGTCTTTTCCTTTAAGATATGCAGATTCTGCAGAGCATAACATCTCATCTTCCATATCCTAATACATTTTTCATTTTATATTTTTGCTTTATCCTATTTATATTGTTACAATAATGCTCATGTTTGTAAGCATCTTTATGTAGAATACTATATAATGTTAGCACCAAGCTAACTGAAGTGTCCTTCCATTTCTCTGCAAGGAATTTAATACCACTCGCAGCAGGTCAACAGCTGATAAGAACATGTAACATATGTTTACTTTGTTCTGCAGTATTTCAGTAATTCCTTCAGAAAATACAATTTCAAGCCTTACTCTGGCTATTACTGAAGGAGCCTCTTAGTCTGATAGCTATCTGAGCTATCTGCTGAGATTGTCAGCTGAGAGCTAGTTAAAAAAGACAATACATCTTTTTTTCCACTGCACATGCCTTTTTTTAGATACCCAAAGTCAGCTACATGAATACTAAGTTGAGTCTGCATATCAGTGTATTCAAACAGTTACATCCATCCATATGAAATAATGGATCAGATAGCCTACATTAGGTTATATTAGCCATAAAAAAACCTTTTACATGGATACTTACACATGAAACGTCTTGCCTCAGCCCATAAATTAGGTGTTGTTGCAGGACAATGCAGTATACCTCAGAATTTTTGTTGTATCTGCATTTTCAGGAATTTGCTGACATTATATCAGCAGGGAGTGTGAATGTAACTATTGGGACATCTTCAGTAACCTTGTTTATATCTACAGTCTGTACTCTACTCTATATGTACAGTCATATGCAAAAGTTTGGGCCCGGTCAAACTATGTTTTGTTGATTTTCTATGTGAAAATAAGTACAAAAACCTCTTTAGAGAAAATACTTTTGCATATTCCATCCATCCATCCACCCATCTTCTGAGCCGCTTATCCTTCTGGGTGGCGGAGGGTGCTGGAGCCTCTCCCAGCATTCACTGGGTGGAAGGCAGTAAACACCCTGGACAGGTCCATACTTTTGCATATTTTAATGCACAATTATGGTTTATCTGCTGAATTTGACATGTTTGAAAAAAAACAACATAAAATGTGGCCTGTGTTTTATTTTTTCCAAAGTGTTAAAATTTGCAGGAAAAAATACCATATTTAAGTTTGTTCCCTGTAGAAGGAATATTAACATATTATAAGTTGGAAAATCAACAAAATGTTTTGCATATGACTGTATCTGTGATCTGTTCGCCGTAATGCACCCGACTCAGTTCTGAGTTGTTTGACACTGTTAACCTGAAGCCGGTAACCTGCATTAGCTTGGCTTTTCAGCAGTGGTGAGGTCTGTCTCATGAATATTGCTGGGGGCATCGCTCCTCCTGCTCTACTGTGCTGTGTGTGGAAGCGTGAGTGTGCGTGTGTGTGACAAGCTGTGCTGCTGACATCCTACTGACACCACTGTGATGGCCCACTGAGAGACGAGCCCGACGCACATAGACATACACATACAGGGGGTTTGGTCCCCAGACAGCTGTCACTACACGGTTTATTCAGGATGTGAGAATGGAATTGTGGGTGATGGCTGGGGAGCAGGTTGGCTCAGGTTGTCTGGCTGGTAACAAGCGGGAAGTGCAACTCCTCACACCTCCCTACGTCCTGTGTGTAATATCAGAGATACTACTAAATGACAAATACACACCCACTCAATTTCTTGACTGATTCCTTAAAAAATGGTTCATGACACAAACTCTACATAGCTGTGTTTACCGTGCTCTAACACACTCATCTCACCTCATGAAGGGCTTGATAATTACCTGACAATTTAAAAACAAGAAAACAGCATAAGAGGTACCTATGAACTGGGACTGAAGACCTGCTTTGCATGGGTTATCCAGCACTGGGATTGAGAACTAACAATTTAAGATGGTAGTATACCTGCTTGTTGTAACTGTCATAATATATTTGAATTGGTTATTTTATATATATATATATATATATATATACATATATATATATATATATATATATATATATATATATATATATATATATATATATATATATTCTTGGCTGGGTTTCCCAAAAGCATTTTAGCACAAAGATTCTTAATTTCTTAAATTCTCAAATTCTTAAATTGTAGAGTGAACATCACACTGAACACTCTCTGTACCAGTTAAGAGGATCTTAACACTAACACGCACTTGCGAAACCGGACTCTTAACATTTAATGTTAACATGCTTTTTTAATGTAATGTAAAGTAACAAGATTTTAATGGATTGTAATTCATTTAACACCCTTTCTTTCAGTCTATTCATCATGAAATATTCACACAATATAAAAGGCAGCTGTCATTTTCAAAAAAAAAAGATACTAACTTAAAAAAATAATACGAACATACATTACATATAAAGAAAATATAAGTACATATTGAAAATATTAAGATTTTTTATGTTTTTTGTGTGTGTATGTAAAAGGGTTCTTTAAGCAATGCTATAGAAGAACTAGAGGTCTGCTACGCAACGCGGGCTCTGTCAAAATATCAGGTTTCCTGCCAGGTTCAGGCCGGTTTCTCACATTCAACATCTGGCTCAGGTTTTTTTTTTTCTAAAAAGTGTTTTTTTTGTTTGAGGAATATCCCAACATCAATCTTTAAGCATTTTCTTTCTCTCTGTTTAGAAACATTCTTCCCTTTGCTTGCTAAGCTCATCCAAAGCGTATTAATCATTTCTACAGTAGCAGCAGTAGCAGAAGGAACTTTAGCACAGCAGGGCTAACAGCTGATAAGAGAAGGATGGATGCCGTTCTCTGGCAGGTATGAATTGCAAATCCACAAAAACATATTTCTAATAAATGTTGCTGGTGTGTTGTAGTTGTGTAAAATATCAGTTTATCCCAGTGTGATATTTTTTGTCTATTATTCAAACACTAGTAAGCACTAGTAAGAAAGCAAAACACTGGAAAACAGTGTCTACGACAATCCATCACTGTTAGTGAGTGCAAGCAGGTTGGGGTTTCAAATTTAGCAGTATGAGTCAGGCCTGGTCGGGTTGGGTCTCAAAGTCGAGGGTATGGGTTAGGTTTGAGCTTCAATTTCATGTCTGTGCAGACCTCTAAGAAGAAACACTTATGGTTCCCTAAAAACATTGGGAATGTTGGGAAAAAGAGATTTGTGAGTGTGAAGAACCTTTAAGAGATTTAAAGAATGTTTCACACCAACTTAAGGGTTCCTCTTAAAACCTTTATAATACATGCAAGTTCTTTAAACTTCATAACATTTTGAATACTTACACATCTTATTTCTAAAAATCTTTCCCTACCATCCATTTTGGAACTAAAAATGGTCGACATGCTTGGTCACAATGTCTTTCACATAACCCAAACCGTTTGCCCTCGTGAATATAAATACAAAGCTATGCCAGTTACTCAAAATGCTGAGACTATGCCAGTCTCAACATTTTGGACCTTGGGACCACTTTGTCAAGGGCCTGAATCAGATCCTGCCAATACACTATATCTGTTACAATAGCTGCCATAGTTTACTAACACCCAGTGGTTGGCAGCTCCAGGACCCCTGCAGGGTATTTTAGAAGGGCCTGAGGCCCTTGGCACTCCATTTGTTGATGCAAAAAGATGACAGGTGTGGATTCTGTGTGCTGGCTGCTATGTGCCTTAAGCCAGGCTCATCCCCATAACATTCAGCCACAGAAAGTCAGCCTCTGACCTGACTCTAGTATCACATCTGTCACACCCAGCCATGCGAGAAGACCACAGAGGTCGGAAAGGAGAATCACACACTGCATCTAAAAATATAACACCCAAAATATTCCTAAATGTGTATAAAGTCAGGCATATACTGTGCAATTTCAGCTCATTTTCAGGTCCCATTTGGTCATCATCAACTAAATGATCTGGCTGAATTCTGCTTCATTGGCTGGAGTTTGGCGTGCAGTGCGAGGAGGTTAGTTATGCCCGATTAATTGCCCAAGCAAGCTCCAATGAAGAAGTCAAACGATCAGATGGATTTCAAACATTTCAGATATTTTAGTCACTTGTCTTGTAGTCACTTGTCTTGAGCAGATCTCACTAACTTTCTTGAAGTTGGTGGCACTCATAATCACACCCATTTTCCCTACAGAGGTAAACACACAAAAAAGTCAACATGTTCTAAAGTCCATATATGCTGACTTTGCTTTGTCTGACTGAATGGAATTGTGAGGTATAAATATTAATAATATGTTTTTAACATTTTAAAATGGTATTTGTGATTTGTCAACCAAAGAACAAGATTTCTAAAACTGCACATTGTATGTCTGGCTTTAAAGATTGTAAAAGACATATAGAATACATTTATGAAACCAGAGGTCAAACTTCCTGTATTGTACAACAGGACCATCAGTCTGTTTCTACAACCCCATTTCCAAAAACGCTGGCCTCAGAAATACTTCCAAAAACCGCTATCTGTAAACATAGTTCATCACTGCATTCACAAATGCAAGTTAAAACTCTACCATGCAAAGAAGGAAGCAAGATCCAGAAACGCCACTATCTTCTCTGGGCCCAAGCTCATTTAAGATGAACTGAGGTGAAGTGGAAAAGTGTCCTGTGTTCCAACAAAACAAAAAATTTTAGCTCTTAATTTTTAGCATTTTCACCATCCAGCTTGTTATCAGCACACAGTTCAAAAGCCAGCATCTGTGATGGTATGGGGATGCATTAGTGCACATGGAATGGGTGACTTGCACATCTGTGAAGGCATCATTAACGCTGAACAACACATACTGGTTTTGGAGCAACATATGCTGCCACCCAGATGACGTCTTTTTCAGGGAAGGCCTTGCTTATTTAAGCAAGACAATGCCATACCACATTCTGCACATATTACTCCATAGTAAAAGACTCCAGGTACTAAACTGGCATGCCTGCAGTCCAGACCTGTTGCCCACTGAAAACATTTGGCACATTATGAAACAGAAAACATGACAAAGGAGATGCCGAGCCGTTGAGCAGTTGAAATCCTTTATCAAGTAAAAATGGGAAGACATTTTACTTTTCAAACTACAGCAATTGGTCTCCTCAGTTCCCAAATGCTTACAGAGTGTTGTTAAAAGAAGAGGTGATGCAACACAGTGGTAAACATGTCCCTGTCCCAACTCTGATGAAACTTATTGCTGGCATCACATTCATCAAAAAAAAACAATAATTTCTCTGTTTCAACATTTGATATTTTGTCTTTGTACTATTTTCAATTAAACATTGGATTTAAATGATTTTCACATCATTTTGCACAGCATCCCAAGTTTTTGGAAACAGGGTTGTACCATCGATCTCTTGTTGAGCCACACAACACACTTCAATGCACAATCAATGTACTTGGAGGAGAGCACTGACCTCTGGATTTACTACATGACCACATGGCCTTCTGACTGAAATACAAACAACCATTAGTTGCCCCACCACTCCCCTTGTCAATGCTGCCAACAACAATCATGAGTCCCCGGCCATAGACAGCTCATGGCACAGCTGGGATTGATCCAAACCCTACGGCATGTCTCCGATTTATTGGCTGCGCTTTTACCAGCACACTGCTTGAGAGCTGTTCAAAGGGGGCCTGGAACGGAGAGCCTGGGATCCTTTCATTCACTGCTTGTGGCGCTTTGACTTGTAAATGGTTGTATAGATTTCAGATAGCTCTGCTAATTAAACAAAGCAGCGATACAGTCTCCTCCCCACTCAGAGCGGGCTGCTCGAGAGCCATGGATCACTATGCATGTGCCTGCAAGCTAGCTGGCTGGCGAGCTATCAGAAAAGTGCTGTTGGGCTTTGATGGATGGCAAACGCAAAGGGGATGCTTTACGAACGTCAGCGGTGCCATTAAATGCGGTGTGCCCGCAGGGGCCATCGAGAAGTAATAAGCAAATGCCTAATGGTGGCCAGTTCATTGAGTCACTGGGGAAATGTATGCGAATAGGATAGTGGGATTCATAAATGCTTGAGGGGGCTAGCATGCCCGCACAGTGAGGATCTCAGCGGATGAGAACAAGAGTTGGGGGGAGTTGGGGGGGAGGGGTGGGGGGGTAGATTTAAAGATATGTTGGCAGTGTTATTAACTCAGCAGTAAGCATTAGCTACAGAGTATCAGCCAGAATCTGAGTGGCACTGAGAACTCAGTGAGGAGAGGAGAACAATAGAGGAGACAAAAGGAGAGCGGAGGAACAAAGAGCACGAGAGAGAGAGAGGGAAATTGGGCAAAATGGCACAAGAAGGAGGAGAGAAAGGCATCGAGGGAAATGGCAGAGATCGAAGTCGGTAATTACAGAGGACAAAGAATCATTTGGGGTGTGTAATTAGAAAACAAGGAGCTGAAAAGAGGCAGCAAAAGGCTTTATGAGGAACAAGTGGCCTCAGATCCAGACTAGGTGTACATGAGTGACACCCCAATGAATGAGCAGGGAGGGAGCACGAGTTACACCAACGATAATAACCGTGTCTTCAGACATAGTGAAGAATTAGAGGGAGAGTCAGAAGTGAAGAAGGCGACATTTGAAAAAGAAACAGGGCGATTTGCTTGAAGACTGTGTGCGGGGTTTTGTATTTCTGAAGGAAGCAATTTCGGAGGATCAAGACAGCATGTACGACAAGAACATACAGGGATACATAAAGCCTGAACTCAGAGGTGCCACACTGCTTCTTTAAAAATGTTACAAATGAAAAACTGCCCAAAAAAGCAAAATGTCTAAGGTCAGCTTTTCAACCAAAATTCTAAACAATACAGCATTTAAAAACTATGACATCAATAATAATGTACTGGGGAATATCTCTGCACTGTCTTTCTTTTGTGTTTAATGTCGCTAGTGTTAAGACTAAAAAGCTTTTTGCATAATTTAAAAATTTTAAAATGATAATATTGCAAGCAACAAAAGAAGCATAACTATTTCCATATACATGATTTTTTTAAAACAGATCACTGGTCAATCCAACTATTGCAGAACATACACTCATTACTGTAATGCCAATGGATAATCCATGCCATGTTTTGACTATGAGACTGTGGGCAATGCCGATGGGCATGGCAACCTCCTCTAAACAAGACTCAATAATATGTCAAGCAAAGCTTTGATTAGATATGGACAGAGATAGGGTTGATTCAAATTTTAGGTTTTACATTTTTTTCTTTAAATTGCCAAAATCAAGATAAACCATCTCAAATTTTGTCCACCTGCCAAAGCACTTTTTCCCCACCCAATCCAACCAAAAACTACCAAATGAGGTGGGAAACTGCCCAGTCTGGCAAAATTGGTTGAACTCAAGGCAGGGCTCGGCAGGTGAAGGGCTCAGAGGTCCAGAAGAGTCTTCAAGATTGAATGATGATGGATGTGACAGAGATGTCATCAGTGCAAAAGAGGCGAGGCAAAAATCATATAAATATGAATACTGGCCTGTATGTTGATTACAGTTAGAACAATAAAAAAGTGTGCCACACAATCCTGCTTGTGAGCTAATTAATCACAGGTGTGTCTAATTAAGTGCTTAACAAGCTTGGCAGCTAGCCAACAGGCCTCCAAAAGAGCACTACAGTGTTTATCTATAGACATCATAACTGTAGACACAGTGAGTGAGAGAGAAACAGAAAGAAAGAGCAAGAGACAGAAAGAGAGAAGCCAAGATTGAGAGAAACAAGGAACTAGAGCAACAGAGAGGGAGAGTGGAAAGAAGCTGGGGGTGGCAGAAAAACGGGGACACTGAAGTACTAGAAAATACCAGACAAATAAAGGCAATTCAACTTATAAAATTGGTGACATATAACCTCTGGGCTCTCTGAGGCGCAGGGCTTATCAAAAAATGTGAATCTACTTCGCAGCGAACAGCTAATAAAACGTGTTTGCTTCGACATGCCATGACAACACACGGCACATCAGGGAATTAGACTTCCTTTTGCCTTTTTTGGCAAATGTATCTATTTTACACATCCACAAAACAAGTAACCATAGCAACAGAACTGCATGCTGAGCAGTTCCTCTGTTCAACGTCGGTCATTCTTTCTACAGCAGTAACTTCCCAGATTGCACTGGGGCATGGGACATGAATAATTACCCCCCACACACACTGCACACATGAAAACACACACACACATACACTATTGTGAAAAAGTATTTGCCCCTCACCTGATTTCTTCCATTTTGGGCAATTTATTACATTTAAATGTTTTAGATCATCTAAATAATTTTAATATAAGATAAAGATAACACAAGTAAACACAAAATGCAGCTTTTAAATGGTCAATCTATTTATTAAAGATAAAGAATTATTCAAAGCCTATATCACCCATGTGAAAAAGTAATTGCCCCCAAACTTAATAACTGGTTGTGTCACCATTGGCAGTAACAACTGCTGATAACTTGTGATGAGTCTTTTACATCGCTGTGGAAAAATTTTGGTCCACTCTTCTTTGTAGAATTATTTCAATTTGGCTACATTGGAGGGTTTTTGAGTATGAACTGCCCATTTAAGATCTTGCCACAGCATCTCAATGGGATTCAAGTCAAGATTTTGACTCGGACACTCCAAAATCTTCAGATCATTGTCCTGCTGCATAACCCAACTACGCTTGAGCTTTAAGTCACAAACTGACAGGTGGACATTCTCCTTCAGGATTTTGTAATAGAGAGCAAATTCATGGTTCCATCAATTATGACAAGTCATCCAGGTCCTGCAGAAGCAAAGCAACCCCAGACCAACACACTACCACCATCATGTTTGACTGCTGGTATGATGTTCTTATGGTGGAATGCGGTGTTATCTTTAAACCAAATGTAATGGGACGTGCCTTTGTGTTCTTTTTAGTCAGCAGTGGTTTGCGCCTAGCAACTCATTAACCTTCACTGAGGCAAGTGAGGCTTGCAGTTCTTTAGATATTTGTCTGGGTTCTTTTGTGACCTCCTGGATGAGTTGTCAATGCGGTCTTGGTGAAATTTTGTAGGCCCGCCACTCCTTAATGGCTCTCACTGTGGTTCAGTGGAGTCCCAGAACCTTAGCAATGGTTTGTAATTCTTTCCGAAGTCGTAGATATTATTGACTTTGTTTCACGTCTATATTTGAATCTCTTTAGAATGTGGCCTCATGTGCTACTTTTTGAGATATTCTAGTCTGACTGGGCTAGAAGGTCTCAAAATGGGCTGTGTTCACATTGCCAGACAGGTTCTATTTAAATGATGTTTAGATTTAACAGGTCTGGCAGTAACCATGTCTGGGTGTGGCTAGCGAAATTGAACCTAATAATGTACTGAATTTGGTTGACTGGTTGATATAGTAGCCAAGGGGGGAATTACTTTTTCACGTTGGTCAAGGTAGGGCTGAACAGCAATTTTCCTTCAATAAATCAAATCAAAACATTTAAAAACAGCATTTCGTATTTACTTGGATTATCTTTGTCTAATATTAAAAGTAGTCTGATGATCTGAAACATTCAAGTGCGACAAATATGCAAAAAATAGAGGAAATTCTGAAGGGGCCAAATACTTTCACAGCACTGTAAGTAAAGGTAGCTGCATAATGTAGACAAACTGACAAATGTTCTTGCAGCAAAAGAATCCAAAGTGCCAAACAGCCTTCACAATTTTCACAAGTGCAGGCCACTGTGGGGGTGTGCACAGGTCTAATTTTTTTCATGGTTGACAGCACCGGTCGATAATAACAAAGGATTTTTCTGTGTGTTCCAGAAAGCACAAAAAACATCCAGGAACACAGCATGTGGATTCATTCATATTCTAAACTGTCATGGGGCTTTTCATTACACGGGCAAGCTGCACCTTACATGCTACAGAAAAGAGACCTCCAGAAGCTCACAGAAGGAATAAGGGTGGAGTTTCCAGATGACATCATGAGAGTCCCTCATGCATATCATTCTGTTTGGAATTAATAGAATTGCTGCTTTAAAGATCATATAGTGAGAATCATGTGGCTTAGAGTTTCTTTTGTACACCGTGGCATATAAATACTTTGTGTTTGAACTGTCACACTTTGCAAAGATGCATATTTGGGCAGAGCACAAGATTTCTTAAGTCAACAAGCCTTTCACATTATACTAGGCCTCTACACCCATCCTGAGACTACACACAAGATTTACTGCACAAAGCTATCACGTCAGCATCTACGACATTTTGTTTGAGACCTCAGGACTGCTTTGCCAAAGGCCTTAAATTGCCTTCTAGGCCATCAGAGAAGAAGGATGATTTGTAGGAAATGAAAAATACATGGCAGTACATTTCAGATCATTTTTACTTAATAGAAATTTAACCATTTAAACCACAGACTAATTTACCTTAAGATCTTAAAGGCTATATAATGGAGAATTTAATTTTCCTCACTTCTTTGAAAGAAAAGACTTTGATGTAGTACTTAAACATTGTTTATACACCCTTTTTTAAAACATCCCATGAATTTAGCCAATAGTCAATGGAGTCCATATATGAAGACTATGTCCATTTTGAATATGTTGTTTTTATCATTTTTTTGTGATTTGTGAAAAACAACTCATGTACATGCATTCTGCCTATTCTGCCTACAGCTATTTAGGCCCTGTCCATTCATCTTGAAGTTACAAGGAGTGTTTCAACATAGACTGTTCTTTGAAGCGCAATGCAGGGCAGCCAATCAGAACAGATGTTATTTATATAAGCCAGGCTTGAAGACAGCAACAAAAACAGCTTAATTCTATGGGGTTAGAAAATAGTTACATAAAAAAGCGTTTTGGATGCATAAACCCATGCAAATATTATAATGTTACATTAGAGAAAAATAAAATACAAGAAAAATGTACAAAATGAGCCCTTTGAGATCATTCAGTAACTACTGTGAACTATTCCGTTACTATGAAAATATTGTGTAAATTATTTTGAGTGGGTCCTTGCAGAGGTTAAACTCTGCATGTATTGTAGTAATATTAATTTGGCTGTTTTTGATTTACAATGAATGGGGCCAATTTTGTGAGGAAAAATGTAATTCTGGAAGTGCTAGATACATCACTGACTGCAAATACGAATGGTTATTTAACAAGGCTTCAATCAGTTGTTAGACATGGAAAACAGTGGTGGCAGCACTGCATCAGGACTCTTTACTGTGAAATAATCACCATAAAACTGCAACATACAAGGTAACATTAATGTCTGTTACAATCTTCAAATATAGATCTAGAACAAGGGTGTCCAATCTTATCCATAGAGCGTCAGTGTGGCTGCAGGTTTTTGCTTCAATAAGGCTGGAGGTCACCTGATGAAATGTTTGAAGACTAAGACCAACTGATTAAACAAGTAGAATCAGGTGTGCTCCAACTTGTTTGCAGTGAAAACCTGCAGCCACACCGGCCGTTTGCGGATAAAACTGGACACCCCTGATCTAGAATGTCTTTTACATGGTTCTAGTGTCATTGGTAATGCTAAGGCCAAAATGTTCATACATGCAAGCGTTAGCTTAGCATTAACATATTATTAGAGGCCCCATAGGGTGGCTGTCTTGGTCTAATATTACCTGGTGGTAAATTGAAGACATGATGTAAGTTCATCATGTAAATCATTCCATTTCCAATGAATTTAATTTCTACAAAAACAGCTAATGGTATTAAAACACAAAAATTGACTATAGCTACTCTGAATAATTCCTGGTGCACAGCAGTTTTGGATCCAGTCATTTCGAGTTCCACAGTGATCCAGTGTTATATCACCACTGCATACAACAGAGTGGAATCTGACTGCTTGCAGTAACCTCTAATCAGGATGAGATTCAAGTTTTGGTGGTATACTCATGTCTTGGTTTTGGTCCACATATGAACTTCTGAGAAAATGATATGCACAGACTTTAAATAACTTTTCAGTGACCTCCCAAAAGAGGGATCTTATGCCACTTCTGTTGGGCTCGGTGCCCAGTTAGTCCTATCATTTTACTGCTGTAAATGCGCAAGCTGCTGTAAATATCATGACCCACCCTGGTTGCAAGCTGAATCCTTCAGTGGCCGGGAATGAGGTGCAAAAATCTTCTCTGTCTCATTCTAACCAGCAAATTCCATAACAGTCTGTGCATATTTTTACCCATACACGTTATTAACAAGCTGTAGTCGTGAGCTGTCTTGATACCGATAGTTCTAGCTGTCACACGCATTGAAGCTCCCTAAGTCTCATTAATAATATCTTGCAGCCACAGCAGCACTATTGTACATGTCTGTTTATACCATTGTTATTGTCCTATGCATTTTTGCAGACATTCTATTGTACTGGCTTTGCACAGCTAAAGCAGTTTTTCTTTCGCATAGTTTCTATTATATAGCCATTCCTCATGTTGTACATCTATATTGACTACTGTATATTTTACATTATGGTGTTTAGCTTTAATATATTGTCTATGCAAAGCATGTGTGTGATTGTAACCTGGTCTCTGTATTGCGTAGATCTTGATTTATTATGTGTTTGCCGATTGGGTGAGTGCTCAGGCACATTCTCATTGTACCCATGCTTATGTTGCTTACATATGGCAAACAAACCATGAAACCTGGAATTCAACTCTAAGTGCACAGTATTATGTTTTGATGGATGAAAGCAAATACAGAGAACTTGACGACACAGGTGGCAGCCCAAACACAACGCCGCACTTTGAATAAATTTATGACTAAAAGGACACGGTGCAGTAAATCACAGTCCATAGCAAGTAAATGGAAAGACCGCAACTGTCCACTTAACGCTATAGGAGACTTTTTTCTTCTTAGCATTTCCCTCATGGTTTAGTCAGAGCAAAATCACAGTGTAGCATGCCTCCTATCAAGTACTAAATGCATATGAAGCCTGTTATGGGTTCGATCTGCTGCCCACACAGCATCGCCAAGTGCCTCGATGTGCTCTGAGTAGAAGTACTTGACTCTGCTGTATAATCATCTAACCGCTTGATTGGCTGGTATGTCGTTTAGCGAGGGCAGTGGCCATCCTTTTCTCTCAATAAAAAAACAGTTGCATTCCATGGACCCCCTCCCCAAGCCACAGGCAGCACTGGGACTTGAACATAAGTCTTATCAATGGTCTTAACTCTATGCTGTGAAGCAGTGCCTTTGCCAGGTTGCCACTTGCAGGCACCACAAAATGAATTTTTCAGAAATGACTGATTGAGAAACAAACATAGCTGACAGAAACAGGAGGAAACAGAGAAGAAGTCTGAGTTCCACTTTCCCAAAGGATATTTCCAAGCTCCAGTATATCACATAAATGTGTCATCACTTTCCACAAGCAAGTGGCTTGCCCCAAAAAGCAAGGACCTATACACACAGGCCTGGCTTCTGGGAGTATACCTTTTTTTCGCCAGCCTACACAGCTGGGAGGAACCATATGCCCCACTGACTGCCGAAGGGCTTTGCCAGTTCTAGTTCCAGGACACAGTGTCACGGAATCCCAAGAGAGGGGTGATTGCTTCTTTGATTGGTGCACAGTGCTTCTCATCAAGGTCCTCCTGATTGCAGCGTGACCAGAAAGGTGCCTGCTTGCAACCTTTTCTTTGGAAAAAGGAAAATTGACCTCAATTAAAAAACAATGACCCAGAGTATCACTGATGTGAAGAGCCACTCTTAGATAGCACACCTAGTGTTTTTTTTTGTTTGTTTTTTTTTGGGTCCACAGTCATCTTCACTACCTTAGTGATATAAGAATGCAACACCAGCTGCTTCAAATGTACTGTGAATACTTATGTAGGGTATGTTTCTGGTCTTTTTACTTCATGTACACACAATATGTAACGACAAACATGAAGGTATTCTTGAGATCCTGCTGGTGTGTTCTACTTGCAGTGTAGTGCTATTTTGCTTCACTTCAGTTTAAGCCATTTGTTCTCAGTCAACAGTTTCAAGACAGAAGCTGTACAAGGTGTCAAAGTGAGTCGCTAACAGTAATTCTAATCCTAGAGAACATTTGAATAATTTGAATATATAATAATAATATATTAATATAACAATAAAATATATATGTAAAAATTGCCATTTTTGGAACTTATGTCCCACAACTTCAGGAATTATCGCCTTCAAATTGTTAAATGCTAAAAATCACAAGCCCTAAAATGTTTGCCTTAAAACATGTGGAGTGCCTCTGCAAATAGATCATTATTCATCAAAGTTGCAAACTCCATGTCTGATTTAGGAAACTGTCGTACAATAACAAAGATGGCAAAAATTTGAGGGCATCTGATGAACCAGCTTCAATGCATAGGAACATGTGCCTGCATGTGAGTACACCAACATGCCCAATTGGCCCTCATATACAATTAATTAGACATGAATTATAAGTCATGCCCTTATTCATGCAGACATGTCGATAGTAAATCAATAAAAGAAAAGTATTCAGCATGAGCCGTTGGTTGCTCTCATAGGTGGAGTTTGGGGTCAAGCAGGATATGAACTGTCCCCCTCGTGGCCACAGCCAGCAATTCTAACTATTAAAAAAAAAGTGAAATTAATAAAATGCCATAGCCTTTTTTTCTGATGGTAGAGCAGTGTGATTGTGTAGTGTGTATTTTCATAAAACACTGCTTCTTGAGCAGTGATATTGCAGTATTTGAGGTGGCTTCTACTACGCTATGTGAGCTATGTTTTGTATTTTAGGGAGGTAGCTATTTACTGTGCAAGTAGTATTAAGCATGAAGTCTTTAAACAGAATGTATAGTCACAGCATAAGTTTATATCAGCATACATGTAAAAATAAGTGCCAAATACTAAATCCACTTTAGTGTTTTATGTTTTTGCTGTTATTGCAGGTATTATTGATGATATTGTTATTAACTTTATTATTTAACTGCAAATCAAGCATTTCTACCAAAAATGAGATTGATTGTACAGATATGCCAAAGATGAAACTGATGACCAACAAAACTGTGGGTAAAATTTGCGAACGGACATTTTATGATCCGATTCGACTGCAACTTTGATGAATAAGCGCCACTGTGTGACAGTTTTCTCCCTTTCAAAGATGTACACAAAAGCTTTTTCACTCCTAATAGCTCCCTCTTGTGGAGAATCTTCAGGTTGCTAAATGTGAATGAGTATGTGATTTAGTAAGTGATAAAAGTCAGGTAGCTGAGGTGTTTTACATTTTGAGTGTTCACTTTCAAAAGGCATTTAAGTTTATCTGTCGTAAATGAGAATTTTTGAGCTAGCTTGGGAAACATAAAGGTTGTCTTGACTTTGCAGGCAGGGCACAGGGCATAAATGTGGCATCAGGCAAACAGATGTGCAGGAGGCAGAGTCACCCACACTAGAGCGATTTGAGAGTGGCCCCGGGCTTTGAGGAGCAGATGACAGGGGAAGCGTGCTGGACTCAAGCAGCATGTTAGTGAGTTTCCATAAATCCCAAGACTGGGCACCCAGCACCGTGGGAAGCCATTATTTGGCTGTCAGCACAAAATAAAGGAGGAAAAGATATCGCCCTAATAAATGGAAAGGATGAAAATAAAAACTTCACATGTGAAATAAAAGTTCTTCCTCTACCCGGCTGGATGCGAGTGTAAAGGTAACAGCGCTGATTAGCATCCACGTCCTGCGCTATGCAGAGCCCCTCAGACACACACACACATACACTCTAATGTTAAATATGCTTTGAAAATGCACATTCACACGCACATATTTTGTTACCTAACACACTTAAACACACTTATATGCACACACATGCACAGTCACAGTTTGCATCATAACAACTTAAACACATACAAACAATCGAGTAAAGCAGCTACTAACATAACATTCCTAAGCTGTAGTCACTCTAGATGTTTGCAGTTTGTGCTGCCTTGCGAAATGGACCAGCAGACTGGTGAGGAAAAAATAATCATCCATATTGCTGTATCAGATAATTATAGAATGCCACAACACAGTGGCAATGATCAGTAGCAAAAAAGTGTAGATAACTGGTGTGGTTGGAAGTAGTGGGGTGACTTGTGTACAGCTGTGGTTAGCCAACAAGCTAACAGTGCAGTGTTTATTTATAGCCAGTTGGGAAGAAATGTTTAAAGGATCATGCCTAAACACTGCCATATATAGTGTTTCCTTCATCTTGGATGTTCAGTGCGGAAGGGCCTCCCCTTCAGGGGTCAACGCAGCCAAAAAAGTACTGCTATTGGTCAAAGATGCAAACAAAATTTATTTGCCCTGGAACTGTGGGATGCAAAATCGCTCATTGCAGGAAATTCCACTGAAAAGAATATAATGTCTCATGCACAACCAGGGCCTGAGTACACCTTATTTGGAAGCCAGGCCCCCACCCCCAAAAATTGTCTAATGGCAAATAAAATATCCCAAAATGTATGGTCGCCATGGGCAAAAGTGCATGTCCCGCATGCTTGTGCCTTGTTTCTATGTTAATTAAATAAAAGCGACCGATAAACTCTATTTTGATCATCAATTTTTCGGCAGACACTATAACCATGGCAACATTTCCACAGCGAATAAAGTCAATGGTCACGCAAAAAAGCACGTCAAGGCTGATGTTAAAGGGAAACCTCTAGTTAATTAGCTTATACGCCGTGGTATACAAGGCTGATGTTGGCTTCTTGGTCAAATTTTGTGTTCCAACTTAAATGGTGCAGCCGTTACATTCTTTTACCTCTTAGCATTTAAGCTGGAAAATTCAATCAAGAAGCCAACTTCAACTATATAGGTCATTAGCACAACATCAGGACAAATAAGTATTTTAACCCAAATTCTCATTTTCAAAACGTGTCCATATATGTTTTTTTCATTCTCAATATTTATCCTTTTCTTTTTTTTTCATTTAAAAAATTTGCATTACTTTCAACTGTTGAATCTTTTTAATGATTTCCTTGTAAACTCAACCATAAACTGTTATGTTAAAAAAGGTTAAGTAAAAAGAAAAACCTCAGTGACAATCAATATGTTGCAGTAATTAGGGCTGAACAGTTTTGTGCAAAATAACTAACAGCAATTTATTTTTGGACTGATAATATCACTGCGATTATTTTCTATGAACTGAGGTCCAGTGAACAGTGAATTTTGACCTTAAGTTTTTCTCGTTACCTTAAGTGAGCTGGATAAAATCCCTTCAGGAAAACGTTATAGAGGGAGGTGGAAAAACGGAGGATTGTAGACTAAAATTTGGACTCTAAGTTTAAGTTTCAGCACTTATGTTTTTCACAGTTGCCTAGTTTAAATGTAAATTTATAGTTTTATAATGATCTTAACTTATTTAACTTAAGGTAAATACTTAAGATGTTTTGTGCAAGTGGTGACTTAGTGAACACTCAGCATATTATGGCAGCCTACAACTTAGTTGAGTTGCGTCATCATGGATACCAGATCAACCTCATCTAAAGAAACATTTTTCTTGGACAATGAAGATATGTTGTTAGTGAAAATAACATAAGCCAGTTAAAAGTGAGGTAAGCTAATTTTTTATGTTTAATATTCACTATTTAGTGTGCTCAAACTTCAAAATGTTTCCCTCCGATTATGGTAATGGAGTGGGCCATTTTCTAATGCCTTATCTACAATGAGGTAGGCTAATTGATGGTAGTCCCCCTAAACCTGTAACCAGGCCCCACTAACATTAAATTCTGGGTACACCACTGACACACACAATTACAGTATGACTGCATGCATACACACTCACACGATTAAATATAATGTACAGTCACACTCTTCGCGCCCTAACACACATAAATACACATATATACACATACAATGACTCAAGTAAAGCAGCTACTGACATAACAGTCTGATTCTTGTGGCATCTCACACACACACACACACATTCTCGCATACACGCACACACCGACCCACACACACACTCGTTTTCTCTCTCCCTGTGTTGTGCCGCCCACAGAAGACGCAGGGCAGGCAGAGTCATTGCGGCTGCACTAATGCTTGGACTGGCCTGGAATGGCTGCAAGCATGTCCTGGGGCCTGGAATACAAATCAGGCTCCAGCATACAGTCAGTGAGAGTTGGACGCTGTCCCAGAAGCCTGCCGAGCATGCCGTCTGTGGCCCCGGCACAACCTGGAAGGACGGAAGTCATGCCTCAGGCTCTCCATTTCCCCCTGGGAGCCCCCTGGCCCTCACAGCACCGCTTTATTACTGTAATAATCCCCACTGTTCGCCAAACATTTCTATTACATTCACACGTACAGCATTCATGCCTGTACAGTAGATACATACAACTCTGGGCCACAACACCTACACTCAGGTTGAGGGCAATATCAGCACATACGTAAGTACATATAGATACAGTAAATACAGGTCAAGGAAATTAAAGTGGAAACCAATGTTTTTTCAAAATTTATACATCATTAAATCGCTAAGATGTAAACAATGTTACCTGGAGTGGTTTGATGTGAAATGCTGCATTGTAGAGAAATTTACAAAATCAGAATTCTTCACAGTGGTGGTGATAGGAACCAGATGCCGGCACTGTTTACTGCCTCTAAAAGCTACTTCACAGAAAGCTACTATATGAAATGGTTACAAATATGCTGCCTGATACACAATACCCATTCATGACAGAGCTGTACATGCAGGATGTTGTGAGGCAAAATAGTAAAGAAAACATATTTTTTCCCCAGAGGACACATGGAGGTTCACTGATCGTCTTGGATAATGAAATAAAATTGCTATATTTGAGTTGTATCATGGTAGGGGTGGGCAACATTGCAAAAATATCATATTGTGATACTTTAAGACATTTTCACAATACATATGTAACATGATATTTTGACACCCAGACTAATTCAATTAAACAGGACAAATTATGTTTTTTTTTAAATAAAACATGCTGTTGGTGTTTTGCAAGTACTGACAACACCCATGATATGCTCAGAGAAGCATATTGTTTATCATGATAACAAAAGTTATCATGACAATGATTTAATGTTGTCATACTGCCCACCTCTATATCATGATGACCCCTAGAGCCCTACACCACTTTGGGATCAATCTGAACAGTGCATAAGATTAAAGACAAAGATGTGAAATTAAAATCTGGATGAATTATAGCAAATCTAAAATTCATAAATTCAAACCAACTGAAGACAAATGCATCAGATAGCGTATTGTACTGTACATTAGAAACAGACACAGTGTAATGTATAATAAAGCTAAACTCATGCGTGAGGCAACCTGAACAACACAAAATAGATTCAGTTCCAAAAATCAACTATCTGTAATTCTATAATACAACTGTAATACAATTCAAGAGACGGAGAGACAGGTGCATTTGAGCAAGTGTGGATTGCTTGACTCAACTGAATTACCACTCATTAGACCTGGGGGTGTTTTGCAGAGCAGGCTTTCTCAGTTAGCTGAATTCAAAAGGTACTTTTGGGTATTTGAGATATTTAGAAGGTCCACTGTAGATGCTTTGCAATTGCTTAACATGTCATTTAATTGAGCGTCTATTACTGTAACATTAGTTTGACCTTTCCCTTACCCTAAACATAACACTCACTGTAATCTTAACCTTATCCTCAAATCACAATGTAAAAATCTAATCCTCGCCCTAAATCTGATTCTGATCAACGTTATTATTTCAGCACCTGTACCTCATCTCTAGAGCACTAACCATGGGGCCTAGGTTGTATGAAAAGATTGACCCTTATCTCGTCACCGTTTGGACATCCTTGACCTTTGGCTTAACTTATCCAGTTTACACAGAGATCCTGCCCTCTGAAATATCACCTTGGAGACCAAGGTATATGTTGTGGTATGGACATATGCTCACCAGGCACTTTATTAGGATCACCTGCGTTGTATGTCTACCTTGCTGGTGTTACAGCAGTTCATCTGTTGCCATTAGAGATGGTACGATACCACTTTTTCATTTCCGATTCCAATATTAAAACCTTGAGTATCAGCTGATACCATTACTAATCCCTTTTTTTCCACTCAAACTACTAAGCTTTAAAATTAGCAACATTTATTAAGTTATTTAAGCTCTTCACTTAGGATGAACATTTACTAGTAGGTTATCATGCTCAAACTACCCCTAGAGGTCTGCTACCCGAACCAACCCTAAAAGGGTCCAACAAAATATACGTTTTGGGCTGTTTTTTCATGTGTATTTATTTATTTTTTTTAATTCTTTAAAGGTGTTCAGATGATGGCTTTTTAAGTTCTCTCAAGCATGCTTTTTTTAATTGTCGTTTATGGAGCGACATGCCTCAGAACTGAAAAGCACCCCTCTAGCCTACGCAATGGTTTAAACTGCACATTTAAATTGAAAAACTGCCAACTTTTCCCCTGAGCACCACAAAAAAGCAGCATACATCATCACAGTTGTCCAATCAATATCCAGGACTCCTTCTCCAATTCACCACTGGAGAAAAAGCTTCTGGAGTTTTTGGACACCCAGAGCTATAAAACACTTAAAGATTAACACAAACTAAATGTGAAAAAAGTTTTAAATTAATTTTTTTAATGTCAGTTTTGAAATGTTTAGTGTTTGTTTTTGTCTTTCATTTTGTCTCAAATCTCTTTCTCGTGTTTATCCACTTGATAGTCTAATTAACTCGCCTTATTCTGAAGCACAACAGTCAGTGCACTTTATATTTAAAAGGCATCATCTGACAGCCACTGTAGTCTATATCTGCTTTAGGAATAGTTACAGAGGTTAAGGGGAGGATGAACGTGCCCCTTAGTTAAAACAGGGGAAGAAGTTCAATGCTGTAGTGCACAAATGTAGTGCACTACAGCAAGCTTGCCCAAAGTGTGTTAAGCATTTCTGCAAGTAGCAGCAGTAGCAAGAGGAACTTTAGTGCTGAGGGGCTAACAGTTGATCAGAAGAGGGCGGATGCTGTTCAGTCAACAATTCCAGAAAAAGTGACCTGCAATAAATATTGCTAGGGTTTTACAGATGTGTAAACTACCAGTTTATCCCAGAATGGCCCATGAGCCCACAGCTCTAGTGCAAAACTAAAGCAGTAAAAGATACAAATACCAAATATCAGTATTGGATCACTTTCAGTAACATTTTCAGCAAAAACGCCAGCAAAGCTGCTTGCCTGATATCCTCCTATCAGCATGAAACCAACCACTGTCACTTCTGTGTTGAGAATGGTCTACCACCAATAAAATATATGGTCAACAGTATTCTTGTGGTCAGTGATGAATTGCGCCTTCAATGATGAATGGGGTAGATGGTAGCTGACAAAATGTGCGTGACGACAGATGGTTGCAGTCAGTAATTGTACCCTATATAGTGGATCTCTAAGGTTGGCAGATCTCATAAAGCAATCAGTGAGTGTAAGTACAAGATGTTTCTAGTAAAGTAGAGAGTGAACATATGGCACTAAGAAACTAAAAAAAACATCATGTGCTGCACCTCCTCGGTCCTCCCCTCAATTTCCAGCCAATCATGTTATCTCAAACCTCATTCTCTCCGTCCATGACCCTGGAAACCTGGGGCATCCTCAGATCTACTGGGTTATAAAACTTTATCATGCATCTCCTCAGACCTTTAGTCATCACTGTATCTCTGTTAACTTCTCAGCGTGTTTCTTATCTCCTCTAGCTCAGCACACTGTGACCGGCAAACTGGTCGCACCCAGCACAGGTTCCTTTGATGGGTCCTTCTTTGGAAGGATTTAATGGGGATGTTCCGTGATTTTACGATAACATATCATCGCTGTCCAAAAAAAACCAAAACAAGCATCAACATTTTTTTGCGATTTTTAGTTTTCTAGGTAATTTGAATTCGGCAACTGTCATTTACATTGTGTATAAATTTCATGATAATTGGACCAAAGGAAAAGCATCAAAATTGCTTGGAATAAAATGGTGGTGCCTTAAGTTACATTAAAATTTAGAAATGTTTTTGTCTTTTCCTGTAAAGTTCCCATTTCGAGATACTTGTTTTTGTTCGGACAGTGACGATATACACCAATTTCTATGCCAAAAGACAATAAAACAATTATTTACAAACAAAAAAGGAAATGCCTTTCAAATTAGTTTTGTCAGAGGTGTGCTCAATACACAAAATTGATCCAAATACTTTGTCTTAGCTTGTTTGCTGACAGGATGTGGTCTTGGTTATGTTTCCATTACTGTCCATTATGGAGGAATAAGTTTGTGTCTTAAATGCAAAGAGGGTTCCAGCTGCACACACAGAGAACACGTACAGAAATGAATGAGAAAATAGCTTTAGGCAATTTCAGACAGACTTGTTCTGTCAGCAGTTGTTGGAATGGCTGTTGTTGGAATGGCTGTTGCTGGAATGGCTGTGGACGTTGCTCAGTGCTGAGTACATGTATTTATGGATTTTGCTGTTTGCTGTGGATAACGAGTGTCCTTTTCGCATGCTACTGAAAGGGTGTGATGGCACATAGTTTAGCTCGAATACAAATCCGAGAGCTCAACTTTTCTCAATCATACCTGCCGGTTCTTTCTACATCATCATCACTGCTACTGTGGCCACAAACAACTGCTGGTAACCCATCATCAACTTATATGATGTTTCGTGATATCTTCTAAAGCTAATGTACAGTCTAGTTTAACTGGACTGTTTTTTTCCTTGCAAGAGGTAATTTTAATTTTACCATATGCAATGTGTTCTCCACGCACATGACCCACGTCTACTTGTTTAACTGGAGTTTTTTGGGGGGACCTTTTAGCCATACTAACTTACATCCATGGTCTATCGACAGGCTTGTTATTTATTGGACAATCTTGACGAGTGAAACGTCACCCTGTGCCTTCATCGGGTGTTAGATTGGTTTAGAAAATTTACTCCCACCCTAATAAGTCTGTGTCTCCACCCACATTTATCCCAAAACTTCTTACGGCTGTCCCCAGACTTTCTAGGTACGAGATCACACCTGCCCCACAAGACTACATGAGGAAATAAGGACCTCTTAAAGAGACCACCAGCTTAAAGAGTTATAACTCCCCATACCCTGAAGACTGGGGTTCAATTCCCTGCTCAGGCAAGAATCCTAGAATCTAATCCTCTACCCTGCCTATAGGCATCCTTGGACAAGACTTCTAACAATTATAATAAAATCTAATGAGAATCCTATTGAATTCAGGTTCAGGTTGCCTTTTTTTCTCTTGAGCCCCTGCTCCTCAAAATGTCTGTGCACAGGCCTGATAAGAAAATATCAGAAACCACACAAGCAAGTCTATCTGAGATCGATTAACAACTCAACAGTTTGAGACAAATGTGTGAATATTCAGTCACAGTTTCCACCAGACGTGTTAGGTAGAGATTGTGGCGGAAGCTGCTAACCAGGGCAGATCTACTCTTGCTGTCCGTTACTGGGGCCAGATGATTTTAAGAGACCACCCCTGAAATATGAATCAGTGGGCTATGCTCTTGTCCACGATGAGCAGATTACAATTTTTGACATGCACCACGAGGCTAGGCCTACCAGTTATACTATTATGATGAAGTTCATGATGTCCCCAACTTCATTGTCCTATTCACTTTTAAAGCTGAAAGAACACCCTTAGATTAAGGCGTGCGTTTGCTTTATGCTAGCTGATGGTCGTAAGTATCCCTTGCTTGCAAGCTACATGAGCCCATATGCTCCGGTCCAAAAGTAAAGAAGCAAAGTTCAGACACCAAACATGGCACGTCTGACCGGCTACATTCGGGTTATGGAGAAAACTGTGTGAATTTTATTTTTCACCAAAGTATTCCCTTAACCACTATAATCAGTAGGGGGTGTACTCCTCCCCATCATCGCCTCACTGACTCTTACCGTTTGCCTCCACCACAGTTGCTGATGCCCGCGCTGCTCGTCCCGTGGAAGGAAGAGGGCCAGGACATACGGGACTTCTTCAGGCCGGGTCTGTCGCTCGTGTCCACGGCGTCCGCTCGCTCCATGGGCCGGTGCGGGTGGCGGTCCGTGTCCGAGTAGCCGCGGTGTTTGATGCGGATGGGCGTGCGCGGCTGCCTCCATAGGTGCTGCGGCGGCTTGAGAGTGGCCTGGCCCTCGCGGGGCACGGGCAGAGACAGGGACAGGCTCTTCTTCGAGCACGGCGGGGCTTCCATCGCGGCGCCACACAAACTCGCCAACAAAAAGCTTCCCGGGTTCTGAAGGGGCACGGAGGGCGCGCGTGTTCTAGGGTCGCGCGCTGAGAGCAGAAAGCCTCAGTTCTGCTGCTGTCCGTAAGCGGCTCTGCTCCATGCTCAGCCCTGGGGTGGACACGCGAAGGAAACCAAGTCCAAAGGTTCCGATTTTTTCTTCCCAGATTAGCTATTACATAAAAACACAGCCCGGTCAGTCGGGAAAAGAAGGCTATGTCACAGTGTGCGCGGATCACGGCTCAGCCCGTTTCCTCCACATGCCGCGAGTTATGAACTCCCCCAAACTTGTCCATCGAGAGTCCGAAACGCCTCGAAATCCGCGCGGTTCGTCTTCATCACCACGCGCGCTCGCCCGTGCTCTTCACCTCTCTTAACTTCGTCCTGTGGTCACCCATAGCACTGCTTTACCCCACAATTTATTGCTTGTTTTGTTAAAAAAAATCGACCGAACAACAAAACCCAATCTTTATTGCAGAGTGCCACGCGGCTGTGTTGGGTGTTATGAGCTATTATTATGATGATTATTATTATTATTAATTTTATTATTACTATTATTGCTGCTTGCGCACGCAGCCGCGTCCAGGGAAAGTGTCCGGCGCATCTGGAAACAGCTGCACGGCGCCTAAAAGTGGTCGCGCGCGCCGCCCGCCCGATCCGCGTCCACCTCCGGCTGCGTATCTGGAGCGACGCGGTTCTCTTTCCGCGCGGAGAAGAGCATCGCGCGTGGGATGCGCCTCGAATCCACCGCTTCTTTCCTCTCCGCTTCTCTCGGCGTCCGTTTCTTTTCTCGCTTCCTCCACTCTGAGCTACAGAGCATCTCCCTCTGCGGAACGCTCGTGCGCCCGGCTCACCGCGCTCGCGCTCTTCGCCGCTGATCTACTCCGTCTGTCGCCCGCTGACATCCCTCACTCCGCCGACAGATGCTGAATTATGGCATCGGAGATGGACAGTTTACGCTTCACCCACCATCTCCGTCTCTCTCTCTCTTTACTCTCTCCCTCTCTGCCTTGCTTTCCCTCCCTCTTTACTCCGTCTCACTCCCTTTTTACTCTCTTTCTCTGTTTCTTTACTCGCTGTCTCCCTCTCCCTCCCTCCCTCCCTCCCTCCCTCCCTCTCTCTCTCTCTCTCTCTACTCACTCTCTCTCCGCTTCTTTCCTATTTCAGTCTGTTTTTTAAACTGCTGTAGACGCACTGTTGTTTTCATTCTGGTAAAATAAAAGCCTGTTCTGGGTTTACTTTTCTCTCTCCTCTTCTGTATTCCTCTACCTGAGTCCACTCATCTGTTCACGTATCCGGGCTGCATATGCAGACACGCGCCGATGGAGTGATGAATAATGACAGTTCATTTAAAACGATCACTGTAAAGTAACAGCGCCAGACAGATTCATACTGTAGATGATGTGTATGTGAATTACAGGCCCTGGTGAGCTGCCGGAGCGCCGCGGTCTCCGAATAAGAACTGTATGTTTTTTGTGCCCATTTTCAGCTCACTGGCGCGGTGTTTTCGACTAATGGCAGCTGTCCGTTACTGTTTACGTTTCTCAGGGGAGTTGGAGTCTTTTTCTCGGGCTTCACTTCTCTTACAAATGGACGTTTAAATGTCGTTGATGAGCACCATATTCGCGCAGTTAAGACTGTTGCACTTGCATGGAGGGCGAAGAGGATTAACCCGTTACTGTTTGCACGACAACAGCGCCGCTCCAGCAGCTCGAGCACTTCCAGCTATTCCGTTTAAAGTCTTTTTTTTAATTAATGCATCAACACGTATTATACTAACAAGTAAGGGTCAGCAACCGGTTAAATGTAATAACGCTCATATCAGGGGCTTAAAAACACAAAAATGGTAGGGGCAAAGGGTGAAATGGGATTGGGCCTCATTGTAGCTTTCGCTACAGAGAAAAAACGCTACAAAATTTCACTAAACATCTCTCTCATCTTTCAGTCGCTTCCCATGGGCTTCAAATAAGGTCTTCATTTGCTAACTTATACTATTAGTAAACTACAGGCCATCAACTTATGGTTTCTGTTAGGAAACTTGATTAAGTGAAAAGTTTTTCCATGAAAGAAAACCTGTTGTTAGTGAATGGGATGAAGGTAGAAATCAAGAAAACTGTTTTTCTACTGAACAGGTAATGCAATCTGCAATCAGTGGCAAACTTGAATCCAGGGCTGGTTTGGTGTTAAGAATCAGTTTGGTAAAGTTTTATCACTTGGATGAGCCGCCATTCATAGACAGCACATAATGTTTGCTGACTGCCCCAACAATGTTTTCAAGCTAGCTAGCTAACTCCAGTAGTCACAATTAGTTAAATATGCTGTATACCTCCAAGCAGTCATGCAAGATTATTACAAAGAAGAACAACAAAACACCTTGCTCTCTTCCTCCGTGGTCAAGCTGAGATGAACTATAGCCAAACTATTCACTGTTGTTAACAAAACCTTACTGTTCATTAGTGTATTGTTTGAGTCTACTAAAAAGCAATTTAGCTTTTTAGCTAGCTATATGACGATATTTGTGAAGAGGGCAACGCAGTGGTCTGTGCATTCACTTCTTGGTGCCTCTTCCTGTTATAAATGTTAGGTAGGACTGGCTAGCAGAGAAACACGGGACCCACCGCTGCCAAACAAAGATCCCACTTTTTCAGTTCATGTAGCCAGATGTCCTCAAACCAGCTAGTACAAAGTCTAGAGCTTAACAGTACATAATGGAGGGGCCAGAACACAACAGAGGCAATGTTAACCTACTGTTGGAACATGTCCATCCTCTGACCAATGCTGTTATGCCCTTGGACAAGTCAATGCACCCCAAAGTAAATCATAGATGATACAGTTTGACATCCATGTCTCCATTCCCTACAGTGACCATGGAAAGAGTGGCCCTAGTATGAATAAAAGGACCACTAATGATAAGAAAAATTCTGGCTAAGCTCTTTTAAATATCACATAGCCCTTGACATCAGGCCACAGTTTCATTTGGCAGAAGCTCCAACTGCAAATTCATTCACTGTTTGACACATGCTGGTCTAGCGATAGGAAATTTAACTTTGGAACTGTATAGAGTGGTATGTGATTGGGTCCGATGACTCCCATCATTTCCACTCAGACTCTGAAGATTGTGAGCAGAAAGCCCCTTCTATATGACTGCCCAGGTAGTATGCCCTTAAACAAGCCCCTGCAGTAAGTGGCGTTAGCTTTAGCTAAGAAGTATACTTGATGTATTCTAGCTAGGAAGTTTCATGAATACAAAATGAATATTAAAGAGAATGAATTTGACATTGTCCATTTTGAACCATTCCACAAACTGCATGAATCTAAACCACTTACTGTTTGCTGAACAGAGGTTTTTTGCTAGAAAAATAACTCATATGCTTCAAGAAGGCGGGATGAATATACAATACTGGCTATTCGAATGCAGGCAATATTATACTGCCTAGAAATGGAAGCTATAGCTAAGCTAATTCAAAGCTGTTTTGTCCAGTTGTACCACTCCTCCCACTAACATCTAACATTAACCTAAATGTTAACTTAAGATTTTGCAATGAATAATGAATATATCATGCTGTTAATGATTCATTTGAAAATGGTGACCCTATGGTATTTGGCACCAAGATGTTAGCAGCAGATACTTGAAGTTGCTGCGGATTAGACTTGCTCCAGCACATCCCACAGATGCTCAATTAGATTGAGATCTGGGGAGTTTGGAGGCCAAAACTCCTGAAATTCTTCCGTCATGTTCCTCAAACCTTTTCCATACAATGTGTGCAGTGAGGTACAGCACACTGTCCTGCTTAAAGAGGCCACTGCAATCTGGGAATACAATTACCATGAAGAGGTGTACCTGGCCTGCGATATTCAGGTAGGTGGCATGTGTCAAATTATCACCCACATGAATGCCTGGACCCAGGGCTTCCCACTAGAAAATTGTACACCGTATTACACTCCCTCCAACAGCTTGTCTTGTTCCCACAGTGCACCCTGGTGCCATTGCTTCCCCAGGTTAACGCCACACAAGTACCCGTCAAACAGGATTCATTGTACCAGGTAATTAGGTCCAATTCCAACGACTGCAGACTCATTGTAGCCACATTCGATGGTGAATAGAGGTTAACATGTGCACTCTGACCAGTCTGCAGCAACATAGCTCCATATGCAGCCGGGTGCGATGCACTGTGTTGTTACACATTCCTCCTGTAACCATCATTACATATAAAAAATATCTGTGGCTTGTGCCACAACCCTTTGGTATAAATTAAATGCGATAGCCTTCCTTTCCCTCGTGTATCAATGAACCCTGGGTGGCCAACACCCTGTCGTCAGTTTGTCGTTTGTCCCTCTTTGGACCACTGTTGGTAGGTACTGCTGACCGGGAGCACTCCACAAGCCTTGCCGTTCAAAGCTCCGACCCAGTCATGTGGCCAAAAGAATTTGGCATGTGTCTTCATACCTGCCCATTTCTCCTGCATTAAACACATCAACTATGAGAATCATCTGTTTGTTTACCGTCTAATATATCCCAGACCTTGACATGCACTGTTGTTATGACATAATCAACATTATTCGCTTTATCTGTGAGTGCTAATAATGTTTTGGCTCATCTGTGTAGCTATGACATGTCCTGTTTATAAATGCTTGCTCCTGACAATGTACATCATAAAAATAAATACAATTCTTGAAATTGCTCTACAAGGTGTTACAGAAGGAAATCCTTCATATGATGATGGCATACTTCCAGGATGGTCTCCTTTCCTTCTGACCAGACAGTACAAAATTCTCTACAGTACATAATTCTCTACAGGCACTTTCTGAAATTTGGTGGCGTGTCCCTTCGCAGACAACACTGAAGTGCTGGAAAGGCACCCAGCTGATCTGTCTGCATTTTAATTGCACAGCCACTCTTGACTGTGAAACACAAGATATGAACTATAAATTAATTTGCATACTGTAAGCCCAAACGTTGATGAAAATGAAATGAATTTGAGTAGTGCAAACAAATGGCACCATAAATTTTACATTCATACAGTGCAGCTTAATAGAAATATCAATAGCCTCTCTGACTCTCAAGTTGTCCTCCTGTAGAAGAGACTTCATCAAATCCCCCTCTCTCCTCCTCCTCTCTCTCAAAATCAATTTATCAATATATCCATCTAGGGCTATAATTGAAAATTGAAGTAATGCAATATTAAAGCCGATGACTTTTCTCTGTGAGAAGGTGATGCAACATACTTGTTCAGGGACTGTTTTTCTGTTTTGCTCTCATTAGTGCTTTGTAATATTGAGTGCACTCTACATCCCAGCCCTCTCCAAAACACACACGCAAACACGAAAGCTAATCTACCCATGTGATGCCAAGAAAAGCCCTGAGTGTCTGCTCCCCCGTCCCAAAAGGTAGTCTCAGCGTCAGGGAATGCTGGGAACTGGAGCCTCCCTCTTTTTCCCTGGAGGGGGCGGGGGAAATGAAATATTAATCCTCAACTTTCTGCTGACAGTGAAGAATGGGCCACTGTGTAAAAAGGTGAGTTTGTCCGAGACGCTGTGTGTATGTGTGGCTCGTGTTAGGGTCATGCACCCGTGTTTCCAAGTCAAGCGACAACAGTGATGGTTGAATGTGCTTATGCCTTTGAGTGGGCCACATTAATCGTTCTGCAGCAGGTTATCTGCCAAGGTTTAGTCACTAAAGAAACCAAAAAGAAACCAAAAATAGCCCTTAATGGAGGGAGCCTGTGTTCTCTCCTTTAGTCGCAAGGCTGCAGTAAGGCTGGAACACTTTGTTCATCTCAGTTGCCAGTCCATTAACTGCTTCCACGCCCCCTCCCTTCCTTTACCAAACTAATCCTAGACTGTGTCTGTGTACATGAAGGAGTAAAGAGCGGCCCTGATGGACCAGGGGAACCGCCAGGCCGTCTGTGGTTTGCAACAGCAGCAGGCTGAGCACTCTCCGGCAGTCTGATCTCTCTTTAATTGGATTGGAGAACTTGTGAAAGCCTGAGTGTCAGATGCTGAGGAGATGGGATTTGATGGAGCTGGAGACAGGGTCGAGTGTCAGCGTGACCGCATGCCTGGCCTGTTTCCCCACAGCTGCCTGTTCACCCAACCCCATTAACATCCACTCTCGCTTTGCTAATAGTCCGTCATCATCGTGCACACAGGCGCTGAGGGCAAAATGACCCTCACCAGCATTAACGCATATATTTACCGTCAGATCCCCACAGGCAGAATAGACGCAGCTTGGTGGATGATTCATGCAAGGCAAGCATGGTTTTCCGTAAGAATAATGATGCCGATTATTCCGGCACCTTTTCTAAGTTTCGTCTCAGCAACGGCTCTCCTCCAGTGGGTATTTTGGAAAATCACAGGTTTCTGCATGCAGAGTCAGAGGATACAGGCAGCGTGTGCTCCTAGGTCCAGGAACAATCACAGACATTTATAGCAACAGGGATCTGAGCGGACTGCGTGTCTCCTCGACACATAATAACAAGGGATACGTTCTGCAGGGATGTGCATTTTAAAAGCTGTTTTTTCCTCCTCTTCCTCTTAAGTGTCTCTACTCGTGATCAAAAAGCCAGACGTTTAGTCTTATTGTACGAAACGATCCCTGTTACTGCTACAGTGTTTCCTACTTGCAGACCAGCTGTTGCCCTCTCCTGCCTAGTTCAGCGCTTCCGCGCTCTAAAACACCTAATTCAACTAAAGATAAGTTTAGTTATGAGCAGTTTAGTTGAATCGGGAGTTGGGAATCACTAGTGAGCAGGAGGACTCCAAGACGAGAACCAAAAAATGCAGCTTTACAAAGACCACTGCAGACTTTGCCCTTGGTACTTTTGGTACTTTACCTTTTCAGATGCCCTTTGGGTTCTTTAAGTGTTTATTTCTCTCATTTTCTGAGATTTGCCAGCCATCTCCATTAGGCCTGCCTCAACAACTGGCAGTGCTCCACCAATCACTGCAGTTTATTAACCTCATTAGCCAAGAATCTATGTAAGTGGCCCTCATCAACCCCTTCAGCGGTATGAAAGGATGAAAGCCACAGGCAAAATGACAAGCAAAGTCACTGTGAAAGTCAAGGGATGGTAAACAAGGTTCATACAGCTCCATTCACAGCTAAATCCCCAGTGTGGAACAAACTCGCATCCATTTGCGAGTATCACGTTACAGAGTTGATAGGGGGCTGTGAACTTACTAACCTCCTTTTTGTCTGTTCTACAGCTATCTTTGGTGTAACAGATCAGATAAACTAAAAAATAAACTTATAACAAATAACATCCAGCATTTTCTTTTTCTGTGAATGTAAATTCAGCTTTTTCCTTTCAATTCAAGTAAACAGAAAATACCCACATCAATCTGAATAATAAAAATCATTTTAAAAGCATACCAAGGCCTGCCTTGCTGGATACAAAGAGTTTTAGCCCTTAGCATGAATCCAAGGGGAGAGTAAATCAATCTAAACTATGGCTACCAAACACTAATCTATATTTATTTCACAGTAATAAGCCTTAGAATCAATTCTATTCCATCCACTAGCCTGGGGTATATATATAAAATATAACGACCAAATAAATTATGCACATTTTGGCTTTGGGTCAGAAGGGTTACAAAAACATCAAGATCTTTCCACCACAGTTGAGAATGCAAACACGAGGGACGACTCTCAGAAAAGGTCAATAGTTTGTCCTCTACTTTCTTAAATGATAATGTCAACACACACACACACACACACACACACACACTCTCTTCTGGCTCTCTCTCACTTCAAGAGGCATGCTTAAACTCCTCACTGTAACGTTCATTTAGCAAGCCCGCCATGACATTTCCAAAGTACGTGAAGATGTGAAATCTCCACAGGTTCAGTACTTTATCGACCAAGAAACTTAAATCTGGAAATCTCAACCTTTGGTGCTGACAGCATGGGTGCGCACTGACTTTTTCCAGGCAGCCAGGTCTCGCTGTGATGGCCTTTCTCAGCAGCCAAATCCAGCTCCCGCCTGGCCCGTCGTCCTCAGCGCAGAGCTTTCATTACTCTCTTAAAAGAAATAAAACAAATAATAAATAAATATAGTGGAATTTATTAAATATTTATTCAATATTTTATATATTTATTACACACACACACACACATATATATATATATATATATATATATATATATACACATATATATATAAAAATGTTGAACTCTCATCTCATCTTGCTTCTGCCATTAAATCATCTCGTTCAGAGATGCCACTGCTCATTAATTTTCCTCGATGACAGTTTGATTTTGCACTGCTGTCATCCTTGACGGAGTTACTGCACTGACAAAGTGGAACCGTCAGCTTCTCTTAATATGGAAAGATTTGTGGCAATTGATTTTGTTTATGTACAAAGATATTCAGAAATAAAGCTTAGCTTAATGGGCTGAAGAATAATGCACATTAAAAGAGGCAGTGGCGGTGAATTCCTACTTCAGTGCAGGAAAAGATTTAGGCAGCATTTTGGGGACTCTAAGCAAGCATCTGCCTAGGCATTCCCCCAGACCTACAGCTTGTAAACAGTTTAAAAATAAAGCAGAGGGAATAACTTGTCCCCTGAGGCCGCAAGCTCTCGATGTGAATTAACAATTTTAGTAATTTATTTGATGTGCTCCTAAATAGGACTGAAAAATGAATCATACTTAGCGTTATCCAAATTTTTGACCTCCTCAAACAACTAAATCATTTTATATGATATTGGTGAGATCAGCTGATGCTGCATATCTGTTTTGGACTCTGATTCCCCTGAACCATGTGTCCTTTTTGTATTGTGCTTGAGTACTGCCATGACTATTTATTTAGAGTCTAATTTTATGTTTAATATGGAAATGAGGCGCTGAATAATTGTAAATACCAGTTATAATGTAATCCAAACATTCATACAGATAAATCTTATAGTCTTAAACAAACATTTGTTTATATTAGCAAACCAGTTGTCTGGTGTACTGTAAAATTAGAGGCTAACAGACCAACTTAAATCAGAACGTTAACATAATGGATTCGAATCTACGCTGGTTAGCATGGAAGCATGGAGGCCAGTTCACCCCTACATTTACAGTAATTACAAACAGAACAGAACAGACAAAACACTGGCAATAACGGTAAAATATTGTGTTTGAGACCGTAATATCAAAGGCAAAGTATGTAACGTTAATGGATTTTACTTACAGTTTTCCAGCTTTCTAGAGGAGGTGTGGGATCCTTTGTGTTTGGTAATACTTGCAGCTGAAGCTTACGGCAATTTAGCGAGTCCTTTAACGTTACTCATTCAGATGAAGTTGCCAAGCACTATTACATGAACAGTATGAGCACCAGAATGTACACTCGGACAGTATGATGATCTGTTGATTGCTATTTTTAGAAGTATTACTTCATATAGGCCTCTACATAAAGAGCCATGAACTATAAGAAGCTAAAGCTATTAGCATTTATGCTAGCGCCCATAAAATGAGCGTTTTTGCTTATTTTCACACTCGGCAGAGAAAAAAAAATGAAGCTTTGATTTTGTGTAAATGTAGTCATTCGTGTTAGTCTGTGTGCCTTACAGTGCAGTAGTTATATTCCTAGCAGTATAGAGGTTAAGCTAACTAGCAAGCAAGGTAGCTAGTTATCCAAATTAAATGCTTTAAAGTGACCATAAAATGTGAAATAAACTAGGATAAGAACTAGAAACGTAAATTCAGTTGGTTCATGTTTACGTCCGTTCTTGTTTTTGAATGAGCAGTAGGAAAACACCTTTATAATGCAATACTTCTTTATTAAACCTTGCAATTAAATATGTGACTAGTGTAATTAAATGACAGTCATTAAATTATTGACAGGGGAAGAGTTTTTTAATAGTAATAATAAAACGTTTTTCCAATATTACTGGTACATAAATCTGAGGATTATTACAAAATTTCTTGTAGCACTGCAGCCGTTACCTTCAGTCTCTAGCCAGAAGCAAGTTCTTTGCTGTTGTGACGTAACACTTGTCCTACTATGTAAATATAAATATTATTAGTAATAAAAATATAATAATAACCTGCCAATTCCTGTATTGCTGATTGGGCACTAGTGAATGCTTGTGTGGGATTCTAGTAAGTTAGTTTGAATTTACAGTAAAATTGCCCTTCAAAATATACTGAAACTTTTGCTCCTCATCTTCCCTTTTCGAATCGCTTTTTCAGCCCCTCCGGCATCTTGGCTAAACACTATAGTAACTTACAGTAACTACCCAAGTTGTTAGAGGACTCCATAGTATCCGCTTGGGTCACTTAAGGTAGAGCTGGCTCTGGGTTCAGGAGTAGGGAACAAGGATTTTTGAATGGACATCAAGTTCATTAGTTCACGAACAAGTCAGATAAATCAAAGACCATATAAATTTAGATGGTAGAAGTGACTGAAATCTTTATTCAGATTATTTAAGAACTTGGAGTGACCTTTATAAAACACCCAGGTAGACATGCTGATCGATATGAAGAAAGAACTTCGCTCCTAGTGCTCATACTTAGAAAAGCTTGATGAATATGGGCTCTTACTCACAAGGAGGCCTGCGTTAAAGGGGAAGTCTTGCCAAAATTAATAACTTACATAATGTAAACATGCCTCATACTTATTATTAGTGCGAAATTTAGGTTTAAAAACTAGGGAAAAGTCCCTCCTGATGACATCCTGAAGGTGGGAGGCACTTCTGAAAAACTACTCCTGCTTTGGGGTGGACACTTGAGTACAGGCTGTATGAACTGCTTTCTCCTGTCACTAATCGGGTATGGAAGAAGGAAGCCAGATAGCTGATGTTACTGCAAGGAAGCCAAGAACCATATCTGTTTTTATTAGCCTCTGTCAGTGGCTACACTAGCAGTTAAGATTTTTCTTGTCCATTTTAGGTTGTATTTGCATAATGCATGCCAAGTACTGTAGTGAGAACATTTATGGATGAAAAAAAATGCAAAAAATCAATAATGGATTCAATGCTGCAATACAGAATATTGCATAAATAACATTAAATGCTAGTTTTAGGCTAGAACGCCTTAGGCTGGAAGGATCAACCAGTTGGGCTTTTAAAAATAAATTAATAAATAAATTAAAAGGGTCATAGGGTCAGCATGACTGACTTAATAGCAAGAGTAAAGACCACAGGGAGAGGTGGGTGAACTTAAATAACATTTACTTGCTCAAATACAGGTCACAAAAACTGAGCACTTGCTGAGCAGTCATTTAACAGATGAGAAACTGTCTCTGTAAGCTCACTGTACACAGCAGCACCTCTTGGTCCATATAGCATATGTAAACTCACTTGCCACAAGATAGATGCTGCACTGCGCAATTATCACTCTAAAGTACACACACACACGCACTCGCGTGCACACACAAAAACAGCAGCATTTTCAATCTCTTTACAGTTTAGAGGAAGAAAAAGGAACACTAGTTCTGGACTCCAAAGAAGTATATCCAAGCTCAAGTATGTACACAGCAATTAAACAGAGGTTAAATAGAGTTCAGGCTCACAGAGGGGAGAGAAGATTACAGTGGACACTTCCAAGTTTTAGGCACAAGAGTAACTGTAGGTTCCATAGTGAGCTGCAGTACAAGCCAGAGGTATTGAGTTATCACAATCAAAATGTCAAATCAGATTAAATCAAGTCACACAGATCTAGTACTCAATCATATTCCAGTCAGCGACAGCTCCTCCTGCCCTACGGAAGTGATGACAAGGTGGAGGAGATGTCAGTTACAGCTGTAATAATTTAAAAATAAAAAAAAGGAAAAAAAAAAATCCAACATCACATTTGAGCATAGGTCCAGCCTGCTCCAGTCTGTCAGCTGTTCCAGTTCAAAAGCAAAAAACAGCAGGCAAGAGAAGACTGAGCGCTTTCCCTAAAGCTAACCAGCTCCCTCTGCTGGTTTGCAGGGGAGCAAGACTGAGGGGAGATAACTGGTTGGAAGGGCCTTCTTGAGAACAGACAGGGGCCCCACTGAGGGCTCACCCAGCCTGGCTGCGGCTCTCTGAACATCTCCACGTAAACAGAAGGGACCTGTGGACGAGGATGCTAAGCACTTTGCAACAGCAAAACTGCAGACTGAACAGGGTAAACATGGTAAAGGGTAGAAGGCAGGAGGAACAGCCCAAATTCAGAGGACAGGTGAGGAAAGGACAGGTTGAGGAAGGCACATTTCAAGTGACTCTCATCCCTCAAGTGCAACACACAACATTCAGTGCAGAAAACCTGGCCTTGTGACAGAGAAGAGTGGGAAGGAGGGGGGCAGGGTCAATGTACAAAAATATGGTGCCAAGTGGAGGAACAGTCAGAAGAGCCCAAGTTCATTGGAGCAGAGCATGAGCTCGGAAAAGACAGAAAAGTCAGAATGCAGCTTGTGACGAACAGTGATGACATGAAGCAACAGTTAGGCCTAAGACTACCTGGCATGCTGAGCTGAGGTTGCCAAGGCTTCCAATGAGAGCCATGAGAGAAAGAGGGAGTCCAACCATGAATGCTACGCAACTATATACAAAACGAGTTAACAGGAGGATAAGCGGGGGTAGAGGGGGAAGGCAGGGGAGAGAGAGAAAATTATAAAACAAATTGCGACCAACAGAAAAGGGATTTTTTTTTTTCCTTTGTGAGGTACCTGCTGTGTCTTCGCATTTAACAAAATTAAGAAAACTTAAAAGGCAAATTAAAAAGAAAAGGCAAATTTAAAAAAAGGGAAATAAAAAAATAATTTACATACACACTGAAATCATTCACAAACAAAAAACTCCCATTGACTGGCACACAAAAGGCTGGCTGAGCTCTAGGGCTGCTCCCAACACAGGGCCCTCCAGGGGTCCCTGCTGGGCTTTCACCCAGACCAACAAGATGCTGGCCTTTCTTTGCTGAACTCTGTCCTCTTCCTGACTGACAGCCCGCAGGGGTTCCCAAGAGAGCCGATGAGCGGTGGTTAAAAGATGCGCTTGCGTTTCAGGTAGGAGTCAGCATAGTGTCCCCCCAGCCCTTGAGAATGCTGACCCACATAACCGCCCTCTGGACTAGGCTCTGGAGATGGGATCAGCCGTGAGAACAGACGCTTCTGCCCTCCAACAGGAGTCTAAAGCAGATAAATAGATGGAGTCAGTAACGTCGTACACAGCCATCACCTGAATGGTAATCGCTTTTGGGAGCTCGAGCAGTGTACTTTGATAACATACAGGTGTCAGAAAGGCAGAATGATCAAAATCTCATACCTTTACTCCAGTCCCAGCTGCAGCGGAGAATAGACTGGAGTGAGACACAGGAGGCATTCCCACAGCCTGGTCAAACAAGACAATCATTACATTCCATATCAAAAAGAAGAAGAAAAAAAAAAAAACAAAAAACACAAAATTTGGTTAAGATCAAAACACTTAAGAGGATATGCCTTATTGCACATTACAACATGTGACTGTTCTAATCTGACCTCACAACTAAAATATCTAAAAAGTATACCCTTGGGGTAAAAACCAATTTACTGATTTACATAGTCCTTTGTCCTTAAAACAACCTTGTAACTCCATTATTGGCAGCTCAAGGTAAATCAATAGATTGTATCCAATATCAATAGAGAAGGAGCCAGTGTTTGATGATTTGGAAGATACTATAGTCCCCTCCTCCCTTTGGAATCAACAATGATATTTTTAGCAGCTGTGAACAGCGCAGGGAACGGGACAGCAGACTGTACCTTATTGAGCTGGGTTGACTGTAGGCTGCTAGGGGCTCCGAAGCTGAAGTAGGAGGAGCCAGGAGGGCTGGGGGGATAGCTGAATGGAGATGCTCTCTCACTGAAGCTTGAGTGCTATAGTGTTAAAAGGGTATACTTTAATCTTAACAGGCAATAGAAGTTAGCAAGCTAGCCAGTGTGATTTTTTTGGAATAACATTAATGCAGCCATTTGATAACCTTCATTCATTTTGTTATTTAAAGGGGAATTCCACTGATTGTTTTACTCAACTGATGTGAACAGTCATTCAGAGTGCCTGAGAAATGTGCCTTATATTAGTTGCCATTTGAGAATTTAACCTCAGAAAGTACAATATTTCAGATATAAAAATGGTACAGTGGAGTTTCGCCTGGTGCATTCAGACTAGTTTAGCAACACACTGAACAAAAGCTGTGTTTTATAGTACCCTGATCCAACACACTAGCCACAAGCTAATGCACTAGCCACAAAGACTGCCAAATAAAATTGCCATAATTGCATTGTAGGTATCACAACTCCTGACACTCATCCAAAACCTGTGCTACTGATGCAAAAACGTTGAGAAGTAGGTGGAATTCCCCTTTAACTAACCAGTAGTACACTGCCATGAAAGAAGACTATACCTGTGCCCCATAGGCCAAGAGCCCCATGCTGTCTAGAGCCTCCTGTTGCTCAAAAAGGTGACCAAGGGAGTCCTGCAGAAAGACCCGAAATCAATACCAAAAAAAAAATAAAAAAATAAAACACACAGTAACAAGCATGCAATGCATACTATAGCCCATATTTCATTTTTTGTCAGTGAAAGTTAAAGCAGTGCTCATGGTGTGTGAAATGAACAGCAACCATTTGCTCTGTTATCATTATTAACCGTCTTCCATCCCATGTTAAAGGGCTTTTGGAGAAAAAACTTTTCAGTTGCTGGTCTCTTCAGCTTTGTGTGTGAGGGGGAGGGACAGTTCATTAAACATATGGGGGATTTGCTTTATGTGTCTGATTATTAATTATTTCTAGACTTGAATAATCATGATACCTACAGATAATGTTCAGTTAAACACACTTTCTCTGTGTAAATTTTTAAATATCACATTATCTACCATGGTTTTCTGATCTCAACATGGCTTTAAAGTGGACTTAAGCTCATTTTCAGTGTTCATAATATTTTTGGGGTCTACCAGAACAGATTTACATGCTTCAATATTCCAAATTAATTCTTATACCATACACCTCCATTTTCCCCTCTTTCTAAAAATGTTCTGTTAGAGCTCCAGTGTCTTTAAGCCTGATGAGCTCAGCGTGCTCAGACTGGGTCAGCTCAGCCACTGTGTTCCGACTGCTACAAGTTCCACCCCTACACCACTGTGGCTATTCTTACAACGGCGTTGGTTTTGCTGTATAAGTTTAAGCCAGAGTCCGACGCTAAAAGTCAGGTAGAACAAGTTGGCAGATCCGATACACATTCGCAAGCTAGACTGGAGAAGGATGATAGAGTGGTTTTTACTTTGTTGCTCGTGTGAGGTCGTGCCAAGCTTGCCATTAGGTGGGCAATAAGGATTGAGATACAAGATTGCGTTATTTTATAACAAAGGGGCTGGAATTCCAACAAAGTGTTTCAGCCAGCTGAGAAGTGTTTTCTGTGGGAGAGAGTTACTCCCTCTGTCATGTACTTTGGGCTTTGTGACTTTGCAGACCGTTTACATACACAAAAAGCTATAACACACTAAAGAAAAGGGAAAAACTGGAAAAAGCATAATAGGTCCCCTTTAATTTAACATAGTAATGACAATTCAAAAGCGCTCAGAGGAGTCGCGAGCACTGGCATCGGTGTAGGTACCTTCATTAGAAACAAATATTTGGAAGATGCGGGACCAGTGTGCAGTGGTCCTAAAGGTGATAGTAGCTCAGCGACACCCACACACCCCCCCAGAACATGTTCCGATTTCAGCTTTCACTCAGGTCACTCAAGTTTACACTCTGATATCCTTTAAACGAGTGTCATTTTAGCAACAGTTGGCTGGAACCAAGCCTGCTGTGTGGTATGTTTAGCCTGCTAATTAAAACACTACAGTCCCAAACAACAGAACAGGTCTGATTTCGGCTTTGTCTCACTAGACTTTTGCTCTCTTTCTTATCAGCTTATCATCTAAAATTGTGTCAGCAGAGCACCACTTACTCAGAATCAAACCTAGCACTGTTTGTGTCTGTAGCCTGCTCTCTAAGCTAACGTTATGCTAGGCAATCAAGCTGCAGATTCAAACACCAAAAAACATGTTTAATTTCACTTTTCTGTCATTTCTGCACCAGACGCTTGACTTCACTCCCTCAGAAAATCAGTCATTATCATCTAAACTTGTGTCGGTGCTTTAGTTAGCCAGAATCTAATATGTTCTGTGTTGGACAGAGCTGTTATGCTAGCTTAGCTAATAGTTACTGCTAACCAGCGCCACTCCTAGTTCGCAGCACTGTTCATTTATAAGTTGTTAGATAGCCAGATATATTTAGCGTGTCATGTAATGCAGGACAACAAAACACCATTTGTTTGTCACTTAAGACACCCCGCCTACCCTGGTAATACCATATACTGCAGCAATATTTGGAGACTGTTTGACCGTAATAAAAAAGGGGATACTGCCCGACCCTACCCAGGAGCAAGACGCTGAATCACTGTGCTAAACTATGGCTGTCTAAAATGTACCCACTAACCTGGTGTAGCGATGGGAACTCGCGTGCGTAAGAATCCTGGCAGCGCAAGCTGTAATTGGAGTGAATACTCTGAAGAGGCCGCTGCGTAGATGTGCCACTTAACGTTGCCCTCTTCCTATACGGGTGGGGCCTGGAGCTGGCAGCTATACAGGCAGATGGGACATTCAGATTGTAGGACAGCACTTGAGCATTATATGGACAACAAAAAACACAAAAGGCAGATGACCCACCTGAGGATGGGAATATGCTAGGTGCATTCAGAAAAGGGTTTGAGGACACTCCAATCTCTTTAGGTGGATCTCCTAATATGGATGCCTTCTCCAACAGTGAGAGGAAAAAGAGAGGCGGCGGGGGGGGGATTAAAAAAAAAAACACTTCAAACCTTCATTCCATCATCACAGTCTGCAATCAACGGATTCTAACAAAACAGAAACCGGTTCAGACAACATGAAGTAACATCAAGTCAACAGTCCCATGTTCTACAATGGGCACTCTTCAGGAAACTACAGGTGTCAACGTTCCATTGTTCAGGAGAAACAGATACTGCCCAAGGTATCAACCAAGGTGAGCCATTGTCAAAATCATTCCCATGCACTGGAACATTTGTTCTCTGAAAATTCCCTTATTGCACCATGCTGTTTGTGGAATGAAAGAAAATAAATACATAATTTTGAGCTAACTAGTTGAATTTATACTTCTAAATTATGCTTAAACATAATGATCCAAATGCTGGACTTTTAATTAAATCAAATTCAAACATGAAACATGAGTCTTGGTTAGGAGACAGCCTACAGGCTAACAGCCTCTTCCACCAAAAGCATTTAGTATTTTGTACACCACAATCCAAAATTAGCTTGGCACCAACACTAGAAACCATATGGCAGCACTAGCAGAAATTAGTTTTATCTTAGTGGTGTTAATCGCTTATGAAACAAAATTACAATGTTTATTAAAACACTGCTATGTAACAATATAAGTAAATGTGACCAGCACATGGCTGTTTTTGAATAAAAAAAACAAAAACAAAAACAAAAAAAAAATATTCTATGAAATGACAGGAATATCCCAAAAAATTCCAGAAGCACATCATGGGTCTCACAAAACACCCCACAGAAGAGTTAGCTGGTTCTGTAACTAACTGCTTTAGAGTGGAACAAGCAAGGCACAGGGAAACAAGGATATATATATATTTTTTTTGAACCGAGTTAACTAGCTTAGTATCTTTAACTCTGAGGAACAAACATATGATCCAGACTTTATAGACAAAAATTAATTTTACATTATCTAACATGGAACTGAACGTAAGTGCATGAATTTTACGCTACTGGACCCTTTTGACTGGTATGCTCTAATTTATGGCCAACTTAAAAAGCTGTAAACAACGTGGCCACAAATTAGAGCTGGGCGATATGGCCAAAAATGTTATCACGATAAACAAAATTCATATCGTTCGATATTGATACATACCGCGATAAATGTCAAAACATTATTTCTTTCAAGTTTGAAGGCTGATTTTTGCTCCTGGGTGGTTAATTGTTTGTTAACTGTTTTAAACTATCCTTTATGGTCGGAACACGACAAACACAGTGGAACATTTCACAAATCTGTCATGGGAGAGTGGGAGAAAGTGTCTGGTAAGCTGTTTTTACCAGCTGGAAAAGCATGGCTATTTTTGTAATAGTCATAATTTAAGAAAGAAAACAGATTATTTTTAGCTGGTGACGAGCGCTCGGCTACCCTGCTACAAATGACATCACAGTATTCAGACACCAGCTGGCGACAACTGGATTTCTCTACACTATCGTAGTAGTTTAAGTGGTGAACCGCAAAATATCAACACCAGACAAACAGAGTCGTCCTTTTAGGTACGTTTAAACTGAAAGCGGTGCTTTTGTGTCTTGTTTGATCCACAGTATCATCAGTTCTCTGTGCTGTGTGAGTGACAGCGCGCTGCTTCAAGTTAGCCAGCTGCTAAAAACAGCTAGCCTGGAAAACTAGCGCTCCCCTGCTCTCCAATGCCTCACAGCTTCCTCAGGTTACTTTCTTTAAATGAGGGCTGTAATTTACATGAATTCACTTCTTTCTTTCACTTTCGTTGCTTGGGAATGCACTAATACTTAAATATGACTGTCCGGGGACTGTAACAGCACTGTAGTTGTGAGGATAATGATTTAACGCTGCTAAAGCTTGTTAGGACGTACGGAAAGAGGTGAGTTCACTGTAGGACAGTACAGTTACTCCACTGACCTCGTCACTCACACTCGGTCAAAGGAGAACAGCTCGCTGGTCGCTCCACTCAAACAGGGAATGTATAACTCCGCGTTTCAGCCGTTGCTAAAGACTCATCTTCCTCGTGGCCCCCTCCCTCTCTAATCATGTAGAAAAACTCGGAAGTGCTTCCTCTCCTGGCGACAGCAGAGTAGTGTCGTTTTCCTTGCAGTAGAAAACGCCAAGGCCTTCGCTGAACGTGGAAGTGTGAGAATGGTGTATTATATTGAATGTCGTATCGCTCTATCGAGGAAAAGTTATTTCGCGATAATTATCGTTATCGTTTTATCGCCCAGCCCTACCACAAATAAAAAAAAAAAAAGTAGAATTTCTTCCCTTTTGGGACTGCTCAGACATTTAACTTCAAAATATAATGCCAAATGTTCAGAACAGCAGCATATAAATCATCTCATGAGAAGAACTGATAACTAGGCGCTACAGCACATCTATGACTCCACACAGTTTACCTAAAATCAAAACTCCATTATCAGCAAAGATAGCTGTCAATAAGGGCAAGTGTCGCCTCATAAAATTTCCAGTGACTATGCTCATGCGCAAACTCCATCATCAGCAATGTGCAACACAGCAAGGTCGGTGTATGTGGCATCTGTGGTAATGTTCTGCATGAAAATGACTTGCCTGCACAGCAGACACTGTAACCTGTAAACTCTTTATTAAATTAGTTAGCAACAAACTAATAAAAGACTTTATTGGCAAAAGTGAAAAGAAAAGAAAAAAAAAAATGAAGAAAAATGAAAAATTAACAAGTCTCACCGCTGAAAGAGAGGACCCATCTCCCCCTAGCACACTCCCCAGAAGTGGCATGCTCAAACCCTGTAGTGCAGGAGAGGGGTTTGGGGGGAAGCTAACTGGTGTGTTTGGAGACTCTGGCTCCCTCCCTAGTGTCCGGCCCACAGACGGGGGCTTTATGGGACCTAGGGGCTCTGTTTGCAGGCTCAGGCCAGGACCCATGGCACCTAGATCAGATATACAAGACACAAAAGAATGATTCAGGGAAAAAAAAAAAAAATAAAATAATTCTACCTATCCCAGATCAGTTGGCAGAGGTATGCTTGGAGTCCAAACTTTGCTTCTTTAGTTTCGAACTGGAACGGTGAGGCTAACATTGGAAAACAAACACTAGAACTCAATTGTCAACCATATAGCCCAAAATTATGTCTGTAAAAAACAAAAATCACCCAAACTTCTTTCAACCCACCCAGACTGTATCCAGGACTTCATTAAGGTTAAACAGACTCCTCAATGTGGTTTAGGACACAGCCAACTTACTGTGAACTACAAAAATGGACAAAACTACAGGCAGCCACTTTAGACAAGGGCTGTATTCACAAACCACCTCAGAAATAGGAGTGCTGATCTAGAAGAAAACAAAAAAAAACAAAATAGCATTTGGACAATTATCATCGGTATGAACATATAAGATCCAAGATCACTTCTACGTTGTGAATACCAGCCCTGGTGTTGTCTGAAATGGCTGCACAAAGTGGTAAAGTTGTTCATTTCTATAGCTCATAGTTAATCATACTGTGCTCCAGTGGCAAACCACGACTAGAGCTAGGCCTTCAATTTGGGCCACAAAATGTCAAAACATTAATGGGGGTTCCATCACACCTTAAATAGTGTAGCAGTTACATTCTGGTGATTTAGGCATGGTATAGCAGTTAAATTCTGGCAAGTTTTAGGTGGGACAGAAAATTTGAAAAAGGCCATTCTAAATGAAACATTTGAAGCTTCTTTTTAAAAAAATAAATAAAAATTCAGGTTTTATTTGAAAGTTGTGACAGACATCAGCATATATTTTAACTTGTAGCCTTGTGGCAGTTTAACAGTTACTCTCATTAGACAGGGATGGTATAGACCTGCAACTGCCGTTTTCCGTTTCCAACAACCCACTGATCAGTCTGCCCTCGTATTGTCAGCAACACATCTAGGACTTCCAGGAAGCTTAGTGTGATGTTTTCACAAAAAACTGGTCCCAGCCATTGGAAATAAAACATGACTGGTTAATTCTATCAGCTCATATTTATGATAGTTTATCTAATGCGTTACAACTTTTGGTTAGGCCTTCAAGAGCTGACCAATAGAGAAGGTTTCTTAGCTGTATCAACCTAGACACCATGGAGAAAAGCAATTCTTGATTGGCCAATTTTCAAGAATTTAATCTTCGTTTTTATCCTGTACATAAAACAAGTAGTACTGTAATACTTGCAGAGTATAAATACAAGCATGATTCTACCAAATGAAATGAAGTAAAATGACATTTTTAGTTCCAAGAAATTATTAGGCCCTCTTTGGAGACCTAGAAGGACCTGTGGGTTCCCTTCTGCTGTGCTTATATTGACAAGTCTGCATGACTTTAATGAAGCCCTGGATGCAATCTGAGTAGGTTAAGAGAACTTTTGGGGATGCATTTTTACAGAAACTATTTGGGTGACTACTGGAGTTCTGGTGTTTGTTAGTAACGTTAGCCTCATAGCTCCAGGTCTAATCTAAAGAAGCAAAATTTGGACCTGTCTTTGCTGATCAACTACATTTGGGGCAAGTGGAGAGCTGGTTAATTTTTTTGCCAAACTATTTCTTTAACATCAGAGGCAAGTCAGGAGAATGAATAATGTTCATCAACTGATACAAGATCCAAAATATTCCAACATTTAATACCTTGGGGTAGTAGATTAGTCACACTGTGAGGTAGATCTCCCAGCATGTTAATACCTTGATGTAGAGGGAGAGGAGCGAGAGGATTTTCACCCAACAGTCCAGCCTGCTGAACAGAAACCACAGCATTAAGGGCTCTGAAACCTAACCCAATATGTGCAGCACAAAGTCAATGCTACAACACAACAAAGCAAACAAAGAAAATATTTCAGATCAGATTGAGGATGGGCATTTAGAAGAACTTTAACACCTTCATGGCTTCATAAGAGTGATCAATTTTAGTTTTAGAGAATACAAACAGATTGGTTGGTGTGTACAACTGCTTGTCCTGAAGCATGCAACAGGAAAGCTACAGGAAGTTTAGGTCTGTTGAGTTTTCCAGATTTTCCAGCCAAGTGAATTAATTTCAAGATAAACAGCCTAAAGAGAAAGAAATACCAACACCCTTTATTGCCCTTGTACATCCCCTTCTTTAAAGTCCTTTGGAGGTTTGGATTAACCACAATGCAATTATGGGCACGTCAACAATTTCACTTTTATAACAGGAAATGACCAACAACAAAATCAACTTTAATTACACACCCTGTCTCTGCTGTGATGGGACAACAAGCTACTGAGGATACACTGGGAAGATTTAGTATTTACATTACACATGTGCAGTGTAGACATAAATTGGCCTCTAATATCAGACCATAATGAATACACAGTATCTTTGTCTAGTTTTAGAAGTTATGAAAACTAACAATATTATGACTAAGTAACTTGAGTTTAATGTTTCTTTTTCCAACAATATCTCTGGTGTTGCACGTTTCATACTATTCAAAACAAGGACAAAAAAAATAAATAAATAAAAAAAAACATTGCCTTGAAGTCGTACGCACATGTCAGTCTTAAGACAATGCCACATTTACTGTTCTGCAGTTACTGGAGGGCTCCTTGTCCATGAAGACTTTAGCAGTCTCTTTGGAAGAATCAAACTATTCTTCGATACTACCTAACACACCACACCACACACTCAAAAGGGCCACTCACACAAAGTGGTAGACGGTTTTCTTTACTGTGCAGAATGTGTGCCCAAAGAAGAGGGTTTCCTAGAAGGGCTTGCTAGGAAGGGAGAATAGGAAGTGTTGAGTGAGAACTAGAGAGTAATGTTAAAGAATAATGAAGGTAACAGGAGGAACAAACAAAAGTAATGGGCTGGGGCATGAAATGCCACTCTGTACCTGCTGGACTTGGTTCTGAAGCAGCAGTTGCACCAGAGCTGCAGAGAGAGCTGGATTAGCTAAGAACGGCATTGCTGGGGCTGCACCAAGCAGACCTGAAAACAAGGACGAGTTCATCTCATCACTACACTACTTTGAACATATCCATACGCTACAGATGCATTAGTAGATGTGTTACCTTGTTTCTGCCCCTGGTTGAGAGGGTTCAGCAGCATCTTCAGGGTGGCAGGATTGCTCAAGCCAGAAAGGATCTGCATGGCATTGGGCTCAGGGAGGAGACCCTTTCCCCTGTTTAAAGCCTGTGGAGAGAGATATGGTGGAGGGCAGTCAATGACAGACAAATTCCATTAATTCGGGACTGATTTTGCACACAAAAGGGAAAGTACCATAGTCTGGGCAGCAATAAGAGCTGCCAGCATACTCCTGCCTGGTGGCCCTGGGGCACAGAAGGAGACACGAATGTGGGTTCCCCCTAGAAGCTTTCCATCTGTTAATCGTTGGACCTCTTCAGCCATCTCTGGGGTTGAGTACTCCAAAACAGCAAACCGCCGGAAACTGCCATCTTGGCCCTGAGCAAGCTATTATTTGGGGGAAGAGAAAACACAATTGAGCACAATATTTTAAATGGCGAGTGTCACTTCATCCATAAAGGAATCAGCCATCCCACTTCTAGAAATTTCTACCCCTTTCCTCCTGCCTTACTGATCTGAAGGGTTTTAGCTGATCCAGATCACTTTGCTAAGCTGAGCCAAGTTTATTGCCAATTCCCACGATCACTCACAGCTCAGTTGGTGAAAGATCATTCTCATTTAGCTCCTAAATCCTAAGCTTTGGAAACAGCATTCTAGAGAATTAGTAATGCAAGCTCAAGGGTTTTTATTTTATTATTTTTAAAACACATCCAGATTTAAAAGTTATTTATTTAGGCCAAGATGCCTAGATGTACTGTGGCTCATTTTCATGTTTTAAACTGTAAAAGACCACAGCCTTTAATTTCCAATGCTTTCTTTATATTCCCTTGTTAAAGCAATTGGATATATTTTGATGACTTTATACATAAAACCCTTATTATTATTATTATTTATTATAGACTTAAGTCAATGCTACAAAATCAGACATGTACAAAGTGAAAAAGTAACAGCCCAGGTAAGGCCAAATTAAAAGGCAAGTGAAAAATAAAGGAAACTCATTAAATGTCATGTAGTTTCCCCTAAACGACCCAAAAGCCCTCCTATTCAGATCTCTCTCCACTCACAGACTAGTAATTTACAGAAGTGTTTCCACAAAAGTGACTCAAATCTGACATTTTGGTGGTGCATTAACTTAGAGCTTAGTCAGTTAAGCAGCATAAACAGACCAGCACGATTATATACACACACACTGAGAGCACTGTTTGTTGCTGATTGCTTTACACCAAGTCCACCATCCTTAAAAGGCCAATACAACACTAAGAAAGGGACGAAACCCAGTGGGGACTAGAGACTTAAGATTCAGTAAAGAGAAATGAAGCAGCTCTAATAACCCTATATAGAGAGTTAAAAGTGGAAAAAAGGTTCCACTCAAAACATACCACGGCTGCACACCCACAAAAACACATACGTATGTACCCATGTATGTGAGGTAGTGTTTTAACATGAAAAAGCAAGCTGCTCTTTCCCATTCCAGAAAGGCCCATGGGCCAGAGGCCTGCTGACTGACAGCACCTGGCTCAGTCAGATGGTCATCACCACGGAAACCATCAATGCTCAATGCTAACTGAAAAGCAGGGCAAAGGTGAGGGGCCTAGAAATAAAAAATTACAGGGTCATGTGCCACACCTGTGCCCTCAGACAAAGGGCAAACTAACTTCTGCACTTCTTAAAAAACAAGAGTAGAAACTAGAAACCATTGGAACACGTCAAATGGAGTTATTTAACAAAGGACAAAATATATTAGAAAGGTTAATAGATTTCATATCAAAACAGCAATTTGAAAGAGTGCCACTTTTAATCTGCAAGAGATGCAATTTCAACCAAAGCCTACACTACCTACAATATTGTGTTACCAAGTTTTAAGTGAAGAAAGCTCAACGTTATTAGTTGGATTATGATCAGATTGTAAATGAATTACACCAATCAGAAGCAACCAAATGTGTGTGCTGTGAGACAGCATAATCTCAACCAACTGGCTATTCAGCACACTGCATTTAGCTTAAGGTTTAAACGAACAAATAAATAAATAAATAAATAAATAAATAAATGAAAAAAAAAAAACCTTGGCAGCCTCAGACCTTACTTTACAGAAAATAATCATATTACATAGTTAAAATGAATTAATACCTACCAAATGTCACATCACCCAACATGTTATAACATTCAGTTTTGTGCATGTGTGGGAATACTACTGTGTTACCAAGCTTTGCATGAAATCAATAAAAGAGCAACAGGTTTTTAAACCAACAGGGAATGAGGTTTACCATTACTAGGGGGCAGTTACTTTGGCAATTCAGCAAAGCAGGGCAGGCACCATTCCTTGAATAAAACAATTACTCCATTAAAAAAAACCAAAAAAAAAAAACAATAAAAATCTATTAAATTCTACATTGAAACCCATGATAATTTTAACAATACTTATGATGCCTGCCATTCATTATGAATGAATCCACATTTAGCAGGCGCAACAGCATTCCTCATTAACGCTCTATTTAAAATATCTAATGTCTTTTTTGGACCAACTGTTTAACATGGAGGGATGTCTCCCACTCTGCAAATGTGCAGGCCCTTTCGCCTAAAGCTTTCTTCACATGATACAGCAGAAAGCACCGCAAGATGTCGCAAGACTAGTAAGACTAAAATATAAATCACTGGCATGCCAGTAAACATAGTAATTAAAAATATATAGGATGTAGGATGTCTATAAAGCAAAATGTGTATATGAAGAAAAAGACCTCATTGTCAAGGCCAGGGAAGCCCAAACTTTGTCTTGGGGTGCCTAATTGCAATAAAAAAAACAATTTGATGCTTAATTGGTCAATTAAGCAAACAATTGTTAGTTTCAGGTCCACATAAAAAGGTTAGCAGGACAGGCATACTGAAGAAACACGAACCTGACAGAAGATTGGAGCAGGCGTGTCGGCCAGGGCGTTGCGAAGGTCCTGAGCAGTGAGGAGGCTTTGAGGTAGGCGGTCCACACAGAGGCAACGTGAGTGCAGCATGGGGTAGGTGAGCGAGCCAACTTCCGTCCAATGCACGTACAGCATGCGCGAGCCAAGCTGCTTCCCCAGCAGTTCCGATTTGGCTCGGGCCGCCGAGTCCTTCTTCATGTACTCCACAAAGCCATAGCCCTTGGAGTGGCCCGTAGTGGCGCTGTGCACCAAGAAACAGCGCTCAAGGTTTCCAAAGGGCCGGACCAGCTCCTCAAACTGCTGCTGTGTAAAGGCCCTGGGTAGGTTGGCAATGCAGAGCAAAGCATCTGTGGGCTGCAGCTGCACAGAGATCTCCCGATCACGCAGAACATACTGGTGGAACTCTTTGATCGCACACTGGGCCTGCTCGCCATTTAGCAGTGTGACAAAGGCTGAAAGAAATCATAAGCTGCAGCTGAGCAACAGAACAGATGAGCAAAACCTGATCATATGAGCCTTAGAGACAAAGTGTTATCCAAAAATGCGGCAAATTAGGGGCAGCGATACTGCAAAACATAGTATCGTGATACTCAGTTTTACAATAAATAGTTTTTCCTGAAGTTTGATAAGTTGGGACAGAGAGGGGACAAAAAAAACAAAAACCACACACACACACCAACAGTTTGACATTAAAAAATTGCTAAGTAGTTTTTTGCCCAATGTTTTAAACTAAATTCAGATAAACAGGTCAGAGTTACACATGCTGCTTGTCATTGTTAAGTACTGACAATACCCATAAGTTCACTAAAAAAAAAAAAAATGAATTTGTATCATACTGCCTAACCTCCTAAATGACCTGATCATTCAGTAGTTGTTCTTTCAATTACAAAAAGTTTCCTTTTTGCAGTTATTCATATTAACTATAAAAGAAAACTGTCAAAAATGACAAAATGACATTCCTTTTAATGACTGTGTGAAACCATGTCTTGTGCCTTTAGCCAAGTGGTTTTTCACAATGGCAAATGTATATAGGGTAATGTGGAGGTACACTAAACTGTATAACAGCAGCTGTGACTGCTGTTAGGCTGTAGTGTTCCATAAAACAAAAATAAGTGGACTTTTGTTATAAATAACATCACTAACTTTCACTGCAAGTAGTCTCTGAGCACACATAACGTGATGCTGTTAGAGGGTCAACGCAGAAGGAAACAGAGTCAAGCATTAATTTATGCAACACTGTTTCTAAACAAAATAATAATAATAATAATAATAATAATAATAATAATAATAATAATAAACAATAATGTTAAAATCATTTAAACCTTATATTTAATTGAAAATAGTACACAGACAAAATATCAAATGTTAAGACAGAAATTGTTATGAAAAATAAATACTCATTTTAAACTTGATGCCAGCAACAAGTTTCAAAGTTGGGACAGGGGCATGTTTACCACTGTGTTGCATCACCTCTTTCAACAACACTCTATAAGCGTTTGGGAAAGGAGGAGACCAACTGCTGTAGTTCTGAAAGTGAAATGCTTTCCTATTCTTGCTTGATACAGGATTTCAGCTGCTCAACAGTTTGGTTTTCCTTGGTCGTATTTTTGTTTCATAATGCACCAAATGTCTCCAAAGGGTGACAGGTCTGGACTGCAGGCAGGCCAGTTTAGCATCCAGACTTTTTACTACAGAGCCATGCTGTTTTGGCATTGCCTTGCTGAAATAAAAAAGGCCTTCACCGAAAAAGATGTCTGGATGGCAGCATATGTTGCTCCAAAACCTGTATATATCGTTCAGCGTTAATGGTGCCTACACAGATGTGCAAGTCACAAATGCTATGTGTACTAACGCACCCCCCCAATACCATCACAGATGCTGGCTTTTGAAATGATAAGCAGGATGATCCCTTTCCTCTTTAACCTGGGGGACACGGTTCTTGATTTCCAAAAAGAATTTTAATTTTTGATTCGCCAGACCTCAGGACATTTTTCCATTTCGCATCAGTCCATCTTAAACAAAATTATGTCTGTTTTTAAGGCAGTGCCACCTGAGGGCCCGAAGATCAAAGCTAGCCAATATTAGTTTTTGGCCTTGTCCTTGGCATACAGATTACTCCAGATTTTCTGAATCTTTTAATGACATTATGTATGATAGATGATAAAATCCCCAGGTTTTTGCTATTTTACACTGAGAAACATTGTTCTTGAATTATTCTTGCACTTTTCACCCAATCTTCCAAAGTAGTGAATCCCTTCCCATCTTTAGTTCTAACGGAACCTCTCCATGATGCCCTTTTTATACCCAAACATGTTAGTGATTTGTTGACGATTAACCCAATTAGTTGTGTGATGTTCCACCAGGTATTTTAGCATTAAACAACTTTTACCAGACTTTTGTTGCCCCTGTCCCAACTTTGACACCAAATTCACTGGCACCAAATTCAAAATGGGCAAATATTTTTAAGTGTTCTGTTTCAACATTTAATATGTTGTCTTTGTACAACTAAATTTAGGGTTTAAATGATTCACTTCATCGAATTCTGTGTTTATTTACAGTTTGCACCCTGTCCCAACTTTTTTGGAAATGAGGTTGTAAATTAATAATAGCTTAATAAGTCAATTAAAAAAAAACAAGAGACTTACAGAATAAAAAAAAGGTAAAGGGTGGTGAATTTTAGCTACTGCTTTACACCAAACTGCCCACTCAGCTCAAGTATTGTGGTAAGCAAAGAACATACCTGTTCCTTTGTATTTGTCAACAAAGCAGTACTTCAGATCATAGTTGCTTAACAGCTCATGCACTTCCTGAAAAGAATAAAAAAAAAAATAACAAAAAAAAGGTAAAAAAAATAGGGTTAGAAAATGTTTAAACTGCATTTGCTTCCAAATTACCAAGAGCAGTGCAGTTCAGGCTGTGTGGGACACACAGCTCATTTCAGCATTATGGAAGCCTATTCCTGCCAGGTAGGGGAAGAATCGAAACGATACCTTATTGTCTCAAATCACTGACATAATATCTTAAAATAAATACTTACTTCAAGATATAATAATGAGTTAAATTTCAATAAAGGTAAAGTCACCGAGTTAAAAAAAAAAAATTCATTTCAACAAAGTGCATCAATACTATGGGAAAATAATTATTTCAAAGTATCATGTCAAAATTTGGACAGAGTACTGCCATAAACATTGAGAGAACAGAACAGTGAGGTGATTCTCTTTTCTACCTGGCAGGAATTGACTTCCATACGTCACACCTACTACAGACTATAGGAAAGGAAAAAAAGCCCAGTTATTTCACTCACACGCACGCACACACACACACACACACACACACACACACACACACACACACACACACACACAAAAAGACAGTTCAATAGTTCTTTAGTAAATGGAAGCGTTCTATTTGTTCTATGAGTTCTGGACAGAACCATTTCAAGCTTAAATGGTTCTTTGCTTGGTGAAAAGGTTTTTCAGATTGATGGAGAATGTGTTGTACGTGGTTCTACACAGAACCTTTTTTCAAATTATTCTATATAACACTGAAAAAGGTTCTTCTATTGTTACGATATCAGGCTTGTAACAACAGAAGAAACCTTTAGCGCTATATAGAACTATTTTCAAAAAGGTTCTACACAAAACCATTTACAACACTTTTTACCAGTGTACACCCAGCAAACAGGTAACAAGCGGGCCTGTCAGCGATGAAAGATTTGCTAAGGTAAAATGCTTAAAAGCTTCCTACGCGTTACCACAATGCCGTCGAGCACTTTCTTTGTAGTGTAGCTGAAAACAAATCGGTTTTGTCAAAGTGCCTTCGACCTTTTGTCGTCCCCCCTGCTCCCATTCCCATCTCCAACTCCCAAAAGCGCGCTCCCACAATGCCGCGCGCGCACCACCGTTCCCCGCGAATCAAGCACTTTCCTAAAATAATGTGTTATCACCGCTCAGACTACATAAACGGAGAGAGTCCTTTACCGCCTCGTATCACGGTGAGCACACTTTCAAAGACGGGATTAGTTAAACCTAAAGTCGGTTTAACATGGTAATTCACTCACGGGCTGCATTTCGCTGACGCTGATTCATGGCAACAAACTAAAGAGCAGCTCGACCAGCCACTTCACTGCTAACAGTTCCCCACTGACTTTAACGCCAGCCAGCTGAAGAGTGTGTTTCACAATATGTGGCCAGTTCGAAATAATAACAACAACGTCACACGAAGCACATTACATGTTTTGATAAATAATGAACAACTATCTCGAGCGAAGTGCTGAGACTCGCCGAGCACGCCAGATGGGTGGATGGCTTCAGTGCGCAGCGTTAAACTAGCTCGGTCAGTTAACTTCCCACCTGAGGGGAACCTCGCAACAGTACAACTGAAACACCACACATTCACACGCCCAGTCGAGTCAGTTAACGTTAGCTAATAAAGTTACAAATTAGTCTAACATGTGAAAGACCTGCTCAACGACAGCAGCAGCAGAGCCCCAACCTGGTGAGGGCGCTTCAGTCAAACTATCGGGGCTAACCGGGTTAGCCTACGTTAACCCGTTAAGCTCAGCTGGTCCGCTCCACACGAGGCCAACACATCCAAACAACTGGCCCGGGTGGACTCTCCCTGTTTTAGGATATGATGGACAAGAATAAGTAGCTGTAATTAGTTTTGTTTGCGACGCTATTCCACCCAGCACATCACTGTCACCGTACACTGCACCGCTAGCTAGCGCAGTGAAAGTGAATGTGCTTACACACTCCGGCAAACACAGTTGGCTTAGCCCAGCAAGTTTCCCCTCTCTATCCATCCGTCCCATTGTGAGATGCTAGCTAACGTTAGCCAACTCACCCCCTTCTACACCTTGTTTTCTAACTAGATGAACAAGGCAAAAGTTCTTCTAATTTGTTAGCTAGCCAACTACAGATACTTGCCTGATTGCTCACATCGGCGGGGAGGTTCTTAATAATGATTTTGCGGCGATTGTAAAACTCTCTTCGAGTCCTTTCCAAACGATTAGCAATTTCTTCGGGGCTGAGAGTTGTCAGTTCATCGTCGACCCTCCGAGGACATTCGTTGCCCGCGGACGAGTCTTCATCGTGGCGATCTGCTTCGGTATCTCTGCTTTCCTCAGCAGCCCAGTTCTCCGGTTTGGCTTGATCATAATGCTCGTAGAATGGACGGGTAGTGAAACTGGCACCAGCATAGTTCTTTTCGTCTCTGGCAGCTCTGCTAACGGACACGGCGGCCGCCATGGCTTCGTGTGGAAGTTTCCTCGCTCGGAGTTTCTCCGTTTGCTTTGGGCAGTTTAAACAATACACACACAGGGCAAACTCGGCCGCTCATTGGCCGAGAAGAGAATGCGTATCTCCTCACAGCGTTGGGGGCGGGGCCAACGTGTCACATGACCATTTTAAATCGATAACACGCAGGGCTGCCATGAGTCGATTTGTAATAAAATGTTATAGTGAGGCAATAAAGGACTGTAACCATAATACCATAATAGTTTACTAACAGGTGCAACGTCATTACTTCTGTGTATACTACAAAATGATTTAGTAACTGGGTTACTACGGCGATTGAAATAAACGCGAGGTAAATAAAGGTTTCTGGTTCAGCCTTAGTTTTTCTTTAACAGTTACGTGATTAGGCTTCAGTCCTTGACAACATTAGATCCATTAAAGAAGCACGATTTACAAGTACCATTTCCTTAAAGTCGCATTTATGGGAGTCATATGATAAAAAGGATTTTGGCAAACCATGAACCTCTTTTAAATCCGCATTCTATAAATTTAAACCATAGTTAAGAGGATCACAATATTTAAAAATAATGACTAAATAAAAATTGATATAGGTACCAGTTACATAAAATGTGGTTATTTAATTAGTGAGTTCATGTTAGAGCCTAATACTTACACTTCATGGACTACTGGTAACTTCTATAGAGACAAACTGAGGGATCAAAAAAATACCAGACTGAGCAATGACCTTTATTTAAGGCATCGTTTTTGAACGGAGCTGAAGATTTTTAGCAAACTGACAAGAACATTCAAAAGCAATCAAATGCAGTGCTAGTATTTTTTTCCACTGTAATGGTATGATGTTAGTCATCCCAGACATGACTAGGGGAGTGTTTGATAATTCTGTTAAACTGGTTTCCTCAGGAGGCTATAATAGAGGCATAGGAGACATGAGCATTAGGCTTTTAGGTTTCAAAATTTTAGTTTTCAAACTGCCAAGGTGGCACTTGTACAGAATGTGTACTTTGAGCATTCTAAGTGTATAAAATTGTTTTTGAAAGAAGAAATTTTACTTAAAATAAACAGGACATGGTTCTCCAGTGAACTGGACAACAACGTGTTAGATGAAAACAGTTCTCTCACCACTACCAGAACAAAATGGCATAAAAAAAAACAATCGGTAGGTATTTATTTCATATGTATGTGATACGACATGAATCATATAACTCTGAGCTTTTGCAGTTTTGAAATACATATTTTAATTGATGCCCTCTATTCCTCCGTTTAGGACTGTGTTTCCTGAAAACATTGTTGAGCAAGCACCGTGAAAAGCAGGGAGAGAGGGTTAAAAATGATAGTCTCTCTTTCATTTCACTATGGTAAGTGTTCAGCGACGCTTTTGGGAAACACACCCCAGGCTTGTTTTACCAAATCACTAAATACATTCTTATAAGAAGTGCCTGGGGTGCTCATGGGCATCTCACTACAGCTAAAGTTGTTTATTGTTCATTAAGAGATGATGATACACACATTTTTACAAAAGAAGAAAATAAATACAATTAAAAAATATTCAGGGACAGTTTAAAGATTCACAGAACAATTCTGAGTTTCTAACTAACATAAGGTGCAGCTTGGCAAAACAGTCTCAACTATTAAGCCCTTACAGGAAAAAGTTACTGACTTTGGTTTACATTTGTTGGGATTTAATTATTGATCCAATCTGTGACCACATATTAAAAAAAGAAACGAACAAAACAGAAAAGAAAGAAAGCAAAACAAATTCAGTATGACATTTAAGGCAGGTCTGGGAAATGAACAAATGAACTTGCAAGATAAAACAAAACTGCATAAAAAAAATCTCTATTTACAACACATGTAGTCACATTGAGACACGAACAAGGTTCTGTCACTGAACAGACTTTGGTTAATTGGTTTAAAGCAAAAGTGTTGACTTAAAGAGCACCTAAGGAGCAGAGTGGCTTAATTTGTTATTATAACAATGAAGCAACATCTGTTCTATAAGCAATGCTAACAACAGGGTCGCGTCATCAGTACAGAGTGTTGTGGTTATTCAGTGCAAACCTGGCAAATGTCAGAAAAGTGGTCAGCGATGGTTAATCTGAGCAAGCCGAACGATAGGCTGTTGCTCATATGTCCGGCGAATATCCTCCAAAGACTCAGCAAGGGACTTGAATGTTGGACGTTGGGCTGGCGCAAAATCCCAGCATTGTTCCATTAACATGTACACCTATAATTTTGGCAGGATATCTAATCAGTACAGTGTGCAAAAAAGTGTAGATCTGAATGTGAAATGGAATGTGTTTTCAGAATTTTACTCTACCTCATGTGGGCAGTCCCGGGGGCAGGGCAAACGCCTGTGTTTCTCCAGGAGGTTAATCAGTTTCATCACAGTCATCTGACCTTGCACCATCCCCATCATCTCAACATATTTCTATTGAAAGTGCAAGCAGGTAAACATTCATTACTCTGTTCAATATACTGTATGCTCTACACATCTACTCAATTAAACAGAATAATAGAACAGCCATTAGGTTTGTGAAACGTGAGAGGATTGAGGTAGGCAAAGGTCTCTCACCGTAGGTGGACTCTGACGATGGTCACAGCGTGTCAAAATCTCATAGAGCGTCACACCAAAAGACCAGACATCAGAGGAAAAGGAAAACTTACTTTCCTTCAGGCACTCTATGGCATACCTGAAAAGTTAAAAAAAAAACACTAGGTATAACCAACATTTCTTTTGGTTCTTTCTTCATTTAACAAACCTGCTGCTAATGAGACAAAAAGTCTATTTTCCAAGAATTGACAAGATTACTTGAAAGTAGACCATCTCTATCACCAACCATCACTTAGAGCCCTTTCATTATAATGTCTTTTCTGGGCTGTTCAAACTGCAGTTAGCATGCCTTTGTTATAAAGAAATTTCAGAATAGCTTTTCTGCATTATGATCTTAATTTCCTCACAATAAATCTGTTTTATTAATATAGATAAATATCAATGTTGTTGTATTCTGAATCAAACGTTCTTGTGATGATCCACTCAATCTGTTCACCAAAACTAACCAGAACACAGGACTGTCACCATCCTCCCGTACACGATAGTAGATCTCCCCCTCAGGAATGTACTTTGTCAGTCCAAAGTCACCAATTTTGACCACACCGTCATTCTCTACGAGAACGTTACGAGCAGCCAAATCTCGATGGATGTATCTTTTTGAGTGCAAATAATCCATTCCCTATCATTAAAAAAATGGTAGTACTGTTTACATGATGACTATGTAATTCATTTCATAAGTTACTTCAGTAAGGGAGACATGAATTACTTATTTGTTTGATTTGTTTGATTATATTTTGATGATTATATTTGTCAATTAATTAGTGTTTAATCTGTCTAACTGACCTGGCAGATTTGTTGGGCAAAGAGCAGATTCTGAGCAACTCCCAGGCGGTGTTTGGGCAGGTACTCTCGAAGGCTGCCCAGTGGAAGATACTCCATGATCAGCTGAACCACCTGCCCACCTGTAATACCATACAGACATGTATCATTACACAAACACTTATCATCTGGCAGGTAGATGGTAGCGATGTAGCCAATGAGCTCCATTACAACACCACTCACCCAGTTCAGTACAGCAACCCTTGTACTTGACAATGTTGTTATGATACAGCGATTTTAGAATTTCAATCTCCTTCATCCAGGAATCATGAAGATGATTGCCTCCCTCTTGTTTGAGGGTTTTCACTGCCACATACTCTCCAGTGCCATCATTAGCGGGGTCATACACATACAGCATGACTTTCCCAAAATGACCCTGAAGACAGAGCACCAGAGAGTTAAAAGAAAAAATAAAGTGCAAAGCAAAAGTATTGAATACACTTTCAGACAGTAGCATCCAACCTCTCCCAAGTCTCTGATCTTCTTCAGGTGACGTTTAAGGAAAATACTGGGATCTCTGTCCGGAAGTGCCTCACAGTCCGAAGAAATGTCCGGGTCTGTTATTAGTAAGCAAAAACATCACATTACCAGTTTTTGAACAAAGAATGTTAGGCCTTATTTAATTGAGGATCGAGCTAATTCAGTTTAAGCCGGGTCAAAAACAACCACTGGAAATTATGCAATGCAATGCAATGTAAAAAAGAAGACCCACTCTTTAGCTGTATCTCTGTCAGCTCTCGCAGAATGGTCCTGAAGGATGGTCTGGCTGCAGGGTCATAAGTCAGGCACATACTTATGAAGCTCGCCAGCTCCTGAGACGAAGGCACTGCCAAGCGACTCTGGGTCTCATAGAAACGCTCTTTCTGTTAATGACAAATTGTTTACAGTAGGGTTATATACGTTCACATAACACAGGCAGATGGTATGTAAAGCATATGAATAGTGTACCTCTGGTAAAGTACTGCCACTCATGGCTAGATCTCCGTTGTTGCAGATTTCAAGCAGCGTGGCTCCAAAGCTCCATTTATCCGCCGCGCTGCCTATTATAGCCCCACAGGGCACACACTCCGGTGCAATCCATGGAATGCGCTCTACCCGCTCTACAGGTACAACAGAGAAAACAGAGAGAGAGTGAGAGAGAGAGAGCGAGAGAGAGAGAGAAAAACACTCACTCGACCCTCTGATAAAACAGGTCAGATGCCTCCCACGCTACATCAGTCAATGCAACATTATTAAATGTGCAAGACAGACGGAAGTGAACGCCACCATCAGGAAGTGGTTAGCATTTGGCTTCCTGTTCCACCATCAACTATAAAAAATGAAAAGCAATCTGATGAAGTAAACAGAGTGAAAAAATGAAAGCAGGGTAACTGGATAGTCATGTCTCAGCTAGAAAAGGAGACCAAATCAGAAAGCTCCTCAAACCAGTAAGGATTTCATGATGGTCCATTTTACCAGATTATCATATTGCCTTAGAAGAGTCTTGACTTGGTTTCACTTGGCCAGTTAATTAGGAAATCCTACTTTGTTAAATCCGGTTTACTACAGAAAATAATAAAGGTGTTTGACTGATGTCCTGTACCTCCACGTGAGAGGGCAGTGAGAGCTATGCCCGGGTCACTCAGCTTCACAAATGGAAACGTTCCCTCTTCAAGACCCCTGCGTGCGACTAGAATATTCTTTGCACAGACATTTCCATGAACCAAGCGCTTTGTTTCCTGCAAGGGAAAAAATATAGTAAATACTAAAGTAATATACTGTAAATATGCCATGCTATAACTATTAAGGAGGGCATTTCAGATTTTGCAAAGCAGATACAGCAGATAGACACTGAATTCAGCAGAATTATATTTGATCTGATAACTACTGAAGAGCTTACAAGATAGCAAAGAGCACTGGCCAGTTGTTTTGCCACAGTAAACTTCCACTGAGGAGTCACACGGGCTTTTTCTTTATGCAGGAAGACATCTAAAGGGCCGAACTCAACAAACTCCTCCACCATGATGTCTGTCCAGAGAAAAAAAAGCAAAATTTGTAAATGCAATTTGAACAGAATTAAATTTGGGGTGCTGTTCTACAGGTATGGGACAATTTGATATTGTCACAAAAGGTACACCTTGTGAATTGAGAAGCCTCATCTACAGTGCTACAAAGTTACTAAGAGAATGGGGGGAATAAAGCAGGTACATTCAGGTTTATGCTGGAAAAATGGCCTAGGCAAAAGAGGAATCCCTAAAAGGGCAGGTCACTCACTCTCAGATCCCTTGACTGAAACACCATGCACAAAAACCAGATGACAGTGAGACACCTGACTCATAAGGCTAGCTGTCTCGAAGAATGCCTGCAGGAGAAGTTAACAGAAAATAGTTAATAGAAAACTTATGATTCTTTAAAGTTAAATGACCACATTTCTGTGCCTTATCAGGCACTGACAAGGAAACAGTCCTCACCAGAGCTATGTCCTTGTGGCTCTGGTCCAGGATCTTGAGAACCACACGGATGCCTTTGCTATTTGTGTGGTTGTTGTTCCATTCGTCCTCATCTTCAGCTCCACCACGTACCATCAAACGACCCGAGTAGATGTTGGTCCTTGTGCCACGGCCCAAGTGCTGCTCCTAAGAAAGAAAACACAACATGGTCTAAAACACTATATAAAAAAAATTATGCCGTCTTATCCACAAAGTGATGGTGTGGCTGTGGGTTTTAATTCCAACAAAACAAGCGCTTGTTGAAGACTGAGACCAACTGTGGAATGGGGTGTGCTCCTGCTTCACTGGAATGAAAACCTGCAGCCACACCAGCCCTATTCTGATAAAACTGGACACCCCTACCATAGTGTATCAAAAAGAGATCTGTAAAAGTGGTATGTGATAAATATGAGTGTGTTTTGAAGCATTAAGGGGTCAGGCAATTCAATCAAGATAGGCAAGTGATGCTTAGTGAGGCTAACCTGTGTTATTTCTTTGTCTTTAATCTGATGGAACCTGAGTTGACACAGGTTGAGGGTTTCTGACACAGGTCTGGCATTGCTGTTCATGCTCTGTCTCATGACCAGTAGGTTAGACAATTCTGTAATGCAAGCACACTGGGATAAATAATAGCAAGATAATAAACAAAAGTAGGGGGAAAGGGTACAGACATAAACACTTCTATCTGGAAATGTTCCTTTATCAGGAACGTATTTTGCAGAAAGACAGTAACACTACTATACAACACCTGCAGGTCTGGGCAGGCAGCACTTCTTGATTGTGAAGCAGTCTTGGCCAGACTTGAGCACAAAGGTCTTCAGGCTATCTGTGAGCTCCTTGACACTGGAGAACTCTTTCTCCCAACCCTCAAGTGTAAACATTGAGCCTTTTTGCATGATTTTGAACTGCTTATGTGTTGCATTGTATCCATCCTACAATCACAAACATGCCCATAAACACTTACAAACCATTTTACACAAATACTTAACACATCTGTAACAGCTATTTGTGTTAAATAGAAGAAGAAGAAGAAGAAGAAGAAGAAATATAGAGCTTTTCTCATGCCCAAAGTCACTTTGCCAAAGCATCATAAACATATAATCACATATAAAAAAACATCAACAACAATAACAACTGGAGAAAATGAGAGAGACAGTATTAACTGGAGTGAGGAGCAGAATGAAAATATTGAGAAAAGAGGTAAATTTTAAGATCTAAATTAGGAGAGCTCTAAATTAGGAGAGTGAAGAGCAAAGAGTCAAAGCCATGACACTGAAAGATCTGACCCCAGCAGTGACTAATCTGAATTTTAGGACAGACAGGAGTCCAGTGTCAGAACATATATTTGGGCAAGACAGTAGGGATGTGGGAAAGCGGCTAAATGGAGGGGTACAAAACCACGTAGAGATTGTCCATTTAGCAAGATGAGTTTAAACTGGAAGCTTAGTGGGACTGTTAGCCAGTGAGAGAGAATTCTAGCAGCTGTATTTTGAACATACTGGTTTTGTCTGGAACACAAATGAAAAGGGAGTTGCAGTATTTCAAATGTATGTGTTTATCCAACGTCTAAGATCCTAAATACAGGATATTAGGGCAAAGGGTTGCCAGGGTAGTGGCAGCTTTGGTGCTCATATTAATCTGAGCAGTGAAAATGAAAACCATGTCAGCAAATAATCTGACCGAGAGGAAACATGTAGGATGAACAGGAGAGGGCCCAGGACTGATCCCTGAGGAACCCTTTCTGTAATTAAGTCTGAATGTGTATGCAGCACATACATGTTTATTCATCACACATTACATTCTTCGAGGTTTCAAAGACAATGCAAGGCAATGTTAACAATGTTAATTTTAACCAGTGATTAACCTATCAGAAAACTATGTTTAGATGTTTAAAAAAAAAAAACAATGTTTAAACTGTCTCTTTCCAATATTTTGGATGTTTTTTAGGGTTGCAAGGAGTAGGATAAACAGTACCTGAGCCCTACTCAAAACCGCTAGTATAATGCGATGGTAGTCAAGAACACTCCAGCGAAGTATGTATGCGCCTTCTTCCATTGCTTCTTTCTTCAGTTTGTGTAGCACAAACTCGTCGCTAAAAAGAAAGACATATGCACTTCAGCACCATATACGAGTATGCGTCATGTTTCTCATATTGCATGTGTAATGGACACGTACAGTATGGGGCCATGAAGACCATTCGCCTCACTAAGAACCACTCTTGGTGGTGCTACCTCATGGCAGAGGTAGTGATGTGCGTCTGCGGTCAGGCGGAAGTACCCATCGAGCAGAGAGACCAGAGAGCGAGCTTCAAGGCTGGACCTCAAACGCAGGTCCTGCAATACAATATGGTCATATCCCACATTGAGATTTCAAAAGAAAAATTTTAGTTTTCTCTACTCTATGTCAAGATTTTGAAACAAGCATTTCAGGGAGAAGTGCATTAAGCATTTGCTTATAATTTAAAATAGCAACATAAACATTTTTAAAGGTTCATAATTTTAAAAGCATTTTATTTGTCCTCTCTACCCTGATAAAATTAAGCATACCAGTGTGTGTAAATGGGTCTTACCATTGCAAAGTTGTCTTGCCGACTGATACAGACATTTGCCCCCATTGTGGCAATGTGTGAGATTTCAGGGAAGTCACAGAAGACATTCCAATTTTCTGGGGGGTCAGCCTCTTGTTGAGGCACCTGTTGCCTGTCTTGTCTCCCGTTATCCAAGTAATCATTACCCATGTAGTTATTCTCACAAGCCTGCAACATAAACTGAAATTAGACCAGGACTCAAAACTACTCTTGCCAACCAGCAGCAAAGTTTAAACCTACCCTCTGTGCTGAGATCTTCCTCCATTGGATGCCTGTGGTCCCAGACACCATAACCTCGTGCTTTGGCTGGCTGCACATGAGCTCCTCCGGGGGCTCATGTGCTCGGGAAGCATTCAGGTATGAGCCGCTTCCATCTCCATGGGGCCTCAAGTCTAAGTGGAAAACGGGGAAGGTCTCAGTGCCAAATCGGGGAGCCAGGCGCTCCAGGGTGGACAGGTACTTGTACATGACCTCCTGTGAGCCCAGCCTGCCCTGGCCCACTGTGTGCTGCTGGAAGCTACGGACGAAGTCAGAAAACACTCGGCGGATGCGGAACTTGGTCAGGAAGTTGTCCCGGGCAATTTGCCGAGAGAATGAGCGGGGGATGCAGCGGAGGAAGCTGGAGGAGATTAATATCCAACACAAACAAATGAGCAGGCTTGGCACATTAATCACAAGCTACCTTCCAGCTACTGTGCTCTGCATTTCATTCACCAATTCATTTGTTTCATTTTGACCTAAGGTAAATTACAGTCATCAACACAACCCACTCTACATGACTGTATATGTGACTTTTGAGTCAACTCTATCACTTCCTCCTTGGTCAGGAGCTAATCTGTTTTGATTTCTTTTTCTGACATTTAAATCTCTAGACTCTTTTCACAAATAACCTTCTTTCACATTCTGTACTGCAAAAACAAAGCTCACACCTGGTCTGATTGGCCACTTCCTGTAGAGAGGAGCCATTCTGCAGAGCCTTGTGAGACAAATGCAGCACGGCCATGCCCAGGCTCTCGTTCTTAAAGCAGCTGCGCTCCACTTCACCCTTCACATCCTCCAGTGATGCCACATCGTTCACAAAATCACACTTTGCCTGTGGATGGTGAAAATAATTACTAAAAGAATAGAGATAATCTTTATTTAGCTTTTGTACAGCGATAGTGAAAATGTTTTTTTTTTTAACAAAGAATCAGAGATTCTCGCTCATCATGTGTGTTTCCAGATGTTTAGATGTTTAAAGGTATGTCCTGGGTCTTCAAAAAACAAAACCATAACCTTGCCAATAAATTTGCCCTAAGTTGAAAGAAAGAGTCAGAGGTCTTTTGCCCCTCTCAATTTGAGACAGGCCTAGACGTGCTACATAGAACCTGTATTCACTCACTTGATGTAACATTCTGCAGCTCTACTACTACTACTTTATTAATATCAGCTTTACACACTGAAAGCAAAAATGAAACACTGTTGCTCTTAATACTGTAATAAACTCTTGCGACAAATAAACTGAGATACTCAAGTTCAAATTTACTCTATTATTAAAAATAAGTGTAAAAAACTCAATTCCTTTTAGACTAAAGCCCTATTTGGACAGGATTATTTTACCATAACGAGGTGGGGTAATGCCAGTTTACCACAGGACGTTTGTAATGTTTATGACCGAGTGGCATGATAAATCAAAACAACAAATGTTAAAACTTTTAATACAGTCATTATTTTGTTTACTCTAAGGTGAACCTGAGGTTATTTCTACTGCTTGTTTTACAGAATATAAAGGTGCCCGAATCTCAAAGTGGGAGCGTGCAGTTGGTAAAAATTACTGACACAGCGCAGTCAGATGGGACTAAAATCACTGAGAAACATTGGTAAAATTTATATTACCCCACCTCTCCATGTTAAACTTATCCTGCATGAATAGGGCTTAAGAATACTTTTGAAGCTCACCTGAGCAAAGAGGTATTCCAGAGATGTGATCTCTAACAGAGGTGCGCCCCCTTGCTCATTCCCAGTTCGGAGCATATAGCGAGCCACTGCTGACTCCTTCTCATTCAGTCCATGCCAATTCCGAAAATAGAACCTGCACATCACAAGTTTGAGGCATACGAAATGTTAGTATTTGCTTTGCTCTGCATTTTAAAAATATACTAAAGCTCAATCCACATAAAGTTGTGCACTCCTTGCACCTTCAAAGGCATGAACCGAACCAAAAAAAAACAAAAAAAAACACAGACCTCATGCGAAAGTGAAGTATCAGGCTCGACTGGTTCTCTGGGTTGAATTTGTGATTAGGACTGTACCAACAGCATGATGACGGGTCATACAGTGCAAACAGCGCATGGCAGACTGGTGTGATCCCTGTGCGAGACAGCGAACATGATTACATGCCTCTCAGAAAAAGCAGAAAAAAGCTCAGGCCCCAACGCTCAGGCACATGCAAATGCTCTTACCAACAACCTCCGCTGCCTGGATCGAGAGTTCCTCGGCAGTCACTTCACCATCCTGATGGGTCAAATAGGAGTCTCCACCTTTGGTCCAGAACAGATACACATGAATCCCCGGCTTCTGGGGTGCCTCACACTGCTCTGTGGACACCCCATGCTTTGTACTCTTGAAGCATCCACGTCTAGGCATCCTCCATTCGGGTTCACACCTGTCATTCAGAGGAAAAAAGAGCATCCAGCCTCAGTCCACCAGAAAAGTCCAGTAGCAACTAAACAATGTAAGTAGGCATAAATGCACAGGACAACAATGCATTAGTACCAAGAACATGCCACAGTGGATGTGTCATACAGTCGATCTGCCCATTCTTCGTTCTTACTCTCACTGGCGAGGAGTGCAGTTCCGTTAAGCTGGTGGAGAGTTTGTAAACCGACACTAAAATAATGGTTACGGATAATAGCATCATGTTTTCTTTTTTATGCAAAGTGCTTAATGGAAGGAAGAGAGCTGCATCAAATTTCCTTTTATTATTCGGTTAGGCGCGACCCACCCTTAAGTGAGGAAATTAACCTCTTGTGTGCAGTTTAGCAATAAAAAGACACTTTGGCCTAACAAAAGTACTTTTTGAGTTAATGGATGTAACAGCTCAGTTATTAGCACTATATGTGTGCACATATATATTTATATTTATTTACTTCCAAAACTCTCATCGTGGCAGCCTGGTATTAATTGTAGTTATCTTCCAATACCTAGTTTGGCTAACCAGTACTTCATTAAATTAAACCAGAAAGTGCATTAATATTTGTTTTCATGTATTTAAATGTAAAATGGTGTTTTTACATACAGAAACACTAACAGCAAGTTACATTTTTTAAAACAATTTTCATACATGGCTTAAGACTCTACTGCACAGTACTAAATGTATATATACAAATGCCTTAGGCACCTAATTACTTTATTTAAAGCCATTTATCTGGGCAGTAAAATTTTGCATAAAAAACACTACATAACATTGAAATAAACACAAAAACTTATGTACAGTGAAAGACAGAACTTATCACATATATCACATAACATAACAAGATATCTTGTTAGCTAATTAGAAGAACAAAGTCTGGTTTCAGATTTCTGCTTGATTGCCCCAACTATTACATGGATTTGTAAAATTCCATTACCAGCACCCATGATTTCATTTAACGAAGGACTAATTAATAATCAAACCAGGTATTGGAAGTACAATTAATACTGGCCTGCCAGGAGATGATGTCAGGAAATGGTTAAATAAACACATCAAAAATCACTACTAAGGATGCACTATCAGTATCGGCCAAGATCGGAATGAGCAGATTTTTGCTGAAAACACTGGCAATTGGGCCAATTTATTGCTTTTATTTTGGAAGATCTTTGTTTCAATGTTATGACATAAATAATGTAAGTAGGGAAATGCACTCAATTATGCATGTGCTAAATAGCCAGTTGCCTCTTACTTGAAAAGTAGCACTTTATCTTATATTTTTGTCTTCGTGATTTTGAAATAAGCAACTGATTTACGATTGAAATTTTTTAAATGCCTGTTTGGCCCATTAAAGAGCAAACAATGTTGTTTATATTGCAAGTTTGGTCAAGATAGACCAAAAGTACAAATGTGCTAGAGTGTTTCATGTGTTCATTCACCTTATACGGTGTGAGCTTCAGATTAAGAAAAAGGCTAATGTAAATAATCCAAAAAAAAGCGGCCATCGGCCAATTTGGCTGTAAAGAAATCGGAATCTGTATGAGCATACTTAGTATTTATACATTACAGCTTAACCCCTTTAGGAATATTCCACATTCTTCTGTTATTAATCCAAAGGCTTATTATTTAATAATATTCAAAAACCGTTGCAACTAATAAATCAGTAGTTACTATTAAACAAAAGTAAGTCATGTAGTCCCACTCACAGTCAGAGTATAACTGGGTTGACCAATGTAAGAATACTTGCAAAAACAAAAACCAAAAAATGTGTGGGAACAGATCCAGCCAGTGCTAATGGCTGTGCCAGAGGTCCCCAAGCCAGTCTCGGTCAACCACAGGTCATCATGTTTTCAGGGCCTTTGTGCAGGATTGTGTACACACTCCACTGTCACCACTCATACAACACGAGCGTTCAATCGTGGATGAAACAAAAGCACCCAATAACGACTTGGCTCAGGTGTGCTAGGAGCTTAAACAAAATAAAACGTTTACATCCTAAGACTGCGGGAAGACTGCATTAGGAATCTGATCCAGTGAAGTGTCTGAAAGGCGTTGTCTTAAAGAATCAATGCAGAGACAGATTCTGTAACAAACCCGAAGCTTCTAAATTCTCTATTCTAGAGTTTGCTCTAGTGACGGGCAATAAACCCTCAAATCTTGAATCCCTAAAATCCTAAAACCCTTGTTCTTGGTATTGAAGGCCTTTGACTAAACCCATTTAATTCTGATTGTTAGTGATGGCCCGTTTTTGTAGTATGTCCCTGGTGGGCCAACAATTGTAGAACACCAGCAAACGCACAACATTGTAAAAAAGCAGACAACGTTGCTACAGGATGGTAAAAAGGTGGTGCTGTTTACGTTGTGTGGGCAAGGTTGTCACAACGCTGTCACAACCTCAGTATTCAGTATCGTTGCCGTGCGGTGTTGTGGGTACCTGCTGGAAACTTAGCAAAATTCCATGGAGCTCCTTTCACAACAATGGAACTCGGAAGGATGCTAGTAGGTCGTGACAACGTTCCCACTACGTTGCCACAATGTTGTCAGATAATGTTGTCACAACTTTCTGAGAAATTACATGTCAACGTTGTGGGCACCGAAATAAACCATAGGTTGTCACAACGATGTTACAACGTAGCTGTGTTTGCTGGAGTACTGTACTGTACAGTAATAAAGAAGCGAAAGTACAGTAAAGGCTCCTGTTTACTGTTGAAATGACACTGTCAGTGTAAATGCAGACAAAATGCGCCAGTAAACACCGGATCTACTTTATGGTCAGTCTGTTTGTCGTCAGTTTATAATACAGTTGTCTGTAATGGATGAATCCACAGTGTCTGCTTTGAGAAAGACTGCTCCACACTAGTTAAATAATGTGGCCTGTGTTATCACAGCAATTAAGGCCGTGCTCACCGATGTTCTCCAAAGCCTCAGAACAATGTTCACCTCCACCAACAGACACAGAGCTCCAACTGAACCTGGTCAATGCATGCCAATTATATATTCAACGAAAGTAAACATCTAAACACGTTACGTAAAAATACCCACTACAGCAGTGCTAACGTTACTTCCTGATTTGCTAAAAGCTCTACTGAACAACAACTCCGCTCGTTTACGAAGTGGAAAATAATATATCAGAAGGTTTGACAGCTGGACTTACCATTCAGACGGTCGAGAAACAAAACCCAAAACGTCTTTTGACAATGTTTGGTTTTCTGGACTCTGGTGCAGTTCGCATCGCCTTCTTTCGCTCTCTTACATTCGCTACGTGCTGAGCTAGAGACGGGAGGATCCCCGCACAGCGCATGTCCTGATCTCTATGTCATTTACATACGGATTTTCCACGGAGCGAATGACTTGAAGATCGGTTATAGGACAGCAGGCCTATCTGCGCGTGTTCTGCGTTACTCCAACGCGCTCTAGTGTTTTGTACGGTTTGCGCAGTCTTCAAATTAAGAGCCTGAAATGCAGAAAACTTCATAATACATTTACTACTTCAAGGAGGTTTTCTTTTCCATTCCCGTTAGGACACACTGAAATGGACTAGTTTTGTTCACAGAGTTTTAACGCTTATACCGATTTGTTACGTTTAGCTGCGTTAGTTGATAGTTGAATGAAGCTTCATTTCTTCTCTGTTCTTTGATTTTGAATGACCTGCAACCCATGGCTTTCTTTAAATCTGGAGGCGCTGACTGTCATGTGGATCCACATGGCTGCCTGATCAGACAAATTCAAGACAAACAGTCATTACAGAAACTATATGAAAACAAGCTGCAGTGAAGGCACATAGCCAGTGGGCGGCGCTAAAAGCAAATACACTGCTTTGAAGGGGAATTCCACCAATTTTGAAACGTGAATAATTCAGTCTTTGAGTTTTATACAAAGCAACTAAAACTGTTTTGATGTGAAATGGCTCATTTGTAGAGAAACTTTCAGACTCTGATTCCTTTAATAGAGAGCAGGGATCCCAATGTCTTCAACACAAATATAGCCACTTTATTTACTGTACACATCCACCAGTGAAGATGAGTTTCTATATGTAATGGGGATGATGGTAAAATAATGAAAAATCTGAAAATAATATGTTTTCTTTAGGGACTATTTTGCTTTACATCACCGTGCATGTTCCCCTCCGCCATGAATAGATTAAAATGAATGGAATAAAACACATTTTAAGCCAAACTTTATGACAACACTATCATAAAACAATGTGTCAGACATCAGGCTGAGTATTCATAATCATTTAATGTAATAACGTCCTGTGAGGGAGCTTTCAGAGGTGCATGTCTTGTTCCTATCACCATCACCGTGAACAATTTTGACTCAGTAAGTTTCTCTAGAAAGAAGCATTTCACATCAGACCACTCTGAAAGACTTTGTTTACCTCTTAACCATTTAACTATGTAGACTTAAAAAAAACAGTTCCCCTTAAAGTGACTTTGTAAACATCTCCAAGAGATCTACATGTTTTTATATTGCAAAGAAGCCTGGAAGCGACTAAGTATGATTTCATGTAGGCCTAGAATATTTGTCCTGGTTGGAGTGTGTCAACAGAGTAATTTAAAACATCTTCATCAAAGTCTCTTATTGAACAATGAAGAAGTGTTTACACTTAACCAACACAGAATGCTATTCATTGGTTTTACTGCAGCTGAAATGTCAATTATTCATATTTGGGTTAATTTTAATTTTAATTCACAGAGATTTTGGACTAAATCGGCATCTGCTATTGGACATTTTGTGTAGGCCTTCTTACTATACTATAATCACTGTAGTAAAGAAGACTTCAGTACACGATATAACCCCCCCTCCCCCATTACTGCCCCTTTACTACCACATCTCACATCCTGAATGAAAGAAAGGTACCTGTGAACTGAAAGTTTCACAGTATGTAGAAGTAATTGATCTCTTAGAGTAAGACACACCGAACGTTCTTTTTCAGTTCCAGGTTCCCGTAAGGGATGCGTGTGATGTATATAATTAATATGCAAATCATTGTTTTTGATCCTCTTTTAAAATTAATGTGGTGAAGTACAAAAACACCAAACTATTGCTGCAACTTTCCAAGCTACAAACTTGAGAATTTTTTTCCCTGCTCAAACATAGGCTGCTTTGGATAAGCAATACATAAGCTTAAAGAGGAATTACACCTATCTAATCATCTGCATGATTCAATCACTGAGATGTAAACGAAGTCATTCATAGTGGTCTGATGTGAAATGGTTAATTGCAGAGAAACCTATTGACTCAGATTTCTTTACAGTGGTGATTGGAACCAGGAGTCACAATGTCTACAACTCAAATATAGCAATATTTTAAATTTACTATCCAAAACTGCCAGTGAACCTACATGCGTCTACAGAATTTTTACCTGTAATGTTGATAGGGCTAAAATAGTGATAAATCTGAACATATAAGTTTTCTTTTGGGACTATTTTGCCCTACAACAGCCCACATTTACCTCTTTGCCATGAAAGGGTTCAAAAATGATAAAAATAATACATTATAGTCAGGACTATCTTGAACTTCCTTATCTTAAAACTATTGTAAAGGAGTGTCTCAGGCATGCAAAGTATCCATAGCAATGTCATTTAGATGTCTTTTAGAGACATTAAATTTCTTTGGATGTTTGGTTCCTATCACCACCACTGTGAACATTTCTGAGTTGGTATGTTCTACAGCGAAGCATTTCACATCACAACAGGCCTACATGACATGTTCATTCTGAAACATACGCTCATACTGAAACATAAGCCCATTCTGGAATGTTTTTTTTTAAATGTTCCAAAAAAGTTAGATGGGGCAATTTAAGACTAGGAACATTGTGAAGTGTTCAAAAACATCTCAATGGTGATGCATCCATGGTGATGCATTCATCCTTGGATATAAAAGGATCCTCCAGGGAAGCACTAGTCCTTTATGATCAAGGATGAGTTGAGGCTCACCAAAAATGCATCAGCTTCATTGCAAGCAATAGCAAAGATTTTAGGTATTTCACCCTCTATGGTGCATGATAACATCAACAGATTCAGGGAATCCGGAGAAATCTCTGTATAAAGGATAAGACCGAAAATCACAAGTGAATGCCCCTGTCCTTCGATCCTTCAGACAGCACTGCATTAGAATGTCTCTGTAATCAGTCAACATATGTGCTTGGGAACACTTTGATTAACCATTGTCAATAAACACAGTCTGGCCCTGCATCCACAAACTCAAGTTAAGGCTGCACTACGCATTGCAGAAGCCATTTATCAACAATATCCAGAAACACTGCCAACTTCCCTGCGCTTGAGCTCATCTGAATGGACTGATGCACAGTGGAAATATGTTTTGTTGTCTGACAAGTCAAGCTTTCAGATTGTTATGGAAATAATGGAGGTCATATCCTCGGAATCAAAGATGAAGAGGACCGTCCAGATTGTTACCAGCAAAGCCAAGAGGACTGTCATGGTCTGGAGAGTTGCACTTCTGTGAAGGCACCATTAGTGCTGAAAACATTAGACACTGTCTTTTTCAGGGATGTCCATTCTTATTTTAACATGACAACACCAAACCACATTCTGCAAGTGCTTTCAAAACAGAACCAGTTCATATCTTCAGCCCCCAAACAATTAATAAATGTTGTTAGAAGTGAAGGTGATGGAGCACAGTGGTAAATGTGCTCCTGCCCCAACTTTTTTGGAATGGGCATCAAATTTGGGATAAGCATATATTTACAAGTATATAAGGGAAAACATAAAATATTGTTTTTTTGGACCATTTTCAATTTAACCCCTTAAAATCTTAGGCTTATTACATACTAAGGCTTTTCATTCAGTAACTGCAGGGCAACCACAGGGCTTCAGTGTAAACCGGTTGAGCTATTCTTAGCTTACAGAAGTGTCTAATAAAACTTTGGGCCCGGTGGTGGGCACTGGCCATTTAAGGGGTCAGTACAAGTCAAACAGAATTTACTAATCACTGCTTTCGGTTTTCATTAGTATTTCACATACTGTTCCAACTTTTTGGAGTTTATACAATGTTAAAGACAGAAGAAGTTAAGTAAAGGTGAATTGGCTCTTGCTATCGTCCTTATTTGACTACTCCCCCTTTCAGTGTTATCATGGCTAACCATTAAATGAAGTCAGTAAGGACCATGTTTTTGATTTGCCTAAGAGCGATGGGTGTGTTTTACTTTTCAGTAATTATTAGCCATGTTAAGTTTAAACTAGCCTCATTTTAAACATGGTGTGACTTTTTCTTCAGACACACATTTGAAAGTGAGTTCCTCCACAATCAACCAAAAACAAGAACCGAAAAATGTGTTCACTCAGTACAGCTCTATTTAAGGGACAATGACCACTTTATGCTATCATAAGCAATTGAATTCTCAATTTTCCATACACACAGTAGAAAACCTAAAACAAACCTAAAAATAATTTAAAAGAACAAATGCTACATTTCATACTTCATACTTCATTAATGTTTCATTAAAGACCAAACACAACACAATATGTACACTTAAGCATGTTGATGAGACTTTTTTTTATATATGTTATAATATTACTTTGATGCATGTGCTCAGTTAATTTCAACATATCTTTAAAAAATGTTAAACACAGACACATAGCCAGAAAACAGACGTCAACTAACACAGACATCATATACATTGTTAAAAGTACTCATGTTCACAACAGTTAGAAAGGAAATTGTTTTACATGTAACAATTACGCAGAGGTGTGGGAAGTACCGCTGTCATCTTAGTGTGGCCATCCCACCTGAAAAACCAAAGTGTCATTGGACAAACGCTTAGAGCAGTAGTTATTCTTGATTTGTAGGGTAATTCCTGTATCAACATCAAGGAGATCCATACCATCTGTCCATTCCATTTTAATGTATGAAATTAAACACCTGCAAAAAGAAAAAAAGCGTGATTAATTGCTATCATATCCATTTTGTTAAAAAAAGTCTATAAGGAAAATTATATTGTTTTGAAGTGGATCAGACAAACAGTATATTAAATGATCAGTTAATTTACATATATTAACATTAATAATACGAGAACAGTGCAAAACCAGAGCATTGCATTAATGTTATTCCTGAATATCTGATTACATTCTGCTGTATTCCAGTTCCACAAGCCAGATAATGAAGGGCTGTAGAAATCTAAGTACTTTAAGATGTAGAAACTGTTATGGAGCAAGAATAGTCTCTGCTTTGGAATAAGTTTACAAGAAATTTGTTTTTGCAGTAGTTCACATTGAGAAAAGTAACTAAATATATTATAAAAAAAAAGAAAAATATGTATAAAATAAAGTAATAATTAATATGCATAATAGAAAAAGAATATTCAGTGGCAATTGAGTGACATAAGGTTAAATATGTCCAGCAGTGTATCAATCTCACCTTTGGATTTGGGTTTGACCATGAACTTCTTGCTTGATTTACCCAGCATGTTGGAGGCAGTACAGGTGTACGTGCCTGAAGAGGGAGCTCTGAGGAGTGGCTGATTTTCATCATTGTCCTGCACATTTGGGGAGCTCCAGCTGTATGAAGGTGGTGGATTTCCTCCTGATGAACAATTGAGCAAAATGTCCTCTCCGTCAACGAACTCCACCAACTCCCTCTCTGGGTTGAACGGGTCAGGTGGGTCTGAAAGGTAAAAACAAGGGTCATATCAAACTTGACTCGAACCACATCAGACTGGTAAGTAAAGTAAACTTCTCTGGCACTGTATGCTATACTTGTAGTTATATGACATTAACTAAATGTACAGGCAAAATGCAGGCTTCAAGATGAGTGTTACTGGTCTGTTTTGTCGTGTGGCATATTTTTGTCCTTGTTTATGGATAACAGTATGTCATAAAGAGTCAGAAACTACAGCAAGTCTAATGAGATTACCTAAAAACTCAAGACAGTTTCAGACAAGTTTGTGATGATTTATGCATGCCATTTAATGACATTATTGTACTAATCTGGTTGAACGCAAGCCCATTCAGTCAGAAATTAGAGCAACTTATATATAACAATGATTTGGGTGGAGTGACACAGCAGAGGATGTCAAAATACAGTGGTCTGATGGTATTTTTGATCCTATTGTGGTTAAAAAACGCACATAGCCTACATAAACACGTTCTATTTCTCATACACTGAAAAAAATGAACTTGGCCCTTAGTAAATTTTACACAATAAAATTGTGCATGTTTTTCTCAATTTAAATGTGTTTTTGCTTCAACTAAATAATAATAAGCAATGTTGAAAACCAGTAAACTAAGCATATGAAACACGCTTAAAGTGAACTAGAAATAATTTTGTGTCAAGGGGTAGAAACTGCGCATGCGCAAGCACAGCTTTTCCCCGAGCTGACGGCAGCCATTTTCTACACCCTGTCTCTGGGAAGATTTGGATTACCTGAGAAAATTCTGTCATCTTACATTTACATGGTAGGAGATTGTATATTGTCTATTGTTTGTCAATATGGACATATAACATGTTCAAGACATTTACGCAGAAAAATATTGGCAAAAACGTGAGGTTAAGGGAGGACTTAGCATGGCTTAAAATTCGCTAGCTTAGCCAACTTAGCTAGGTTAGCTAGACAGGTTAGTTTAAACCGACGCAGATTCAGAGGACACATAACGACACTCGGTCAAATAATCCCTAAACTTACTAAAGATCGCAGTGTTTTAACTGTAAAGGTCAGTGTTTTAATATGGTGTGTCCTTCTTAAGTATCTGTCATGTTGAGGTAGTCACTAAGTTTGCTCATCAACACAACCGTTAGCTAACGTTACTGTGGACCTAGCCTAGCTAGCTAGCTAAGTAACGGCGCCATTTTCTGAAGTTCACTGCAGACGAGTGCGTTTAGCTGCTGTGTCACCGCACAAGTACACGGTAATGTATTGTTTAGATGGTTGTAGATGCACACAACGCAGCGTTGGACATAACGTTGATGAAAACGTACAGTTAAGGGACGACTAGGGCGTGGTGTGTTAGTATGTTAGCGCCAACCATAGATTGTAGGTGCCAGTGTGAGAAGGGTGAAATAGAATTGTCCATTTTGTAATGTGTATTTTACCATTGAATGGAGTTTTGTGGAGATGGGGGCTGATTTTATTTAGATTCATTATAAAATAAGTATTTGATATTAAAAAAAACTGTCGGGGGGTGCCTGGAAGTATTTAGAAGAGCTCAAATGAAAAATAAACTGAACGTACTCTTTATGCAGCAAGAGAACAATGAAGTTTTGTATTAATAACAAGATTTAATTTGTAGGACATTCATAGTGAAGACATATTGAGAGACCAGCACAACACTGAAATGGACATTTATGTCATCAGAAGAGGGTGGAGAATATGAAGAGGGTGACGCTGATGGAAACATTATTGTAGGAAACATCAAATCAGTTGCACCAGACTGCAGTAATGCTTGGAGTAATCTATGCACTGAATATGGCTCACCACAATGGGTGGAAATGCTGCTTTTTGAATTTGTACATTCCTCATGCCAAAGGATGGTGCAAAGTTCTCCCCTAATATTCTTGGTTTGGAGAACAAAATCTTTGGATAGTCAAAGTAGGCTGTCCTTTCTGGAAATATATGGAACTTTTCACACTAGCTTCTACTTTGATTGAAAAGCAATGGGCTTTTGAACAACGCTTAAGTCACATGAAACAAGAATGGCTGTATTTGTCAACATCACTTTTAAAATTCAGTGACATTTCAGTGATTTTCTATACAACATGTCAAGATCCTGGTCATGTTTAAGAACAATTTGTCTTAACATGCAGTTAGATTTTAGAGTCTTTTTTGCTAAAGCTGTACAAAATAGCCTTTTGAATAATTTGAGCTCTATAAATTTTCACCCTAAATTTGCGAAGTCTAACAAACAAAATAAGGTTGTGTTAACTAGAGGCAGTGCTTTGACAAGAAGGTTGTACTCTGTAGGTGCTATTTCTGGGGCATTATTTTGATCATTGATGATAATTGGATATTGTATAAAGTCGCATAACATTAATACTGTTATTGTGCTGTTCTGTTTTAAATATCTGCTGTTGTAAAGTTGCAATTATCATTACAGAATTGTTTCACAATTTCTGGGCCATTTCTAAAGACTTAATTAATTGTGATTAAAGGCACACACATTTAGGTGAATGTGTTTATAATTGCAGTGTTCTGTTTGAAGCTTATTGTTGTATGTAAAGTTGCATTTTAGCTTGTGTTGCCTGCAAGACAAGCAATAATGTATTGATAGCTGTGCACTTTTAGAGAAGTATTTAGTCTATTTTTTTACTCCTCTGCTTTATTTTGTCTACAGTCTTGTTTTATTACTTAATATTCAGTGTTTTTCTATAGTGGTAAAGCAAATGTGTATTTTAGTTGATCCTAATATGCAAATGCATTTGATGTACCTTAATAAAGTCAATGTAATTTTTTTTTATTGTGATGATAGTCATTGTCTTGACCAGGTGTTTAAATAGATGGAACATTAATAAGTGTAGCTGAAGTTTAATTTGTGAAAATTAACATTAAAAATTGCACATTAAGAAATGCTCTGTGATATAATTAAGCTGTTGTACATAATAAACAATGAGTAACTATTTGGAAATACATCAAAATTTTGTAGTTTTACTAAAAGGTTATTTAACAATCTACATAATTTAATGAAATAGCATGAACATGATTAAATTTAGTTAAAATTACACCAAGGAAATTTTACAAAATATAATTAAGCGGACAAAACTTACAAGCATCAGAAAGGCATCAAATTTGAGTTGTTTTAACTAAAAAATGTTATCTACAATGTACATAATTTGCTTAAGTAGAAAGAACATGATTCATTTTAGTTAAAGTTACTTAAGGTATTGAAGTAAATCCTGCAAAATATAGTTAAGTTGACATTGCTTATAGGTAATGAGTAAATGTTACTCAAATTATATATCTGAATGTAGATAATTTAATTTCGAGCAACAGGTTGATGAAAAAAAATTAAGTCAATTCAAAGAGTCATTTTTTTGAGTGTAGAGCAATGTTGTGGAGGATCAAATATCACCCAACTTAAATAGGAATAGATAACTTCTCTTAGTTACTAATACAACTGACTTTGCAACTTTTCCATATCAAATAAGGAAAAACAAGCTGATGCTACAAAATGGGATTCAAACTTGGCCCCTCATTACGCATGGAACATTAAACAATTAATAAACCTTACATTTCCAAGTGAGCTACGACCACAAAAATTGAGCCCTATTACTTTAGAGAACTGATTTGAGGATTCTTAAAATTTTAAAACAGAGACTATATTGTCTGAATGGTCTTACAGTGAACAGCAATGCTGAGGGGCTCTGACTTCACTCTGGGCGGAGGTTGAGGTCCTTCTGGACCAAGTTCCAGTGCAGCTTCACACCTGTACGGAGCTCCATCCTCTACCCTGCCTGGGTTGATCAGCAGGGTGGAGGACACCTGGACTGGAGTAGCCGGAGAGAGCTCAGAAAATGTGTGGTTGTAAACTTCCGTCTGCCCTCGGTACCACCGCAGTGTGAGATACTGCACAGGTGCAATGTTCTGCACCTCACACAGTAGCTGGTATTCTTTGCCTTCCACCATCGGTCCTGTGTGGTTTACCATGCTAATGGAGATGCTGTCTGGAGTCTCTGCAGAAAAACAGGAAACACCTATTATACCCTTGATCTGTTTTGGAATACAATGGAGTAACAGACGAAAATGGAATATCTAAGGCCAGATTGCACTAACACAACAAACATCAACATTGTAATGTTTGCAGTTATCGTTAGGATGTTCTCGAGGAAATGACAAGCCAAATAAAGCAGTAGAGCACTTTGGAACAGTGCAGATGGGAAGAACATTCTAAAACAGTGTGAATGGGGGAGACATTCCAGAGAAATGTGAACAGGGGTAAACATTCTGAACAGAGGAGTACATTCTGGAAGAGTGTGAAGGTGAAAGAACATTTTAGAACAGTGTGAATGGGGAGAACATTCTAGCCCAATGAGAATGAGTCTCTCAACAATAAAACAAACATAGTTTCTCAACAATAACACAAAGGTATTGCCACCAGCCAAATGTTTGGGTTTGTTGGAACTCAATTTACACAATTTTCTACTTATCCTGATCAGCCAAGACAAGTTTGATCCCCAAATTTTGTTTCTTTAGTTAAGTGCTGGAGCCAGAAGGCTAACAATGCTAACCAACACTAGAAGTCAACAGACAAACCAAATCATTTCTTTAAATATATCATCAAAACCTCAATCTGCTCAAACCATATCCAGGCCTTCATTAAGGTCACACAGCACCTGTTGTCTAAAATAGTAGCCCCCAGCATTCAGCTACACAAAGTTTTCATTTTCATTTTTATAGTTCAAACTGTGCCCTAAATCACACCAACAAGTCTGCACAAACATAATGAGGACTTGGATGCAGTTTGACTGACTTGAAAGAAGTTTTACAGATGTTTTTACAGAAAAGATTTGGGTGACTATTGACTCTAGCATTGGTTAACAACATCAAAGCAAAACAGCCGATCAGCCAAGACACCAAACATGCCTTTGTTGACCAATTATGTCTCAGAGAAGCAAAAATTGGGTTTTTGCAAAAAAACATTTCCTTAAATGACACTGCATGAATAGTTACTGTGCAAAATATTGCACATACTGTACAGAACAAGGTTGAGCTTCTCTTCACACTGTCTGGGTGCAGTGAAGAAAACACCGTAGCAGATTGGTTCTTCGATCCAGTCAATCAAGCTGTCCACTGACCACTGGACAGCAAGGTCACGCTGGGTGTGTGACGCACCGATGGCAGATTCCCATCCCAGCACGCGCACTGGCCGAGAGGCCACACAGCTGACTGTCACCGGCTGTCCAAACGCAACAACCACTCTCGAGGGCGATATCTCAAGAGAGCAGCTGTCACCTGAGGCTGAGGAGAGTCGGAGACAGTTATATACATCTACTGTTCATAATATTATCACTTACTGATTTTACACAGATATCACAGATTTTAATTTACTTACATACTACAAATAGTCATTACATACTCGAATTATATACAATAACAGTACAATATGACCATACATGCACTATTAGACAGGATGAGAACACCTTAGGCTACTTTACAACTAACATATTTGTGATTAAAGATGATGGTAGATGATTAAAATAGCTTTGTTATACCATCTATCCAGTGGCACATTCAGTGTAGAGACAGGGAATGGTTGTGCCAGACCATTAATGATAGTCGTTTCAGTATAATGAAGCAGTACAATATTATTTACAAATCAAAGCACATAAGGCTTATATATAGGCTAAGACAAACAACTTTGGTAATCCAAGAAAGTCCAAAGGGATACAGGGTGTCCATTCCATCCCACCATTTAAAAAATTCTGTCTGAAATTGTAATTTTTCTTTAAACAAAAGGTAACTTTAAAACTATAAAATACTGCATATCACATCTACCTCAGGGTGCTGACACCTGTGCTGACTTACCTGTTTGGAGAACGAAAAGAGCAAAGAAACATTTCAGTGTGTTTTTCATCATCTCTGAGATTTTGTTGAAATCTGCCATAGTCCGGGTACAGAGACGAAAGGGATTCTGACTTGGTCCTGCTTGGCAACCCAAAAACTGAGCTGTGGCTGCTAACAAAAGCCCTGCTTTGCATCGCCACTCTTGTCCATGCCATAGTTCGACTGAATGGCCTTGAAGGGGGACCAGAAAGGACTGGGGGCCCCCAGGAAAGCAAACTCTCTCTAGCCTGAAAACAATCACTGCAAGTCTCTCCTCATGCCTGTGTAACCATTACCTCTAGTGACGTTACACCAGTTTTAGGGTGAAACTTGCAAGCCTTGAATTCAAATCAGGGCTGGATTTCCCAAAAGCAACTAAGCACAAAGATCATAGTTAAATTGTAGAGCAAGCATTACATTAAACACTCTCTCTACCAGTCAAGATGATGTTTATTACTACAAAGCCTTAAGGAAACACCCCAGATCAGTAATGTAACGTTCTAGGTAATTGACTGAAAACACGTAATGCTCCTGAGCAGTTTTCAAGACTAGTATATTAATTCCACATGTAACAAAGTTGTGTTAGTCATGTGATTTCTTCCCTGGCTAGAGGCACATTGCATGTCACTCAAATTACAACGCCCAACTCACCATAGCAACCCGCCTACATGTGGATATATAGATGACTTCAACAGCAGGGGTTGTAGGGGTCCTTGAATTTGTATCAGATTTAATGCACAACAGCTGCTGAAAGTCATGTATGCGCAGAGCAGAGAAGGGCTACATTCTTTTGAGTTTGAAAAAGCACATAGTAACGAATTTTGGTGCAGTGGTTTTTAGACACTGTTATAGAGCTTCCTGTCAGGCTTTCTTTTTGTGTTGATGTCTCCTTTATTAACTGAGGATAATGTGACTTGGCAGGCCGCTTAAAAGTCCCCAGAGCAGTCAGCGTTGCTATGCCAACACGCTCACTGCTAAAACACAACAAGCTTTTTGGCAGGGTCACTTCCAGTCTCCAGGTTTCTTGTTTAAGGTTAACAAATGAAAGACGCACAACACAAGACACCATTTTAGAAGCACTGAACACTCGCTTTTTTCATTATTACGAACGGATGCCACTTCATAAAGATGAGCTTTTTATGGTGTGGGAGAACATATTATCACCAGGCTGAGCATAACGAAACATGTCTGTGAGTAATCCCAACTGTTTGTCCTTCATATTTAAGGACAAAGTGCTGAAGCAAGTCCAGACAGAGGCAAGTACTGGATACACTGATGTTTAGAAGTTCCTTTATTGTAGAACACATCTCCATGACTACAGAAAATACAAGAGAACTGTGGATTACAAACTGGAAAGCAGCCAGAAAGACTCACTACCATGAACGTTTCCTTTCAAACAGTTGCACATTAGGAGAGACCATTGGACATCAAAATAACATCTGAAGTCCTTAAAATGGGTTTCTCACTGGACAAAAAAAATGGCATAATAAAACATGAAACTGGGAGAGAAAGGTAAGGCACAAAATAGCTTTTCATACACAACTGGGTAAAAGTCAAAGAACCCTTTTTTGTTTATTTAGTTTCCAGTCAAAAAAGACCAATAAGTTCAAGTTATTGATTTTGCAGGGTGAGGAAAAAAGCAAACATAAATTACATGCATTATTACAAAATGACACGAAAGCCTCCAACACAATGTATACTATCTCAAATCTATCAGTGTTTCATTTGTCTACTCTTTTGTGCACGCTATTGCCACTTTAACTCTTCTGTCCTTACAATCTTAAAACCAACCAGGACCGCTGCGTCCTCCCAACTAAAGCTGTTCCCAAAACAGTCACTGACATTATGTTCCCCTTGAAGAGACACTAACATTTACACAAGCAGCTACCCAAACACACCTCAGCTGCCTTGCTAATTTCTTCCTCATGTACATCTAAAATGGTTAAAGGAGATATTTTTTAAGAGATTAGACAAAATATACATTATATACAGTTTGCATAAGTAAGGGGAAAGTCAAAGGAAAATAAGTCAAAAAGCAGGAGTTTCCAAACTGGAATTCAGAAAATTGTTAAAAGATGGGAAAATGGGACCCCTAACAACCATGCAAGACCTGGTAGACCACCAACACTGTCACCATCAGATAAACAGTACTTAAAGCTTTCATCTTTGAGAGAGAGGAGAAAAATCAAGCTCCACTCTTGCTTTATATATTGAAAACCTACAAGTGTTAAAAATACTGAAACATTTGAGACTTGTGTATGATTTTCTTACTCTTTTCCTATGCCAAAAGATAGCGGCCGACTGGAAATTACCTGGAAATTACCAGAGTGAAAGGTTGTTCTCTGACAGTTGCACAGTCCTGTATATACACTAATCTTAGTCTTGAGTTGTCACAACATGATTCTACAGGTATTACAGATACAGACCACACAGAAGCCCCAGTGATACATACAGTGCGTGTATGAATCAAGTACACATTCTAATTCTAGGACAGAAAAGCAACAACCAAAAAAAAAGTTATTTTTTATATTGAAGTTTGTTTCTCATGACTTTGGTTCTCATAGTGGAGTTTCAGCAAATCTTGTTTTTTAACTGTAGAAAATGCGATCTCCCTGAGTGGGTAGATTGGCTACATGATTACTGTAGCATGATTAGCTTAGTAAACTATGTATGTATATGCATCAGTCATTTAAATGCATACTTCAATTAAGCATTTGGTTTAGATTTTACTACATGGCTGTTTGATTTCTTCCAATTGTCTTTTTATTTCATGAATACAACAACAACAAAACAACAATAACAGCAAAAAAAGATATCAATTGGCATTGACTTAAAGCTTTACAATGAAAATGTCATGATTCCTCCTTATAAACATTACTGTAACCACGCACACACATAAATAATATTAAAGGCTGTGCAACAACTTTTTTCAGCAATGCTGCCATATGAGTGCATGAGGCAATAACCATTCAGTTGTAGCAGTGGAAAGTAACATCAAGTAACAGAGAATATTTAGGAGCACAATTTGGATTAATTCAAGTCTGAGCATGATTTTGACTCCACAGTTTGTGTGGAGCTGGGGGAAAAAAGTGGATATCACAATGGAAAGGGATGTAGGACTGTAGACAGAACGCAAGCAAGAGTGAACCCCAATCACAAATTAGTGGTGCTCTACTCAAAACAGTTTGGCCAAAATTCACCAAAATTTCAGGCTAGGCTTAAAGGAATGGTTGGGCAAAAAATCAAACTTACACAATTTTCTACTTACTTTAGATGTTGTTGATCAACCAAGACAATATTTGGAGTCCAAATTTTACTTCTTTAGTTTACAACTGGAGCTTTGAGGCTAACATTGCTAGAAAACACTTGAAGGCAATAGTCACCCAAATAGCCCAAACAGTTTTTGTAAAAGTGCCACAACATCTCTCAACTTACTTAAACAGCATCCAGTTCTTCATTAAGGTCATGCAGACTTGCAGAAAGACTGATCAGGATTGATCTTGGATAAGATTTCTTTATTTATTTATAACGGTCATTGTCACAAATACTGATTCTAGATCAGCACTTCTATTCCTGAGGTACTTTATGAATACACACTCTGTTATCTAAAGTGGCTGCCTGCAGTTTTGTTTTCACTCTTATAGCTCACTTGTCACAGTGTCCTAAACCACTTTGACAAGGCTTAAAGCAGACCTGGATATGGTCTGAGCTGCTTGAAAGACATTTTTTTATTTTTACAGAAACAATTTGAGCCATTTGGGTGACTACTGGGTTCTAGTGGCTCTTATCAACATTTGCCTCAAAGCTCTAGTTCAAAACTAAAGAAGCAAAATTTGGACATTTCTGGGCCAATCGACTACATCTGGGCTAAAGGGGAAACTGGTATAAATTTGATTACTCACCCAACCATTCTTTCAATATTTGTCATGCCAACTCACTATGAATGGCTTACTATTGGTTACAACAAAGAAGAGAATACCTAATGAAAGCTAACTTATAAGCATTCGTTACTAATAGTTCATAGATAGTCAGTGCATAGGTGTCATGCAATTTCATACCTGCTGAAAAAAAAGCATAGACCACCAGCTGGTTTATGCTGGTCTGGTTGATGGTTTAGCTGGTCACCCAGCATGGACATGCTGGTTGAACTGAATATCAGCATCCAAAACACAACATATCGCTGCTGTCAGAACAAAACCTCATATTTCCATTTTTATCATTTTTTTGTTTTTCACATAATTTGAAAGTGCCTGTTGCTCTTTACATTGTAAATTTCATGATGAACGGACCAAATTAAATGGACCAAAATTACTTGGAAAAAATTCTGGTTCCATTGGCTTACATTGAAAGTAAATGATGTTTTCTCCTTCTCCTGTAAAGTCACCTTTTAGGAGATATGAGGTTTTGTTCTGACAGCAGCGAAATGCTGGTTGTGCTGATGATCAGCATATCAGCTTCCATTGCTGCTGACCAGCATACCAGCATCCAAAATACAGCTTATGCTGGTCTTGCTGGTGACCAGGTATGCTGGTCTATGCTGATTTTTCTAGCAAGTATTAAAGACAAAAATTACAAAAACAAAAAAAAAAAAACACCACAACCACAACCGATCAAGTCAGAGACTATAACTGAGTGAAAATCACACAAAACCTCCCCAACACACTCCTTTTCACTTCATTCTCTTACACACATTTCATGACAGAAAAATATGGAGACTTTGCATACATTTTAGATCAGTTCAGCCATGGTCCATTTTCCAAAACCTTAAAAAAATCATCAGTGATCAAATAATGGTTACTGACTCAAACTTGCAAGAACCAAATTTCAGCCTGATCAGCTAAACCTGCAGAAGTTCAGTTCAACACTGATGAAGTGCTTGTTATTATAGTCCTGAAGGTGTGTCCTGCTTTGGGTGAGAAACCTTCAGACGACAGAGTTCGAGCTGACACTCCTCTTTATCACGTAACCTACAATCAGCACAAAAACCAAGGCCAACCCCGATCCGAGAAAAGCCCAGAAAATAGTGCGGTCACGACCTGTAAAGGAAGAGTGGTATTACAATCGAAAGTTATATACATCAGTGTACACAAGTAATTTATGAGAAGATATTACTATTAAACAGAGAAAGAGAACAGGTTTCCATACAGCAGTCTGTGTGGCATCAACACATAGCTAAAATACAGTGTCCCCAAAAAATATTTGGACAACTTAACAAACTTAATTTAAGCTGTGATAACCTTTTGTGACGTTCTTTAGGTAACTTCATAAAATGTTCAACAAAATTATATTATTCATTTCAGGCAAAAACACTTTCACAACATCAAAGACTGGAGGAGAATCCCAACCAGACGGGTTCTGTTAAGCCCGTGGGAACGTCAAAGCCTAGGGCTGTTTTTCCTACAATGCACACTTAAAAAAGATGGCTCTTCAAGGGTTCTTTAGTAAAGGCAGTGGTCCTATTTAGAACCCTGAGTTCTCTACATAGAACAATTTTATGCTTAAATTGTTCTTTGCATGACACAATTGTTCTTCAGATTGATGGCGAATGTGTTTCATTAGGTTCTATATAGGACCTTTTTGAAAACAATTCTATACAGCACGAAAAAGCGATCTGTTATTGTTACAATAACCATTTAAAAAGGTTAGAAATAGAAAAAAATGGTTCCAAATAGAGTTATTGTCTAAAGTAGTAAAAACCCTTAAATAACCATCTTTTTTAAGTGTGTGGTGTGGGTGAGCTTTTTTTCATTAATGGGATCATAAATTTAGAAGTCATTTTGCATGCAAACCTGTAAAACTCTGTAAAGAAACTGCTTAAATGATAATAATCTGAAGCACATCAGCTGCCTTTTGAAAGAATACTTTGCCAAAAGTTTTGGATAGGTCTGTTTAGAATAAATAGATGCTATCAAATGGCAAACACTTGTTTTGACACATTGTTTACTTAAGCAATTAAGTGAATACATTTTCAAGCAGGGATGCACAATTAGAATTAGCCAAGATCAGAATCAGCATATTTTCGCTCCTAACGTGCAACTTGGCCAATTCATTGCTGTTATTTTGGCAGATCTGTGTTTCAATTTTATGACATAAATAATGTGAAGCAGGTAAGAGCACTCTTTTGGGGGCCACTGTATATATAACAGACTGAACAGAGAAACAGAACAGTAGCAATATCCACTACTCACTTTTTGGATTGATGATGAACTGTTTTACTGACGAGCCATACTCATTTGTGGCAGTGCAATTAAAGCTGCCAGATGTCAAAGCAGGTACTGACAAAACTGCTTTATTGAACTCATGCTGAATAGGTGTTTTCCAGGTGTATTTTGGATGGGGATTTGCTTCCACAGTGCAGTCTAAGGTGATCTCTTTATTTGTTTGGTTAAAGATCTCCACAGATCTGGAGAACTTTGGGCTGTCTGAGGAAAAACAAAGATACACATCACAAATCAGACACAAAAAAGGCTTAAGCCCTGGCTAACACTGACTCAAGGCATGTTTGACTTATTTACAAACATAAAAAATGGGGCTTATTCATCAAAGTTATATACAGACAAAACTGTTTGCAAAATGAGTGCATGCAAATTTCACCAACAATATTATTATTCACCAGTTTTATCTCTGATGTATCTGTATAATCAAACTCACACCTGGTTTGAGTGAGTAAATCTGAGTGTAACTGTTTAACAACCTGAAAAACGTCTTAATCTATATCATATGTAATACCAATAATGAAGAATAATAAAAAAAAAAGTAACACTAATAATTTCTTCACAAAAAAAGTGGATGTACTTACTTTGCATGAACATTGGTATGAACAAATGCTACCATGCCTCCTTGATCCATTTAAAGACATATTACACTGTGCTTTTGTTTTATACTACTGACATCAGCCCAAAAATAAAAATCTCATACAGCTCAATTATACAGTACTTAATAAAAGTTATTTTAGAAAAAGAATTATACTACACAAATTACGATGTTTTGTTTATTATACATTTGATTCTTTCAGTCATCAAAATTTTAACACTACAAAATCTTCCAAATCTGCACTTTTTTTTACGAAACTTTGATGAATAAGGGCCAATCATCTAGCAGGACAGATGTAAAAGCTCACATTTGTACTGTTAATACTTTCACAGCAGGTGTTCCATTCTCTGTTTTAACTGTAACCAGTTACACAGCACCAGCAGACCAGACTAACTCATGTGTCACCCACAGTCCAGTTTAAGTCATTTGAACATGCTGAACAGCATCACTCTATTCACTTCACTAATTGCCTCCTTGGCTAAAAGCAATGTACTCAAACTGTCTACCACTCTCCTGGCACTAGCTATTATGTTTATTTCAAATGCAAATTACATTCATGCAGATCTACAAGAGGTCCATGCAAATAGAGTGCCACTTTCATCACGTTGGTCAATATTAAATGGCCAAACAAGTCTTGTTTAAAAACTTACAATGTACATTAATACTGAGAGGTTCCGATTTCTTTGCGGGAGGAGGTTGAGGTCCACCTGCTCCCAGTTCCAGCTGAGCTTCACACCTGTACTGAGCTCCATTGTCACTTCTGTTTAGGTTTATGGGGAGGCGTCCCAACTTACTTTTTGGAGTGGTGTCAGTTTCAGAATATCGGCTAATACGAATTACATTTTGGCCTTTATACCACCTTACAACAAGGTTCTTAAGCGGAGCAATGTTCTTGATGTCACACAGGAGCTCATACGTTTTCCCCTCAGTCACTCGTTCAGTGTCATTCAAACTGATGGATACATTATCTGGAATCTCTGTTGAGTGAAAAGAATTGTTAACATTATCAAACAAAACAAGCAAACAATGCCAGCAGCTACCATCTATTCTGCAACAGCTACTGTTTTATTGATCTGTTCTTTGATTTATTGAAAAGGCCAGAGCATAACCGACCCAACAAATTCAGAAAAGCCAAATGTTTAGTTTGGAGTGTCATCACGTATTAAATAAAAATCAGTAAAGAGGTCTTCTTAATGACTTTCTAGTTTTTCCTAGACAACGAGATCAGACAAAGACAAAGATAAAGGAGACGTCTGCTTAAGTCTCCTGCTACTCAGACATTCTATTGAGCAAAAGAGCCCAATAATCTCATGTGTCTCCTTGTGTTTTAGTAGCAATCTCAAGAAAGTCACACTTTGTGTTCAGATTTCAGAACATGGTAACACTAATGACAGGAACTCAACCATATTTAGGTGGCATGAATTTGTTGGGGGAAGCCTGAGAGCTTTACACAATATCTAGTGTTTCACAGATATAGCCTGTTTCACATAAGCAAAGGTTATGGTAACTATTTTACTTAATATACTTAAGGTTACGTGCATACGGTATGGGTAGACAGGTAGATATTGCAGAGCATGATTTTTCAAAGGCGAAGTGACATAAGAAAGAACAACGTACTGTAAACAATAACTTCCAGAAACTTTGTTTTCTGGGACAATTCATTCACGTTGACAAAGCAAAATGGTTTTATATTCCACTCTGTAAGACTGTCCACTTTCCAGGTGATTTGATTGACCTCATCCGTCATGTCCACTGGTCCCAAGGGGGCCTCCCAGCCCATCCCAAGATGGGTGAGGTGTGTTGAACAGTTCGCAGAGACTGGAGCTCCATATGCAACCACCACTCTGGGAGGAGTGAGCACGACGGGATCACTAGCAGCTAGGACAAAATTTAAAAAGAACATCATATTAGCCTGGAGATTGTGTAGTATTTTTAAAGGAACATGCCATCATTGTTCAGCTTAATCACTCTCTGCTGCACTTGTAGCATACGGTCAATACCATGGACAATAATTTCTCTCTGTATACAGAAGAAAGCCTGTAAACTCAAAATACACTTATTAGTCAACTGGTTTTCTGTTCTGTGATTAAGTTACTAAGAAATTACTGTCTGTGGTAATTGTATTGTACAGATGCGACAGATAGAGATCAGGTAAAAAACGCTGGTGTATTCTTTTAACTTTACAATTCAACTATTTCCTTCATACAGTTAAACATGAAATGACCACATCAAACAGCTGGGACATTTGCCTTTTATTTTTTTTTACATTTTCGCAATTAAAGCATAATCCATACTGGACTGTTGTTAACCCAGCCGCCTTTCATCAAAGCATGGATAGTCCAGCTCCACAATAGTGTGCATGTACGGCTTTACATGCATTTTGTCATTGAAGTTGTTATCAGTCAAGTTTTTACACTGTGCATTATTAAGGAAGTTCATATTCACATTTCTGCAAAAGGGTTATTACAAAGAAGCAGACCACAATACTTACAACAAAAAATATCCAGATGGCTCACACAACAACCCAGTTTAAGTCACTATAATGTCATTTTAAATGAGTACTTCAGAAAACAAACATTACCAGTTCATACAGGATCAGATTAGGTACAAACAAAAATGAAGTGGTTTTACTGCAGATTTTAAAGGGACAAGGGATGTATTTAAAATGCGCAATGTATTGTAGACACATGAAGCATGGAGAGGGGCTGGAAGAAGACAATGGTACTCTTAGTCTGATTTTACTTTTTCTATGCCACCTTGAGAGCATATTGAATTGTGCGAAAAAAAGGTTCACCATATTCACCATATCCAATAACAAAATCTTACAAATTTGACTATAAAGTGAGTAGCTATGTGATTTTCAGTTAACGGCATGTACGTAATTTTCCACGAAACATGCACAAGTCCATGATGGTATGCTTATCACTTGTGTACATGTCCACAACTGCTAAGACTGTTCAGCTCCATCATCCTTCAAAAGAGTTCAGTAACGCTGAGATTGATAACTGATCATCATTGTGATTTATCAGTCTATTCAGGCTTTAGCAGAGCTCAGTAACACTGAGAATAACAACTGATCACATTGATTTATCAGTCTATTCAGGCTTTTATACAATCAAACAGCTTCAGATGATTCAAAATGCAGCTGCCAGAGTTCTCACTTGGAGTAAAAGAAGAGAACACATCACCCCCGTTCTTAAAGCCTTACGCTGGCTACCAGTCTGTTACAGAACAGACTTTAAGATAATATCACTGGTCTATAAATCGCTCAATGGTGTAGGACCAGCATATTTATTTCGTATGTTGCAGCAATATGATCATTAGTAACTACTCAGTTAGTCCTATGAAAGGTGAAGACTAAACATGGAGAAGCAGCGTTTAGCTACTATTTTGCTCTTAAATGGAACCAGTTGACAGAGAGCACTAGCAGAGATTTAAAACATTACTCAGTTTTGAATCTAGGCTTAAAACATTCCTGTTTGAGCAGGCTTTCAGCTCAGTGTAAAACACTGTTAGCGTTTCTAGCACTTCTCCTCTGTATTGGCACTCTATAATTCTTTATTTTCCTATTTAAATTTTAATTTGATTTTTAATCATCTGATTTTAATTTATAATTTGATTTTTCATTTAATGAATTTCTCTTTTAAATCTGTTTTAATCATGTTTTTTTCATTTCTGTTCTCCTTTATTTTTCAAAAGACTGTATTTTGTTATTTGTAAAGTACTTTGAATGACAGCAGTGTACGAAAGATAAACTTGTTTTGCCTTGGCTTGCTTTTTGTAGGAACGTCAGTGTTATAAAGAAACTATTTTTTGAGTTCTTCTTTAGATTACGTCTTCACATTTACTGATATGTATAATACTGCAAAATAATTTGGACAACACAAATACTTCATTTCCTTAAATAAGTAATTCATTTCTTAATCACTTGTATTACCTAACATCCCAAACCAGTGAGTGGTAACCCATAGTTTGAAAAATGCTGTTTTAACATAAGCCAGTCAGTATGATGAGAGAGGCACTGTGGGGACTAGTTTTAAAAATATTTTTTTTAATACTAAAATTTAATATAAAAACATTACACATAAGAATAGTGCTTTTAGGTTTCTCCATATTTTTTCTGTGGGATGCAAAATAAACCTGTGACTCCAGACCGATGGTTACCCTGATCTTTATTCAGTTCATCCGCAGATATTTTGGTTGTTTGTATTATATTTATTTTCTTCACAGTGATTTGCCAAACTACATATCCACCGCCAGCTAAGACTCTCCTCCTCTGTCAGAACTTCCAATTTCCTCTATCTACAGCTGGCTGAAACAGGCTCTGAGTAAATCTGTGTTCAAATTAGCCGTTTTGTCATTTAAACAGAGGTTGACAATCAGGCTGTCAGGTGTGACAACCACACTCGCCACCAGAGGTCAGCATCACCTGAATACTGACGTGCTTCCCAGTTCAACCCTGACCCTTCTCACCTGCAGCTTGTTATCCTTCCTATATAAGGATCCTCAGTACACTGGCTCACTGCGAAGTATTGCCAGTCTCATCTGCATACCAAGCCTTGTTTCAACTAGGATTGCTGTCATTGGATTATTTAGACCCTTTTCTGAACTCTTGGACTCTGCTTTTGATCTCCCTTTGGTACCTCTGCTGTTTTTGTGATCTTTTCTGTTTTTTTGACTTCTGGACTGTTTTTGACTTTGATATTGTTTTTTTGTGTGCTTGAGTAAACGGCCTTCATGGATTCTAATCGGTCTGAAGAGTCTCCTTTACAGAATACTTTGCCAACCCAGAATCCAGAAGACCCGCTTAATCTCCTTGCTGCTGTTTCGGCTCAGGGTCAGCTATTGGGCTCTCATGCCCAACAACTAGTTCACCTCACCAATACCCTTGACGAATTGCTCCATGTGGTTCGTAACCTTCAGATTTCAGCCCCTCTATCTGCTCAAGCCCCTCCGCCTGCTCAAGTCTCCCCGCAGCCTGCAGTACAGCTTTCCACACCTCCCTCAGACACGTCACTCCCTTCTGTCAAGCTAGCCCTCCCTGATAAATATGATGGTTCCCCTGGTCTGTGTAAAGGATTTCTAATGCAGTGCTCGATTTATTTTTCTCGTGCCCCTACAGCCTTTCCCACAGACTCATCCAAAATAGCGTTTGTTATGTCCCTGCTCACTGGTAAAGCTCTCTCCTGGGCTACAGCTATGTGGCAAGCTCAGGTGCCTGATTCCTCTACATATGCTAACTTCGAACGTGTGTTTCGGGAGGTTTTTGATCATCCCGTTTGCGGTAAAGATCCTGGAGAGCTTTTATTATCCCTCAAGCAGGGGAACAAGACAGCAGCGGAGCATGCTTTACACTTCCGCACTCTCGCTGCTGAGGCCGGATGGGACGAGAAATCTTTAAAAGCTGTATACCGCCGTAGCCTCAATGAAGCCCTTCAAACGGAACTGGCATGTCGAGACAGTGACAATAGTCTTTCGGATTTCATCCAATTGTCCATCACCTTGGACAACCTCATTCGTTCCAGACGCCGTCCTATCACCAGCTCCTCTTCTATCCCTTCCGCCGTTCAGTCTGTGCCGGAGCCCATGAAGATTGGTCGTGTGCAGCTCACCCCCGAAGAACCGCTAAGACGCATACGCGAGGGTCTTTGCTTTTACTGTGGCCAGCAAGGACACTTTAAAGGTGACTGTCCCACTCTCAAGAATCCCAAACGGGTGAGTGAGACTATCTATTCTCCTATTGAAAGTCGCAAATTCACTCTACCCGTAACACTAATCTGGGGCTCTTACCGTCTCTCTCTCCCAGCGCTGATTGATTCTGGAGCTGCCGGAAACTTTATAGACCAAGACCTTGCAACCAGACTTCACATTCCCCTCCACAAAATAAAATCACCCCTGACAGTTAAAGGACTGGATGGAAAGCCCTTGGCTCTGGTCAAATCCTAGCTGCCACTCCTCTTTTAAATGTTGTCACAGGAATTTTGCACTCAGAACGTATGTCACTGTTAGCCATTCCCTCTCCTGAAAATCCCATAGTTCTTGGGTTCCCCTGGCTATCTACTCACAACCCCATAATATCCTGGCCCAACGGTGAATTAGAGAAATGGAGCCCCTTCTGTTTTTCCCACTGCATGACCTTACCATGTTTGACGACTTCAGTTGAAAGTCCTGATACTGCTATAAAAGTGCCACTTCCTGTTGAATATACAGAGTTCTCCTCAGTTTTTAGTAAGACCAAGGCTGCAGCACTTCCACCCCACAGAGACACTGACTGTGCAATTGACCTGCTTCCTGGTACCATACCCCCTAAGAGTCGTATTTACCCCCTGTCTATTCCAGAGACTCAAGCCATGGAAGAGTATGTGGAGGAAGCTCTGAAATTGGGTTACATACGCCCTTCTACCTCTCCCGCATCCGCGGGTTTTTTCTTTGTTGAAAAAAAGGATGGAGGATTGAGACCATGTATAGACTATCGAGGACTCAATGCGATAACAGTGAAATATCGCTATCCCCTACCTCTAGTCCCGTCAGCCATCGAACAGCTAAGAAAAGCCACCATGTTCACCAAACTGGACCTCCGGAGCGCATACAATTTGATACGTATTAAGCCAGGTGACGAATGGAAAACGGCTTTTAGTACTACAACTGGCCATTATGAGTACCAGGTGGTCCCGTATGGGCTGGCAAATGCCCCGGCGGTGTTCCAATCTTTCATAAATGATGTATTCAGAAACATGCTCAATAAGTGGGTAATAGTCTATATTGACGACATTCTTGTTTACTCCCCCTCACTCACTGAACACATCACTCATGTCAAGATGGTGCTACAACGCCTCCTGAGTCACAATCTGTATGTGAAATTGGAAAAATGTGAGTTTCATAAGCCTGTGGTATCATTTCTGGGGTATATCATCTGCGCGCAGGGAGTCAAAATGGATGAATCTAAACTGAAAGCAGTGACTCAGTGGCCGCGACCCAAATCTGTTAAAGAACTGCAGCGCTTCTTGGGTTTTGCAAACTTTTATAGGCGATTCATCAAAGGCTTCAGCATGATAGCCGCTCCCCTCACCTCTTTATTACAAGGCAACGCCAAAAAATTGAACTGGTCAGCCAGAGCCGATTCGGCATTTGACTCACTCAAACGGAGCTTCACGACTGCTCTGATTCTCTGCCACCCTGACCCCTCCCTTCCTTTTCTGGTGGAAGTGGATGCATCCGAGACTGGGATCGGAGCTGTTCTTTCCCAAAAACATGGGGACCCAGCTAAACTCCACTCCTGTGCGTTCTATTCCAGGAAACTTAATCCTGCCGAGCGAAATTATGACGTGGGCAATCGTGAATTTTTGGCTGTTGCACCGGCTTTGGGGGAATGGAGGCACTGGCTCGAAGGCGCTGCCCACCCTTTCACCATTCTCACAGATCATAGAAACTTTAACATTAAATCAGTAAAACATCTAAATTCTCGCCAGGCCCAGTGGGCATTATTCTTTACACGCTTCAATTTCACTTTAACATATAGACCTGGATCTAAGAATGGCAAGGCTGACGCTCTCTCCCGCCAACATGATTCTGAGGAAAAGCCCAGCTGTACAGACCCCATAATATCCCCTTCGTGTATTGTTGCCCCAATTTCTTGGGATTGTATGGAAGAAATTAGGAGAGCTCAAAACAATGACCCAGCACCCCCAACATGTCCAGCTGACAAAGTCTATGTTCCCGTTAACCTTCGAAGTAATGTGGTGCAGTGGATGCACTCATCTTTGAGCTCGGGTCATCCTGGTATCACCCGAACGATTTCCTTGGTCCGGAACACTTTCTGGTGGCCCAGTTTATCCACTGACGTGACGAATTTTGTCAAGTCATGTTCAGTTTGTGCTAGAAGTAAAACACCTTGTCAATGCCCTGCTGGGCGCCTTATGCCTCTTCCTGTCCCACATCGCCCCTGGTCGCACATAGCTGTGGATTTCTTGACAGATCTACCTCCCTCTAATGGTAACACGGCAATTTTAGTGGTCATAGATTTTCCAAAGCCTGCAGATTGATTCCCCTCAAAAAGTTACCGTCTGCCTTGGAGACGGCGGAGAGGCTCTTCCATGAAGTATTTCGTTTTTACGGGCTGCCCGAGGATATTGTTTCTGATAGGGGGGTTCAGTTTACTTCACATGTATGGAAGGAATTTTGCAAATTGCTGAATATTAACATCAGTCTCACTTCCGGCTACCACCCTCAGTCCAATGGACAAGTGGAGAGGCTGAATCAAGAAATAGGCCGTTATTTGCGCTCTTACTGCAGTGACAACCAGCACGACTGGAGCCGTTTTCTTCCCTGGGCAGAATGTGCACAGAATTCCCTATTACATTCCTCTACAGGCCTGTCTCCGTTTCAGTGCGTGCTAGGCTTTCAACCCCCATTATTTCCCTGGTCAGGTGAGCCGTCTGAAGTGCCGGCAGTCGACGACTGGATGAGGAGGAGTGAGGGGGTTTGGAACTCAGCACATGTACGGCTCCAAAGAACAATCCGTCAGCAGAAAATCCACGCAGATCACAGATGCGGCAACACTCCCACCTTCTGTCCAGGGCAAAAGGTATGGCTCTCCACACGTGATTTGAAACTGCGACTACCCTGCAAGAAGCTGAGCCCTAGGTATATTGGTCCTTTTTCTGTCTTGCGTAGGATTAACCCTGTTACCTACCGCCTTGAGTTGCCCCCACATTACCGCATCTCCCCATCTTTTCATGTCTCTCTCCTGAAGCCTGTTTCCTCTACAGGTGATGTGCTGGCCTTTGACGACATGCGTACACGGTGCGTGCCCTCTTGAATTCTCGTCGCCGTGGAAGCCGGATGTGGTACCTGGTGGATTGGGAAGGCTATGGTCCGGAGGAACGCTGCTGGGTCCCTGCAGATGACATCCTTGATCCTTCCCTCATCACTGACTTCCACAGGGCCCATCCGGATCGTCCAGCCCCTCGCACTAGGGGTCGTCCTCGTCGCAGGTCTGATGCGCCTGCTGGAGCAGCCGCCTTGGGGGGGGGGTTCTGTCAGGTGTGACAACCACACTCGCCACCAGAGGTCAGCATCACCTGAATACTGACGTGCTTCCCAGTTCAACCCTGACCCTTCTCACCTGCAGCTTGTTATCCTTCCTATATAAGGATCCTCAGTACACTGGCTCACTGCGAAGTATTGCCAGTCTCATCTGCATACCAAGCCTTGTTTCAACTAGGATTGCTGTCATTGGATTATTTAGACCCTTTTCTGAACTCTTGGACTCTTGGGTTTTTGTGTGCTTGAGTAAACGGCCTTCATTGATTCTAATCGGTCTGAAGAGTCTCCTTTACACAGGCACAATTCAGAGCGACCTGCACTCCATAAAGTTTAGCATGTGCTTGGTCAATCCTTAGTAAATCTGGCCGTTAAAGGCAAAAAAAATAATAATAAAGAGAATTTTGATGTAAAATGGTGCATTGCAGAGGAATTTACCAGATTTTGAATTTCTTTATAATGATGGTGATAGGAACAAAGGGTTTTGATGTCTACAACGTATAAATATACATTTATGTACTATCCAAAAACACCAGGGAATCTACACGTCTCTTCTGAGTTTATATATACAGGTGATGGTAAAATAGTGGCCAATCTGAAAAATTATGTTTTTGGGGACAATTTTGCCTTAAAACAACCTGCATATACCACCATGAATAAGTTTTAAAAATATACATTTGAAGCCAAAACCTTCTCTCAAAACTATTGTAAAACAATGTCACAGAGATCAGGCAGCATTTTCATAACCATTTCATGTAATAACTTCCTGTGGGGAAGCTTTAAGAGATATTTAACTCTTCAGACATTTGGTTCCTATCACCACCACTGTGAACAATTCGGACTCTTTAAGTTTCTCTGGAATGAAGCATCTCACAACAAACCACTCTGAATGACTCAACTGTTCTGTGCTTAATGGTTGTATAGTCTTTGTATATTGAATAAAAGAGATTTTTGTATAGTTTATTGTAGTTATAAACCATATTTCATTCCTCACTCAACGCATCTGTGGTGAGAAGGTTAGGAGTAAGTAAGGAGAATCCCTTTATATACACTATAATGGCAAAAGTAGGTGGACATCTGACCATCACACCTCTATGAGGTTGCTGGACATCACATTCTAAATTACCCTGCCTTTGCAGCTATAACAGCCTCCACTCTTCTAAGGCAGCTTTCAAAAGACTTTGGATTATAATACTAATACGGGAAAAAAATCGATTCTTAGATGCATCGCGGTGCGGACGTGAACAATTCTGAATCAATTCACAAATGTCATAAATCGATTTTCTAAATATTTAATTTATAACGTAATGTTGACGGTACGCAAAAGGTGGAACTTGGAAGTGCGGAAGTGCAGCGCCCAGACAGTCGGCAGATAACAAAAACACAACTGGATAAGTGAGAAATCCGACCGGCTCCCTCTGCATTAAAGCCAAGGAAGATCAGGAGTCACAACACAAATGTTAACATTTTGTCCTTTCAACAAAAATCAAATCACCTTGGCAGCTGCAACATTTAATGTCCAGTATGTCTCAGTATGTGTTAATGTCCTAGTATAGACTAAACAATATAAACGAAAACGCAGATTTACTTCGCTCTGCTTTAAGCTTCGCCTACAGCCACTTTTCTTCCATCTCTGCCAGAAAACTTTTCCTCAGAAGTAGATCAGTTAAATGTCTCTCAACGTTCGACTGTTTCACGAGCCTGAAGTCGCTTCTTGTTCGAATTTTCCCGTTCCGCCTTAAATTCTAACTGAGGCGCCGAATGTAAATGCGGCACCATTTAAGGTGGAACGGGAGAATTTGAAAGAGAAGCTGACTTCAGCTACGCCACTTTTTAGTGTTTGACAGTCTCTCGTTGCAGATTTAACGTACCAGGAAACCAACTGCAGTGCTTATAAATGCGAATAACGCATCGCTGCTATGTGACCTGCAGTCTGCACGCCGGTTCTCAGTCGATGCGAAACAGGGCTTTCGCGCTATGTTTCACACGTCCCGTCTCAAAGATACTTTAGTGACACAGCGACCCCGTCTCTACAACGAGACCAAAACCAAAGTTATAAAATCACTAAAGAAAACGGGTAGAATAGCTGTAACATGTGCTGTGTGGACATCCATCACCACTGGATCTTATTTCACTGTAACTGCGCATTTTATCGCAGATGAGTAGCAGCAGCTTCTTGTGCTCCAAACAAGAGCACTGAATGAGAGCCTTCCAGTTCACTTGCCACATCACTTCCATTTGTTTTATTAATAAAAGATATTGGAAGGATGGATCATTACAAATACTTTGCTTTAAAAGTACCAAGTCACTTTAAATAACAACAACACAGAGTTACTAAAATGTATATTGTCTCTACATTCTGTATATATTTTGTGTATATTTTATGTATATTTAATATATTTCAGTTGGTTTTTCTTGTATTTTTATTTTTACTTATTTACTTTCTGTAGAGTGATTAGCTGAGCCTCACCACAAGCATTTCAATGCATAAATGTACTGACATGTTGTGCAAGTGACAAATAAACTTGAAACTTGAACTCGAAACTTGAGCTCACACAGTGAGAAAATATAAATGCTATATGGAAAAAAGATGCATCGAGATGCATCGATAATTGTTTTATAATCGCATCGCAGCCCTCTGAATCGTAATCGAATCGTGAGGTGCCTAGAGATTCCCACCCCTACTATATATATTAATATATACTAGTATAATCCAATTTATATTTTTTATTTGGATATTATAGATCCTGGAACAGCAGACCCTGTTTTGCACTTGACCTCTGTGGAACAGAGCTTTAAGCATATCTGAAACTTATTCAATATGATATGGCCTACAGGAGGTACAGTAAAAGTCTATGAAAAGCTTTAAAACATTCTTCGGCACATTCACTGGTCTAGCAAGAAAATGCAGCTGAGGATTCCTCTCTGACTCAACCAGCTACCTTTTAGTCTGTCTTCTCTACTTTCATTCTGCCTCTGTAAACTTTTTCAATATAATTTTTGTAACAATAAATCAAGAAGTCACCAAACAATGATGCCAGAGGGATGAAAATAAATACTAAATGACAAGCATCCTTGTAGTAAGTATTCATGAGAGTTACATTTAGTCTGCATCACTCAATGAGCACTACAGCATGAAACATATTTTTCCCACTTTACCTGTCATCTCATTTTTTGCTAAACTAAGTTAGAACTAACCTTTTATAGGTCACGTTGCATCATCTTTGAGGCATCATCTTTGATGCAATGTGACAGAGTAATCTTGCCTGCCCGTTAGCTTAAAGGGGACCAGTCATGCTGTCAAAAGATCCGGATCAATTGTCCAGCCCTCTCAGTATAAAGCTCACAGCACTTTGTTGTTAAGACCTAGATATATTGTTATTGTTACTACTTTACTCCAGTACTTATTATGCATGTTCCAGAGGTCCACTGTGTAGTTTCAGTTGCTGGGCTCATAGCTATGTCTGCTCTCTTTGTGATAACACATGTAACGTTGCTAAATTTGCTTTATATACAGCCCTTCAAAAAGTTCTGTATTTCTATTGTATTTCAACTTCAACTAAAAATGATGTTTTGAAGCAAAGCAATGTCTTTTTGGCAGAAATAACACAGTGGTTTTCATTTGTTAGGTGCATAGAGGCATAGCCAAGGGGTGGGCAGAGGTGGCCAATGCCACCCTAGCGTGAGATATGGCCACCCTTCTGGCAACCCCAACTACAGAAAGTGAGACAATCACACATGATCAGTCAGCCACCATCAATAAACCATTAATTACAACTTATGGTGAAAACCTGCCAGGTTAGTTACCAATGAGTTATACGAGTATGGTGACACTGCATTTGATGATTTGCGTATTTTGTTGTGATAGGCTAATTTGCTCAGCAAACAGTCAAGTGAACGTGCCCTGGGTCCCTTCAGCAGTGCTGCTCTGTGAGCAACTTTATGAAATATGCGATAATAAGTTCATTACCAGAAATTAGTCAACTATAATCGTTTATCATGCTAACTAACTTCTTTTTACAGATAAATACATGCATGTGTTGTAGGTTACCTTATACAGTGTTATCTGGCTAGCTTTCTAATCATTAGACTCATATACAGCAAGAACAGCCTTCATGAATTACTTCTGTGGCCTGTCTGTATTAAATGTTATTCTAAAAGTTAACGCTGTGCACAAAAAAAGTAAAGCATTTAATTAACTTGATTCAAATGCAAAATTTCCTTGTGAATGACTAAAATACATTATATCAACAGATATTTGCCTGTCAGTTTATATAATAGCTGTATTTATGTTTTTTTTTTTAACAGAAATTATGGATAGATGTAGAAATTTAACAGAAATTAAGTATAGAGAAAAAGCAATGCATCACTTTTTATGTCATTGCCATACAGTGACAATATTTTATTTAGCTTTTTCCTAGCAGTGTGCCACCCCTATAAAATCACTTGGCCTTACTTAGCCACCCGATTCTAAAAGTTCTAGCTACGCCCCTGTAGGTGTTGTGGGAGCCGAATACTACGCAGAACCCCTAATCACTACGTTGTTTGTTCTGAGACCTCCCTTAAATGTGAACAGTCCACTGGGCAAAGCAGGCTTTAGCAGTGCTGATAAGTGCACTAAGTTGTTTTCAAGCACACTTATGACATCATATTTCGAGATAGTTTCGATCATTCTTTCACTGTTCACTGGCTTAAGGCTGCCATTGTTAGTGGATAGGAGTGACAGCCCTCCCTCTGTTTGGTATAGGACCAATGATGTCACTGTTACGCTTTTTCTTCGCTTTTTTCCTCTGAATTGGCTTTGACAGTAAAGACTGCATTTTTGTTCAAAGCTCAGACAGGACACAGCACTTTCTGATATTAAAAAATAGTCAAACATGACTGCACCCCTTTTAACGGTTATCGTGGTTTTATTCTGTGAAACACTCTAAAGTGATATTCATTGGCTTTATATACTCCTCCATGAAATTTTATAGCCTATTAAATTTGACTTACTGATGTGCAGCAGGTTAAAAAACTATTTGTAGTCTGATTCGTCCTAAATTGAGACCTCCTGGTTGAGTTCTGCATAATTAATTGGTTAACATGTCAACAAAATCACTCAGAGTGGTTTGGTGTGAAATGCTTCATTCTAGGCAAACTTACCAAGTAAGAATCATTCACAGTGCTAAGGGGCAATTCAATGCACAGGGTTACCTGGGTATAATAATTCAGGCCTTCTGATTGGTCTTTTTTTATGAGATTTGTATATTCCCCAAACCAAATACCCAGACTGATCACAGGCTGAAATGGGCTTTGTGAAAATGTCAAAGCAAACATCTAACATCACTTGTAGAGTGCATCAAATGTAGAGCGAGTATCGACTATAAACATTTTTCATGCCCGCCGTGGCAGTATGCTTTAGCTGCAATGATTAGGTTTAGGCTTTTAAGTTTGCTGTGTTGTTTTTTGCCTGATTTTACTTGTCATGTCATGTTCTTTGTGTCCACATGTTTGGAAGTTGTGTTTGACAACTTGTGCTACCCACTTTTTCACAGATCTAGCCAAAAATTGATTTCTGCCTAGGCCACTGGATCAAACGACACACTACAGCTTCTCATAGATATCGACTGTTTTGGTGATTGATGGTTTTATAGAATAAACTGTACCACACACCACTGGAGAAGTGTCACACAACAGATTGGACGGGGTGCAGCTAGCACATACAGGTGCAAGTTGAAGTTCATATCAAGTTCAGTGCAAATTTCAAAGCTTCACCAACTATGGCTTTTAGTGGTCTGGTTCTGGGTTTAGGTTGGGTAAGGCTGAAACTGGTGTCCCATTCCAGCTTCTTATTCAAAATTTCCGTTCCACCTTAAGTGGTGCAGAAGTTACAGGCAGCAGAATGCAAGTGAAGCACCATTTAAAGTGGAGTGGAAAATTTGAAAAAGAACCTGGCAGATAAGAAGCTAACGAAGTTTTTAGTCTAAGATACAGAAAAAAATATTTCAATCCATTCATGGTGCAGGGATACATGAAGGGTGTTCTAAGGTAAAATAGTCCCCAAAGAAAACTTATTTTTTCAGATTGACCATTATTTTACAATCATATATAAGCTCAAAAGTTATATGTATGTTCACTGGTGATTCTGGACATGAATAAACTGACTATATATGCATTGCATACATTGGGCTCTTGGGTCCTATCACCACCACTGTAGAGATATATGAATTGGTAAGTTTCTCTACAAACAAACCATTTCACTTAAAAAAATCTAAATGACTTTGTTTATATCTCAACCACTGAACTCTGCAGAAATTTTGAAAATTTGGAAAAGGTGGAATTCCCCTTTAGCCGTTGTAACAGGCATGTGGTTGGTGGAAAGTATTACGTTTGTCACGTTCTGTAAGCATTTTCGTTTTCATTAACTACTGCACTAGTGCTTTTCATAGACAATGAAAGTCCACGCAGATGAGAAAAGTAAACCCGATTTCAGGTTTCATTCCAATATCAAGCCTGTAGACCTTACTAAAGCAAAACGCCCCAGCCTGACATCAAATCAATAAAGAGAAGAAGACTATTATCTTAGTTCCACCTAATTCGGTGTAAGCCTTGCCTACATGATCACTACGTGCTGTGTGCCACCTCAGAAATGACAGCGTCAAGCACACAGGTTCAACTCTCAGTGAGCTGAAACAGAAACGGCAAGTCATGGCGACGACAGTGAAGCCTGAATCCTTCCTACCTGTGAGAAGAAAGCATGTCGAGAAGCACGCTAACCGAAGAGCGCTGAGGGTCATGTTTTAAAAACTGTTCAGAATGACAGACAGTCCACAAGACACTGTGAAAGAGTCGAAAATGAAAGCTTCATCTGAAGAGTGCGGGATTAAAACACCCAGGAAACCCAGAAGTCACGTCGCCACGCCCAGTCAATAAAGCCTGTGATGAAACAAAGATGAAACAACACCATCAAGCGTAAGAGTCAGCTCACACTGTCTACTCGGAGAGAAGAGGGGGTTTCACAGTTTTAGAAGTACACGGCCATATAAGGCTGGGGTTAGGTAAATCTAGTCTGTACGAGTTCCCCAGAAGTTCTTGCCAAAATCTACTTTTCACGTTTAGTGGTTCACGTTAAATTCTCCTGTCGCGCGCACGCTGCACGTGCACAGACGAAACAAATATCGACTTACGTGAGAAACGAGTCAAAAAAGCCCAGGCAGCGGTCAGGCGGTTTGATAAGGTCTGCACCCCGCTGACTATATGTCACTGCTGGTCCACCAGCCAGATTATTGTGAAAATTCAGGAGCTGTGGCGGGGCTCAGCCCACTTCACTGTTTTGGAACATCGACCCCCCGGAATTGTTTATAATTAACCTGAAAATGTGCAGTTGCTACTTTGATATGAAGATGTACACATCAACAAAACGTGCACCGATTTAGCAACGGTTATTGGGTCTTATAAACAATATCATTAAACAAAAGAAACTACTGGAATAGAAAGTGGAAAAAACGTGTCAAAAACAGATGTTTTCTCAGTTATGCCGTTACGCCAGTATCGGCACATTTTCTCTCTTTCTCCACATCAGTCTCTTCCACACGTCTCCTCTCTAATGTCCTGCTAACGGAGGAATGTTTTTTCATGTTATTTTATAATGTTATATGTACAAATACTGTATTTTTACAGATATTTTCACGTCAATTATTTGTGCTGTTATGGTTACTGAAAATTACACTATTTACTTTTGGAAGAAAGTAAAAGGGAAAAAGGGGTATGATCTATGACATAATTAGAAAAATACGTTTGACATGTAATATAGAATGACGTTAAGTACATATTACCAAAAAAGTAGTAATAAAAAGCTAAAGCAAAACAAACAAACAAACAAAAAAAACTGATTTTAAAAATCTGGTGGGCATGTCCCGCCTACAACCCCCCACGCCCCCACAGCTTGAATAGTATTTCACAGATTTCAGGCCTCTTCTCCCTTGTTCTCCCCCTCTGTCTGATTACGTTCGTGTGTGAATTTAACTGTGAGTGAGGGACTGTTTAGGTGTTTAACTGTCTTATAGTAAATAAATAAAAGTAAATGTCTTAAAGTAAATACATTGCTGATACTGTATTACCAGTGGAATATATATTATAGTACATAAAAATCAAAATGTTTATGGTTTCAGTGGCAGAAATGTTCTACTGACCTCAGTGAATGTCTCCAGTTTGGAAGCTGTAAATAAGCTAAACTGTCTCCAAAGGTTCACATCTACGATAAAAGCCACGTCGGGTGCGGCTTTCTTTTTTTAGATTCGCTAATCTGTGACGATTCCCAAAATAGGGACCGTCTTGTCACCCCTCGAAAAACTAGATATGGCTTATACACGCCCAGTCTCCAAAGCCCCCGCCTCCGCCACCACGTACAGCAACACTTTCCACTGTCGTTGTAAATTTACAGCCTGGTATCTGCAGCTTACCACAACGCGTTAATCACACAGCGGAGATATCAATATCAGGTTTTCAGGCGAATGTGGAGAGTTTCTAAGGCTGCACTCACATTGTACATTTGAGAAGTAGAAGACAGCTATAGATAACCATCTGTAGAGCTTCCGGTTTTGTCCATTATACGCAAGACAGCTGTTCAAGGATGCTTTAGTAAAGGCAATGGTTCTATTTAGAAGCATGAGTTGTATGTATAACCATTTTATCCTTAAAGCTTTCTTTGCATGGTGAAATGGTTCTTCAGATTGATGGAGAATGTGTTGTATATGGTTCTATATAGAAACGTTTTGAAAATGGTTCTGTGTAGCACCAAAAGGCGTTCTTCTCTTGTTACAAGCTTGACATCGTAACAATAGCAGAACCCTTTTTTGTGGTGCATAGAACCATTTCAAAAAGCTTCTATATAGAAACATAACACATTCTCCATCAATCTGAAGAACCATTTCACCATGCAAAGAACAGTTTAAGGGAGGAAATGATTCTATACAGAGCTTGCCTGCACTGACCCTTGAAGCAGCATCTTTTTAAGTGTGTGGTTCAATGCTCCCTGTAGCCAACTGCAGTAAATAAAAGCATCTTAACAGATGAAACAGACGGAGGAGTCTGCAAAAATACTTTCACTTTGAGCAGTCTAGGACAGCCAGAATGAGTCCTGAATGAAAACTGTTCTTCCACAGTTTATTTTGGTTTCATTATTTTTCCCAAGCCTAACAGAGCATCTTCAGAAACAGTCAAAACATGACCATGAAGGTTGAGTTTGTAATAACTATTCATTTAACATATATTACAATTGCAAAAATTTATCACTGTTCCAAGAGACTAAACAAGAGTCCATTTTACCTGAGATGTGCAAATACAGAGTCTAAAGCCTACTCAAACTGCATTGTCCAAAAATACAACAGCAGTTTTGTTTTTGTTTGCAAATCACTGATATGACTGGCAAGAAATATTGTTGCCCCCGAACTCTAATAATAACACAATCAAGTTAGTTAAGGGTTTCTGATGTGTTAACTTGTTTTTCTCATTCTTTTTGGTTGGCTAAAATATTATCTTTACAACCACTATAAATTTAAATTTTGAATGGCTGTGATAGCTGGACTTGGTAAGTCGCCTTGCAGGCCTACTCTTTTTTTATACATAGACTCCTCTTTAGATTTGATGGATTGTGCAAATAACTATTGGTGGAACTTCAGTAGTTCTAGGGTTAAATACACAAGAGTTGCTGCTGAACCAATACACAACTTCTAGCTCAGTAGCTAGCTCTGTCCAAACAGTGCAAAAGCATCCCTATTAATACAGCCCATAACAGAATTTATTCTGTCAATATTAGACATTCAGAAAGAATAGTAACATGCACAGCATGTTTACGATTTACCCACTGATTTTCAATTTATCAGCTGACTGCATTGAGGTTGTTTCCAGAATTTGCTGACATTCATCCATACTTCCATCTACCTGAGCTTAATGTTACTTCATCAGTCTTTGCAGTTGTTTCAAAAATGCCTCTGGCATACTTCAGACAATGACGTTTGTAATGAGGTCACAGATAAGGTTTTCATCTGATGACTCTTTCATGCAGATCATGTTTGCACAAGCATCATTGCACAATAGATCATTGCACCACCAATCTGTCAGCTAAACCTGCAGTTACTTGGCTGTCATATGGGGGTTTTGATTTGCCTTTCCGGTCAGCATACAAGCAGTTATCTCTGAGAGTTTTCTTGGTCTTCTTGCCGTCTGCAGTTCCTATTAACTCTCATTTTTTAATGACATTTCAGGAAGTGAAAATTGCAAGCTAGAAGTACTTTCATACCTTTTTTTATAGTCTTCCTCTGCTTTGTAGGCATTAAATAGCTTCATTTCAGATCCTCAGCCAGCTTAGAGGTGGTGCTTAGAGCTGCTTACAGGTCAACAACATGGTTGCTGAGTGTTAGCACAAAGTTTGAAGAGTTCAAAGAATTAAGTACACTCTGCAGCTGACATCAGCTGACAATTCCTAATGACAATTGTTGACCTGCTAAAACAGTCATTATAAAACAGTGAAGACTAAAAGTTCTGGAACGGTGGCCAAATTTTTGATCATGCCACATTTGTTTTTTAAATTTTGTAATTTTACAAGTGCTCAAAATGACCTCCAGCTGTACGGGCAACATCAACGCGATCAAATTCAAATTCATCCCACACTCGAATGAGCATGTTGGATGTCACTGTACTGAAGTAAAAATAGAATTTAGGGCTCAAACATAACTTCAGTTTTCATTATAATGCTCTGTGAATCCACGATCACCAAGTCTTTTCACAGTAACCTACATTCACCATTCTCCACTCTTTGTGCAAGATCTTGATATGAATGTAACCCAGCCTGGATAAATATTTAAGAGCAAAATATTTTTTATGCTTTGTCAGATATATTACTCAGATTTATACCCGTTACTAATCAGTTTACCAGCTCTTATTTAGTCTACCTCCTGAGTCAGACTTGATAATTTGACAGATGTTGTGTGTAAACACTATGGCAACAGGAAGATTTGTATGTAGCCTAAAAGGCTTTTTATAAGGAGGAAAAAGCTGATTGCACTACTGTAGCACTAGCAGAAAGAAGGAAACTCTGACAATGATTAATCCACACAAAACTGGAATTTGCCCTGTATTCATGTGCCCTGTCCACCTATTCAAACTGGTACACGAACAAAATGAATCGCAGAATCTGCCTGAAAATCAATATATGCTGTTTACTAAAATGACAAACATGATTAACATGAACAGCAATCTACATTTGGTGGTCTACATAGTAAGATTGCTCATCTATTTCAAATAGAAACACTTAATATAGTCTCTGATTTAGGGGGGTTATAGGGTTTATGCGCTGAGGATGGCACAGGCCAGATTACAGGTACTGATTTCTTGCAGGCAGCATAATGATAAGCATTCATGTATTTTTTTTCCCTTTCATCATTTATTATTATTTTATTTATTTATTTATTTATTTATTTATTAAAACATAGGATATGCACTGTCTTTTTTATTATAGATTTGTTAGTCTGTGTATAATTCCTGTTTCTTGTTCACAAAATTAAAAAAATTGTGAGGTTTAAGCATAATTGGCACTGCACATTGCATTGCAACTCATCCTCTTCCTGAAATCATAATGACCTTTTTACCTTGTTAGGTTATGTCTGTGGTCATATAAACAAAGCATGGTAAGCATATTGTCTTCCTGTAATCTTTGAACAAAGATTTGAAGACCTCTCTGGTGGAAAGGTATAATTGCATACAATGTACACTCTAAATTGCAAGCACACTGAAACTGAGTATTCAAAGAGAACTCGGTCAAACTTGGAGAATGATGGATCCTGAGAATGGAAGTAAACGATATACTACTATCATTAAATTTTCATCAGTACACTTTCAGAAATAAAGGTATGAAACTGGGTAATACCCCTCTTGTTACTGGGGTGGTACCCTCATGGGTACATCTCAGTACCTTTAGTCAGGGAACATAATTGTACCATAATCCATTGAAATTATATTTAATAAGTTACATTCACTCCACACGCCTTGTCTTGTCTGCAGGCTTTTTGTTTTATGGTTCTGTTTCAAAACATTAGGCTATGAAAAGGTACAAATATGTACTTTTCACCTGGAAAAACTTATTTAAGGTACATAGTCGGGCCTTAAAACCTCTGTTGTACTTTTGAGGGTACATTTACATTGTTTGTACTCTGGTGAATGAAAAATGTACCTGCACAGTATCTTTATTTAGTGTATAACCCTGATTTTGCATAAGACCTACATCAAGTCGGACCTTGTTTTGTCTTTTTGTAACACTGTATGACATAGTCCTAAAACTCCTACAAAATCTATCTCTGACTCTTAAATTACTATTTCAGGCTTTACAGGGTGACCCAAGGTAGCGCACGAACACCATGTTTTAGCATGTTTTTCCTCCATAATGCTGCTTCTTTCAATTTCAAACCAAAAAATCTTATACAAATCTTAACAAACAAACAGACACCCACCTACTTATGTCATGCATGTTTGTGGTTAAAAAAAGAAAGAGAACAGTTATGACATATAAACTGCAAGCTTACCGTGCATTCTTAAAGGGACAGTTAACACCCAGAATTCCTGTTGAGCCACACATCACATTTAAAATTCCTTTATTCTTTCAATATTAATTCTTTCTCCTTAAATATATATTCCCTTAGAGTCCAGGCAGCATTCTATGTGTACAGCATTCTTCTGGCACGGTTCACTCAAGCTGCAGTGTCTTCACAGTTTAACAACTCAGAAATTGATCGCCCACATCACGAAGACCAGTAGGACCACATCCTCAGCATAACAGGAAGGGAGTTATAACATATTTACTGACTGACATCAGTCTTTAAGATAAAACCAACACCTGTTGTACTATAGTAGATACATAATAATTCAAAGTATTATCGATATATTTATAGTAGTTATTAAAAAAATTACATTGGTTATTAAGTAACTACTATGAAATAACTGAGTTTGCTTAAAAATATATAGTAGTTACTGAGAATTCTGTATGCTTACTGACCAATTCACAAAACTAAAACATAATTCAGAGCAGTTTTTAAAAATATTTATAGTAGATACTAAACATGTTTTGATCGTTATTTAATCATTCACAGCAGTAGGAATAGGATATTGCTGAAAATTTTATAACTGATAATAATAAATGAATAATTTAAAGTAGCTTTGGAATAATTGACAGCAGTAACTGAATAATTTACATTGGTTGCTGAATCATTTATAGTAGTTACTGAGTAATAAACCATAAGATCATTACAGGATCATCACAAGCCTGATCTGTAAGAGGATAAAGTAACTGTATAAACTACTTCAACAAGTTCAACTTAGAGTACATATACACATTCTTTAATCTTAAGGGTATCAAATATCAGGAGACATTTCAAAATGTGGGGGAGAGAGAGGTGCATTCAAAATGCCCATCACATCTCAATCAAATACAGCACAAGACAAAACATACACAGACGAGACACACAATGACTCAGCAGTGCTAAACTGTTACTCATGACTTCCTTATGCAGTCTGAACTTCCCTATTCTGAACTCAACATTTTCACTGCTTGTGTTTGGAGTCTCCTTTAAAATGGCTGAATACTCTGTGTTGTCTAGTTTGCAGTGACATATTAGGGCAACTGGAATGTACAGTAAACGATTAAAATCAACCTTAAATCAAGATTGACCTTTTTTCCTTGCTAGTTTTTGTCCCTGGTCATATTAACCCCTTAAAATCCCAGGCTTATTATATACCAAGGCTTGTTATTCAATAACTACAGGGACTTCAATGCAAACTGGCTGAGCCATTCTTAGGTTATAGAAGTGTGTAGTAAAACTTTAGGCCCACTGGAGGGCCCATGGTCATGTAAGGGGTAAAGAACAAATTATTGTACTGTACCGTTCAAAAGAATGGTACAGTACAATGGTTTGACAGTTACAATGGTTTGACTGAAGATTGTGGGAAAACAATTCTTTTGAATGGTACAGCATTCAAAAGAATTGTTTTCCCACAATCTTCAGTCAAAACATAGTGACTTTTGACCACCTTGAAGACATATTCCCATGTTTTGATGACACCATTGTGCACCTGAAGGCAAGGGAAAAATAATAGTAGCCAATAATATCATGTTTCACCTGCCCCTTCCCCTCATCCCCACCTATTATCGAGCTAAACATTTAGTTCGCTCAGAGACCCTCCCTGAAACTAAATTTCACTCAGAAATACATCACAGTTCAGAAGAAAAAAACCTGATGATTTTCAATTCATGTTGCCTTGAAATATATCCACTTCCTTGTGTTAAATCTTTTTTAAAACAAAAGTTCTGCCTCATGTCTTTATCTCTATAGTTGTAGGACGGTGATACCGAAGACCTTTGCAAAGTCTTCATTAACTCCTTAAACCCCAGACTTATTATTTATGTATTTATTCTCAAGATTTAGTCAGTAACTAGCATGAATTAAGCCCTAATCAAGCTCTATTAGTTTTACTTGGGGAGGTGATGAAATATGAGTGATTACCAACAAGATCTGTGATTTTAATCCAGTATTAATCTGCAATGTCTGATTCAAGACAAGGCTCACAGCTATTTGGGGTAATTTAGGGAAATTAAACAAATCCTTTATCACATTCAAATCAGTCAGTCAAACCATGCATAGCAGTCATACCACTCCTCTGGTAAAACTAATCCAACTCATACAGGTCTTTATTCAGGAGTTTAAAGGTTAGCACAATTGGCCGCTTGCTAAATTATGACTGACACACCTCTCAGCCAATCACAATTGTCTGTAAATGTTGTTTCCTCCATCAAGTGATGGAAAAGCTTTGACAGGACTCTTCAAAACAGAGCTGCAGTGAGAATGGCAGTAAATTAGTCACAAATTATTAGACTTATTGTAAGAAATGGTGAAAAGGTACTGCGTATAATGCCTGGTGCTGTTTTTATTTCATTCCTGAAGCTGAAAGTTTTGCTTTAAATTATATGGAAGACTACATTCACAGTTCAACTATTAACATGCAACTATTAACTGGCTCGGTATGATAATTTTATCTTGGTTATTAGTTAAAAATCATTTTAATATGATGTGTAACATAAATAGCACTATGGAAAAATACTACAATCAGCTAGCTAGCTAGTTAGCTCTTCTTAACATAGCTGCTGACAGATTAAACAGGACTGTACAGTGCTAATCTGTGATTAAAACATATGAATGCATTCAGACGCCTTCAGAGCATCTAACGTTGCTTTGACTAGCTCTAGTGGTTAGCCTTAGCATTAGGTCATCTAAAGAGGTAGCGTCTGTCGCTAAAACCTTCTCATTATTAGACATGAAAACCAACCACTTTAACATCTAGTGACTGCACGATTTCCCTGGTTTGCTTAACACAGTTTTCAGAATCATTTTTTTTTGCTTTAGATTAGTGACACTGATATTTCGCCAGTTGTCTAATATGCATGTCTGCACTGAACATCTTATAAAGCCAGTTTATTTCTGAATGAAGAATGTTTTAAACGTACTGTGTGACTACATTTTTCCTTGAACTACTTTTTTAGTCTGTTAGCACAAGTGTTACAGTTGTTATCAAGGCCTAGCTGAAGGTTTGGTAGACATAGCAACAGTAACTAAGGAAGGCAGGACTTTCTCAGAATGGTCAAGTTATTGTCATTATCTGATGTTATTAACCCTTGCAGGCTTACTATTTTTTTTTATTTAAGACATTATTGAGTAAGTACTATAAATTATTCAGTAACTACTATTAAGGTTTGGAGCCCACATATGCACCATTAGGCAATACAATCAAATGTACACAAATAAATGTACACAAAAAACAAGTTTTAGCCTTTTAGACAAATACATTTTCTCATTTTCACATGGGGAGAGGCCACTCAAACTTTAAACAAATAGAAAATGAGATTCTTATTTCACAACCCAATTTCCAAAAAAGGTGGGACACTGTAAATAAAAATAGGATGCAATAATATGCAAATCATGTAAACCATATTTTTAAAGGAAAATACTACAAAGACAACATATCAAATGTTGAAACTGAGAAATTTTACTGTTTTTTGAAAAATATGTGCCCATTTTTAATTTGATGCCAACAACACGTTCCAAAAAAGTTGGGACGGGGGCATGTTTACCACTGTGTTTCATCACCTCTTCTATTAACAGCACTCTGTAAGCGTTTAGGAACTGAGGAGACCAATTGCTGTAGCTTTGAAAGTGAAATGCTTTTCCATTGTGGCTTGATATAAGATTTCAGCTGCTCAACTGTTCAGGGTCTCCTTTGTCATATTTTTCATTTCATAATGCGCCAAACATTATCAGCATGTGACAGGTCCGGACTGCAGGCGGGTCAGTTTAGCACCCTAACTCTTTTAATATGGAGCAATGTTGTTGTAATACATGCAGAATGTGGTTTGGCAATGTCTTGCTGAAATAATCCAGGCCTTCCCTGAAAAAGACGTAGTCTGCCAAAACATGTATATATCGCTCACGATTAATGATGCCTTCACAGATGTGCATCACCCATGCCTTATGCACTAATGCACCCTTACACCATCATGAATAATGGCATTTAAACTGTGCACTGATAACAAGCTGAGTGGTCTTTAGCCCGGAGGACACAGTGTCCATGATTTCCAAAAAGAATTTCAAATGTTGATTTATCAGACCACAGGACACTTCTCCACTTCGCCTCAGTCTATTTCAAATGAACTTGTGCCCAGAGAAGCCGGTGGTGTTTCTGAATCCTGTTTATATTTGGTTTCTTCTTTGCATTTTAAAGTTTTAACTTGCATTTGTGGATGCAGCGACAAACTGTTTTTTACAGACAGTGGTTTTTAGAAGTGTTTCTAAGCCCATGCAGTGATTTCCACTACAGAATCATGTCTGTTTTTAATGCAGTGCCACCTGAGGGCCCAAATATCACAGCCAGCAAATACTGGTTTTAGGACTTGTCCCTTGCATACAGAGATTTCAAAGTGGTGAACCCCTCCTCATCTTTACTTCTGAAAGACGCAGCCTTTCTGGGATGCTTTTTTGTACCCAATCATGTTACTCACCTGTTCATCCAATCAACCACAAGGTGTTTTTTTAGCATTACACAACTTAACCTGGCTGATACCTGATGCCTTTTAAATAATTATTTCAGGCTTTACAGGGCAACTTGCAGTGGCTCACGCCCACTATATTTTAGTGTGTTCTTTTTCTTCCATACTCAGTAATGCCACTTCTTTCAGTTTCAACAAAAAATATTACATGATGCTTTAAATGACCGATGTGAGTTGAAACCAGGCCTGTAAGCCTACTTATTATAAAGAAAAGGATAAAAGTAACTGAAGAACAGTCTTCCTTCACTCTGAAAACTCCATTCTCGTATTATCAACAATGTGTGAAATGATGTGGGCAAAATGACAAACCCTTCAGTGATCATACAAAACAGCATGAAAACAGTTACTAAAACCGCAAGTATAATACACCCACAAACAGAAAACATTAGTATAAGTTTATGACCACAGCAAAACAATGGAACAGTTGATACTATAAGTAGCAACTACATTTCCATGTACAGTATTTAGCAGACTACAGACAACATAGTAGCAGCACAGAGAGCCAGAGATGCCTTCTTTGAGTGGCTTATGATGTTTCATATGTTCTTTTTCACTAAATCTCTCTAAATAAACCTGACCTAAAAGTCAAGTGTTTTTAATAGAACGCTCTCCAAAGTTGCATGGAAAGCATTCCACATGGTAGTTTCGATCCATGGACACCACTTGTATGGTCTCCACAGAACCCTGCACAAACAAACACAGATAAATACAGCATGAGTTATTGGGTGTGTACTGGGAGCGATGTTTGGGGCACAGGGAGAAAACTACAGACGAACATTCAGGGTAAAATACCTCAGAGGGCAGGATAAGCAGCCCACAGGCTTCACAGCTTGGAGCAAGAGACCTGAGGGAGGATGAACAATAATAAAATAATTAAAAAACAAAATACAAAAAAACGTAAAAGACATAAGGGCAAAGAATAATAGACAAAGAGAGAAAAAAATAAAATGGCAAATAAAGTTAGTTAGTAAGTAAAGAGATAAACAAAAAAGTTAAATTTAAAGTAAATAGATAACCAAAAGACAGTAAAATATAACAAAGACAATTAAAAAATAACTTTAAGTAGGCTGTGATTCTATTTGGTTTTAAAAGTGCTTCATGTGTTTTGAGTTAGAGATCATACTGAAGCTCTTTATGAACTGGCTGCTTTCAGTTTAGTGTAGTACAGTGAGTCAGTGTCTAAGACATTTTTCTGTGCACATTCTAAACAAGCTAGTATGATTGTTTTATCTATAAATACATATTTAAAAAAAGTCTTTCTTCCAGAACTGGCATAGAAGAATTGGTGCCATAAAAAAGTTTGAAAAAGATAGTTTGAAAATTTACATAATGTCATGGTATAATTACAATTTGAAGGTTCTTTCCAGAACCTTTACATGATTTTGAGCTGCTTTAAACTTTAAAAAAGGTTCTTCACACTCATAATGGTTTCCTAAAGAACCTTTCAACGAATGGAGACTCTTCTATGGCACCGAGCAAACAAAAATTTCTAGGACTTGTTTTTCTTTTTTTTTTTAATAATCCCGGATTGCTCTGAATTCTGAAGGTGACAGTAAACCATAATTCCTGCTGAGCCACTAAAGACCAGCCAAATGTGAATTTCCCTTTATTATTTCAGAAAAAAAAAATCTTTTAAAATATATCCACAGTTCAGACTGAATTCTAGGGCTGCAGCATATTTCTGAAGAGCCACCTGCCAGTGAACCCCTCAGGCTGCAGTGTCATTAGAGTGTAGTGACTCAGAATCTTCTGATCACCTTCGTCATTATGACAACCAGCAAGATCACATCTTCTGCAATACAGGAAGTGAGGTTTGCAGTTTTTGCTGACACTGATGTCACTGTCTTTAGGATGACTAAGTGTTAACGGAAAGAGAATGAAGAACCTAAACGTATATAAAGATGATGGTGATTGCCTTAAAAATAAAGGTGCCATAAAGTGTTCTTTGAGCAAAGCCATTGAAAGAAAGAACAACTTTTTGAATTGTTAAAAAAGAGATCTGTGACTATGAAGAACCTTCCAAAGTTTTAATTTTTACCCCGATTTTCTCCCCAATTTAGTCGTAGCCAATTCCACCCCGCTGGTTAGGACTCCCCCAATCACACGATGCTATCAACGCTAGGAGGGTGAAAGCTAACACAGGCTTCCTCCGAGACCTGTGAAGCCAGCCACCGCTTTCTTTTCGAGCTGCCGCTCACGCAACGTCACTGGACAGCTGAACGCGCTCGGAGGAAAGCGTCAACCGCCAGATCTGTTACGTCAGCTAACAGACGCCTGCGCTGACTAGCATCGCGCTGAGTGAGTGATGGGGGGAAAAGGGCAGCCATCCCACCCACCCAGAGAGAGCGAGGCCAATTGTGCTCTCTCGGACTCCCGGCTACGGATGGCTGTAGCATCACCAGGGATCGAACTCGCGATCTCCTGATGATAGGGCCAACGCTTAGACGGTTGCGAAGGTTGTATACCAATTTAAAGGTTCTTCCCAGAACCCTTCAATTTACTTTAAAAAGGTCAATGTGAGATGAGAATGTTCCTGCTGTAGATGAGTGGGCGAGCTCAGTCAAAGAAACTATAAAGGAGGAGACATACATATGGAGATACTTTTGTGCCAAAAGTTTCAGATAAAATAATAAAATCCACAAGCAAAATGTTAAGTATCATAATGGCCTAATATGTTACAAATACAAATATACACACACACACACACACACATTTTCTAAGCCGCTTATCCTTCTGGGTCACGGGGGGGAGCTGGAGCCTATCCCAGCAGTCATTGAGCGGAATGCAAGAAACACCCTGCACAGGTCACCAGTCGATCGCAAGTGCAAATAATAAGAGATAAATTATTTTTACATTTTATGTTTTCAAAAAGATTATTACTAATTTTTACTCATTCAGATGTAAATTATTAATTTTCCCAGTATTTGCTTTATTTTTTTCTATTTGCTTTTCTATTTTGCTGATAATTTAAACTTCTGGAATCGCTCTTTTGCCTCTGAATTTTTTCTTTTGCTTCTGACTTTAGGTACATTTTCACAGGGGTGGATCTTAGAAGAGAGGCTGTTCACTTGCACACTCTAGTTGTCACTGATTTGGAATGACAGGTGACCTCTGATTACATAGTATACTCAGCATAGTGTTGCCAGAGAGGATTGCGCTGGCATTTCATGCAGAGTTTGTCATATTTATTGTCAACCAGTATAATACATATACAGTGGAAATTAAAGTATTTTAAGTAAACTTAACTGTTGAACAAAGCTGTACCTCCTTTCTAGTTTGTAGGTGCTAGCACTGAATAGCCTACCAGTGTCTGCTTAAGGGCTAACTAGGAGTTTCGCAGCTGTTTAAATCAGTATTTCTCAAACCTGCTTCTGGCGACCTGCAGCTCCACATGGTTTCAACTGTTCCTTGCGCTAAAACACCTGATCCAGCTCATTAGCTGAGCATCAAGCCCTTCATGGCTGAACCAGGTGTGTTGTTGAATTTGCAGGGCTGTGGGGTGAGGGAAATGACTCAGCACTGGCCTGGGCACACAGCTATGTGTTACTGCAGCCATAAGATAGTTTAAGTTCAATCACTACAAAAGTGAAATTGGCATGTCATGGTTGGCCACTACATTGTGGAGTTGTCTGTCAGTCTTTTCTTGTTTCTACCCACAGAATCCCTCAGTCACTGAACAGGTTTTCTATATTAGCACACTAGGTTACAGAATGATGCTGCTTCAAACAGGAGCTTCGGCTGGGCCTGTGAAGGTCCGACTCTCAGCCCAGGTCACTGTAGAATTGTTTTTCGACATCAACCCCCAAAAAAATAGTTTTTAATTAACCTACAAAATATGCAGTTGCTACTTTTTTGATGATGAACACAAAATAAACCACTGTAACAGAAAGTGGAAAAAATGTGTCAAAAACAGATGTTTCCTCAACAATGCCGTTATCAAACACCACTGTTGGCACATTTCCTCTCTCTCCACATCAGTCTCTAGACATCTTTCCTGTTAAAAGGAGAACCATTTTATTTACAGGTTGGATATATTTTAGAAGCTGAACAGTCATTCAGTAAAACTCTTGAAATGAAACAGTATTCTAAATATAAAAAATGACTCCAAAACAAATCATTTCATTCAGGTGATTTAGTGTCTTGATAAATGCTGTTAGAGCTCTGCAGCCTGACAAAATATTGGGTAAACTTTTTTTCATGTACAACATCAGGCTAGTTTTCAAATGACAGATTTTTATGTAAATTAAAAAAAAAACTAATTTGTAGTTTTAACTTCAAAAACTAAGTAACTTGACTGCTCTAAAATGTTAATGCTATTTTACTTAAAATAATGAGTGAACAGAATGTAGCACACACAGTTAACTTACATGTTATGTGAACTTGAAATTTTAAACCAGCCAGTTTACTTACAATTATAATTTAAAATCATTGTTGTTTTACAGCAGAGTAGATTTGTCATTTTTACAGAGATTTCAGGTAATCAGGTATCTTATCTTCTCCATTGCAATCTCTCTCTCTCTCTCTCTGTGTCTCTCTTCATAACGATATAAAGTTTTCAGCTGATTAAAGAATATTCGGGGCTGTAGCCGCAGAAGCCCAGGCTGCCGATGCCCCTGCCTTCACATCACTCTTCGCATTACTAGATATTTAAGCCATTTAGTTCCGTTTCAGTATGACTAGCCCAGTTAGCCCTAAAGGACACTGTTAGGTTATAGTTAGCGCTAGCAGCTGCAAACAAAAAAAAATGTGGCTTGTGCATTCATAGAAACTAAGTTCATTGTTCAGTGCCCAAAATAACAGTTATATCGTTTCACACAGGTCGACACGAGACCCATAAACATGTGTTACATTAATCATTTAAAAAGAATATGACACACATTGCTCATAACATCAGATATGCCAGTACAACACTGCAGTCATAACAACTGCTAACTGCTCTGCTGCGGAGAGTTCATGCTCAAGGGTTACCTGTCCCTCCAAATCAGTTGACCAATAGAGTGTGCAGGTGAACGCCCTCTTCTAGGACACATCCCATGTTAAAAACCAACAAAAGTCAGACACAAAAGAAAGATTTAAAACACAAAAAACCATATTGGTAAAATCAGCAAATGGAAAAAAATGAAAGCAAAAACTGGCAAAATGAGTAATACATTTATATCAGAATGAGTAAAGCTGAGTCATAATATTTTTGAAATATTAAGTTTATTTTAACCCTCATTATTTGTATTTGCAAAATATTTTGGTCATTTTGATACTTAACATTTTGCTTGTGGATTTTATTATTTTATCTGTAACTTGAACTCCACAGAGACAGGCCACTAGTTGGTAAATGAATGAGAAATCTCACCAGCATGGTATCTGTTTGCAAAAAAAGTTCTACCCTTCAATAAAATGAGCCAATCAGCTTGCTGGTAAAGCTGCAAGTGGGAAAAGCTACCCCTTGATTTGGAGACAGGCAAATGTGCAGGAGCCAGAACAAAGGGAAAAAACAGGTTTTTGTGCAGTATTTGCACCAAAAGCTAGAAAGTATTTATATGAATTTGGTCAGATATTAACAATGATTTCAAACATGCTTTTCAAACGATAATTTGGCTTTTAGCTTTGAATTCATAGATTTCTGCCCACTCAAAGAGACAGGAATCTGGTCTTATGAGTGGAAATAACTGCCTGGGTACGTTGCCAAGATGGCTGTCGAGTGTATAGACTTTTCTATAATGACTTCAGCTCAGTGTCTCACCTTTGGAAGTCTTTTACACAGTATATCCTGCTTTGTGTGTCGACACTGAAAGGCTCCCCCTCCAGTCTCTGGTTGCAGACGACACAGCGGAAGCAGGTAGGGTGGAAGGATTTCCCCACAGCCTGCACAGCCTGTACAACATCAAGTGTTAAAGCTCACCCAAGGGTCTATGGGAATCACTCTGCGATTTTCAAAACAATCAATCAAAATCGTTCTCTCTTTCTTTGACTCAGTGAATGTGAATGAATGTTTGTAAACACCCAGAGGTTAAAATGGTGCCAGAAGCACAATTAGGCGTAGCATGTTGTATACAGTGGTTTGACAGCTTGTAGCATTACACGCCTACGCTAGAATTCTATAATGTAGATTGCCAGATTCTACACTGTAAAAATATGTTGAGAGAACATAAAATAACATAATGCATTAGTTAAATAAGTGAAAATAAGTTAACACATTCTAAGAGAACACACTTCTGTACATTTTAATGGGCCCACATCATGGAAGAATGAATTTCCTTTGTTTATTCGGAATAAAGTGATATGTTTCAAAACGTGCCATTCACTAACCAGTCTATATAAGAAAACTAGTCTGCAAAAACAGCCCATTTTGAATTCACTGTTTTGTGATGTCGCGATCCACCTATTCGGCCTAGAGCAGTTCAACCCCATCCATTCACACTAAAGTTATAAGCAGTGCTTCAGCTCTGAGTGCTTTCTGAATGGGGCACCATACAGGGCAGCCAATAAGAACAGAGCTCTTTTACATGTACTAGTCTTAGGGACACAGTAAAAAAAAATGTTATTCTAAGGGTTAAAGAAAGGTTAGAGTCATGTAAAATTATTTATGACTGTTTTTAATGCACAAAACCACACAAAAAAATAAAATACACAAAGAATGTGGGAAATGGGTCCTTTAATACACAATTAGTGTTGATTTGGTGAATTAAACATTTTGGAGGAAAAATGTAAACATAAACTGTGGTCTGTGCATATCTTTCCCCAATCTGTTCAACTCAGTAAACAAATAGAAACTGTGCACTAAAATTTATAGAACTTTACCATATGTAAGTGTGTTCTCTGCAGAGAATGTGTCAACTTATTTTCACTTAGAAAATAAACAAAACATGTAATTTGACAGGGTTCAAGCTCAAAAGAATTTTCTAAGCCTAATGCTTAACCTAGCCCTAACCATAACTTTAACCTAGTAACCAAAAAGAAAAGGTTTTAAAAGGTTTTTAAAAAGGTTGTAAAAAGATTAAGCATGTAACAAAGCACCTCAAAAACACACACACACACCAGGACCAACCATGTCAGTAATTAGGAATCCACAGGAGTCACAGACGTCAACAGAGCATTTCAATCTAGAATGCTGGAAAAAGGTGGACACCATCAGTGCAATACAGAAAAAGGGTCATTCTATGGTTTTGATAGCAAATCTTTTCTCACAACATTGAAGGCATGAAAATGAGCTCAAAGTAAGAATGAACCACAGAATGTTGAGGTCACTGTATTCTTGGGTGTTTCTAAATTAAGCAATAAAACTAAGGTAATTTTTTTTGTTGTTTGTTTTGTTTGTTTTTTTTAAGTGATCTTCAGTCATGTTGTGTATGAAAAACAGCAGGTCACAGCAGTGACCACAAATGTTTCAGTGTAATGTGAAACAACTGTGATGGTTGTTTTTCACAAATATATAAAAATATCATATAAAGACTGTATCTGTGGTGTTACTTGTGAAACATTAAGTGATTTGAACACTTTAAATGAAATAATAACATGACTGCAGTATTTGTAAATGTCTACACTGTCTTGCAACTGAAGTGGCAGAGGACTACATTACGTTTTGTTGTGCAGGACTGGAGCTGGGAATGTTTTTTTAGAGGGTGTAGAAATATTTACCAAAAAATGCTCCTCACAGAAGACTTGTTCAGACATGTAATAAAATGGGCTCCCTCTGAGTTTCCTACCTGTATACAAAGAGAGAGAGAGAGAGAGAGAGAGATGTGAGACACCACAAGTCCTGACAAAAACTGACAATGAGTCAGATGCAGAAGAATATTGAGCCATTTACACCAGGTTAAGACTTTTTAACCTGGTGTAGCGTTTTTGCAATTTCCTGTGCGTCAGTTCATGTTCACATGCTCTTCCTACTACAGTAGACCTCTGCTTCCTCACTGGTTTTGAGCACTTACTGCAGTTACAGCAGGTGAAACAGTCATCATGGTACAGCTGACCCAGTGCTCGGCAAGCCTGCCCAATTCCACGCACAGCTTTCCTGCACTTCACACACTCTCCTGCAGGGGGAAGTCAGCACTATGAAAGAATTTGTCACACTTAACTGCCACTCAATAGCTGCAATAGCTGCCAAGGTAGGCTGCATTTCTCAGCCGCTATGTCATTAGCATGCCGTTCCAACGTGAAGGACCCTTTGTATACAGCCTAGAAATGTAGCCTACGTTCTAAGTGATATCAAGGAGGAATCAGATGTATCCTTCCAGGCCTTCAGTTACCCACAGTTCTCTGCACACGAACAATGCAAAGGAGGAAAAAAAGCTCCACAAAAATGGCGAAAAACAAAGCTGTTGGAGCAGAGCTTGTTTTAAAGTGTAAGTTGTTCACGTACTTGAATTCGTCTTCATTACTTTTGTGGTTTGAAACAAGTTGCCTTGTAGTTAAATTTTTTAAAACAAGTTAAAGTTAAATTAATTGTTTAATTAATTAGGGACATGCTGGCAGGTGCCATTTAGCATTCTAATCCAGCTGAGGAGAACTGCCCTCACAAATGTCTTCTGGATTGGTAAGACTCTAAAAGGAGCTCCTGTGGAGCTTTTGTGTGGCAATTTGTGAATGATTAATCCTTTATAGATACGCAAATGCACAATATTTCAACGCCGCTATCATTTGACTGTGTTTCAGTTCCTTCTATAAGACTTTGTAGCATTGCCTTATGTACATTCATGATGGCAGTGAGTGCTAATCAGAGGCAATCAGCTCAGCAACCAATCAGCAATTAGTCTTTGTACTGTTAGCGTCCTACTGCCCAAATCCTGTTTACTGTAGAAAAACATAAAAACGCTGGTAAGTTTTTATTGATTGGATGAAAGTTTTTATTCTGAAATCCTCTCATTCAGACATGATATGGACCATTTTACTGAATTAGTTAAAAAAATTAAAAAGTATTCAGATCTGAGATTAAAGGTTTATGTTATGATTTATTTAAACTCAAGGCATTAATAGAGATAGTAATAAGCTACGTATATAAATATATACAAAAGCACCATTTATAGAATACTTTCTATTGGGAAGCGCCTGTCCCAAACCCTAAGTTTGAAAATACTTACTTTTTTATTTTTACAATGTTTTTCAATATCTTTTTGATTTCTTGAAGTTGAAAGTTGTAGATTGATCACGAATTAAAGTTTTAAATAAAAATGCTTCTCAGATTTTCATGTCACTACTGAAACACAACAACTGTTAGTTCATAGGCAGAGCCTTATTTTAGCCACACCTCTGCATTTTAGAGCAGGAAGTGAGACTGCATCCTTGTCCCTCATGCCCACATGGTGAGCAGTTAGATCTCATTGTTTTGAAGGAAATGTGTCCCAAATTCTGAAAATCAGTGTGTAACATTAAGAATGGTCACTACCGAAACACTTACTTTCTGCAATTGTGTACAGCTGTTCAAAGTTGTGTTTGTTAGTCTCGTGCTAGACAGTGGTTTTGAGTTATGCTCAAAATTAGCTAAAATTGTCACTAGCAAATGATTTGATAAAGTTTCAGAGGTGTAATTATTGTTTTGGTAGAGACAAAATGGAATGTTCACTCTTTTGTTTTAATAGATCAAACATAATTAAGATAAAGCGTCACTCAAAGCAAAAGGATTTTAGTCTAAAGTCAGTTAAAAGTCGAAAATATGTTTTCAGTTTGGACTTTTAGCCAACTGGGTAGAATCATCCAGATACAGTCTTTGCCCACATTCATTGATGACTCGCTCTTGGGCTCTCCCTCTGGTGTTATACAACCAGTTTTTGGAAAATGGGAGGAATAGGAAGTGGCCAGGCTTTCCTTAAAAGGCTCACATCCTGCATTTTCCAAGTCCACTTTTTTGTGTGAATATTTGTGTAGGTTTATGTACCTAAAAGAGTCACAATTATTTTTTTATGACCACTACCCATCCCTTCCTTATTTCTTAGAATAGGAGTGGGGAATTCCAGTCCTGGAGAGAAAGATTCTTGCACAATTTGGTGATTTGCCTAAACTGCTTTCTGAATGAGGCACAATCGGAACAGAGCCAATTTACATATAACAGTCATAAAGGCATGGTAACAAAAATAGCATGTTTAATTCACAGGGATAAAGCGAGTTTAGAAAATGGTCATGTGAAAATGAACTGCAGCTGTTTTTTGTTACATAAAACCACACAAACATCATATATGAGTGCAGGACAAAACACCAGGAAAATGCAGCCCTTTAAGTTCAGGGAAACGTAAAAATTATCTATCGCCTCATGAACAGTGGACTGTCTCACTGGATGACCTCAGTATGTGTGAATGCAGGGCTGTTTCTCAGACAAGGATGTGTGCAGTGTTGGGGCACCCCAGGGGAGTATATTAGCCCCATTCCTGTTCAACCTGTTCACCTCTGACCTCAGGTACAACACAGAGTCATCTGCTAAAACTCTCTGATGACACAGCTACAGTGATAGTACACTGGAAAAACAGAGAAGCTATTCAGTGGCAGACTGTTACAGCTACACTGTGTTAAGGAGCACCATGTGAGACCTTTCTTACCCACTGCTATATGGCTCTACAACAAGTCTCCTTACTGCAGAGACGGTACTGATCTCCTGCTGTCTGAACTGTGCTGAACCACATCACTATATCACCTCTCTTGTTAATACACACCATGCAATACATCATAATTTGTTACTGTAATGACACTTTTACTACACACTGTAGACTGTAAATACTGCTGCTACTCCTAGTTGTGTCTATAAACACTGTGTTTTGAACTACCTCATACCATTTAGTGCTCTCATGTAATTGCAACAAAGTATTACATGCTTATGTAAATATGCTGAAAATATATACTTTTATTCCTATTCTCTCATATTTTACTCTAATTTATGTCTGTTTTTATTTCTATCTAAGTGTATATGCAATTATATGTCTTGCTACTATAGCGCTGCACTTCTGGATCAGTATAGTTTGTTCTTTCTTTCTTTCTATCTGACTCTCTGTCTGTCTGTCTATCTACTTATCTATCTATGTGTCGGTCTATCTATCTGTCTGTCTATCTCTGTCTGTCTATCTGTCTGTCTGTCTATCTATCCATTTGTTATCTTTAATGCTACATTACACTACATTATATTTAACCCTACATTACATTACATATAACTCTGCTAGATTACATTAAATCTGCATTATACTACATTACATTTAAGTCTACATTACATTACATTTTACTGTCTATTACTGTACATTAAGTCTTAAATTTTAATGTCCAGAATAATAACTTCACAAGAGAAAGAAAAAAACCTTTTTAAAAATGCAGACACATGGTTTTATTTCAACTCTGATGATGTGTGCTATATGTGCTATCATCACAGGATTAACTCGCCTTCTTCAGTGTAACAAACTGGGACACCAATTCTTAGATTCTTAGGCATATTACTGTATTTCAAGTCACTTGTCTACTTCAGTTCATTTCACAGAGATTTCACTGACAGGGAGCTTACCAAAGCAGTAGTCTGTGTCTGACTGGGTGTCCATTCTCAGTGCTGTCCGCTTGCTCTCTGTCAAATTTAGCAGGACACTCCAACAGCTACATCTCTGTAACAGGAGAGCCTGGTGTGAATGGGGTGTGTGTGGGTGTGTGGGTGTGTGTGTGTGTGGGGGGGGGGCGCAGTTTAATAGAGCTCATGAAGACAGCCAGCGTGTGGCCACTTCATGTGTCCATTATGAAAACACATGTATGACAATTCAAATTTATTACAGATTGATATTACAGATTACTGATTGGTTAAACTTAAATATTCATTTAAAAAACATTCTTGATGGATTGGCAATAATTATTTAGTAGTTTGCCTAATGATAAGGCTGGGTATCATGGAACCAACTGATTTACTTCAGTACTACCAAGTATTGAAAATTCTGTCTCATTCAATACCACATTTTAGTGCCTAAGTACTGACAGACATAAAACAGTGTTATAAGCGCCAGTGAGCCAATAAGCCAGTCTTTTCCAAAATCTAAAATGTTGACTGGTTAAGCAAGTTACTAACATGGGCAGCAAAAATGTGCAGCGTCTCTGAAGACCCTCACTACACTGTCTTTTTAATTTAACACTGGTGAGTACTGGAACTTTTGGAACGCATTTTTTGTAACATAAAATAATCAAAAAATAGTAAGAGTATATATTTTGTATATATGTTGTGATATCGTGACACACAAAAACTCTTCAGCCCACATGCCAGTTTATTTCCTTTTAATTCTTTCTCTGTTCTCTTACAGATGCCTGCAGCTCAACATGGCAGTACTGACTCTCACTCTCCACTCTAACTAGTACAACCCCGCACAACTAAGACTACTGGGAACCCCTAGTGGGCACTGAAGGTACTACATCCCTCCCCCTTAACAAGAACATAACACTTTATACAACTCTAACTAAAGGTACATTCACTATTACGTATTATTATGTTCTACTTATCTAGGACTTAATTGCCCTTGTAAGGCAAAGTTACATAACAAAGTCTTTTAACTTTAATGGGGCATGCCGTTCTCTCTCTGAACGACGCATAATAATAATAATAATAATAATAATAATAATAATAATAATTGTATTTATATAGCACTTTTCATGCCGGTGGCAGCTCAAAGTGCTTTACAGACAGGTGATAAAACATAGTTATAGAAGAGATCATTAGTACTTAATTAGAATCAGATGAAAATGAAGAAGATTAAATTACAAGATAAACACCACGAGACATTCAGTTTTAGTTAAATGCTAATTTAAAGAGATACATTTTTAGGTGCTTCTTAAAAGTGAGCACTGAGCTTGACTGTCTAATAAAAGGTGGAATTGAGTTCCGCAGTTTAGAAGCATAATAACTGAAAGAGGCCTCTCTAGGTTTTCTGTATTTTACAGAGGGTATCTGTAGAAGGCCACTATCTGCAGATCTTAGATTACGTGCCGGAACATAAACAGACAGACACTCTGTGATACTCACAGCAGGTGTGCTCGGAGGATCGGGCTTTGCAAGAACAATCTCTGGTTCAACATGTTGTTCGGTACAATCCTCACAGTTCTCAATTGAGGTTGGCATAGACAATTCCACAGTCTCCTGTACTGCTGCAGGTACTCTCACAGGACTTTCCATCAGCTCTCGAACTCCACCAGAACTGCGACCTCTCAGCTGATCGACATGTCTTTTCCAGGTATGCCCGTTTCCCAGGACCACTGAATAAGACAACGGACCTGTGCAATCCTTCACAACAGCTGGAATCCACTTTGGACCATATCCATAAATCCGAGCTAGAACTTCCTCTCCTCTCGTGAAACGTCTCAGTTTGTTTTGTCCATCTCGGTTTTCTTTCTGTTTCAGTTGTTTGCTTCTCACCTTGGCCTGGATGTCCGGTATAAGCAAATCAAAGGTGGACCTCAACCTTCGGGACATCATCAATTCTGCTGGTGACACCCCTGTCGCTGCATGTGGAGTTATCCGGTAGCTGAACAAAAATCTATCTATCAATCCATTTGTTATTTTTAATGCTACATCACACTACATTATATTTAACCCTACATTACATTACGTATAACTCTGTTAAATTATATTAAATCTGCATTATACTACATTACATTTAAGTCTACATTACATTACATTTAACTGTCTATTACTTTACATTATGTCCAGAATAATAACTTCACAAGAGAAAGAAAAAACCTTTTTTAAAATGCAGACACATGGTTTTATTCCAGCTCTGATGATGTGTGCTATATGTGCTATCATCACAGTGGGTAGGTGTCTAACCATTTTGAATGAGCATCCATGATGACTAGAAACATTCTTCCCATGAATGGCCCAGCATAATCTACATGGATCCTAGACTATGGAGCTTCAGGCCACTCCCATGGGTACAGTGGTGCAGTTGGTGGTGCTTTCTGGTGACACTGGCACTGGTCACATGACTGGACTGTCTTTTCTATGTCTTTGTCCATTCCAGGCCACCACATGTACGACCTAGCCAACGCTTTCATGCGAGACATGCCTGAATGTGTCTGATGAAGAGATTTTAACATCATTTCTCTCCCTTGCTGTGGTATCACTACTCTTGCTCCCAAAAGTACACAACCATCACAAGCACCTAACTCCCATCGTCTTTGGAAGTAAGGCTTCAACTGTGGTTCTACTACAGTTGGCCACCCTCTCAGCACATATCCATGTACCTGAGACAACACTGAATCCTTGGCTGTCCAGCTCTTAATCTGCCTGGAATCCACAGGAACTGAATCTACGCAATCCATCATCAGAACTTGCTCTGTTTCCTTCTCTTCTCCAGGACTCTCTGGAAGGGGTAGTCTGCTCAAAGCATCTGCATTAGAATGAAACTTCCCTGGTCTATATACAATCTGATATTCATAGGCACTCAGCAATACCGCCCACCTTTGAACTCTAGGGGAGCCCATCTGTGGTATGGCCTTCTTCTCCCCAAATAAGGCAACTAGCGGTTTGTGATCAGTGCAAATAGTGAATGTACGGCCATACAGATACTTGTGGAACTTCTTTATTCCAAAGATGATGGCTAATGCTTCCTTGTCCAGTTGTGAATATTTCTTTTCAGCTGGAGACAAAGTACGGGATACAAATCCCAGTGGACTTTCACTTCCATCTGGCATGCAGTGAGCTAACACAGCTCCCACTCCATACACTGACGCATCACACGCCAATATGAGTTCTTGGCTTGGTGAGTAATGTACCAGTCTTGTGGCTGATTCCAGTAACTGCTTGGACTCACAAAAAGCTTTCGCTTGAGCTTTACCCCACCCCCACTGTACATCCTTCTTCAACAGGGAATGCAGGGGAGCCAGCAGTATGGACAGGTTAGGCAGAAATTTCCCATAGTAATTTAAGAGGCCCAGGAAAGCTTTCAATTCTGAGACACTCTTTGGAACTGGCGCATCCACTATGGCTTGTACTTTGCTCTCCAAGGGATGCAACCCTTGTGCATCCACTCGATGGCCTAGGTACTGCACTTCTCTCTGCAAGAATGAACACTTGTCTTTCCTCAAGCGCAGTCCCGCCTTTTCCATTCTGGTTAGCACTTCCTCTAAGTTCGGTAACACTTTACTGTAGGGTGCTGTTCATAAGGCTACATGACACCTACATAAGGTTGTCCTTACAACTGACATAACCCTACATAACTGTTTATAAAGGCTTATTACAACAGGCGTCATCTGTCATCTGTTAAGGCTACTTTAGCTGACTTTGATCAAAATTGGCAAATGTAACCTTTATAGCGAATGACGCTTATTGGAACAAGCATTTATAAACAGTTATGTAGGGTTATGTCAGATGTCATGACAAGCTTATGTAGGTGTCATGTTGCCTTATGAACAGCACCCTACAGTAAAGTGTTACCCTAAGTTCTTCAAATGCTCTCATCAGCTACAGTCACCAAAATGTCATCCAGGTAAATGGCTACCTGTGGAATTCCTTGTAGAAGCCCTTCCATGACCCTCTGGAATATCACTGGTGCTGATGCCACCCATCTAAAAGTAACTGTAGATATGCATGGCTCATATCTAATTTTGTAAATTGCTTTCCACCTGACAGAGTTGCAAAAAGGTCTTTCACACAAGGTATGGGGTATTGTTCTGGTGTAGCGACTTGGTTCACAGTCAACTTGTAATCTCCACATAGCCTTATGGAACCATCTGGCTTCAAGACTGGGACAACTGGAGCAGCCCATTCTGAGTATTGCACTGGCTTGATGACTTCTTCCTTCAACAGCCTATCAATCTCTCCATTAACCTTAGCTCGCATGGCATAAGGAACAGGTCTTGGTCTGTAGAACTTAGGTTTAGCACTGGGTGACACATGTATGGTAGCTTTGGTACCTACCAAAGTTCCCAGCTCTTCCTTAAACACCACTTCATGCCACTTTAAAACTTGCTGTAGACTTGGTCTGTCTGACTTCTCTTGTATCTCTCTCACTTGTTTTACTCTCTCCCAAGGTCGACGAATCTCCTCCATCCAACTCCGGCCTAGCAAGTTTGGACCATCTCCTGCTACTATAATGAGAGGTAAAGTCTTCTTTTGATGTTGGCTGCTTACTGAGACCCATGCTTGACCCATAACCTGAATCTCTTGGCCTGTATATGTTTCCAACTTGACCTTGCTAGGGCTCAGTTTTGGAATTTCCATGTTTTCCCAAGTCTTCCTGAAACTTGCTTCATTCATTAAGGTGAGACTACACCCCGTGTCAATCATAAATTGAATGTTTTTTCCAGCTATCGCTGCTGCCCTCTATGACATTGTGGGAATTGTGAAAGTAGTGGCGAGAACTTTGCTCCCTTTCTGTTCTTCCTTGTTGTTTCCTCCGCTACATAGCCACTGACTCGCCTTGGTTCCTATCACGGGAATCAAACTTGTACCTCTGTACAATCTCACTAGGTTTGGGGTTAAAATGTTCCTTTAGCAAGGTGACTAGCTGTTCATATGTTTTCTCTTTAGGCTTTTCAGGACTGATGAGATTCCTCATGACAGTGTAGGTCTGTGCCCCAACAACACTAATAAGTATTGCTCTTCTTCTGTCTCCATTTTCTATTTCATTTGCCTCAAAGAATTGCTCAGAAACTCACAATACTCTTCCCATGTTTGACTTTTGGAGTCAAATGCGGATAATGTCCCAACTGTAGCCATAATCGTTTCTGCTTAGTCTTCTCCCCCACTCGTAGACAGAAACTCCCTTACCAGCAGTGCAGCAGCCACTCACATACAGAACTCACTCTTCCCCCACACGTCCAAACAGGAGGAATCCAACGCCATCCATGGCCAAAAAATATCCACGTCGCCAAAAAAGTGTGATATACATGTATATATATTACATTTCCTAAGTTATCCTTTTTCCAACAAAGTATTGTTGAACTTTTTTTCTGAAAAAACAACTCTCTCTCTTCGATTAATCATCCGACAGTAGATTACTCAATTTGGAAAACTAAAATTCTAGACCTCTGTTTTGACATGACAAGGTTAATTTTGGACATTTTATAGCTTTTGAGTGCAATGCTGTGCCTTAAACTTCCACCACAGATGGCTAATGTGGTTCACTGCTCAATAATAAGTTTAAATAAATAACTGTTTTGCCATTTCTGGACTTAATGAATTCACATGAAGACTCGTGACAGGACTCGAACCAGGCTTTTTCTCAGCGTTAGCCGTTTATGACGCTGTGCCGCCCTCGTGTGGCCGCGACCTGAAACTACATGAACAGAATAATGACCTGACAGTAAGCTATGATTCCACACTGTTCAATTAAAGGTGTTAGTGAATTACAACATTAACCTATTTAACAATGATTTATTCAGCAATTATTTTCCTTCACTAACAGTAATAGTACATTTGCCCGCATGTTCTCGCTGTATAAACACACTGTGACCTACTGTCAGCGAGAGTGGGTGAGAGTGGGCGAGACCGTTTGGGACCTGCAATACCTGTTGGGTAGGTTATACTCCATTACTGTGGTTGTGGCTTGGGCTGAAAAAAAGAGCTGCTCAGTGTTAAAGACAGACCCCTGAGGCTTTTTTTTTTTTACCCTTTACAGATTCAGGAATGCTGTCTTTGTGGGGCGTGTGGAGGCAGGGAGAAGACCCGAGACTACTCAGTACTTCATCACGGACAGTAAACACACAGCGCCTCCATCTGAGCAGCCCGTTTCCTCATTAGCTTATGTTAATCTTGATTGAAGGCCAGGCCGTCTCAAACCTGCCCAACAGGCACGGACACGCTTCAAAGTTACAGTTATATCAAGTGGAGCTGTTTTAGGACTCATTTCTGAGGAGAACGTGAGTGTGGTTTGTTTTCAGACACGGGTGGTGTACTGCACGGTATTCTCTTGTCGGGATTTCTGTCAGGCACATTCTTTAACTGCGCCCGTGCTCACACATTTGAATAGCTTCTATCCGCCTATCAGTGTCAAGTTTGGACAGGCAGCTCTGAGACACGCCCAGTACGTGAAACAGGTAAGATGAATCAGGAAGTTGCGCTACGACTTCGCGCAAATGTCCAACACAGTTTATCCTAACTAGCGCGGTGGTTTAGCAGCATGCAGGGCGCAGAGGCTTGACCCAAACCGTGGATTATTGTTTTTTCATGTTGGGTCTCAGGACGGTGGACTGGAGAAGATGGGTTCACTGCTCATAGGACTGCTGCTGGTGCTCGTTCCCAAAACTTCAGGTGAGTCGAGCGAGCTTTCATCAGCCATGACGGGCCATCAATCAGAGCAGAGCAGGCTGGAGAGGTTTTTCTTATCTGCCTGTTTTTACTTGTAACGTTTTAAACTGATTAAAAAATTAAATTTGTAAGTGTGAAATGAGACCATCAACATAAACAGGTGGAATGTATTTATATGTTTTTATTTTATTTGTTTATTTAACAGGGACAATACATTTCTATACATTTAATGTATAGAGGGCATCTAACTTAAGCTCATTTAATTTAATATATTCATATATAAATATATACCTTCACTCTTAAAAAAGATGCTTCTCCAAGGGCTCTTTAGTAAAGAAAATGGTTCTATGTAGAACCATGAGTTGTGCTTAAATGGTTCTTTGCATGGTGAAATGGTTCTTCAGACTTATGAACAATGTGTTGTTTATGGTTCTACATAGAGCCTTTTTGAAATTGGTTCTATATAGCACCAAACAGAGTTATTTTATTGTTACAAGAATAATTTTCAAAGAGGGTCTCTATAGGACTACATGCAACACATTCTTCATCAGTCTGAAGAATCTTTTAACCATTCAGAGAACCATTTAAGCATGTAATGGTTCTATAAAGAACCATTCCTGTTATTAAAGAGCCCTTGAAGAGTGTAGAGTGAATTTAAAGGTGCTCTGTTGACAAAAGCTATTAATTTAATCTCGACAATAAAGGGAGGTGTCCTGGAGCAGAGCCAGGTTTACAAAACGGATTTCTAAGGATTCGTTTTGTTCCCTTTTGCATAAATGCTCACCAGATTATACATGCTGTCTAATACATGCAACCCCAGGTGGATCTGGACCCTCCCTTTTGACCTAGTATTAAAATGAGGATTAGTTATGGAGAGAAATGAGGATGGCGCAACATTAATCATTAACCAGCAATCTGTTACTGTTCAGACTGAGGGCGTTGTGCTAAAACGTGCTCAGAGGCATTAACCAGTCATCATGGTGTTCCTGTGTAGCTCCTGCAAACCTACGTTCATATTAGCATAGATTAGACATGCAGATTTTCTCCTGAACATTTTAAACGTTAGATTCCATTTGACTCTGTTTGACGTTGACAGTTACACTCACAAGTTGAGTTAAACCCGCATTAGCTAATAATGATGATTAGTGGACAAACAGTATCAACCATAGACTGACATACCTGATCACCAGCAAACCCAACATATGCTGTGTTTTGGATGCTGGTATGATGGTCAACCAGCATGACAACCAGCACTAGGCCATTATAGACCAGCTTAAAGCATGGAAAGCATGCTGGCCTGTGCTGTTAGTAGCAGGGTAGTGATGGTTGTGTTTGAAATCATTCACTATTAGAGCACAATATAGTTTCAGCGATATTGTAGTGTTGTTCAAATTCTCAGCGCTAAATCTTTTGATTGTTTCTCGGTTGTTCTCCAGTTAGTTCACTATATAGCAAACAGTAGCAATAGCAAATGCTGTGTGGTGAATACTGAATGAGTAATCAAATGAACCATTCTGAGCAGAGTGAGAGAGTTCCTGTAAAATCCCATTTGACTGGTCCATTGCAATGTCCCCACCCAGCCACTGGTCGCAATATTAGGTATGCTCAAACAAAACCATAGATATGCTCCTGTTAATGGATTGGTAAATGTGGCAATATTTGCAGTGTTGCAGTCTTCACATGCATGGCACAAGGTTCTCTGCTCTGGCTCAAGTCTCTACATGTGTAGGAGAGAAGTGAATACTTCAGAGGTTTTGTAGTCTCGTCCTTTGAGAAAGCAGTAGAAATACGACACTTATATGTATATGTTGTTCCATTCAGCTTTGCCTGTGTAGGCACACTGTTTCTGTTGCTGATTTTGCGATTTGCATATGTGATAATGGTGTCCAAAATTTTTGGTTCTGCAAATGCAAATATGGGGGAAAAGCAAAGAGACATTCATAAGTCATCCTGTTTAACTGTCCCTTAACACCTAAGCCACTGCAAACAAAGGCTGTGCTCTTTGCAGTTTGGCAGTATTAAGGTGCTGATACATTCACTTTTTGTTTCTAGTTAATAGTTAGTTTATTATTTTCCATGAGCTCTACTTATCACTTTACTCTGGGCTTTTGTACCAAAACAAGTCACAATTCATTTTTACATTACCATTTTCCAACCTCTGTGTTTATCTAAAACTGGCAGTTCTTATTACTGTGGCTTGAAGACTGATATAATGATGTCTGTTCTGATTGGCTGCTCTGTATGCTGAAACACTCCTTATAACAGAGTGAACTGTAGACAATATTTATGTAGCACATCAAACTTTTTTATTTAAGAAAAGCAGGGAACATTCAGTTTTCTATTAATATATGATATGGAACCTTTTGAAGATAAAGACAGCTTTGCTTAGGCCTCCAACCCAGGATGATTAAATAAACAAACATTTTGTATAAGTTATATGTTTAGATGTTAACCAAACCAGTGTGGACAGTTCTAATCTACATTTAATCTATATGTAGATTAATCCATATCGAGGCTCAATTTGAAGAATCCTTTGACCTATTGAAGATTTGAAGTTTTAGATATGTTGTCTATAACACAATCAACAATCTAACACCAATAGTTTAATCAGAATTTATTGGAATTCATAGGCAGGATGTCTTGTAGCTTGCTGTAGGTCTATATTTGTGCCATCACTGGCATTTATGCAATCAATATCTCTCAAGTCCAGACTTGTGAGGAAGAGGTTCTCTTAAGCAATGCAGTAAAAGCTCAGGCTGAATGTAACATTTATCTCGCTTATACTCCAAGGCTGTACAACCATATTTCTAATGGACAACTTTTTACCCCTTTTAATGAATGATGTATTAGCCATCTGTCTTCCACATAGACTTCATAAAGCCGTACAGGGTGACAAACTACTTGTTGTTTCCTCTGTTCTTGTTCTAAGGTTGAGGCTAAAGCTCTGCTCTGTGCTAGCTTGAGTCTTCACAGCCACCCTCAATCACACCCTAATGTCACTGTGCACAGTTCCAGATATCCTGTTACTAAAAGGATATGATTCCGTATCCTATACCAGGGGCTGGCAACATGTGGCTCCGGAGCCGCATGTGGCTCTTCTACTGGCCTGTTGCAGCTCTATAGCAAAATTAGATATCTAGGTAAAATGGTATTAAACGCTGGAGTTTAGATATGTCAAAGTGCTTATTCACCCTTTAACCTTGGAGATTGGGGTGCAGACTGCTGATCACCATAGCAACGCAGACAACAGTCTCGTCTAGCTGGTAGCTAATGAAAAGGCAAAGAGAAAGATTTAAGATGAACATCGATAATTTGGAGATGAATGGACTTTTTTAATTTATAAGCACTCAGTTGGTTTCCTGATACGTTTAATCTGCAACGAGAAACTGTCAAACACTACAAAGTTGTGAAGCTGAAGTCAGCTTTGCATTCGCCAGCTTCTTGTTGTAATTTCCCGTTCCATCTTAATGGCACAACCATTACATTCTGGCACCTCAGGCACCATTTAAGGTGGAACGGGAAAATTTGAACAAGAAGCTGGCAAACGAGAACCTGACTTCAGCCTCGTAAAAAGTCGAATGTTAAAAGACAATTTACAAGAAACTATTCCACTTTTGCGGAAAAGTTTCCTGCCAGAAATGCAAGATAAACAGCTATAGCTGAGCTAAAGCTTAAAGCAGAGCAAAGTACGTCTGGGTTTTTGTTTGTAATATATTTTTTAGCCTATACTAGTACATTAGCACTTACTGAGACATATTTACAGCCAAGATGGTGAAACGTTACTTCAATAAATTGGTTTGATTTGTTTTTCGAAACTTGACAAAATGGCTCTTCTTAACATTTGGGTTGCCAACTCCTGTCCAGTACTATATCGTTCACCAATGCTATGCTCTCAACACATCCAGACTTTGCTGTTAACTGTGAGTTGCAAGTGCTTTTGGTTGTTAAATTTGACCAGATAAGACTGTCTAGAGTGTTAACAGTTTTTATGATTTCTTCCACACTAAAATCAGAAATTACACACTGTTAGTGAAACCTGACAGGAAGGAAGGAGCAAAACCTCAGTTCAGTTCTGCACAACTAACATTCTCAGCCTCACACTTTTAGCAAAACGCTATACACCGCCATATAAACCACCAAACACACTTTTCAACGTTAGACACAGAAATCTAACATAATGTCACTTTCTTTGACATTTCAAAGCAACACCTTTCAATATACCACACCTGGAACCAATTAACCAAACATGGCTGTCAGGTGTACAGAGACTTAGGTGCTTGATTGTAAACTCACCAATCAAGTATAGGCAATATAAACAGGTAACAGCTAAGATTTTTTTTATTCATGCTCTATTTAGAAAATGTTCTGTTCTGAATTTCAGTGCAAAATGGAAGCTTTGGAACAGATGAAGAGGAGTAAAAATCTTCATCGGTGTGCAGTACTGCTTGTTGTTTGGTTGTGCGTGTACTTTACTCTAACAGTATCTCTGAATAAAATCAAATCATTAGAACTACAGCATCAGAAAAGCAGAAATGTTAAAGGTGTTTTAGATTGAGCATAGTAGCGTGTAACTAGTTCCCACAGAATCAGATTGTGTACCACAGGCTGTAGCTCTCCACTCAATTAAGAAGACTAATGCTGTAGCCTGTTTTTTTAGCGATAGCTAGCTAGTCTAGTAGGTCTAGCAGATTTATTTTCTTTCTTAAAAGAAAGAGCTTCTGCATCTAAAGGTGTGTTTGTCGTCTGTGTGACACAGATGTATGTCTAATCTGGTGTTGCCATTTGAACCAGAGAGTCTGGTTTTGAGCCCCAGTGTCTGGTTGGTACATTTTCTAAACTTACAGTAGATTGTGCTGTACAGCTGTGTCCAAACAATGCAGCGGCATTAGATGGAATAATTAATAGAATGTTCAGTCTGCACAACACATTTTATCACAGTTTGGTTTTGAGATAGTACAATGCCACAGTGCACTGTTACTCCACTAATGATTACTTTGTCTGGTTTGGCTCCACTACTGCACAGTGCAAACCAACTGCAGTCCAGGTCATAAGCTACCTTCTGTCCATTGACAAGCTACACAAATTTAGAGTAGTGATTGTTCTGGATCTCCCTGAGCGTCTTATTGTAAATATTTAATGTAGCTGCACTTCTCACACTTTATTCTTGCCCATGAAAACATATGTAATGTAGATATTGTGAATGTGTCTTTTTTGTCTTTGTTTCTGCATATTGTGTATTAATCCAGTGGAACTTATAGCAGAAATGTCCTTGTGCACCATGTGTAAAATGTACCTTGTGTAACATGCAAATTCATTTTTCTGATACATCCTGGCAAATGGATTCTGATTTTAATCAGCTTGTTTTCTGTAGAATCAGGGAGTTTCCAGTTCCTATTTGCCTTGACACAGTAGTCAGTTATATCAGGGTATGCTGGTCGTCTATTGACCTTCTTTACATGCTGCTTAATGACCCAAGTTGTTTTGGCTCTGCTAAAATGAGCCTCCCGGTTCTCCTTCTATTAGATTGTTTTCAGGTATACGTTTTGGAACTGTTCTAACTCCAGCCATTCATGCTCTGCCTGTCCAGAATGTCTTCAGCTCACAGTCCACTCTGATGAAGTTTCTACAGTGACCTTGTCCACCTCCCTTCCCCTGGACCAGTGTAGTGTATGTGAGTTTAAAGATCAGGTTGTTGGAAACTGCATTGCCTCCCTGAAGATTAAGCCCAGTGAAAATGTCACAGTGCACTTGAACTGCACAGAACCCCACAAGGCCATCTCAGTCTTGATTGAGAGCAGAATTGGTAAGAAACATTATCTGTTCTGGTATTACAATTTAACACACACACACACACACACATATATACACACACACATACACACATCATTTTAGAACCTCTGTGAATTTGTATGTTTTCTCTAGGTCAACATAATAAGGAACAAGATAAAAAGTCAAACAGCTGATTAAAAAATAAGATAATGGCACAGTGGCTCAACATCAACATCCGATCAGTTACTGGTTGTTTTTGCAGCTTTAGTTTGACAATGTGACACCGCTGATTGTTGTTTATAGGCTCTTAATTTGTCAAACATGTCAGTTTTCTTTATTATTAAGGACACAATTGGCCAGCGTTCGATAAATACTGAATTTATAGAGATAATAATGAGGTTGTAATATATCCCATCCCTTTTACATCACTGTCAGCCTAGAACAGCACTGCTAAACATGCAGTTGCATTTGAATGTCTCTGCACATGCAGTTCATGTCATCACTAACAGCTGATCTGCTTTCCCAGTCATGCCTTTTAAGCGTATGTACTCTAACTTATTATTTGCAGAATGTACCAAAACTGATTGCACTCCTGAACGAGGCAATGTGCCAGCCTCCTTCCTCTCAGGATTCAAAAGGAAGTTTGTGTGGGAGCTGAGTGCTCCTGCACAAACGGCTTTGGCTGTGAACTTTCCTGAATACGGTCTGAAGAAGGTGGCCGAAGGGGAGACATGTGATGATGGATACAGATACATTGTGGTCATGAAAGGATCTGATGCTAAGCTACAAAGTCAGCCATACTGCAGGAATGGTTCTGCAAATGTAACACTGCCTAACCAGGCCACACTGACTCTGCTAGTCTCACAGCAAGAGGAGCTGCCCCTTAGCCTATTCACAGTGATGCCACAACCTCCCCAGAAACGTATGTACCACTTATTCCTCTACTGCTTCTGCTAGCGATGGCACGATACCACTTTTTTTTCCGATACCAGTATTGAAACATTGAGTATCAGCTGATGCCGTTACACTGTTTCATCTTTAAAAACTACTAGGCTTTAAAATGAGCAAATTTTAATTGAAGCAGTTCACTTAAGATGAGCATGTAAAAGCAGGCTATAATGCTAAAACTACTTACACTCTTCTAGCCCCCAGCTAACAATGTCATATTACACAATGTGTTTGTGTGCTAATTCAGGTTACACTGTCAGAAAAAACGGTACTGTAGACGTACATGTTAGTTTGTTTGTAACAGTATAAACAACATTAACCTGCCCTTAAAGGTACAAAACAGTCCAGTTGTTCACCTTGTATGGGTTTTAAAACATGAGTTTCTACATGCCATTTTTCAGGGAAAACTTAAAAAGGTACATATATCTACTTTTTCCTACTATTTTTAAAAAGATTAAAAATACAGTGTTTAATGTATGGAGTCAATGCAGAACCCTCTAAAATATATATTGAAATTGAATGTAGTGTACTTATGTACCCTTACTAAAGATACTGAATACATACCCTTGAGTGTACCACCCCAGTGAAAGTGTTTGTACCCTGAATGGTACACTTTTTTCCTAAAAATGTTGATTTGTTACAGGACTGAATGGGATTCTTTCTTTTTTTTCACTTTGATATTCAGTCTAGCATTTTCTGCTGAAATTGGCCTGATATTCCATATATATATATATATATATATATATACCCCCAAAATCTATTTTGTTTTTCTGACAACTCCATAAAGTAAGCATCATTTATTGTCATTACTTAATTTACTGTCATTACATAATTTTTTTTCTTTTTTATCAAAAGGAATCACAGTACCTGGTCAGTCAGTAAAGGTGACCCCTGACCCTGACACCAGGGTTATCTTCAACAGGAAGTTGGTGGGTTCTGATTGTACTGTGTGTGTGGGTGAGGGCCCCTCTCAGAGCTGTGCTGCTGAACAGACCCTCAGTGAACCTCTGACCACGACGGTGGAGTTCAGCTGCTCCAAGCCTCAGGATGTCTTCTCTGTTGAGGTCAATAGGGATCTTGGTAAGCAGTCCCAGTAACTTGTCCCAGGGGCACTGGTAAGAATGTTGGGCTCCCTGAAACTGTATGCCTTACCTGATTTCCCTTAGCAGAACCTGGGTAGATCTCATATCTTTAATCATTCATCCTTATTTCCTTTCCTTGTCGCTTTTCCTTGTATCTTAGCTCCTCCCTTCTAAGAAACAAGTAATAGATGCAAGTAAAATGTGCTCATCCGGTGACTGCACAAGGTGGAGAAACTGTAATACACACCTACATCACAAGTTGTGATAAAAAGACTTCTGTGTAAGATGCATGAGTATTTCCTCAGTCTGGAAGCTTTCTCTCATCGATTCCTCCGAGCACATTTAAAGAACTGATGCTTCCTCAAAGATGGCGCAGTACAATCAGTTTCCGAGTTGTGAGCTGGAGGAGGTAGGACGGAAAAGTCAAGGAGCAGCAATTAGAGATATGAGATCCGCCCTGTCACGACATTCAAACCAGCCACAGTATTCTTAACCCTTTATTTTATAGCCCCATAAATTCAGCTCTTATTGAGCCCGCAATAAACTGCAAATATGAATATAAGCAACATGACTGCATATCAGTATACTGTGTTGAATTCAAAAATTTGAAATGCTTCTCAGAAGTGTTGCCTCTATGCTGTCAAAACAAAACTCTGTAATGAACTGTTTTTTGACTAGTATAGCAAACTTGCATTATTCAGAACCCGCTAAAATTTCCACAAACATACTTGTTTATCAAACTATATTACATGAAATTCAGCAATAATAGAGATATTTTGGTTTATATGCATACTTTAATCAGCCCTAATGATAGAAAGAGAGGCCTGAGACAAGAGTATCCTTAGAATGCATAGCAGACACTGGACCACTTACTACTTCACCTTCACTTTCTAGGTACACAGAACGTCTTGACACAAAAACAGAGACTACTTTATACTGTTGATTTATAAGGTAAAAACTCAAAAATGCTAAAATTTGCAGTTCTGCTTCTTACAGAACATGACTTGGCTTAACACTGACCATTTACATGGGGGGTCACTAAAGGAGTGACAGAATACAAGATGCATTGCTGCTGGCACTATCTAAAACTAGTATTTAATTATTATTTAATAGATAAAGCCTTTTGATTGAGAATCTTTCAGTCATATGAAAAAAAATAGATGCAGTCTTCATGGGCCCCTGTCTCTTTGGGGCCCTTGGATTCATCCTGATCCTTCTCACATACTGTACCCCTGATGAGCAGGTAATGTTTATGAAGGCTTTACATGAGGGGACAAATGTAACTTCTATCGAGAGTGGGCACCTCAAAGCTTTTACGAAGTGTTACTATCCAAAGCCCAAAATAATTTCCGTTGTCACCTATGTCTTCCATTGTCACCAGGTAATGGATGGAAACAATTCTGAGAAGTATGGTTCTGTTCTCCACAGCTAAGTGTATATACCATTTTTCAATTTTTTCTATTTTTTTTATTTTCTCAGATTGTTCGAAGGACTGCAATTATAATACCATACATCCAGAGAGTTCCATCTTCCGAGACTTCAACAGGACCTTTACATGGGACATGAAAGTGGTACCCTCAATGGCTTTCCAGCTAGACTTCCCAACACCAGGAATGAGACAGATTCCATCATCAGATCACTGCCCTGACAAACACACCTACACAATCTTAATGTATGCACGAGCAGGAGCTGTTAGCTTGGGCACATTCTGTCGAAATGGCACCATCAGTCAGATGCAGGTTCTTTACAAAGGCCGTGTTACGCTGGAGGTTCCCAGAGACACAGACCTGATATCATCGGACTTCAAATACTCAAAAACTAGTGGTAAGCAATGGAAGTTATTGTTTTCATTTCAATTAGAGATGATGTTAATGTTTTCATTTGAATTGGATCGGAAGACTACATGTCTGATAGAAAAAATTAAGTACTGTATTTTAGTAGCCACAGTGTTGTGGTCATTTCATTGACCATGTTTTATATTTGTTACATAACTACCAGCAGTCCAGTAGTGCTCTAGTGCTTGAGTCAGCTGAGGATCTAATTCCATGATGGCTTATTGTTCATTTGTTGTTGTTGTTATTGTTAATGTTTTTGTTATTGTTGTTGTTGTTGTTGTTGTTTTTGTTATTATTATTATTATTATTATTATTATTATCATTATTATTATGTTTTAATCTTAAAAATACAGATAAATGGATGGTGATTATGTTAATGATTCACAATTTGAAGTAATTGCAGTACACTACTATAAAGGAACCATGCAATTTGAAGTACATCATAGCTACTTCCTTAGGAAAATGTGTTTAAGGAAGTAGCTGTGATGTACCTTAAATTGCATGTTTTTTGTATTCATTATTTTATGGACTGGAGCCCTGATTCAACACTGCTGATATCCGTTCTTGTTTAAATTTGAATAGATCAGATACTGAATTTTGTTGCATGTTTATAAAAATCACCATAGCCATAGCCTTCTGAATATGAGGTAATAAAAAGGTGATTTAAAGAAATTCATTAGCCATTTTAATCTTGCATAAAAGAGTTTTGTCCATATTTTAAACGTAATGTCTATAATTGTAGGTTCAGCGTCAGTAGTAGTGGATGCCACTCTGCCTCGTGGGCAAACAAACACAGACTTCTTCAGTGCCAGTGACATCCCTAGCGATTCTGTGATGAAGTGGAACTTTGTTGTACCTCCCATGCACAACTTCACCATTCAGTTCTTTCCCTACACGCCGCCGAAATGCCAAAGCAAAGAAGTGAAAGTTACATACCAGCAGCAGAACAAGGCTCCAATTGAAAAAGCTCTGACGGATGAGCAACCAGCCAATTATCAGGGAGACTTCAGCCTGTCTCTGACCAATTGTGATGCAGTGCGGAAGGCTGGTGTTGCTGGCTTCTCTCTCAGCTACAGGGTCTCTGTGTTCAGGAGTGGATATCCATGTAAGCATTGTTTTTAGTTACATGCAAAATCTGACTTTGCATCACACTGCTGTAATGTGAAATTTTCAACACAGTGTGTCTTTTATACTGGAGTCATTCAGTATGTTCTATATTTGATAAAAATTCTATAGTGTATAAATGTATTGTACAGTTCATCAGTACTAGATTCCTTTTTTAAAACTATAATATGCATATCATTCTGTTTTTGGCAGATCGTTGCACAGTCGATCTCCAGAATTTTCAAGGACTGAGTCTCCAAATAGAGAACACAAACCCAACCTCTTTCTGTGAGCTCCGCATGGACTCGGTGGTGCAGGAGAAGATTGTGGTGCCTGCAGGCTCCAAGGTCGACCTGTCCTTCCTTGACTGCCCTAGTGACGAGCTCCTTCTCACAGCCACCCAGACCATAGGTAACCATTAGAGTTTCCCTGCTTTGAATGGGAAATTGCAGCGGTAATATGGCTAATAATAAATGAAAGTGTGTTTCCAGTTAGAATGATGCTAGTTTATTCAGAAAATAGAACGTGTTTTAACAGCTGGTGTTAAGAGTACACCTCTTCCTCCTCCACATCCTCACTGACCATACCCTTAACAATCTTGTTTTCCATTTTAAAAGTCAACTTAGAATATATATCTTGGCTCTTCACTAACCTACACTCTTAAAGATGGTGCTTCAAGGGTTCTTTAGTAAAGAAAATGGTTCTGTATATATAACCCTCTGCATGATTAAACGGTTATTTGCATCATAAAATGGTTCATCAGATTGATGGAAAATGTGCTCTAGATAGTTCTAAGTAAAACCTTTTTGAAAAGAGTTCTTCTATTGTGACAAAGTCAAGCTTGTAACAATAAAAGAACCTATTTGGGTGCTATATAGAACTTCTTTAAAAAGGCTCTATATAGAACCGTCTGTAGCACGTTCATGCACACTTTACATCAATCTGAGGAGCCTTTTCATGATACAAAGAACGCTTTAATCATGCCTTTTTTTAAGAGTGTACTTAAATAATTTCTCTTGCTAATACTGGAAAAGCATCTTCTGTTTTCTAGTTCTTGTAATAATCTTGAATTATTGAAAAGTAAATTTAAATTTATTTGTTAGTGCTTTTTACAACAAACATAGTCACAAAACCGCTTTACCGAATGCACATATTTATAGGTAGCTCCCTACATAAACCTATAGGCAGGATATTTTGATAGCCTGTATCATCTTATCAGAGTGTAAATAGTAATATCAAGCTGAGTCTGTATGATACACTTGAAGTAAGGCTAAATTAACATTTTAAAACATAATAAATGATATACTCGTGCTCATGGGTAAAAAGAATTGTTAGAACACTGGGTCTAAGCCTCTAGTGAACAAGCCAAGCATGATGGTGGCTGGCTGCAAGTTTTAATACCAGTTTTTTACTGCCCTCGTCCACTTGGCCTCACCATTTCCCCTTGGGAGAATTCCCAACACTATCTTAGGGGCTGTTGTATCATTTATTAGCTCAAGTGAAGTCCATTAGATGAGCCCTTGGAGGAGCAAGAGACTGAGTGAACACACACATTGACTTCATCGTCAGAACTTCATTGTGACCTGACACATTTCCCTTTTCAACCCCCCAAAAAAAGATGGACAGAGCTGTTTATGCTGTGTTTGACTCTGCGGGTGGGAAGTTGAAACTGGGAATTGCAGCATTTTCCTCCATGCATTTGAGCTGCAAAGTGGGAAAAACTTGGCCGCCTCCATGAAAGCGAGTATTGTTAGCAACAAGTTACCCAGCTAACGTTGTGAAATGATTACTTGATGTATTTACCTTCTCAAAGCAGCAAACTTTATGGTCAGTGTTATAGGACTGTATGTTGAATGATCTAAAGCAATTATCATTGTTCATTACTGTTGATGTGGTAATTTGAAGTCATTAGCTGAGCTTAAAGTTGAGAACTCTGTCCCAACTTTCTGTAAGAATTCCAAGCTGAAGTGGGAAATTCCAAGTTACGAGCTTCAGCTGAACGCAGCAATATACCCATAAACTACTTTTAACCTCTTCAGCCCCGTGAGACCACCGGTGATTCCGAAACGCACTTCGTCATATTCTTCATAACTTTCATATTTCATAAGCTACATTCAAAAAGTGGGTGTCATATGAGAGCTATAACTGTCTTCTTTCCAGTCAAATAGGTGGGTAATGTAATTTTAAACCCTTATAATAGAAGAAGCTTAACTCACAATTTTTTTGTCTACTGAAAGTTGACCCATTTTTCCACAAATCTGAGCTATAAACAGATGGCGTCTCTTCAGTGATCTGCTCTGTAAAAATGATTTTTTATAAAAAAATACAAAGAGTGTCTAAGATTTTTGGCTTTCAGCAGTACACTGTAAGCATATAGCAATATGTCTGTGATCATAAAACACGTTCTGTTAATTTAAAAATAAATAAATAAAATAAAAATGTACATGTATTTCATGCAGTTACTGAATAATTTGCCTTACGTTTTGGTCATGTACAATTCAGATGGAAAAAACAAAATATACCCTGTTAAATGTTTCATATTTTAAAACCAAAACATTTGTTTCAGTATTGTCATATTGGGTCTGAGGTAGCAAACTGTATCTGTTGTACATGGCTTCTGATAGAACTTCATTACTTTATTCTGCTAGTTAGCATGCTAAAGGCTACACGACTAACAACAAGAAAAAGAAGGGAAATACACAGCAGTTTTGAATCAAAGTTTACAGCCAATCAAAGCCGTTGATCATAGAATATATGTACATTACACTCAAATGTAAAAATGTTTAAAAAAATGCATTACAAGATTTACATGGCTAGCTAAATAGCTTACTGATGCTAACCTAACCGAGGGCTACATTCACCATTTCCCCTTGCAATGCATTTACACTGACAAATCTACTCTTTAATGAAGTTGTGATGCACTTTTGAGTGAGGAATTTAAGTTTCTGAGGGCATTTTGAGAAAATGTTCATGTTCTGCATGTTCTTCTTCTTATTATTATTATTATTACTAATACTAATACTAGGAGTCTGCTGTTTCACGTCTCATTTTTGTCTGTTATGCTTGAAAAATTAAGACGATTTTTCAGGCCACAATACAAATAGTCCTAGTTGTACACTGTCAAGTTGATACAATGACATGGCTCCTTTTATCAGAGAAATTCTGTCACATGTGAAAGACAGTGGTGATGGACGTTATTCGTCTGCATCAGGCTTTTGATCTTGCCACAATCTTTTCACCTCATCTAATTCATTCAACCACCATCTCTTGCAGAGTGCCAGAGCTTGTCCTCGTGTTCAGTGAATGGCATTCTCCTCACCATCCCCTCTCTGGACTTCTGTCTGCCTACTCCTCTTCGCCAGTTCAAGTGGGACCTGCGTGTTCCTGAGCAAGGTTCGGTGGAGCTGAGCTCACCTCAGGGCAACCTGCACCAGTCTGTGCCGGGGCAAGAGTGTGATGGTTCTGTCTCTTTGCTAGTCTCTGACACTGATGGCTCCAATATTGGCCGTTTCTGCTACCGTAGCAACCAAGGCACCATCCAGAAGGTCCAGATCTTCTCCAATGTCACCATCTCTGCTAAGGCAGATGGGACTAAAGACCTGAGCCAACAGCAAGGATCTATCTTTAACATCTCTTTCAGGTCTGAGATCACAGGTAGAATTGAGCTTCCTTGCTTTCATAGCTAACATAAATAAAAGCTAAGCTTAGTCTTATTTCCAGTCTTAATTTTCTCGCTGTCTTTCTCCTTTTTCTTCACAGAGATGCTGATCTATACGGTGTCTCCACTTGTTTCAACTCCTGTTCTCCTTGCAACGCCCAACTGGCCTGGAGCAATGAAGTCGGACTCCACCATATCATGGATTGTCACCATTCCAGAGGAGTACAGTGCAGAGTTACTCTTTATCAACGTCTCTCAGCCTCGGTGTGACAGGAGCCACACCAGAGTGGCCATTCAGGAGATGGGCTCAAGCAAGGAGGAGAGCTTCCGGGAAGACGATCGGTTTGACAACAAATATGATATTCAGAGTAGTTTCTACCTCAACATGTCTAACTGTGAACCTGAGCATGGCACCTTCGCTGCACTCAGCAAGATCTCCCTGCAGAAGAAAACACGTAAGAAACTCACAATTTGAACGTTCCCTTATTTTTTTGATGGATCTTCACTTTTTTTTTTTTAAACACAGCAGTTTTGGGTGATTGTTACTAGCATACTACTTAATGTACTTGCTCACTTTTTCTTATTGTAGGGAAACTGCTGAGCATCATTTTGGCTGTAGTTGGAGCACTGCTGGCAGTCATGGTCATCATTCTTGCTGTAGTTTGTGTGGTAGTGAGGTAAGTCATGGGTTTGATCCGTTGCCCTGTGGATTTTGGTTGTCAACTTATGTCACGGTGTGAAAACTGTACAGTATCAATTGTGTCTCTTTTCTAAAAAGAAAAATCGACAATATAGTGTTATTTCAGTATAAGATTATATGAAGCAGCATTTACCAGTTACCCTACACCCTTAACTGAGTTGGTAAAGCACCCAAAGTCCACTTTTATAATTGTGTTACAACTGCATATCTAATTGAGTTAATGTATCTGTAAACTAGTCTTTAGCTTTGTCCTCTTTAACTCATTTAAATCTGCCACCAGAGTAGTAGGTATCATACATTCAGCACCTCCTAATAAAGTGCTAAGTGCTCACACTCTGTTCTTCCATGGTCAGGACCCCCACAGGGCAGGTATTATTTGAGTGCTGGATATTTTTGGTTAATGGACTATTCTCAGTCCAGCACTGAGGTGTTTAAAACTCCAGCAGCACTGCTGTGTCTCCACTCACACCTGTACAACACACTACCACCATCATGTCAGTGTCACTGCAGTGCTGAGAATGATCCACTAACCAAATATTACCTTCTCTCTGGTGGTCCTGTGGAGGTCCCAACGATTGAAGAACTGGGTAAGAGGTGGTTAACAAAGTACTACTTTATGATAAGTGGGGCTGATAAAATGGACAGTGAGTGTAGACAAAGAGGTGTTCCTAATAAAGTGCCCGGTGAGTGTGTATCATTTTTTATATATGTATATGTGTGTATGTTAGGATGTGTGCATGTCCAAATTGGCACAGCAAAATGTATCAACATGTGGAATATGAGCTTTCTGTGTGCTACCATGTTTTCTAAGAGGAAGAAGATTGTGTGATTTACTGCGTGTGTGTCTGAGCATGTGCACACATTTAGAACAGAAGTTGGATCGATAAGCACTTATTATTGACTGGTATAATCGGAAATCAGTTTAATCATGAAACGCTACTGACATGATGAATGTTCCTGTACATGTGTTGGCTTGATCAAAAAGGTAGTTTGCAACACATCTAAAATAAAAATCTAGATTTTGAGCTTTGTTAGATCACATGCAAAAACAGTATTGGTAAGATTAAATTGTGGAATAATCAGATATTTTTAAATTGGCGTTAAAAATTAATAAGGCCTTTCCTGGGTTTAAGTTGACTTAGAGCAGGGAAAACCCTAAACTGTACAAGGCAGAGGTACTCAAGGACCAGGACTGACTTATTCTTTCACTTGTAAAGTTACTTTTTTGGAGAAAAAAAATTTTGTTCCGGCAGTGATGGTATAAAAAAATTCACTGTCGTGCACTGGGGCATCAGTATCGATGCTTATGTTACATTCCAATTTTCCAAAATGTAAACTTTTTTCCAAAATGTAACATTTCAACACATTCAAATCTTTCTAATATTTAACTTCCTTCTTACCAACAGGAAAAAGAAGCGGCTGATCAACAGATCCTCCATCTATATTCCCAAAGGACCTGTCTCCCTTCCTGGTGATGCCAGTTTCTCAAAAAGCCGAGGGGAAAACGACTCCCCAGTGTATGCCTCTATTGATGACACCATGGTCTATGGCCATCTTTTAGCACAGGATGGCCACACAGACAGAGGGCCTGGTAATTTCAATGGCCATCAGGTGGGCACATACCGCACATTCACTGGTCCCATGGAAACGTCAATCAAAGAGAGTGGATGTGAGCTGGACTCAGGGCAAGGACCTGAGAAAGATGCTTACCGTCCTTTCCTGGCACCATCTGAGACCTTTATCCCCCCCAGACCTCGCACTCCATTGGATGCAGTGGACAGCATGGGCTGGGACCGCAGAATGGTGGATAACGAATTATATACTTTTAAGAACCCAGGTGATCCAAACCCAATCCGTTTATCTGCAGCAGAACCATTGCCTCCGCCAGAGCCTGAGGACAACTCCTGGTCTGAATCTGATGAAGCTGAGCCACACTACGACATGCCCGACATGTAATGCTGGATGGAGGAAAGGAGGATATAAATTGTGGAATAGAGGTTCTGATCCACGATTCGCTTGTACAGGTCAGGCCCTGATGGGCAAAGTGTTTGTCCTGCCATTCGTGAATATTATAAAATGAAGCAGCGTTCACCTGCCTGTGCTGAACATCACTGGAAGCACATATTCAGACATGTATGTTTGCTTCATTTGAAATTTTAAAGACACTTAAAAATTAAGCAGATCTTTCTGCATCAGCAAAAGGTTTTATGTTTTAAATGCAAGTCTGCTGACTTAGATTTTATGGACTCCTAAGCTGTTTATGTTGCATGTTATTCATATACAATGAGAACAGAGATGGTGGATGGACACGTGGGATTTCCAAAATCATCATACCAAAAGCATCTTAATGATGGAGAACTTTTGCTTACTTGTACATATTTAGTGTCCACTAACACTTTTTTGACAAATGTCATAATTTCTGGTGTTTGTATATGCCCTTTGTCTGAACCCAAAGGTTCAAATACATTTTATTTATCTTTTGAAATTCCTGGTAATGTATATTTCTCCCATCCTTTTAAGTAATAAATTTTTAGGTATTTAAGGAGCTGTGTTACACTTGGTGTTACTTTTTTGTAGATTTTAAACTCAAAATCACTACAAGTTTTTGGTAGAGAATATATTGATAATGTTCATGATGTTGGACATGAATTTGTTGTAAAATAAACAAGCATGTAAAGTTAGCACTGAAATAATCTTTATTGTACTGATCAGTAGCTGAAGAGCTAAAGTGAGAAAAAAGCTTGCAGCATTTTTAGCCAGCAAGGGGACACAAAAACGAGTCTTTATGAATAACACACACTGGTGAATGTAAGCCAGTTGAAAGTAGAATTCCACTGATTTCTCAAATGTTTTTCATAATTAAATTATTAAGAAGTAAACAATGTAATTCAGAGTGGTTTGGTGTGGAACTGTTCACAGTGGGGGTGATGGGAACCAGACAGCTGAGGTGTCTTAGTGCTTCAAAGCTCCCTTAAGAAACATTACTGCATGAAATAGTTAGAAATACGTTCTTGCCTGGGACGTTTTACAACAATTTTGAGAAGGTATTCGATTAAAATATTGTTTTTTTAAATCATGGCAGAGCCATACACACATGAAATATAGTCCTCAAAGATAATAATAATATTATTATTATTATTATCTTATTTATGTATGTATTTATTTCATGTCTTGGATTTAACAGTTACCATTATCAATATTACATGTAAAAACACAGAAGACACCTGTAGGTTCACTGGCGGCTTTGGACAGTACATAAAATGTCTATATTTATGTTGACATCACAACCCCGAGTTCCCATCACCACCGCCACTGTAGAGAAAATCCAGGTCTAAAATTTCTCTACTATGCACGATTCTCTACCATTTCTCATCAAACCCCTTTGAATAACTTTGTTTACATCTCAATCACTGAATTATGTGGAAATTTTGAATCCTTGGAATCCTTCAATCACCAATTATTTAAAATCCCTCTTTAATAATTTAGTGACCATGAGGTCTGATTCTGGTTTAACCCTGATCCTTCAAAGTGAGCTGCAACACATATAATCTGTACTGTTTAACTGTACTTGTATAATTAGACACTCAAAGAAACGTGACAGCATTTATGAGGACAAAGAAAACAGAATGTAATGACCATCTCAGTTCTGCCCAAAACCTCAACAAAAGGAACAGGAACACTCGGGTGAGCCCACACAATGCTGGCAAGGCCGCTGCTGAGGAGCGATGGAAAGTAAAACCTAATGGAAAGGACAGTGAGAGCTGAAGGAAGACCTTCGCCTCTCAGACGATTTTGAACTCGCAGACGGAGGCTCTCTCCACGCGGCAGCTCTCGTCAGACCACTTTCCCCCGGACGAGGCGGACAGGACGGCGCAGTTCTCCGCGGTTCCCCCGTCAGGCTGTGCGGGGCGTGTCGAAGTCTCCCAGTTCTTGAAGCGCACGGCCGAGCCGGTCAGGTCCACCCAGACACCCTCGGACAGCATGTCGTTGACCCCGAGCCACACCCGAGCGTCCGTGCCCAGGCTCTCCCGCACGTACTGCACGAGCTGCTCGTTCTCCAGGCCGCTGAGGGGCGCACTCAGAGTGCCGCCCTTAGCGATGCAGTCTTCACTAGCCGTGTGGTATCTCTTCTGCTGCGACTCGGCCAGGAAACACTTGCCGTGGATCTTTTTCCCTCTCAGGCAAACTAAATAATAAACATAGAGTAAGTGTGGTCAAGGTTTAGACGGACTGTGTGGAGAACACTGCCCTGCTGAAAAGAGACCATTAGAAGCAGCAGGATTGAAACATTATAAAGGAGGAGGCAGCTCACTGATGGGAAGCTCGTAACGCCCAACATGGCGTCTGTTGGAGAAAGTCCTGCCCTTCAAGAAAACGATCCAATTAGCTCGCAGTTTAAGCCACAATCACCGCTTGCCAACCAATCAGCATTTATTAGCAGTAATGCTAGTGTCCTACAGCCCAAAACTGTAGAAAAAAACCGAATTACACAGTTTTCTTTGCACATTTAGTGAATACGTCCTTCTAAAAATACATCCTTTAAAATTAAAGGAAGGTTTTGGAAAAATGGTTAGAAACTATTTTGTTTTTAGCCATTTAGCTCCATTCACCCCATTCATAGGACTCACTCCTGGACGTCCTCTGCTGTCATGTAGTCATGTTTTTCATATAACAGAAGAAGAGTCCTTTACAGTCTGATATCAACCCATCAGGAAAACACAAATACCATTATTGACTATTGAACACCACCAGGAACCAACAGAAACTTTAAATGTTTGCTATGATTTCTTTCAGAACAGTGACCCAACTTTCATTTAAATCATTTTTACACTTGTTTTTGTGGTTTTGCTTTAGTGCGCTTGCAGTATGTAGTTCAGGATTGAGTAAAAGTGTGAAAGGAGCCATTAAGAGTTCCGATATGTATCATATCTCTGTGGGATAGTCAGTAAAGAATGTTCTCAAGCTCAACATGGCAAAGAGGAACGTGTTCAAATGTGAGTAAAATGCATTTGTTTATTAATTTAACACGTCATTAAGCTGCATTATGGTTGTATTCTGAGTTCACATACTGAATTTGCTTCCGGTACAGAGCCTGCACATCACATGAGTCTGTCCCAAATGCACACGTTTACACCAAGCATCTTCAAGGTCTTATGCCTTATAAGTCTGCACACAGCAATAATTCTGCAATAGGATTACAGCTACTGAGCACTGATTGGTTGGCTGAGTAAAGCAATTTACATTCACTGATGCAATACTGCATATATAAGGCACTGTTACAAAGTCCTATAACTGGAATTTCAGTATTAAATGTATGACAGCAGCATGCTATGTTAAGAAAATGAGTGCATTTCTCTGTTAGAAAAACAGAATGAACCTTTTACGAACTGAAATTTCACACGAAAGTTCTCAATAGGTCCCCATTGATTTTGAACTCTCTTAGGAACACCTTCTAATGTCTGACCAACCTGGAAGAGATCAAAGTTAGTTATGAGCCTACAAAGTCCTCAAAATCTACTCTATTCACTATGAGCTGTGCCTGCAGGTCCAGTTCACAAATTTGCTCTTTACATATATCTCTATATGCATTGCATAATGTACACCAATGAGCCAAAACATTGCCTAATATGCCATTGCTCCTCTGCATGCCGCCAAAAGAACTCTTCACCCAGGCATGGACTCTACAAGAGAACTGAAGGTGCCCTGTGGTATCTGGCACCAAGACGTTAGCAGCAGATCCTTTAAGTCCTGTAAGTTGCGAGATGGAGCCACCACGGATCAGACTTCTTGTTCCAGCACATCCCACAAACGCTTCAAATTTGGAGGTCGGGGCAACCTTAAAGTCTTGGTCATGTTCCTCAACCCATTTCTGAACAATGTGTTCAGTGGCAGTGAGCATTATCCTGCTGAAAAAGGCCACTGCCATCAGGGAATACCATTGCTATGAAAGAGTTTACCTGGTCCACATTGATGTCCACCAATTAACGTCCACATCTGCCCAGAGCATCACACACCCTCCACCAGTTTGTCTTCCCACAGTGCATCCTGGTGCCATCACTTCTCCAGGTAAACACTGTCCACATACTCTGCCGTTCACATACTCAGCCAGCTACATGATGTAAAAGAAAGTAGGACTCAGTGGACCAAGCAACCTTCATCCATTGCTTTGAGGTCCAGTTCTGACGCTTGGGACGGTGGACGGGTTAGCATGGCCAATCTGACTGGTCTGCTGCAGTGCAGCACCATATGCATGCATTGTGTTGTGACATATTCACAAATTTCTGTGACTTGTGCCACAGTAGCCCTTCTGTCGGTTCAGACCAGATGGAATAGCCTTCATTGCCCTTGTGCATCGATGAGCTTTGGGTGGCCAACACTCTGATGTTGGTTTGTGGTTTTTCCCTCCTCTGACCACTCTCAGTATCACTGCTGACCGGGAGCATACCACAAGGCTTGTTATTTCGGCGATGCTTCTATCCAGTCGTCTGGCCATAACAATTTAGCCCTTGTTAGAGTCGCTCAGGTCTTCATGCCTGCAAATTTCTCCTGCATCCAACCACTACGAAATCTGACTCATCACTTACTGTCTAATATTTTCCAGACCTTGACATCATAATCAATATTATTCACTTTATCTGTGAGTGGTTATAATGTTTTGGCTCATCTTTGTATATAGGGAAAAGTGGAAACAATTGCAGTGTTGTCATAAATGATAATGATTTAAAAGGGGGAATACAAATGTCAATAGCAGACAAACATTCATTAAAATCAGAATTTTGGAAACAATAGAGCAAAATGACTAGTCTGTCGAGTCCAATCTAGTTTTCTTTTTTGATTGGCTGATCGCTTGAATGCTCAGCCTGTCTTCAGCCCTGGAGAACTGGAAAGGACACAGAAAGCACATCTCTTAAGAAAATGACATTAGGAGTATTTCTAACCTGTTTGTAGAGCTTGCTTCTCCTTCAACAGGTTCATCTCTGCTACTATGTCATTGATCTGCTTCTGTAGCTCCTCTATGGCAGTAGTGCTTTGAACATCTGAGGCTGAGAGAGAGAGAGAGCCCGGGAGGGAGAGAGAATAATGGTGGTTTAGAGTAGCCTCCAAAAGAAGACCACAAGAACATCCTGTATCTCGGCGTTTATGCTATTCCAGCTAAAACTGGTTGAGGTGTGGAAAGGTACTGCCACATACTGCAAAAATCCATGAATCAGTTAATCCAAAATTAATTAATCTAATGCCCATAATAATACATGGCTACATTATTTATTCTGGACATTAGCAACCTGTCCAACTTTGAGATGCACCAAAGAACTCCTGAGTTTTGTGAAAATCCTACAAATTGTCACTGTTCAAAAACAACATATATCTTCATTTTTTTTCTACATAATTTGAACATGAGTTGTCTTTTACATCATGTAACAATATTGACCAATCCAAATGCTCTAAAATGACTTGGAATATAATCACTTTACATTAACTTACATTCAAAAGTAAAATGTTTTGCTTTCTCCTGTATAATTACTGTAAAGTTACAATTTTGGAGATGTGTAGACATTTTGGACAGTGACAATATACTTAATTCATTTCAAAGCAAACCCTTAAAAAATAATTTGGAAATGCATGGATACCTCAGCAAAATGCATTCATTATTTTTGAGATTCAAATTTAGCAAGCAGTCCAACCGTGAGATGCACAGAAGAATTTACCATATGGGCTTTTGTGAGAATCTCGTAAACTAATTAGCCAATTCATTGCATTAAAAAGCTGAAATATTCTATAGCAATTCACAGGGTATACAAAAGCACTTTTCCCTACCCTTTTTAACTTGGGGCTTCTTCCTGGGTGCGCTTTGCTGGTCTGATCCCTGGATGAGGAGCATTCCAATCAGGAGACACGCAACTCTGAGCTCCATGCTGAAGGCTTTGCAGAGAGTGGTTGGCTTCAGAGAGTGTGTGGCAGTGAAGCTGTTTCTGTGAGGGAAAGGGGATTTACGCTTCTCTGTCTAGCTCTGGGAGGAAAACTACTGTAATAAAAACCTGCTCCTGCCTCAGAAGCCTGGAGGCGTGGTGCTCATCCACAGACTTGCACACACACTCATACAGTGTTCGCCATACACTTACAAACAATATATCTGCATCTCTCCTTCACCGATCATCCACATTTTCACCCATTCACATTCACAGCACTCACTCATCCGCATGACAATACTGTACAAAAGTCAGAGACATCCTCATATGTAATTTCCAGTCAAAACCACCTTTAAGTACAAGTTATTTGCTATTTCTGAAAACACTAGATATAAGATAATCCACTTACATAAGCAAGAGGAAACCCAGGAGAAAATAAGTAAAAAACAAGAGCTTCTAAAACTGGAAATTAAAAAAATATTAAAAATACAGAGAAAATAAGACAACTGTGCCAGACCCGGAGGACCACACAAGATAAACAATACCTAAAGCTTTCATCTTTGAGAGATAAGAGAAAGTCGAGCTCCATTCTTTGCTGTGTGTTTCTGTCGATCCTTCCACTGTGAGAAGACAACTGAACACTACGGGTCTGAAAGGATGTGTAGCTGTCAAGAAGCTGTTACTGAGAAAAGAAAGTCCAGACCTCAACATCACTGAATGTGTTTGTGATTACTTTGATTGTGAGAAGAAGAAAATGCAACCAAATTGTAAGATTGAATTTTGGAGGTGTGGAAAAGTATCCCTGCAGATTTCTTTGAAAACAGAAAGCACGTCTCCTGAAAATGGAAGCTGTCATAAAGGTGAAGTGGACATACTGGAAAATAGGATGCAATTTTTGTTAAATATATGTTTTCTGTTTTTTTTCCTGAGGGTGAAAAATAAATAGCTTGTACTTAAATGCCATTTCAAGTGGAAATCAAATTAAGTAAGAATGGTCTTAATTAAGTGTGGTCTGTGCTGTTGGTACAGGACTGTGTACAAAGATAAAAATATGCTTCTATAAATAAACTGTTCATTCTTGGATTATTTTGCATGATAAGATACATGAATATTTTGGTATATGGGCAATTTAGTATTCCGTAACTTTCGATAGATATCCTGCAAGAATGGTAAGTAACCAACCAGCCCTAGTCACTTGAGCACTACCACCAACGTGACAGATCTAAGCACTGTCAAAGCATTTCCCTATAACCCTCCTCTGCCAGTGACCTGTCTCATCTACTCAGAGATCCACAGGCTGCTGAGCAGTGACAGTGTTTGTTTTGGAGCCGTCCTGTCCTGAGCTGTGGCTTAGATCCAGGCCTTCAGCTGCTGTCTCGGGCTGGAGCCTCTTCAGACGACACGTGGCAGGGGAGAGGCCTGAGAGACGCCCATCAGCCCTAACACTGGGATACACTCTCCACTGTCTTTCTTCCAGTGCTAAAGTGCTATTGTGGTTAACCAGTTAGCAGGACTTGAGCTGCATAATGACTCTTGGCCTCCACTAGTTTCTCTTACTTGGTAATGTTACAATTTGCGGGTATACCTCTAAAGGAAGAGCTTGAAAAATTCAAAATGGACAAAATGTTGCATAAATACAGTTATCGTACCAGCTGTCTTAAAGTCTGAATTGTATTTATACTCTCTTTCATTTTTATAGACAAGTTAACAATATGTCAGCAACCACATATTTCCACTAATTAAGATTACTTAACAACTTGATGTAGTTTGAGGTATGTGACGCCTTACAGTTAGCATGATGCTAATGGGTGGATTATAAGCTTTCATTACTTTTTGCTCCACCTAAGCCTTGTAGCTTACAGTAAACAGATTACAGTAAAAAATTAGAACTCTGACTTTTAAATGCCATGGTATGCTGAATCATACTTAAATATAACCATTGGCATGAAGCAACAAGGTAAAAAATTAGCCTTTAAGACCTTCCTCTACATTTTTATCTCTGTTATGCTAGCTCTTAATGGAGGTGGTATTTAAATATAAGTATAAATCAAGCAGCAACAAATTATTGTAAATATACGGCATTTTGTTTCACATTCTGCCAGAGGTGGAAGAAATGAATTCACCATTCACAGACACTAATTTCCTGAGCTCAGAAATTAACACACCATTGGAAAGATTCTTGTGTCTGCTCGGAAAAACACTGGAACCACCCGTTCACACCACGCCACCACTTTCAGCTGTTTTAGCAAGACACTGGCTCTTCTACCATTCAACAAAAGCATATAATTCCAGAGTAGCACTAATCTACTGAGCAGCGTACTCCATTTGGCATAAGCAACATCCAGAGATCAACACTGAAATTGGAAACTGTAAATGGATAAATCCTCTTTCCAAAACTCAGTTTAAAGCACTGAAAAATGCTGCCACTCTGTCCGTGGGTTTCTAATGTCACTGAGGGACATCAGTGAAAAAAACTGTTACATAACGTAAAATTATAAGTGGAAAAACTTAACAGAACGTTTATTTCCTCCTGCCAGAGGACACTGAATGGTGTTCTGGTGATGTCCAAAATCAAAACCACATTAACCACATTGAAAAGGCAAAAGTTTATTTGGTGTTTAAAATAGTAAAAAAAGAAAATGAAGGAAAAAACAGGTACAAAAGGAGGAGAGCTGGTACTATGCCAGGAAGCCTACTTTCTGTCTTTTCTTGCCAAGACTCTCATCTTTCTGCAGCAGCTCCATGAGAGGCGCATGAAGAGCTTTTCCTACTCGCTTCCCCGTCTGAAGAAACACATAAGAAAAAAGCAATGGCACTGACTGGAACACTTTCAAACGTCTTACAAACATCATTAAGTTTTCCATTGTGAAAGGTCACTCAGAGTCTCTTTTGTCCATTTAATAAACGGTCAGTCATACAGTGTCAGAAACCATATAACATTGCTATAGGGACAAAACCTTTTTCATTTTTTGACATAATTTGAAATTGCCAGCTGGCCTTAAGGTTGTGTCAAAATTTCATGATGACGGGAGCAATGAAAATGGTTAAAAATCATTACTGAAGAAATTATTTATTCCAAATGTCTATTAAAAGTTAAGTATGTTTTTCCCTCTCTTGTAAAGATTCCTTTTTGGAGATATGAGGTTTTGTTCCAACAGTGACAAAAGGCAAGCCTATCTGAGCTTAAAGCTGTAAGATTTTTTTTTGTTGAAATTACTGAGTGAGGAAAGAAAGCAACCAAAAATATGGTTTGCCTGTTCTGTAATGAATCACCCTGTAAAGCCTGAAATAATTTCAAAAGTCAGAGGTGTTGGGTTGGATTTCGAGGGAGCTTTTTTTTGGACATCATACGCCTTTACATACTAATGTCACACACGCAGGCTCACAAAGACCGAGTTCTTGAAAACTCTTTCAACACGCCCGCAAACAAATTATCAGTTCAATGAGGGGTCAGACGAGTCAACAGGATTACAGAATGTTCTAACCGCCAAATCCCTCTTACATAGTGTAGCTTTAACAACACAACAGTTTGAGGCATGCACATGATGCTTAGGGTTGGGAAGTGCTGCAGTGTAAGCTTCCATTACTTGTTAGCTAAGTTAGCCTCATATATCTTGTGAAAACTAAACAAGCAGTGGCTAATGACTGCAGTCAGGTCAGATAAGCATTCAGCTCAGGTAGAGTGATTTTGTAATAAACCTGAAAGGCCTACAAACAAGTCTCTACCTGCCAACATCATTTTTAAACAAGGATTTCTATAATCTGTCCGTGAACTATTTTTATGTTTGTTTGTGCACAGTCATATGCAAAAGTTTCAATACTCATGATCAAATTACACTTTTTTAGTGAAAATAAGTGCACATCCTCTACAGAGAACTTATATGTGGCATTTTCTGCAAATTTTAGTTCAATTTGTACAATTTCTATTTATTGACTGAGCTTATTATATAGAATAAAAATAAAACATAAAAAATAAAACTTGTCATGACTGGCACAGGCCACATTTTATGTTTTATTCTTTACGTAAAAATGTGTATATCAAATGTGCAGAAGACTGTTCTCTGTAAAGGACGTCTTCACTTATTATCACTTAGAAGATGAACAAAACCATGTCATTTGACCTGGAAAGTGTGTTTGTGTGCTTGCTGACCTCTGTCATCTCAAAGATGCTGTCCGGGTCCAAACTGCCCCCTCCCAGCTTCCGCACGCAAGTCACCATTCCTTTGTGGGTGACTGAGATCAGTAGACTGGCCACAGAGCAGGCCTTCTCCTGCAGAGTGGCGTCCACAACGTGCCTGTGGCCAATCTGTGGTGTACATTCACACAGACAATTCACACTGTGCAAGCTATTTTGAAAAAACAACCATAAAGGCATAAAGAAGAACCGATAAACAATAAGTGATGCTGCAGGTGTACCTTGCACAGGGTTACGATGCAGGGAACATTCTCCACATTGAGACGCATGCAGTCATAAGGATCATCGGATAGCTCAATTTCCTTTCCTCCCTCCTCATCTTCTGATATGTGCACTTTGGGAATCCTGTTTTGACAGCAACAGAAACCATTTTACACTGAGAATCTGTATCCATGAAGGGATCATTCAAACCATACAGGGATTCCAGACAAGAAAAACAAAATGATTCAGTGACAATGTTCACATTACAGGGTTAAACATAAACTTATTTCACAAAGAGATTTTGAGTGAACACAAAAATCTAACCTTCAAATCAAATTTTAGACACTTTCATATACGGTCCTAGATCAGATAAATGTGGTCCAAAGGTCTGAGACAAAATTGAAAATCTTGGAATTTTTTCAATTAAACCTGGAAATGACCAACAGAAAGTTGCAGAATTCTAAACATATCAAAACAAAGAAAAGGTATGAGTAAAATGAAGAAGAAATATTCAACATTTTGCACTACTTCTAGATCACTACTCTAGCAAATTTCTGTCACTAACCATGTTTAAGAGGAATAAGGAATAAGATGGTCTAAGGGGGTTTAAGGGGAAGGGGAATAAGATGGTCTAACACATATTTTTAAATACATTCATTGCAGAGTAGTACAAGTAGGGTGTTGTGAAATAAAGTAGTCCCCAAAAGAAAACTTGTTTTTTTTCATATTTACCACTATTTTACCATTATTACCTGGAGACATGTGTAAGTTCACTGGCTAATTAAAAAAAGAAGTAAATATTTAAAAACATGTGTTTTTTCTATCATCTATCACATTTCTATTTTTCTATCACCACCATTGCACAGAAATTTAAGTTGGTAGGTTTCTCTAAAATCAAGACTTCATAACAAAACACTCTGGATGACACTGTTTATGACTGAATTATGCAGAAATTTTGAAAAATCGCTGGAATTCCCCTTTGAGGCCTTTCCTGCATGTGTTGATATGAATCTAATGGGGGACTTAGTTCTACTCGTCAGAGGCTTTTGCACAAACTTCTTCTTCTGTTTCATTGTTATGATGGAAAAATAACATCTGATTAGATAAGAATAAAAACAGAAAGATTTTCACTTGTGCTGTTTTAGACCCCACGCTACTGTGCAGCATGTCAGCAGCTGCAAATTTAATGACAAAATACGTGTATGCAACTGTTGAACCTTTCAGGATAGAGATGTGTTTACATAGATATGACTTACAAATTCAAATGTGAATGATGAAGCCAGGAATATTGGATTTGAGCACAACAAAAAATCAAAACTGAGCAATAAAGCTTGTAAGGTGAGCGTTGCTTGTGTTTATCACAGGCAAACTGCTTACCGTGTGTTAAAGAGAGCAGCTTTTATGGCGATGGACATCGCATCAAACAGGTTTCCATCACACTGTAGAAGCTGGAACACAGACAGACAACATGCTGACATGGACTGGAAATTCCAGAGGCACAATTCCAGTTGGAAAAAAAAAGACAACGAAGAAATTTCCAGCTCCCCCCACTAGCTACCACTTCTGAACGCCACAAGGATCCTTAGTAAATTTTGCAATGTTACTGGTTTTGGTAACCCCACATACCATCTTTCATTTCAAATTGTGTCTCACTGTTTGTGCCAGAGCAGTACACACACAGTGAGAATTAAATGCTGCTGTACACAGACACTGTGTAAGTACAAGTGAAACATCTGGACAGCTTATTTTATTCATAATCAGGCTACTGGGAGGCAAACTGCTAGCAGTGGCATCATTATGGCATTTTGTGAATTTAGTCATAAAGTGAAATGCTGCTACATGTAAACAATGTGCTTTAATTAACTGATTTCAATTACTGTACCTACTGTTTAGGTACATTATGATACTGCACATTTTACTTTAGAATGTTTTTAAACAGTGCCAGTTTTACTAGACTACATATATGCATTTATAGTGAAATACTCTGCTTTTTATACCACTACATTTGTTTCAACAGTGTCCAGCAAAGTTACAATTTTTAAGTGCTGGCTTCAAAGAACCTCATATAGCCTAACATTTTTTCTTTATCACCGCCATTTTCCAAGGCTTCAAACTTGGAGTTGTGCTTATGACAGCAAAAAACATATCACTAGCTTCCAAGAAACTTGAGGCTGTACTGTCATGGCTGAGGCAGTGTTTCTCACCAGCACATCCACGTACAAGACCCAGCAGTGCTCTCCAGGGCAGATGCAGAGGCTGCGCAGGTCCAGGCTGTGTCTGTTATTGAAAACTTTGTACAGTGTGTTACTCAGCTCCACACCCAGCTCCTCACCCCCACGCCCTTCAAACTCAGGCGTGGCATTTGCTGAGCTAATAAAGAAGAGGGACACAGACATGAAAACTCACGAGCAATGAAAAAAGGGCATCGTTCCTAGGAGAGAATTTTTGTGATATTAACATGAAAATTCTGGTGTATTCTGAGACTAATATAAAGGAGAAATTACTGCATAATGATTAAGTTAGTGCAACAACTATGCAAACAAGTAATGTGTAAATATTGTACTATATTCTGTGTGATATTTATTTGATAAAATCTTTAGCTCACTATGCTATTTTGAGGCCCAACATCTATTATAAACAAAGCCATTCTAAAAAGTTTGCCCATCATTTGTTCTCTTCTGATTCCATAAGATGTACAGTGCTTGGACCCCGAAATCACTGAAATCAATGCATTCTACATTAATTTTATTCATTTTATACGCACAAAATTGAAGCTGATTGTCTTGGTTGCTAACAATAGCAATTTATAATAACTATGATGAGAACCTTTTACCCACAGTTTGAAAGCTAGTGAAGAAAGAAGTCAGAATATGTGGAAATTAAACTTAACTGCTCACAAAATATAGCGATTTGTTCAAGTTTCAGTAACGCTACCTCAGTTCAGAGTGGCCTAGTAAAATGAAATACTATATCTCTGAATTGGCCGAATAATTATCGTACACTGCTGCTGAGCTGTGTTTCTTGGGAGAGAGGAAGTATTCTCCCAGAATTTTAAAATTAAAAATGTAGCAAATCCACACGATTCACATAAAAGGCACGTTCATTAATGAAAACATCAAATATTGCCAAAAGGTGATAAGTTTGCATGTACTGGGGAAAAAAGTTTAGAAAGCAGTGACACAGAACTTCCTTTACATAGAGAAAGCCCTGGAATTCCCTCTTGTATTTCAGATGAGTATATGTCGATGAGAAAAGTTTTGGGCCTGAAGACAATATATAGAAGTCAACAGATACAGTCTCAACCCCTTAAACTGCAGGTCCAGATAGCTACATAACCCTTATAACTATATAGCTGACATTTGTCATAGTAGTTCCTGAATTTTTTATGGTGGCTCTTGAAAAAAATTACTGTAGTTACTGAATAATTTATAGTTATTACTAGTAAGCATAATAATTTAATAATTTAAAAATAACCTCAACTTCTATTATTTAAGTAAAACTTGGCATAAGTGCATCAGTTTCATAACATGCTTACCAGTCAACAAAGAACTCCAAGTAACCCTCATCTGGAACCATAGGCCGCGGCTTCCCTATCTCAGCCTTTATTCCTACAAGGATGTCCGTGTGTCCCTGTTAGACATTCAACACCACATCTTTTATGATGGCACCAGACAGAAATTCAGTGGCCACTTTATTAGCTACAGCTCCTGTAGAACTCCTTTCATTTTGGATGTTGCACACCAAAATCACATGTCTTCCATCACATGCTTTATACATGTATTTTACTTTTATAACATTGTACTTAGACATATGAATTTTTAAAATATGCCTTCCTATAAGAGTGGCACAAAAAAGTGTTGATTAGAAATTATTATTATAAAAATGACAGCCGTCTGTTGGGTAGATCTGCAGAGTAGGCTTATCTAACTTATCTAATTAAATAGTCACTGACTGTATGTGATCATCAGTCACAGGAACATTAGATTAAACCCTTTGTGTCCTATGGCCACTGACACAGCTACACCTAGGCTCACATATACTTCCAAACGGAGTTTTACCAGGCTGACTTTGGCAGAGCCATCTGTGTTGGACACCACATCTGTCTCAATCTCCATATGCCTGTAGTCCTCACATCCACGGCCGTCCACCCTTAAGTCATCCTGTCACAAAAACAATGATAAAATGCAGCACATGGGTCATTTAATATAACAATAACAACTGAGCTACTTACAACTCTCAGACTGTTATATTAAAAAGCGTGAGTGAGTGCAAATATCAATGAGTCAATGACTGCAAATGTCAACTTTTAGAGAGTCCCTGTGGACTGGATGTGGAGTCACTACCCTAAACTGGCCACCTTACTCAGGGCTATTGCTTTAGGAGTGGGATTAATAGAGTACTAGAGGGTAAATGTTAAAAAGCATATTTGTTGACCTGGAATAGGTACTGAGCTGATGAAGACTGCTTTAAAGGAAAATCCACCATTTTCAAAATTTCTGAATAATTCAATCCTTGAGATGTAAACAGAGTCATTCAGAGAGGTTTGATGTGAATCGGTTCATTGTAGAGACAATCGCAGACTCTAATTTCTTTACAGTGGTGGTGATAGGAACCAGGGGTCTCAATGTCTACAACACAAAAACAGCCATTTTATTTACTATTTAAAACCACCTGTGAACCTACACGTGTCTTCTGAGTTTTTATATGTAATGTTGATGAGGGTAAAATAGTAATAAATCTGAAAAAATAAATTCTCTTTGGAAACTATTTTGCCTCTGCCATGAATTGATTAAAATAAATTGATAAAAAATACATTATAAGCCAAAACTTTATAATCATAAACCATGTGTCAGACAACAGGCAGCGTATATCTAACCTAACTGTGAACAATTCGGTAAGCCTTCTCTAGTATGGAGCATGTCACACCAAACCACTCTGCATGACTTTGTTGACATCTCAACCATCTAATTATGTAGATTTTTGTTTAAAAAAATTGTGTATTTCCCTTTTAAGAGGTGATTTTTCAAAGATCACTATAACATGGTTAAGCAAACATCACTAACAGTCCAGAGTTCAGTCGTAAGTCTAGTTCAGTGTTCCCTAATTCATTTCTGCTCGAGCCAACCTCCTAACACCCTGAATACCTGAGCTGGGATAAAGCACAAATGTAATAGTTCAGGTGGGCTCGACACTGACGTATAACTATGTTATATTACAGTGATGAATGAGATAATAAACGAGATATAAACTAAGTTACATATGACAACACTGATGCTTATGCTGCTGGCGACGGTTAGCTAACTTACCAGTACACCCTAATGAAGACACTAAGTCTTTCACTTACAGTCAGGAGGAGTGAAGCACACAGAATGCATATGTGTATAATGTCTTCTTTCTCACTCACCCTCACTCCATGCATGATATACACTTTCTCAGCTTCGCTCACTTGTACAGTTGCCATGTTTCTCTCAAAGCATGGACTCAAGAAGTGACGCGTACGAGAACATCATCAGAAGGCGCCGAGCAAACCGAAAAAAGGAGGCGGATCCTGGACGTTTCTGCACCAATAATATACAAGCTTGAGGAACACAAGAGGTGATCTGTAATATGATTGGCTCAGAAGAATGTCAATCTCAAAGACGGAATGGCGTAACGCGTACACATCTACGGTACATGTGTTTTCTGCATGGTGAATGTGGTAAGCAGGTTTAATGTAACAAATAGCTTGGTTTTAGTATTTATGGTAATATTGTAGTATTTCAGGTAATATTTTAGTATTTCAGCGCATAATTTGTCTCACTCTCAGATTTCAGTTAACGTTATATACAAAATCACGTTGCGCTGTGACTGCGGCCAGTTAACCTTACCTAAATCAGCGGCCATATGAAAAATGTAACTTGATATGAAGGTCTATGTTTAGTGATCCGATACAGTCCGATACTGAAGCTGTCTACTGAAAAGTCATGTTGAAGAGTAATATATGTTGTCTGTATTAAATCTTGTCACTAGATTTTGAGATGCCTCTCTATTCTCACTTGTAAACTTGTCTTGTTGCTACTGATGGAGTCCAAACGTTTGTGTACATCTGCTCATCCAGGGTTTCTTCTAAATAAGGCTTTAAAAGGCAGTTTATCACACTTTGCTGCAGCGACAGCATCTAATCCGCTGGGAAAGCTTTACACTAGATATTGGAAATTTGCTGTGAGGGTTTGGTTGTATTCAGCCACAGGAGCATTAGTGAGGTCAGGTACTGATATTGGATGTTTAGTTCTGGATCACAAACACCATTACAGCTCACCTCAGAGGTACTGAATGGTGCTCCATCACTACAGAAAACACAGTTTCACTGCTCCACAGCCCAGTGCTGAGGGCTTTATAACCCTTTAGCAGATGCCTGGCATTGAGCATAGTGACCTTAGTCTCTTGTGTTGCTGCTCCACAGCCTCCCATTCTATTGGCAGTGCTTTTCTATGCTGTTTACTGTTTGTATACTTTTGGACATGTAGTGTACTTCTGGTGCACATTTGCAGAAGGACAGAATTTAAAATACGTTTTGGAACTCCACCAATTTTTCAAAATTCCTATATAATTAAATGGTTAATATTTCAATAAAATCATTCAGTTGGTTTGGTGTGAGATGCTTAATTCTAGAGGAATTTACAGTGTCAGAATTGTTCACAGGGGTTGTGTTAGGAACCAGATGTCTAAGGAGTTTAATGACACTATAAGCTCCTTTCCAGACAGTTATTACGTGAAATGGCTATGCATACACTGCCTGTTATCTAAGACATTGTTATACGATAGTTTTGTGATACAGTTTTGGTCTGAAACGAATTTTAATCAATTTATTTGAATCCATTCCTGATGGAGGGATATATGAAGGGTGTTGAAAGGTGATATAGTCAATAAACAATATTTTTTTTTTCAGATTGATCATTTTCTTTTACTATCATCGTTACATAAAAAAACTCAGAAGGCACATGTAGGTTCACTGGTGGTTTTGGATAATAGTTAAAATGGGTAAATTTGCATTGACCTCAGGATCCCTGGTTTCTATCACCACCACTGTAAAGATATCCGAGTGTGTAAATTTCTTTGCAAATGAACCATTTCACATCAAACCACCTGAATGACTTTGGTTATATCTCAAGCACTGAATTATAATTTTGAAATTTGAAAAATTGGTGGAATTCCCCTTTAACTTTCTCCACTGACAAAGCTACTGCTGTGTTTATGTTTTTCAGGTTGAAAATTAGAACTTCTGGCCGTACTCTTTTTGAGGTCCTTGGAGTCTGACCAGACAGCTTGCCAAGATGTTAAGCGACAGCGAGGCTAAAGAGCTTCTCTCATTTCTCCGGCCAGACATGAGGGCGGACATTAAGGGCCAGGCTACAGAATACATCCTCGGCCTCACGGGCAACAGAGATGGCTGCCGTTATCTTAGGACCAAACCAGACTTCCTCAAGGCTCTGGTCACCCTCACGGCAGACCTTTCCATCGCCATTGTCAAGGACTGTTACCATGCACTGGTCAACCTGTCTGCAGATGAAACCCTGCACAAGCCCTTAGTTAAAGAGGCCGCCATCCTCCCCACAATGTTCCGCAACCTTCTGGACCCAGAGTACATGTTTGCTGACCGTGTAAGTACAATCCTCACTAACCTGTCCAGGCACGAAGCGACATGCAGGGAGCTGTTCCAGGCGTTGCAGGAGCAGGAGATCGGCCTGGCCAAAATAGTCGAGATCTTTTGCACCGAGGGCTTTAATAAGAAAGCTTCGCTTCACTACCTGGGGCCCCTGCTCTCCAACCTCACACAGCTCCCCGAGGCCCGGCAGTTCATCTTGGATAAGGAGAGGTCAGTCACTTCTGTAAGACAGAAGTTTTGAATTAAGCCGAAGGTGTGCAAATTGGTAGATCCAATATGGCACTCCTGTGTGTCCAAAAGATTGTAGACACCTGCTCATCCACTGTTTATTCTGAAATCAAGCGTATTAATAGAGTGTTTGTGTCCCCTTTGCTGGAGCAGCAGCTTATCCTCTACTGGTAAGACTTTACATTAAATGTTGGAAGATTGCTGTGAAGATTAGCATTCAGCCTCAGGAGTATTAGTGAGGTGAGATACTTATGTTGGATGATTAGTTCGGGATCACAATTGTGTTAGCTCACAGATAAATTCTGGATTGTAAACACCACTCTGGAGAGCACAGTTCCACTGCTTCACAGCTCAAACTTAAGGGCTTTATACCCCTTTAGTCAACACTTATCATTGGGCATAGTGACTAGTAAATAAAGGACTAGAAGGCTCTGGTACTGACCTGATTAAGGCTGGTTTAAGGGAGCATTTTCCAGCAGCATCTAAATTCAAATGGAGATGGGACAGCGAGTGTCATTCAGTGATAGTTCAAAGTTTAAGCCAAGATTTTCTGATCTCATTAGATCACTCGATTGGAAACCCTGTCCTAACCTGAAGCACCTGGCTCAGGCTTATTACATTAGGGTTGGAACTAGCTTGACAAAGTGCTAGCCTGGAATAGCTACCATTAACATATTTTCATTCCATTGAATACAACCTTTCAACAGCGATAGTTGTGCAGATATGACAGCTTTTGTAGAGAAGAATATTAAATATTACTTTGCAAGCAGTTCTCACAGAGTACGTACAGCAGAGACTAAGTCTCATATAGTTTACAGAGAAATGGCCGTGCTTTGTTGTGTTTTGTAACCTGGATTAACCTGATAATCACTGTCTGTCCTGTTTTTTTTTTTTTTTTTTTGTTTGTTTTGTTTTTGTTTTTAAGGTGCGTGATACAGAGGCTCCTTCCTTACACTCAGTATGAAGCATCAGTCACCAGGCGAGGGGGAGTAGTGGGTACTCTCAGAAACTGCTGCTTTGACTATGGTAAAAGTTTTGTTATCCTGGACACAGATCTCTGTAGAGCCTGACCTGACAGGGGTTTGGCTCCATTGAAAAGCCTGATTGCTCAAAGACCTACTGTTTATGTGTGCACAGGAATTGTTTATATTACGTGCTTCGTAGATGCATTATTGAATTAATTGAATTAGACTAGTTGCCTTGCACCTGTTGATGTAAAGTTAAAAGAAGGAGCTAAAGATCTGAAGATCAGATTTCTTTTTTACACTTAAAGCTTGTAACTGGTAAAGTGAAAATCACTCTGGCTCATCTATAAAGAGACAAGTTGTTTTGAGGTAGCTAAAGGAGCTGACTTTAAAGGAATGGTTGAGCAAAGAGTTTCTCTGACAGCTTTTGCTTTTGATTTTGTGTTGATTTCATTTGTTACCTCCTCTCATAGCTCACCATGAGTGGTTGCTAAGCGACGCTGTGGACATTTTGCCTTTTTTGTTGTTACCACTGGCTGGACCAGAGGAGCTATCTGAAGAGGAGAATGAAGGTAACTGCTTTCCTTTATAGATCTAAGTGTACCCAGAACAGCACAGACAACACAGACTGGCAGTCAAACATAATTGCTCAAACATTTTTATAATAATCACTGATAAAAAATGAAAGTAAAAACAAGAAAAGTTTTGTAGGTCGTCCTCTGGCATTGATGACCACCTCACACAATTTTCTTTCATATTTTGTCATTGCTTTCTAATTTTAGAGAATGATTTACAGGAGCTGTTTCCTGTGCATTCTTAGCTGGTGTCCATCCATAGTGGAGTGGTTGGATTTTTCTTCTCCACATTTTTCATTGTACTCCCACAGAGTCTCAATGGGAATTCTTTCAAACAAATCAAAAACCATTGCTATCAGTGAACAACATGTGCAGCTGAGCTTCTTCTTGAGCTTCTGGAATTTCTTTTCTGACTGCCAGTGCGTTTAATTTATTTATTTTTACTTCTTTTTTCATTTTGCAGCTGCAGATGTCTACTTTGGTCAGTAGAGGGCAGTGTTAGTTAATCAAATGTTTGGCAAGCTGTATATTGGGAGAGTAGTAGCTCTGCACAGTAACCAAGATTATTAGGTTGTCAGCTAATGCAGACTGGAAAATGTGGGTGACGTCACCGGCGCTGGAAGTAATGAATTTGCACCCTGTTCATCTTTGGTTTACTTTCAAAGGTTGTGGTTTCATAATGCCTTTAGAAATATTTCATTTGTGCAATATTTTAATAGTCTTGTGGAACATGTTCCCTTTCAACCACAGTTTATAATTAGCAGCATAGGTTTCTGGAGAATAACCAGCCCAATAAAGAGTACAACGGCTGTCATGAGATTTCCAACTAGTCTTGAGTCCAGACACATTTGAGCTCAGCCCTGAACACACAATGTCATTTTAGCAGTGGAAATATTCTTGTGGCTGGTTTTTGTTTTCGTCTGAAGGTTTGCCGGTGGACCTGCAGTACCTGCCAGAGGACAAGACAAGAGAGGAAGACCCGGACATCCGCAAGATGCTTATTGAGACACTACTGCTGGTTAGAATTTATCGCACGTTCTTTTTGATATTCTTCCATAATAACCCAGGGGCCTGTCTCACAAAGCAGGATTTCTAGCTTAGCCAGCTGACTTTAAGCTCAGTTTAATTTAACCCTGGATTTTCTTACATGGTAGTAGATCTATTGGGCTACATCACCATGGCAACTTATGTCACATGCCTGACCTGCTCCAGAGCTGGTTAAGGTCAGGATTTCAGATCATATACAGCTCTTGGACAAATCAATCTTCTGACCAAGGGACTAATGGAGGTGGACCCCTCTGGTTATTTTTAAGGCACTTTTTTATTATTTATATAGCATGATTTCTTTTTCCGTCTTTGATTCATGTTTCCTGTGATTGTCTGTCCGTCATCAACATCATGCCTTCACACACGCATACACACAAGGATTAATCAGAGCCTAAGTATCTAAACCTGGATTAACAGAGAAAGTTGTTAACCCCCCATGATAATATGAACCTGCAGTTGAGTTTTTAGGTTTTGTGAAGCTGAAACTCAGTCAGGAACCTTGTCTAAGTTAAATATGCTTTGAGAGACAGGCTTCTGGTCCTGGAAGAACTCCGCCCTGCATATTTTGATGATGTCTCTGCTGTAACACACCTGCTCCAACTAATCAGCTAATTAACAAGTCGTTCCTGAGTAGAAAAACACCAAAATGTTGGGCACGGTTACTCCAAGACCAGTGTTGTGAACCACTAATCTACCAGTATGCATGTTTCTTGGCGATTATTGAAATATTCTATTAGACGTCTGGTATATATACAGCATTGTAATGGTCTGTTTGGCTTACTTGTCTACAGCTTACAGCCACCAAAAAGGGACGTCAGATTATGAAGCAGAAAAACGTCTATCCCATCATGCGGGAGTTTCACAAGTGGGAGAAGGAGCCGCAAGTGATTTCTGCGTGTGAAAAACTTGTTCAGGTACACCAGAGACCAGCAGTTTTTAAACCAGCCCTTAGGGACCACCAGATGGTTCAGGTTTCTGCTCCGACCTAACTCACAACACATAGGGTTAGAGCAAAAACATGGACCGTTTGGGGGGTCCCTGAAGCTGGTTTGAGAAGCACTGCTACACGCTTTCACCTCTGAACTCCAAACATGGTTCAGGATGCATTTTTGTCAGAGTTTTGCTGAAAACATCCATAGTTTTTCATATTTTAAAGTGGGTAGAGACTGACCTGAAGATGTATCAGTACCAACAATACAGTTTAAATATTACTTTGCAAAGATAAAGCATGACACAGGTTTTCCTTTCCAGTGCCTTTACTGGATCTCAGTGACATCTAGTGAGTGCCTAGCATGTGAGTTTTTGTCAGGTTGTTGTGCTTGGTACTACCCCAGACAGCAGGCAGATGGATTCCAGTACACCAAACAGGGATTTATGGGTTGGCAGAGAGAGGAAAAAAATCCCAGGATGCACTAATTTGGTGGAAAAACCCTGGTTGTGTCACTGTGGCGTGGTGGCAGTCATAACGTGAGGGAACAAGTCCATGGAAAAGATGTCACGAGGTCTCCCAATAAAGCCTGATCCACTCCATAACATGTGGGAGATCCCTTTTGAACTGCAATCCACAGGCAGAGCTTCAGTCATTTGGGTTTCTACCCAACCGTTTTAATCACCGTCGTAAAACATCCAATATGCGAGGCTCAGTATAAGCCTAATATTTATCTAGGATTAATGGCCTTTTTTTGAGTAATGCTACATTTTGCAAATAACTGGGCTATAACAGCTATCGTATTACTGGAATATGGAATATATTTTTCCCATGTTGTTGGGCTGTCTAATTGGTACTTGACAGTGATACTGTAAAACTGTTGTGGTGTCTGGGAGCTCATTAGCTACTATATACTGTGGCATAGGTCAAGTGTGTCATGCTTACTGAGCTGAAATAAATACCATCAAACATGTAGATTCTCAGACCAGTTCCCAAGCCTTGAAGTACTTCTGCCTTTCATACTTAATGCTTTAAGGCTGCATTTACGCTGCAGGTACATTTTTTTTTTTTTCTATTTTTTCTTCATATCTGACTAAGATTTTGCGAAATAATAGGATCCGCAAAACACATTTCTGATTTTGGCCACTTTTACGTGTGGAACTTGAGTATGTATCTAACAAGAACTTGTTTACACCTTGCATTAACATCTGCTTAATGTCTGGATCGCACCAGGATGTACTTTGGCCAGATTGCATTTACACTTTTAACTGAAATGCGTCCCCAGGACAACCATCTCGGAATGCGGTTTGAGGAATCCGATCACAAATGGATTGCAGTGCATCCTGGGGGCGTTCACACTTTTCATTCATCAAGTGAATCCGAATGTGTTCCAATCTCTGAAAACGCATGTTGATGCAGGGTGTAAACAGTTTTTTTTTTTAGCAATGAAAGCATTATCTGAGCAGTCAGATGAGACTTTTACAACAATCCAACCCAATATTAATCTGGTGGGAATTCCACACTGGCGGGAACTACTGTGGGTCACTTCAGGAGTATGAGATTTTTTAGCCTACTGATGGATATAGGCCAAATAAAAAAAAAATAATAATAATGTGAACCACAAAACAAAAGCATCAGACTTGAGCAGTATGCTAAGCTTGAGCACATAGCTTAACACACACACTTCAACTAAGGAAGGGTTTGTAGCTGGTAGCTGATTATTTAGAGCAGAGAAAACACTAAAATATGCAGGAGTACTCCAGGCCAGAGTTGGGAACCACTGCACAAAAAGACATATTAATAACAAAATGTGGCAGCAGTTGTTTGGTTAACATTTGTTTGTGTGCCTGTGTGTGGTGTTCAGGTACTGATCGGAGACGAGCCGGAACCAGGCATGGAAAACCTGCTGGAGGTGAACATCCCTGAGGATGTGGAACAGAAGTTTAAGGACTTGGATGCCAAAGAACAGGAAGAGATCGAGAAGGAGAAACAAGAACTGCTCAAAGAGGAGGCTGAGAAATGTCTGAACACAACTCCAGAAGGGCTTGAACGATAAACATCCAGCAGCAGAGACACTAAACACGTCTCGCACAACACAAATTCAAAAAGGCTCATTTTTCCATAATCCATTGAGCAAAAATGAATTCTCCTTGCCAAGATCATTGGTGCTGAACTGATTTAATACTATGAGTTAGTAGAGAGGACAAATCCTATCCAGTGTTGATTAAAAAAAACTGAAATGTTTTATAATGCTTTATGTACCCTTATTCAGTCCATGTCTTTTGCGATGCACCCCATTAGTTTCAAGAGTGAACAGAATATTGGATTGAATATTGGCTGAAAAATTATGATGGATGCCTGGGCTTAAAAAGTGGTTATTTATTGCTAGTGCTTATTTTCTGAACACAGATTAAAACAGAACAGTACAGAACAGATATAAAAAAAATACCTTGTAGTCTTGGGTTAAAAATCTAGACTTAATCTGTACCTGTAGAATCCAGACCTTGTTTAAAGTTGGTTAGACCTCTGAGTGGCTGCAGATCTGCCTATAGATGGCAGTGTCTTTGGAGGGGACAGAGCCAGGTCAAGTACACTGTATCGAACACTAAAAGGCAACAGAATTAATGGTAACAGTTTTGTATGCCAACATTAAATGCAGGGGTGCAAATTTGGTCTGACAACTGGGGGGACCAACTTTGAGAGTCTATAGTGTACATAAAATGCTGTAGCCTTTCAGTGTTTGTACTATTTTACTTTTTATCTCATCAGTTGAGTTCCTGGGTTTTTTTGGTTAATTTTTTCACATTTAAATATACAATCAAATTATAAAATGAAACTGCTAACAACTATGCTAATTTGTCTTTCTACAAGGACCACCCTTTAGTTGCCACACCACTCACCACTGCATCACACACCACCAAACAAAGAAAACCTTTATTTATTAAAACATTTACATTTTACTTTTATATACTTCAGTATGTTTAAATGTACTTTTTGACTTCTATTCAGGTATATTTTGGCTCTATACTTCTAACTATACTTTCACTTAAGTACAATTTTTCTGTACTTTTACCCACCTGGAAAGTACTTTGTCAACACATTTTTAGTAATTCTATGTGTTATATTGTTTGTACATTACCTACGGTGGTGGACTGTGGGAATTTAAAAGTGGACAAGATAATGTTATTGGACATTAATGCTTAAGGCAAAGCTAAGATTTTGCATTAACTGAATAAAAGAGAAAGTATAATGAATCCACAATTAACTCAAACTACAAGCACAGAGAGATGACACATTACCACTTTTTCAATACAGATATTGAAACCTTTAGTATGAATAACATTTTCTGCTGATAACATTAATCTTAAAGGGGAATTCAACTAATTTATGAAAATTTTTGCATATTTTAACAGTTGAGATGTAAACAAAGTCCTTCAGAGCGGTTTGATTTGAAATGCCTTGTTATAGATAAATTTAACAACTCAGGTTTCTCTACAGTGCTGTTGACAGGAATCAGAGGTCATGATATCAACAACACAAATATAGCCCTAAGTCAAATGACCACTTAATCTGACTGCGTTTTCTGAGTTTTTATATGTAACGTTGATAGTGGTAAAATAGTGGCAAATCTGAAAAAAGACGTTATCTTTGGTGACTGCTTTACAATGCCCTAAATGTACCTCTCTACCATGAATACCCTTTTAAAAATATCTGTTTTAGGACAAAAATCTTCTCTCAATCTATTGTAAAACAATGTCTCAAACATCAGGTAAGGTATTCATAACCAATTCATGAAACAGCTTTCTGTGAGGGAGCTTTTAGAGGCGTTACGCACAGACCCCTGGTAGACAATTCTACTACTGTAAACAATTCTGACGGGTTAGTTTCTCTAGAACGGAGCATTTCACATCAAACCACTCTGAATGACTTTGTTTACGTCTCGACCATTTAACTATGAAGAAATGGTGAAAAATAATTGGAATTCCCCTTTAACACTTGTTGTCCGGTAACTACTATGAATTATTCTGTAACTACTATAAAAATCATATATATCACTGCTGTTGGAACAAAACCTCATTTTTCAGTTTTTGACATAATTTGAAAGTGCCTGTTCTTTACATTGTGTGTACGTTTCATGATGAATGGACCAAAAGAAACGACCCAGAATGAAAAAAGTCTGGTTCCATTGACTTACATTAAAAGTAAAGTGTTTTCCTTCTCCGGTAAAGTTAACATTTTGAAGTTTTTTTTCTGACAACAGCGATATGATACATAGTTATGTGAACAAGTTAACTGATGTGTAATTTTAGGGCGAAGATGGTGTGATGTCATTTCATGCTATGAGGGGTGCTTGAACTTGTTGAAAGCTTCTGTCATAACCCTGAACAAGTGTGCTTTCAAGGCTAATTGTTTTATTTATGTAATAATGACTTATAAGTAACAATCAAAAAATGTAGTGATGTAAGGTACTGTAGATATTACACTTTCACTTTTTCATCTGTATCTTTTGGTATGGCTAATGTTCTCAGTCTGAATCTTATGGCCACATAAGACTTTTACACCCACCACTCTTCTTGTGTTGCCTTGTCTGTGATGTCCGCTTTATGATGTGTAAGTCATTCAGGAGACCTGTGGTGGTGAACATCCAGTGGTGGGTCATTATATGACAGAGGGTCAGGCAGGCAGGCAGAGGGCTGCCACTGCAACAACTGCTTAATCAGATCCTGACATCCCGGCCAGGAGAAGGACAGACCAGTCAGCCAGACAACGTGCTATTTTGTCAGATTTCACTTTTACACCAGGGGTGCTCGACACTGCTCCCAGAGGGCCAGAGTGAAGCACAGTTCTGTGATTTCCCTTACCGAACCTGCTATTCAAGACTGACTTGGAGAAACTTTAGTTGTGTTAACTGTTTGCGTTCATTAGCGGAGACTGCAAATTTCAGGCACCTATGTGTAAAACATCATCATGTGTTGAACACAGTGTACGTGATCTCAGCAGAAAGCATTAAGGATATACATACACACACACACACGTTATTATAAACTGCTCTATTTAATCATGGCCTTTGCCACATCACAATATGTAAGCCTACATAGCTTATATATAATATTAGCTGAAAAATACAAGCAAACTAAAAAGCCTAGCTAGCTGCTAAGTTCCAGTAAGATCCAGTAATGAGTTCTGGTACATATGGATCTCAGCAGCCATGTAGGCCACTGAGCCACGGAAATGACAGAAGCACTCATGCCGTTCCTATTCTGTGTAGTGGTTTGCACAGCCAAAATCTGCCAGATAAAACCAGCACCACATATACATGTAGTCAAGGAAGGTGTCATTTCACAGAAACGTCCAGAGAGGTTTAGGGTTTTGTTTTGTTTTGCTTTGTTTTGTTTTTGGTAAAAAAATAAGTATCACTTCCAAATTTTACGAATCCTTCCTCATCGCCTCTCAGCTGAGTCTAAAGGCCTCAGCAGACTTCTTGCGAAACGTAATTCTCGAGGGTTGTGCGAAGCCGAAGGCGCCCTCGCAAGCTTACAAGCTCGCATACTTTCTGCGGTTTCGTGATGCTCCACGTGACGCTGTGACATTTTATGATCAGTTTCATGACTGCTGGAAAACGATTCTTTCAAAGTTCTAGTTCAGAATACTGCCACCCTCTGAGGAGGAGCGGGAAAATTCGAACGAGAAGCTGGTGAACTTCGTCCCCTTGTGAACCTAAATATAAGACAACCTCTATGTTTTGGTGCTTAGGACTAGTTAGTACTACCGAATAATCGACTAAACGTCTTACATTTAGGAAGTATTCACTGTTTATTTAACAAATGTGCGTTTCACAGTGAAAGGTTAGTGTGTCTGCCGAAGCCAAGGCTCCTCAAAGTCGTCCATCTTTGTTTAAAGGCACGCCTTTTTTTTACCTACCAATCAGAGGTTTGCCCAGCTGCCATGTGCGCGACACGGCGAACGAAGCTTCCGCGTGACGTCTGCGGTTATTCGTTTTCTCCGCAATTACGTCATATTGTTTGCTGAAGCCAGGCGAATGTCGTCTCCACAAGGAGTCTGCTGAGGCCGTAAGACTGCAACTTCCCTCTATAGGTTTTGAAGTTAAAGCTGATCCTTAACTGGTTTGTTTGACTGTTTGTCTGAAATTTGCTTCTTTAGTTGTCTATGATGCAAGTATAGCTAAGTAACGTCTTAATCATTGCATCTTTGTCACAACTGAGTTCACCACCAGCATGCACAAATTTCAGGCTTCAAGATGGCTGCTAATACTGTTTTTTAGTTGTGCAATATACTTCTGTCCATTTTTATGGATAACAGTTTGAGGCATGCATGTAGTGATTTAGGGACATATTAATGGGGTATACGCTTCCATTACGTGGCTACATTAGTATCAAAGCTCAAAGTGCAAAACAAAAACAAAAATTCAGACACTAAACATTGTCTGGTTGAACACATGGCTGGTTGAGATTATCTTAATGGCCAACTAGAATAAGTGACATTAGGATAACATACTGTACACTGATAGGACTTTTAGTGGGCATTCAGTTCAAACTGCAATATCAAAACCACATTTCAAAATGCTTCAGAGAGCTGTAATAGCACAGCATAATATATGAGTTTGCTAAATTTGCTAATGCAAGTCAGACGTGCTCATTTTAGTTACTTGGACTATTAATGCTCGGTTGAGATTTGTAGAGTGGAAGGCCTTTCACTGCCAGGTTCTGTGGTTTACCATATTGTGGTTCTTGCTCCTGAACTCACTGGCGAGCTTGTAGTTTTGAAAGATGGTATTAGGTGCTGTAAAGCCAAGGTAGATTTTGGAGAAGGCACTCGTTCCGATTTTCTTGGCTGAAAGGAGATATCCATGCTGCCTGCATTCTACTGCCTTCTCATGCAGACAGTACTTCACTTTTGTGCCACTCGTACTAATTGTTTCTCTAATTCAATATAATTGCATGCACCCCCCTTACAAGTGGCTGCATGATTTTTTTTCCTTTGGTATCTTTCAGTTATTAGTCAGCACTATTGTGGAATTATTAATAATTGGTTGCTTTTTTCATTTTTGTCACAGGTAGCAATCTGCTATCTTTAGGATCTCTCATGCATTTTAGAGCCAGTTTCTTGGTTTCAGCATATCCACACCTTCATGATATTCTAGAACAAATGAATGAATGAATAAGAATGAATACATTTTATGTTGACCACTATTATGAATTAATGATGTCATTGTAGACTTTGTATTCAAAGAATATTCTACACAAAATTCTAAAGTTTGGAATCTCTTGTCATATTAATAAAGCAATAAGCCACTGCCTCGAGTGACTTATTGCTTTTATAAAACGGCGGTCAACATAAAAGATATTGAAATACACAATGATTTAGATAATTATTTGTCATTATTAATAATAATCGACATAAACAAATATTCCGCCAAGAAATGTAGATCCTTTAGCGTACGGTATCATTGCTAACGACGGAGTTTGATGCTACTTCTGACTGAAACACAGACATTTGAAGCGTGTAAGTCATTCAAGTGACATTCCTTAGACTTTTATATTGACGTTTTTCAGTGGTTCATATCGTGAGTACTTTAATTCAAGCCTGTGATATTAATGATGGAGTTGTTTAGCATGTTTACTATCTTTTATCCTGATGGCTAGCTGACCAGCCAGTTCTAGTTAAGAAAATAAGTTTCAGCCTCTCAGTTTCAACAAAAACGGGTTTTTACTTCATCAGTACACTTGGTGCTCCGTGCGATCAGCATTAGTCAAAGATTAATCCATTAACAGCAGAAGGGTTTTTCGTTCCGTGGAGCAGTAATAAAGAGTTCAGTTGTTGTGAGGCGGTCATAGCCGTGGTATATCATGGATTTTACAACGGCTTCGAACGCGGCTCAGCCAATCAGATTTTAGGACTGGAACTATCTGTTTTATAATGTTTGTTATACAATAATAACCATAAATAAAAAAGACAAAGCAGTGACTCCTATATTATTTTAATGACCGTATTTTATTGTTCTTGCAATATACCACCATTTTGAATTCAACCCCTAATAATCCCAGGCTTATTACATACTAAGGCTTATTATACAATATCTACAGGGACATCAATGCAAACCAGGAAAGCTATTCTTAGATTATAGTAGTGTATGATAAAACTTTAATATTATTGGCAATGTAAGGGGTTAAACAACTCACATTGAGAGCTAGTCAGGCTAAAGTATAGCCTGCACATGGCATGGCTATTTTAAAACACTGTAAAGAGGCTAAGATACTAGCACAAACCTAGCACTTGTGCAGCCCTTAAAGGAATGTCTGTTTACTCGGCAGCCATCTTTGCCACACCACCATTGAAAAAGCAGAAGTGTTTAGGAACCACAGCAGCTCAGCCACTAAGTGTCAGACCATGTAAAGTTACAGAGCGGGGTCGCAGTGTTCTGAGGCATAAAGTCACTAACACTCTGCTGACTCAGTAACTGCAGAGTTCCAAACCTTCTCTGGCATTAAAATCAGCACAAAAACTGTGTGCCAGGAGCTTCATGGCATGGGTTTCCATGGCCGAGCAGCTGCATGCAAGCTTTACATTACCAGGCATAATGCCAAGTGTTGAATGGAGTGATGTAAAGCATGCAGTCACTGGACTGTGGAGTGACAAATCATGTTCTCTATCTGGCAGTCTGACAGACAAGTCTGGGTTTGGTGAATGCCAGGAGAATGTTACCTGCCTGATTGCATTGTACCAACTGTAAAGTTTGGTGGAGGAGGGATAATGCTATGGGTTTATTTTTCAGGGGTTGGTCTAGGCCCCTTAGTTCCAGTGAAGGGAAATCTTAATGCTTCAGCAGACCAAGACATTTTGGACAATTGTATGCTTCCAACTTTATGGGAACAGTTTGGGGAAGGCCCGTTTCTGTTCCAGCATGACTGAGCCCTAGTGCACAAAGCAAGGTCCAAAAAGGCATGGCTGGGTAAGTTTGGCATGGAAGGGCTTGACTGGCCTGCACAGAGCCCTGACCTCAACCCCATTGAACACCTTTGGGATGAACTAGAACGGAGATTGCATGCCAGGCCCTCATGTCCAACATCAGTGTCTGACCTCACAAATGCTCTGAATGGGCAAAAATTCCCAGAGACACACTCCAAAATCTTGTAGAAAGCTTCCCAAAAGAGTGGAAGCCAAGTTCATATTAATGCTCATGGATTTAGAATGGGATGTCATAAAAGCTGTAGGTGTAATGTGCAGGTGTCAAAAAAAAATGTATATGTGTATGTATGTATGTATTTAGACCAAACTGTTAGACAAACAGACTCCTTATGTACGCCTCAGCTGTGGCCAACTACAACCTGTTAATAAAGCATCGACTTGTGCATGAACTGGGTCTTCTTTAATAGAGGTGAACGCTACATTATTTAGCAAAAAATAAACTGTAGTTGTATCTTGCTCTCTCATAGTCTGGATATAATTTTTTTTTATATTTTAAGTTTGATTTAGTTGAAACATACTAGTTATGACATTTAAAATGTTTGTGGATTTTCATTTGTGACCTGGAAGTCCTTTTTGTTGTTATGCTGTAGCCCTGCAAAATTCAGTAGAAAGGCTTTAACTTTAGTTTGTCACTTCCAGCAAAGAGATGGAAAAAAATGACTTCCAGCGGCCGAATAAAAGAAATACTACTCATAATCAGATATATGGACGTGATAACATAAGAAAAATGTTGAAATGCTCAGTTTGGTCTTCCCCAAGCACATGTAAATTGTAGACCTAGGTGATGTATAATGCAACGCTTCCTGATGCGGTAACGGCAGGCCGCTTTAAAAACAGAAACACAGCACTCTCGCGAGATAAGAGGGTCGCTAACGTGATGCCACTCGGTGGAGAGCATGTGGGCGGTGGGTTTGGGAGCGGTACGCGACATCACCTCATTGCTTTAAACCTCATATTTTCTTTGGCATTAGCGTGAGAGAAAATGACATTTTGTTTAGGTGCAGCGGTTAGCACTAACTCTGGAGCACTTAAATGCGTAACTGACAGGTACACTTAATCTTCGGGTGCTTTCAACAAAGGCTGCACAAACTCAGGGGCAGATTTTCCAGCAGTCAAGAGAAGAAAATTATCTTGAGAGATTTTAAACTTTGGTGCTGGGACTGGCTAATATATTCTCTTGACAGCAGCTGAGAAGAGGGTGGTTTGGAGCTGTCGAAAAACCAATTATCACTGGGCTTTAAGAATGTGGTTTGGAACCGAAACTGATACAGGTGGTTCCTCTCAAGGACACAAGATGACCTCTGAGAAGAAGATCCGTGCCATCGCTAGAGAGCAGAGTTGCTTGTTCCCAGCATGATATCCAGTTTTCCTAGTAAATGAATTTTCAGTTAAGAGCTATTCTCACAGCACTTCTCTCTCCTGTATTCTCTAGCCAAGAGTAATTAGCAGGCAGCCTTCCTGAAGCTGATAGATGAGGCTGTTTCCCTTGGCCCTACATTCAATCCCAAAGTGTCCACCTCTCCAGTATTAGGCTAACAGTGAACCAAAGCTGAAATTGAGAATTACCATTAGAAAACATATTGGGAACTGCTTGTGTTTTTAAATGACCTTTTCTGAAGTATTTTTGTCTTTAAGAAAATAGAAGGTTTGAAAGACCTACTTCATATGAGAATTGTGTGCTACCAGAGACGTTATAAAGGAGGAAAAAGGTCACTAGTTGGAAAAACAAATGGGGAAAGCTCATAACGCTCAACATGGCTGCTTAAGGAGAAAGTTCCGTCCTTCAGTAAAAAGAGCCAATCAGCTTGCTGGTTATGCTGAAAGTAGGAAAAGCCTCCCTCCTGGGACCCTTGAGTAGCCAAAACAACCCAAAAAAACATGTTTTTTGTGTCAAAGACTACAAACTATTTTTGAGGTCTTTGTCAGATTTAACAAGTGATTTCAAATCTGGTTTTAAATAGTAATTTGACCTTCAGTCTCTCCCCTTTGATAGACTATGGTCTTGAATGGTTGGAAATAACTGCCTGGTGGCATGGCAAAGATGGCTGCTAAGTAAACAGACTTTCCTATAAGGGCTACACAAGTGCTAGGTTTGTGTTAGCATCTTAGCCTCTTTACAAAGCTCAGCAGAACGTAAGAAGGAAGGTGCTCATGTAGTGGGAAAAACAAACTAATTTTAACAGGTTCAGTGGCAATTCAGTGAGATATTCCATCAGAAAACATGATAAAATACTGCTTGTGTTTTTGCATTACCTCTCTTTCTGAACATGTCTTTTAGCAAACAAAGTTTGAAAGACCCACTTCAGACGAGAATTGTGTGCTACACAAGTGCTAGGTATGTGCTAGCCTCTTAGCCTCTTTGGGATACTTCAACAGAAGGTAAAAGGAGGGTGGTCATGTAGTGGGAAGTAAGTAATTTTAATGGATTCAGTGGTAACTTGATGATTTGTTTATGCCTCTTACATTAGCTCATTCCTTTGAAGTGCTTCAGGTGGGCAAGCAAAGTCTACTCCATACACTTTTTTCTTTGTCTTTATTTGGCTAAACCCACCATCTCCGTCTGTTTAGTTCCTTTATGAGGTGATGTATGTCTTTCTTAGGAAGTATGAATGGGGAGAGGCGGTGTCAGAGATGACAGGGCATTTTAAACCTCATTTATCAGTAAACCCACATGTGTCCCAGGCAATATTAATTCTTCTGACAGACCAATATTGAGCAATTGCTGAGTTTAAAAGTACACCTTCAGGTTTGATTAGGTCCTCTGGTGCACACTGTGTGGGCAGGCTGTGGGGATGTTGAACAGGTGGTAAGAGTATTAACCAGGAAGCGCACAGAAACCAGATGGAGCCAGGCCACTGAAAACAGTCTCCTCCGCTTCATACAGCAGGGCAGTGTAAATGAGGAAGAATAACAAATTACAAGAAATCAGTCAAAATCAAGCTACCGCTTAAATAAACGTCCAGCAGGCTTATCGTCATTCAGTAACAGGTCTGTGGAAGGAAACGGAGCTAGGAGCTTGGAATATGTCTGATTTCCTTTTATGTCTCACTTCCGGTTCACCTCTATTGGTAAAGGGGGGAAATGTTACCTGTCACTTACTAGACTTGGTTAGAATTGGTATTTATTGAAAAATACTGAACCTGTCTGGTTCATGGAAATACTGTTCTTGTTCAATTTGCTTCCCCACTATTAGCTTTTTTAACATTTAAGAGGTAACATGTTCATTAGAGGAGGCCCAAGGGTAACATGAGCTACTATTTAGAGGTGACCTAGAAGGCAGATTATTCTGAAAACAGTGGTAATCAATGGAGAATATATTTTTACTTCAGGCCATGTAGTTCAAACAGCAGAATGATTTTTATTCTTGGAAGAACTGTGGATTCCCAAATTCAGAGCAGTGTACAGTGAAACCATTCCCTGCACCGCAACTGGTGATATATATTTCTGAATTCCTTTTCACCTTCCCACAAGTTTTGACCTAAATCTGACGTATCCCATATCATAAACTCTGCTGTCCATAAATCAGAGTAACACCACTGTTTGGACTTTAAGATAGAGCTCCTGTTTCTCCCAGACTATGAGAAACTTCTGCCAAATGGCTCCACTTCATGGTTACCTCTGGCAATCACGCCAGCATATCGATTTGAATATTTTTTCCCCATCGCTTTATGGCTCAACTTTAGTACCTAATTGGGCTTTTTCGCAGTAACCACAGTGAAAATATCCCAGTGTTTTAACAGCTGTTAACTGTGATTTGACATCTAGTGAGTTCAATCAACACACTGGGGACGCAAAAGAAGAAGAAGAAAATAGGTTCTTCTTTCACCCTTGTCCCTGTTCGTTTGGGACAGTTGGGACCAGTTTATAAGTTAGTGAATCTGAGAACCCATTTGTTGGCCCTTTATCTGTTTTTTTCTTTAACATATGCACAATGACTTTGTTACAAAAAAAACATTTCCAGTTTAATATCCAATGTCTATAGCTCATTTTCCCCCAAAACGGAGGTTTATCAGTTATTCAATTACATTAAAAAATTATTTCACAGGCCCCTTTGTCTCAATTTAAAAAACGTCAAAATAGGGCTTAATTTTAATGTTTAACATAAAAAGCACACCGTATTTTACAAGAAGCTGCGTCTGGGAACATAGGCTCAATTCCTGTTCATTTATACCTCAAGCTGCCTCTCACTTTTGAAATTGAGCCACAAATGAAAAGCATATGTGTATTGATATAGGTCACATATCTGTCACTCTGTTGTGAAACCTGTCTTTTCTTTTGAACGCCAGCAGCGATACTGCTGGCCTACTACCTGGCTGTCTGTTCTGGTCAGATTAGTCACCTGGTGGGTCACGAAATGTGTTGAATTTCATGGGCCGATAAAGATGGATTGAGGGTCATCTGTGCTTGGAGGGTCAGTGTGAGGGCAAACATAAGAGTAATTGACGTTACTGAACCCAGTAGTGCTGTAGAAGGGCCACGCATACTCCGTCTACGACATGTCGAGTGGTGTGCAGGACTCTGTGGATTTGCTCTTCCGCTCTTAAACGCTATCTGATCCTTTGGTGGGGAGAGGCCGTCGCCTCAGTATCCCTTTCAGGCAGGCCCAGGACAGACGGTGCGAAACGGAGGTCGGTTCTGCGGCACGGAGCCAGAGCTGGACCCGGCCAAAGGCAGTTCAGACTGTCTGAAGGAAAGACCCTAAAACTCGACCCACTGTGTCTGGCTCCGACTGGGACTCAGACGCTGCTGTCATTTCCCCTCATCTGGGTCTGCCATCTTTAACAGTCACCTGAGCTGCAGTCTGAAAGGATGGAGAGGACGGCACTTAACACTTGATTTAGAGATTGAGAAAGGACTTAGACTTTCTTTGATTATTTGAAATGCCAGTGTTCTTTCTAGTTATGGCATTTTTATTACTGAGGAAGAAATTTCTTGTCAAAAATTGTGCCCAGAAAGGTTAGAAAGGACAGCAGTTAACACTTGATTTAGAAACTGAGAAAAGACTTGGAACATCAACATTATCTCTAGTCATTGCATTTTATTATTTAAGAAGTGATTTGATCTCAAATATGTCCAGTGAATTCCAGAGGATGGAAAGAGCAGCACTTAACACTTGATTTAGAGATTGAGAAGGGACTTAGACTTCTCGATCACTTGAGACATCAGCGTTATATCTAGTCGTTGCGTTTTATTAGTCAAGGACAGATTTCATTACAAATATTGTCTAGTGAGCTCCAAAGAGGTGGTAAAACATGATCTGTGACGGAGAATCTTCTAGACGTAGCAAAGGTCTGGGGTCCGGCCATCATCTGCACAGCGAGAAGTGGCGTGACGACCAGAGTGACTTATCAGAGACGTGTGGGATGGTGACAGTTTTAGCGGAATAGTTGTATGTGAGAGCACTCAGAGGGAACAAGGCAGGGGAGGTGGCCACGGACAAGCATCTGCCTCCCATTTAGCACACAGCCTTCAACTGGACCACCTTGGGTGTGATACTGCATTTAAAAGCCCACCGGAGGCCTACAGACCAGGGCTCGTTTCAGCACAGCCCTCGCGTCAGTCTTAAGGTGGCCAGATTGATTGCCTTCGATATGAATTGTATTTCATTTAGCCATACATCAGGTGTTAGATTTCCATAAAGGTTTACGACCATAGTAAATTTCTGTAATTGTTAAGGTTTCTCTCGCTCTCTTTTCTCCCTTTTGTGTTTGACTCTGGTAAATTTATTGTTCTGTGTTTTTTCAGCCAAATGAGAGCAGAGAAGGGAGGTGAGCATGGGAGAACAGAGTTTAGGCACTCCTTCACCTTTGACTAACCCCCCTGTGTCGACTGAAGTGCTGCTGACACTCATGTCTGTCTTCCGTTATTCAAAGCATTTAAACGAACAACTATCTCATCAGTCATTCCACATTCAGGCTTGTGGCTAATGTCTGAGAATTTAATAGACAAATTATTTTAGAATAAACAAGTGTTTTTGCAGAACATGCGTATTTTGCTGTCATGCATCCTTAATAAAATGATGTGCAAATGTTTAAACACCCCCTGGTGTTCTGCAAATTTTAGTAGCACAATTTGTATTTATTTGCTGAGTTTAGCACATTGGAAAAAAAAAATAATTATAAAATATAACATGTGCCATAACTTTTGCGAAGGCCACATTTTATGTTTTATTTATAACCTCCAATGTGTACCTCCAATTGTACAGTAAAATTTACAGAAGTGTGTTCCCTGTACAGGATTGTTGAATTGATTAGATTGGATCGCACTGAGGGATTAAGGAAACTGAAAATGAACAGTAATTGCAATGCGCAGTAAAGTAATAAACTAATGAGGGGTTTTCATTCTGAAGGGAGTCCTGTCATTAGGCAGTTAAGTCCACTTAAATGGGAGATTATCAGTAATCTTCTTGCTTAGTATTTAAGGTCACAGAGGGGGACTTCACATGTGGGTCTAGCACTTCATGACCTGATATTAGCTCTTCTTTTCCCCTTGTCCAAATAGATGACACAAATTTGACAACTGGTCGTGTAACCTCGTAACCTGACATGAGTGATCACCTCTGACAGACCCACTTTTATCATGATGGGGTGAAACAGGCCCTTTCCTAGCCAGTCCTGTAATTACAGGCAGTTTGAAATTAAACCGTTAGTTCACTGCACTCTGGCTAATGTGCAACAGATGATCGGTCTGGTCCTTGAAAATGTGCTCATGGACTACACCATCCTTCCAGACCAGCCTGGCTGGTCACAAGGGGGGCCAAAACGTGGGTGAGCAAATCCTCTCAGAGCTCCCATTACCTTATTTTCTTACCGCCGAGAAAGTTGGGGTCCAACAAATACATGGTTCATTTTCGGTGATCCACAGCCGGCCCTGAAGGCCCTAACCCATGATTGACGCACTGCTGCCTCAGCCTGTGCCAAAGCTGGGCCAGAGCCCAAGGACGAGCACAGGAGCAAAAACAAACAAACAGAGCAAGGATGTCGTAAACCTGCTACCTGTCATTCCAGGCCCTCCGCATAGTACATTAAGAATCACATCCCTGCAAGGCATGAAGAGAGCACTTAACCCTGTGGGAGTTCACTGAGAATACTGTTCTGTTTTCAGGGGACAAACACTCAGATCAACAAGTAAGCAAGCTGTGTGTACAAAGGCAAGGAAAGCTTTCTCAAAAGAATAAAAATCAAATTTACTCTCATTTGTGTTTGAGTTGAAGTTTGCTTTAGCACCAGAGTTAAAAGGCAAAAATATGTTGCATTGCTAAGTGGTCTCAGTCTCATCAGGAAAATGCATTTCTCACCAGGAGGCACGACATGAACACCCTACAAGGTGAGATAATGAAGTTGGGTACACCAAAATTTTTGGTGCGGCACGAATTGGCCAAGTTTTGACATCAATGCTATTTTTAACATGGTGAACGACAGAAGCGAACAGTTAAACAGTGCAAAGCAATCAGATAAACCATTCAAATCTAATAAATGGTAATGGTAAAGTACATTTTAAACATGTAGAATTAACCCATATTTTATACCTGTTTCGTATGAGTTCAGAACACCAGTAAAATAGGCCAAATGATAGATATTGGTTGGCTAATAAACTGCAGCATCTATAAGCAAGATTATGATTACTTGCAATTTGCACAATGCTAATTAGTGCTTATAAGCTTCCATAACCTGTTAGCTACATTAGCCTCATGCCCCAGTGCAAAACTAAAGAAATAAACTTAAAATGCCAAAAGTTTCTAGGCTGACTGACTACATTTTGGGTAAGGAGAAAATTGTGAAAAAACCTTTTTCAAACTACACCTTTAACACCGATGTCTGCAGTTGATTGATATAGTGTGCGTCAGTAAAATAGAGGGATTTCAGCTGGTGTGATCCACTTAGAGGCTAGCTTAGGGATCACGCTGCCCCCCCAAATCCCAACCATCCCCTTCCCCCAGCTTCCTGTCAGGAGTGCACTTTCTGAACAGCATCCAGGTAAGGATTTAGGGGCTCAGATTTATGGCCGAAGGGGGACCCCACAGCTGGGGTGGGGATTAGCCCAGAGCCAGAGCAGGAAGGTTTTGGGGGGAATAAATCAGGAGGGCTCGTATCAAATGAAAAAGACGGCAGAAGGAGAACAGAGGGATGAGGAGAAAGCTGATAATCGCAAAGAGAGAGGTAAAGGAGAGGAAAGTGAGAGACGTAGACGTCCAAGCCAACAAAGTTTAGGTTTTCTGTGGGAGGTAATGTTTACATTACCCCACAGTGTAAGCCATGATTGCAACCAAATATACATCTGGTCCAAAACAGAAGAGGTGCAATTTATTATTATTGTTCTCAGGCCTAACCCTGACCCCCCACTTATTTTTCTACTTTTCCCGCTTACTTTTTCCCAATTTACATATTTATTTATATATTTATATATAACCCTCCAAAAATTTGAACACAGCATCTGTCCTTTGCATTATGTGAAAATTTCATAATGATTGGACCAAAACAAATTACTTGGTATCAATATTTTTACATTAGCTTACATTAAAAGTAAAAAAATGATTTTGCCCTCTACTGTAAAGTTACCATTTTAGAGATACTTGTTTTTGTCTGAACGGTGACTATATTTTATATTAATAATTCCACAAGCCTAGTACTAAGTCCAAAATTCTTTGCTGAAAGTTCTTTGCGTTTGCCTAAGGATCTGTCCTCAAATAGTCAAGGTCATGGTCTGCTTCTTTGGCCACACCTAGAGCTGTGGTTTAGGCTTTAAAAGTATCAGTGTGTACACACGCGCAGAGCTTGCAACCAACATGCTAAGCCTGAGTGAGTGAGCGCATGGTCCCTGTGAAGGAAAAAGTATAATCAAGTGGAGCAGCAGGAGCAGAGGTAATGGGGGCTATGGCAGCTTAGCTAGGACTGATCATCTGCCTGCTCCCGCTCTCGCTCCCCACATCCTGTTTTCACAGAGATGCCGATGTCAATTTCCAGAGGAATTGGTGCTGAAATAGGGCGTGTGTGCCCAGACGGTGGGCACGGAGGCATTTTTATCACCCGTTGGCCAGTGCCCCAGCACATCCTCAGCAAAACCACAGAGTAGTCATCAAGGGCTCGGCAGTCAAGGTATGACCCAAATTGGGTTATTAATCTGCATAATCTCCTCAAGTGTGCTCCCACCTGCACACTAATGCAAAGGCTGTAAAGCATTCATCTCTAGTACAGGAAAATCAAGGAGTGTATTTCTGTTCGATTTTTGTCAGTGTATGTCATCAGTCCCGTAAAGTCACCCTAATGGGTGCGTATTAATAGCACCCACTATTCGCTCATGTATTCACAAGATATGGCTCAAATGTGTGACATTGATCAAACACAATATATAGTGCCTTGCAAAAGCATTCCCTTGAAAGTTATCAACCTTTTCTGGGTTGCACATGATACTTGCACATGTTTTTCCAATCAGTATTCATATTGTGAACTCATATGCTGTAACACAACTTTGAAAGCCAAAATAAATTATTTGACTGCAGACATTTTAAAGAAAATAAAAAACTGAAATATGTTGCTTTCATAAGTATTCAGATCCCACACATTAATATTTAATATGTCTTAAAAAACATGAAAAACTCAATTTTTTCCAATTTTTATTTTTCTACATTGTTTAAACACAGCAGCTGTCATTTACACTGTGTAAAAATGTCACGAATGACCAATATAAATGCTCCAAAATCACTTGGAATTAAATTTGTACATTCATTTGCATTGTAAGCTAAGAATATTTTTGCCTTCTCCTGTAAAGTTACTATTTTGGAGTTTTGTTTTTTTTTTTTTTCGGTGCAGTAACAGTGTTTTAGGGTACCAGCTTTTCGCACTGTTCAGCAATAGTGCCACAGATTTTCAGTGGGACTGACGTCAAAACTTTGAGTGACTCTGAGTCTACAAGGACATTCAGCTTTCTGTTTTCAAGCCTTTGTTCATTTAGCCTTGTGCATGGAGTCACTGTCTTGCTGGTGAACATTTCCTCCTTAAATTTTAATCTATTTTTCCTTCACTTTTAGCAAGATGCCCCACCCCTGCTGATGAAAAGCACCTCCTTAACATGAGACTGCCACCACCGTACTTTACTGTAAAGAAGGTATTTCTTGAAACATGATTAGTGTTGGCACCACACATAGTACTTTAAATTTTGGCCTAAAAAGTCCAAAATCTCATCTGACCACAAAACTTTTTTTCACATTTTAGTTGAGCCACTCCAGATATAATTACATGTTTGTTTTGGGATTAACTGGGTGTAATGGGATTTTTGTCACCACCCTATTATACAAGCTAGTTTTATGCAGAGCTTCTGTTACGGAAAACTGGTGTACTTTTACTCCACTTTCAGTCACTGAACTCTGTAGATCCTTTAAAGTGATTGTTGGCCTACCTGTCTTTCCTTACAAGTCTACGTCTTTCTTGGACACCAAGCTTTGATGGGTGACCTTTTCTAGACAGTGTGATGCAGCCTCCACTTCCTAATTATTAATTCTACAGTTCATCTGAACACTTGGATATTATTTTGTGTTGTATGATGTATGTATCTCTAAATCATGTAGTTCTTAGTCTTCATTCTTGCACCTTTCTTTCAGATTCACAGGCTGATCAATGATCCTTGGTCAGAGTGATTCTTCTTCATCTACAAAATGTGGCAATTACTTTAATGGTTCACAGAAACCAGTAGAAACCAGTTAGGTGTAATTAAGAGGCATTTGTGTCCTTTAGTGGGTTTGTTTTTTTATCTGTCTAAGCTTCGAGCTTCCAGAGCACAGGGGTTTAAATACTTACAAGCATAATATTTTACAATATTTTAGAATACATCTGCAGACAAATAATTCAATAATAACTTTGGCTTTTTGTGAAAGACCTAGACTCCTTTATTTAATTAATTTCCAGTAAAAATGGCCATTAATTTTGTTATTAATTTTTCGGGAAACATTTCTTCACAGTTTAGATATGAGAGAATCCACAACTGGATAAGGGCAATTCAATGGGAAATGAATGGAAAAAGGGATAATCAATGGAAAATAATTGGAAAAACAAAAGTTTACAAAACTGGAGATTAAAAAGAAATGATTAAAAGATACAAAAAATGGAACTAACAACCGTGCAAGACCTGGTAGACCACCAAAGCAGTCACCGTCACATAAATGGTGCTTACTTTCATCTATTAGAGAGAAAAATCAAAGAGAAAGTCAAGCTCCACTCTTGCTTTATATCTGGAAGTCCACAGGTGTTTATGCCCATCCTTCCACTGTGAGAAAACAACTCAATGCTACAAAAGGAAAGGAGAGAAAAGAAGAAAAATGCAAATCAAAAAAAAGCTTCTGGAATTCACTGAACAATGGACTGACCAGCTCAGAGCCCAAATCACATCACTGAATGTGTTTGAGATTATTGGATTGTGAAAAGCAGAAAATACAGCCAGCTTCTAAGACTGAACTTTGGCAGTGTGGAAAAGTACAGAATAATATTTCTTCGAAAAACTGGAAGCATATCTCCCGAAAGGTGGACATCCTAAATACTTATAAAAAAATCTTTATAAATCTAAATCTAATAAATACTTAAAAATGCTATACTATTTAGTTTTGGGGGCTTCTGCATACATTTCTGTAAAATACATGTTTTCTGCTATTTTCTTGAAGCTGAAAAATGAATAGGTTGTACTTACTGGTCATTTCTAAATTAAGTAAATGATAGTGGTCCCTCACGTTTCCACAGTACTGTACATATACACAATAAACACAAGGTCATCTGTAACCTTTGAGGAACTGAGCCTGGCTTTCACCACAGTTTCCCAGTTCAGATTTCTTATAGAATGATATAACAGGGACAGAACATCTGAGGTTTCTATTAAGCAGCTCATCACAGTGTGCAAATTATATCATTAAGAAACAGTAGAAAAGGCATAAGAGGAAAAAAACCTGGCAATCAAATGATAATCCATTGTGTATTCAGCTTTGGTGGTGAATGGCAGTGTGACAGAAAAATTGAAGAGTTGCTCAGACTCCTAAAGAAAACCCTTCGGCAGGGAGAACAGTTGGACATGGCAGGTAGAACTATCCTACCAGATCGGCAGCAAGAAAGCCAACAGCACTTTCTTAAAATCATACAAAAACAAACTCGAACCCAGTCCTTGCACACACAGGAAACCAGCACGACACGTGCTAGGGTAGGTGTGATGGTCTTCTGGAACTTGAACACACACACACACACACACACACACACACACACACACACACACACACACACACACACTGGAAGAGGTCCCTGTGTGTCCAGATAATAAAAGACTGCTGCTGGGTGCCGCCAGTCCTCGTTACTGGCACGCGGAGGGCAGGAGTCTGCCTCTGCGCCTGGCCTCTCCTTCAAAGCCGCCCCTTCCATATCAAATGTGGTGCTTAAAGTAACCAGAGAGCAGGCTTTTACTTTTCTCTAAATTAGCTCAGGCAACTCAATTTCGGTGCGGTTTTGCTTCCACCACCGTCTGCACGGCTAGAGGACCATGATGTCATAGCTGGGTTGTAAGCACATGTGGAGGAAAATAAAAAAAAGGTTCCCCTATTTAACAGTAATTTGTAACAGATCTGAATTAAGCCAGCTGCCAAGAGTTCACAGGGGCTGTTTTCCCTCCAATTAAAAGACTGTAAACTCTCAAAGTTTGGATTTTTGCAGGTGCTGCAAATTGGGGTCAAGGAGTGTCAAACTTGACTGCCTTTTACCGAATGATACTCAGTTTCAGTAGGATATGTGGGCGCTTCAGCTCCTTTTGGTTTTTTTGAAATCCCCAAAAAAAAAAGAACAAAAAAACGAACAACTCTGCAGGAATGTATTTTTTCTGGGCGACATCTGCCAAAGTCTTCAAAGCCGAAGAAGGGCTCCATTGTCAGCGAGGACAGGACAGTCAGACGAAATAAGATTAAGGACGTGTGAGTGAACAGTTGGCCTGCTCCTGCCTCTGGCGCTTTGGGCCCGGCCCGTGCTGGCTACCGAGTCCCTACGCCTGTGGGACGGTGTGTTTGTAGTGCCTGTGCGTGAGCTCTGTGTATTCAAGCATCACTTCCTCAGCAGGAAGCAACGGGTCACGTCTGAGGATCGGCTATGATCTAAGAGCCCCTCTGAAGAACCACAACTGCAACCCAAAGCATCTTTTTATATCAACACAACTTTTATCACCACTTGAAGGACAGTGATTATACACCATTGCTTATTCAGACATTATTCAGAGCTTAAATGGGACCCTACTTGCTAACTATCATCTGCCGCAGGCCCACAGCATCCAAAAACACAAAGTCAGCTCGGTGGTATATCAGACGAGTGTGGTTGTGGAGAGATTTGTGTTGGGTTTGCTTATACATTAACACTGGAAGCGTGACTGCATCTAATACTCAATAAACCTGGTTTTATTTCTGCCCAAGGACCAGACCCTTTCAAAACCATAATCGGCTTGGAATTGCCACCCTCCAGATTCCAAACAGAAAACCTCATTTCTTGACTGTGGTCACGATTAGAGATACACTCAGTATGACTGTGTCTGAGGGCACGGAAAAGAGTTCCTCAAACGTGATGCTAGGAAAATAATATTAATGCACTCTCGCAATGTCAATAATGTGTTTGGCTGCTACTGTTTGGAATGACTCAACGAAAAGCTAGAAAAATCAATCTGTCTTTAGCAATGGGTTTCTGGCCTCAAACACTCTACTGTCCATGCCAGATCCATGCTGCGTGAGCTCATATTACTCAACTGGTCACAGAGTAAGCAGCATCACTGCAGGACGCATCAGGGTCTGACACACCAGACATCAACACCACCACAACGAGTAAAGCCTTTTGTTGCACTTTCTGGAGACAAAAGCCAGGTTCAGTTTTAAGTGAAAAACCTCATTGCGTTACAGTGGTAAAGTCCCTTGTCAGCATAAAACACGGCAAAATGATGAGGCTTCTGCCAAATAGATAAAGGAGTATATTTGAAGTGGCTAAGAACTCAAATGTCAAACTCCAAATTCTTATCTAAAAACTTACATAAAACAATGTTTCACACTTTAAGCAGTATATTTATGAATAGTTTTCTGGGTGGTAGATTTTGGAGGCATTAAACTCTTTTGAAATCTGGTTTCTACCACCACCACTGGGAACAATTCTGACATGGAAAGTTTGTTTAGAATGGAGCATCAAATGGAGAATGAAGTTTCTCTAGCATTTCACATCAAACCACTCTGAAAGACTTTGTTTACACCTTATTCATTTCATTATACAGAAATATTAAAAGGAATGAGGAGTGGAGCTTGGAGTTGCCAGCGGCTCCTAGGCATTTAAGGGGTTAAGCATGCTGGCATACTGTCCTCCAGTGAGACTTTCAATAAGTAAATATTACATTTTAGGCCTGCCACTACCAATTTTATTAGTAACCGTGAAATCTACCAATTATCTGTATTATTAAAGTATTCAGAAATACTTTCACCTTGTAGGAAGTTTTTGTTTATCAGATAACCATAATTTTTGTGAGGACCCCTATGGGATTACGTGAGCTCCAACCTAGTGATGGTGTACATTCATTTTCCCACACAATGGTTTAATCCTGACTATGGAAGCTCTAGCTTAAACACTGACGAAGTTGTAGCAGATGTTCAAGTAATGTCCTTTACTTTGTATAATACAGTTTTACAGTGAACCCTACAGTAAATCTTTCAACTGTCTGGTCAGTTTAGTCATCCTAATAAGATGGTAATGCTTTGATATTACATATATATGCATACGAACGGTGAGTTCACCATGTCTTGTTAAATATACTGCACTGGATAGGTTTTGTCTTAGGCTGTTTACTTCATATACATACAATTTGTAACTGTACACATATATGTGCCTTTGTGAGGTCCTTCTGGTGTGAGTTCATACAATTAGAGTGTTAGTAGCTTCCCTGGTGGAAAATCCTTTGAAACAGTAGTACCACTGATAAGTGACTGTACCACTGTACCACACACAACCAAAGAAAGAGAACTTTTAACTTATTTGTTAAAACATGAACTTTTTAAATACTTCAGTATGTTTAAATGTCAATACTTTTCGACTTTCACGCAAGCATATTTTTGGCGAAATACTTCCAGTTAAGATTGTGATAAAGTACACAGACATTCACTTAAGTATAATTTCTGTTTTTTCCACCCCACACAGCCCACTGACAGAATGAAAACCTGCTGTCATTCCTCAGGATACATTCGGTGGCGAAACCTTGCCTTGGCATATGTAACATGGTGTATTATCATGCTGGAAGTTTCAGTCTGAGCAAGTCGTAGCCAAATGATCCTGGTCAGCATCAATGTTAATATTATTCTGTACTATTCAGCCGTTCTTCCATTAACTCTGTGTGCTCGGAAAACATTCCCACTGAAGACATGCTTTCTTGTTTTTTGCCGACAACATCAGTATCTGATATGGTTTCCAGTTGTGGTAGCCTAATTGAGACAATGTGTGATAAGTGAGCTTTCTGAGATGACATTCTGCACAACATTGAATTTAGATGTGATGTATCAGGTTGTGGCTCAACTGTTTACTTGCACAGTTCTCACCATTTTTCTTTTGACTGCTCTGATCCACAAGCTGTTTTGCTGCCCACATCATTGTCAGTAAACTAAAGAAACAGTTGTGCGTGAAAAGCCCAGGTGGCAGATGCTTGGGAGATGGCGCATCTCCACTGTTAGATCTAAAGGTACTGTGCAGGTACATTTTTCATTCGTCAAAGTACAAACAATGTAAATAAATCCTTAGGGGTACAACAGTGGTTTTAAGGTCCATTTGTGTACATTAAATATGTTTTTCCCAAATAAAAAGTACATATTTGTAACTTTTCATAACCTAATGTTTTAAAACAGAGCAATAGAATAAAAAGCCTGGGGACGAGATGGGGTGTGTGGAGTCAATACAACTTAGGAAACATAATTTTAATGGATTATGGTACAATTATGTTCCCTGAGGGTACCTCCCCAGTGACAAGCGGGGCACTGGCCCAGTGATAGTTTACTACCTTTTTTTTCTGAGAGTGTTTAGTGAAAAGCCATAAAAGACTGCATTAACATACTGAGTAAGATCACTGAGATGATCACCAATGAGTGAATAAAATGAAGCCAGGCCATAAAGAACAGAGCTATGCCAGCCTGGGAACCCTACAGATCGATAAGTGAAGAGCTAACCATTTTATTTGAATGGCACTGTCTGAAAAGATACACTACTATATAGATATTGCTTTGCTATACCTAAGACATCTCTCATCATGCTTTACCTATAGCACATCCTTGCCAGTCAATATTATTCCTTTGGGTATGTAACCCTATACAGAAGAGGGGGGTAACCTTATCCAGGACTTCTGGAGAATACAGAAAGTATAATGTGGTTTCCGTCGAAGTTTTAACAAAAGCCCCTTAAATCGATAAACACTTAAGAGCGGATGTAGCTTAGTTATCATTCCCTGAATAACAGGAATGTTTTTTTCTCATGGTCCAATCTATGATTAAAGCAATAGCTCATACTCACAGTGGTTCTCAGGGGTGCACTCATAAGGGTCCACCATATCCAAAATACTACTCAGTGATCAGCCTTCTCATCATGAACCGAAGGCTTCAAAAAGTTGAGATATCTTGGATATAGTGGACACTGTATGGTTAAGATGACAGATGCCAGCACCACGGCAACTGCATAGAGCTGAAGTTCTCAACACAGTTCTCCCATCCAGATGCCAGACTAGGGTCCATATTCACAAAGTGTCTCAGATTAGGAGGGCTTATCTATGATCCGTTTCAGTCAGTAAGATCATCGTAAATAAGACATGAATTTGGTCCTAAAGCAGAGCAGTTCTACTCTAAGATGCTTTGTGGATATGGGCCCTGGTAATTAAAGAGGTGTAGTTAAATTGATGGAGCTAACCTAAAGTTACTCTCACATGTCTAATACATTAGTGAAGGTCAATAGTGTATCGTAACACCAACATCTCCTTTGTTCTCTACTATGAGAACCATAAATTTTAAATTTACACAAACCTATGATGGCTTATGCTCACGTAAAACACGTCCAACCTGAATTTTTCTACATCCACCAGTCATTTACGAGCAAGACTGCCTTAGTTTTTTTCATCCTCTGATCAGAGTGTGGTCCAGTGATGCATAATACCCACTGGTTACCAAACCCCAGGGCCCAGAGTCCTTTTTTCAGTATAATTCTGACATGATGGGGGGGCATTTTTCTCAAAAAAGCTGCTGACAACAGCGCTGTTCGCCCGCCTGAAATGCTCAGTCTCAGAGCTACGTTCTCAAACTAATTTATGGAAGCAAAACCTCTAGGAGCTTTAGAACGACAGCAGGGTAGAATAGGGCTCTAATTTTTTCCACTTATAGTGGAATGCGGCCTTCCCAGTGCCCAGTCTCTCTACACTGCATATTTGCTGTTTGTTTTGACCACTCGCTCTGTAGGGAGAGAAAGCAAAAGAGGAAAAAGGTTTAGAAAAAGCAATGGAAACACTCAGCGACTGCCAAGACTGCATCCATTTTCTTCTAAAACTATTCGGAGTGATGCAATGGGACTGTTATTGGGTTTCACTGACAGGAAAACCACAGGTACTTGCGCACACACACAAACGCAATCCAGGGTTGTGGGCGAGACGCACCGTGACAGACATTCAAAGCCTCCAAAGGGCTTTCTTTTCAGACTGTTTCAATGCCACTGTCTGAAGTCATACTCAAATTATGGAGAGGCAAGACGCAAAATATGTGCAGCACCTTATGAATTTAACAGCAAAAACCTGAATACAACAAATCCCCTATTCACCGTCCACTGTCTAGCAGAGCTAATAAAAGAGTGGTTTTACAGCAGGGGAGAAGATCTCTGATGGCCCATCAGGCCATGCCTCTGACAGTCTGGCTGTGCCCGCAAAGAGGAGCCGACCAGAGGAAGTCATTAAGAGGTCACCAAGTCTTCCTGGAGCGCTTATGATGTCATCTCGCAGACGAAAGCTTTGCCTCGGAATTCATCTCGTGCCATTTTCAGTCTGACCGAGAGTGTGTCAAGAATGTCTGGACCTCTCGTCTTCGTCTAACCACATTTCAGCCGTGCGCAGTGGGCAACGTTGACCGTCAGTTTATGATGCCATATCCTGCCAATCAGATGCTTTGAAACACTCAGATTTCCTCGTATTATGTATATGAACAAAGTCCCAGTGCATTAATTAACAATAATTTTATTCGAAACAGTTTCAGCTCTGGTCATTATGACAAGCGTGTTGGGGTATAGCAAACATGGACAGCTGCAATCAGTTGAGTGCTTATCTTGGCTACTGACGGTGTTAATTGATAAATGTGGTGAAGTGGGCCCAGTCAAGGTTTTTTTTTCCCCTTCTTCCTTTTTAGAGAATTTCAAGAGTGGAAACAGATTAAATGGTGGAGAGACAGTGCAGTATATTTTATGAGGCATGGCGATTTCACCGCTCACATGCATGTACGCAATATCAAAGCACTCCCATCTTATTAAGACGACTCCTTAAATGTAGCGTTTAAATGTTTTGGTCCACATCTCCAGATTTAATCTTAGGGGGAAACTGCAGTGATCTGATGGTCTTTCATTGCCAATGTTCCACTCGGAGAACCATCATCACGGGCAGTTTTCCTCCCAACTTTAAGAAACACGACTTCTTGTTGAGTAACACCATAATGCAGAAGCCATTTTGTCTAGTTAGGCGTTTTATTTTTATTGAAAGAACTGGCGTCTGTTTCTTTCCATCTGAACAAGAGTTACGTCCTCTTGAATTATGGCCACCGAGTAAATGTTTTCAGGGAGTCAAGGGAAAATTATTGGAAGGGTGATAATGACAATGTTTTACAAGTTATTTGTAGAAATGCGACTCCTCCTTCCCTCCCACGTCCCAAAAGAATGAAATGTGGCCAGTGTAGTGATCTCCAGAAAGATAAATAAAAATTCAACACCTGGCAACCCTCAGAGGATAGAAATCAAGCATTGTTTTCTACACAAACATTGGTCCAAGCTCTCAGAACAACCAGCCCTTCAACAGAAGCTGGAAAGTAGTTCAATGGCTGCAGTGGTAGCTACCAAACAGAAAAATTACATTAATAAATTCACTGTTAAAAATCTTAAAGCACTATGTAAGTTTTTGGGATCTAAAGACTGCGGGTGCGTTAAGAATTCAAAGAGAACTCAGTCAAAACTTGGTGAAGAGCATGTTTTCCGAGGATGCTTCTTTTTTTTGAGCCTGTGCATGTGATGTTCAGATGTATGACGTGGTCCAAAAACTCCCACAAAATCCTTCCTGACACCTCTAACTTTATTACTATTTCAGGCTTTACAGCGTGACTTGCAGCAGCAGGCACACACCATATTTTACAGTGTCTTTTTCCCCTGACTCAGTAATGCTACTTCTTTCAGTTTTAACAAAAATAATCTTACATAGTGCAGCTTTAAATTTATTGAGCTATATAACTTTTTTGTTTTTTGGGGGGGAATTTGGGTTAACAAGTTAATTTAGATCATCCTAAACAGTCTGCCTCAGCACTAGGAACACACACAAATACTTTGCAACCTGAATAAGGAGTTTGAAAAATATTGTGTTGTAAAGCGTTGTTAGGAAAACTTAATATCCATGTTCTGCCAGTTAATTTGGTTTGAAATAATTTGTGGCTGTTAAGTATACATCAAATAGTAAATTAATGAAATACTCTCCTTCACATTCTGTTAGGAATTCTGTTAGGAACTTATCAGAAATCCAAAAAAAACCTCAGCCAGGTTTTAACACAAGTTAAAACAACAAATCAATTTTTTTTTTTTAAACATTTTTGAACACAGAATTTTAAATTACTTTAGGGGCTTTAGAGTGTCTAACTGTCTAAGCATTCACTTCATCATGATATTATGAGCTCAAAGCCCGGTGATATCACAGCCCTCCATATCTGAGAGCTCAAGAAGAAGAATTCCCCAAATCAAATGTGAATGCACTTCAAATCGAATAAGTACAAACTTGTGGAAAAATCGATTTAAAAAAAACAAACAAACAAAAAACAAAACAAAAAAAAACACCATTAATAACCCTATAACTGTTTAACTTGAACCTAACCCTATATTGCCTACCTAACTGAAATGCAGTACAAAAAACATGAGTTAGGAGAACTTTTCGCTAAACTAAGAACTTTGAGCTGGGTGAACTCTGGTGCCCTTTTGCAGTGTACAAGTGTCACTAAGGAAGTCATCACTTGCTGGCTTAAAAAGAGTCACTTATAAAATTAATTAGGTGAGCATTTAGTCAATGAAAGGCTTTACATAAATGGGCACCAGATGAAAGTAATGATGTTATTTGAGTAAAAGAACATTTCTCCAACCAGTAAACCTTTTTCTGAGGTAAAACACAGCAGAATCTCTAAAAGCCTTCCACTGCAACAGTCTGTATACTATGCTAGATGTGTGCCTAATGCATAGCATCTTCAGAAGATCAGTAAAGGCTTTAATTTTAGCTGCATTCACAAGTACACAGGGTATGTATAGAGCAGCAGAGATGTGTTTAAAGCCTTAAAATGGGTCTGAACAAAGCTGACAGCCTGCCCTCACTTTCTCCAGGAAGGCCGGCAGGCGTGCAGACTCGAGACTGACGGCGAGAGAGGGGAGAGGCGCCCGCAGGTGGACAGCCTTGGCGAAACCTGATCTATAATACACACAGGCTTCTGATCGCTCACGTCTGGGCCTCCCCACGCAGGAAAAGAACCCCATTCCCCAGTCCCTCGCTGCATATATTTCAGGGCTTTTCAAATCACGCTCGCTGACCTGTGGCAAACAGAGGAAGAAAGGACAGCAAAAGAAACGCCGAAAAAGGCTCTTCAAGGAACACCAGCTTTAATTAAAAATAACGGTTCTCAGAAATATATGCGGTCAAGGTTTCACAACTCAACATCTTAAGAAATGACACAAGGTAGCATGCCTAGTCACGGATACTGGCAAACGGCTGGAATGCCGGATCAAGCTCAGAATGAAAACAAGCTCAGGTTTAATTGTAGGACAGAAGTGTAAAACGACTTTGCTGAAACTAACAGCCACTTTGTTCTCTACAGTTTCCTTTTGACATAGTTGAAAGTCGAATAATATGTTTTTTCACCAGCTGTCTGCTCGTCCAAGGATTAGCGGTTAGGTTCGATTTGCCATGTGGCCCAGTACGGAAAAGGGTCTTCCGGAACAATCATGGTTTCAAGAGGTGGTGGTGAAAATCAAACCTGTTTCTGCATTATGCTGTAGAGCAGGTTCTACCGTGCTCTGGCCCATGCTTGTTTTTTCTCTCTTTTGCATTTAATAGAATAATAAAAAAACAAAACAAAAGTGAGACAATGTACATTATTTCAAAAACAAGGTTATATTAGGCACTTGAGTCTTCCATTTTGTTGATATTCCTGTTACTGGAAGTGTCAAGACTTAGATGCCCTCAAAATTCTGAGGGTCAAGACAAAAAAAAAAAAATCACATAAATCAGTCAAAATTTTCGTGGTGAGTGAAGACAGTACGTCCAGATGAAGATGCTAAGCTACTGGCGAGACTGATGAGGGCTGACTAGGTAAAGAGACGGACTGTCCCATCGGCCCCTGAGGAGAAGACCCAGGGTTGACTGGGGTGGAAAGCCACATCGAGCACCCCCAGGTCATGAGTGATGGCATGACCCTTCAGAACTTTAACTGGAACGATGAGAGGATTCTGCAACAGGTCACTGCAAGGGACAAATATAAGAAAACAAACAAAAAATCAGAACTGTGGAACAGGAATCTTTAGTGCAAAATATATCAGATGCTGTTTTTTGCGCAGTGAAGAGTTAGAAGGGTTATAGTCACAATAAAACCTACACTACTGGAAATACGACTTGCAGTATATGCATCAACAGCTAGACTAGAGGGGGAAAAAAAAGTGGAAAAATAACATTACATCCTCGGGCTGAGTATAAAGAGATCTATTAAGGCCAGCTGATGAAGGGTTTTGATCCAGATTTGTGTTGCCCTCGACCATGCATGGACCATTACTACTGCTCAAAGAGCATTCCTGACCATACTGTCTGGATGAGAGTCTGCCCTGCGGATACACTGGGTCCATGCCCAAAACATGGGGTACGAAGAAGAAGAAGAGAGACAGTATAAGAAAGAAGGGGGGAGGGAAGTTGGGGAGAGGGAGGAAGAGCAAGAAAGCGAGAGCAAATGAAATGACTGAGCACATAAGAGAAAAGAATGGTGTACTTACTTATAGACCATTCCATGACAGACAATGACACTGCCATCATCTGACCCTGAGGCAAACAGGGGGTAGTGCTTGTGGTAAGCCACGCCCCTAAGAGCCTTCTTGTGATGCCTGATTAGCCAGAGACAGAAAACAAAAGCGGTCAGGAGTGGCAGCAGCAGCAGCCATACATCAAGAAGGTCTGGCATTAGCAGCATTGTCGCATTGTCACTGGACCCCCTACAGGTTCCACAATCCTAAAAATCTGCCATGCTTTTGCCCTGACTCACCGGAGCATTTTGTAAGGCTTTGTGGACAGATCCAGATCGAACCAGGCAAGCCGACAGTCATAGCTGCCACAGATCACGTTGTCACCTGGGAAACGAGACAAATGTAACTTAAATTGTAATACACATAATTTATATGAGTATAAAAAAAAATGCAGAAAATAATGCCAGTTAACGTACAGTCAATTACCAAGTAAACACCGTGCCATACAGGGCTTATTTTGGGACAGATTGGATATGGTGCCTATTCACAAATTACTCTACATACCTTCAATTGCTCTCCCTTAATTAAATCTGCATTTTGTAATATATACTATTTTTCCTAAGAATATATATTCAGACGTAGGAATATAGTTCTTTGGCACTTGTGTTCCTGTGAGGCTTGCAGCATGTTCCTTGAGAGGGATGCTGTGACATGAGACATAAGGACATGTTAAAGCCCATCTCCAATCTATCCCAACAGACACGGAGGTGGCCTATGGGACAGAAGTTGGAACTTGGTTTTTCCATTGTCTAAAAACTGGAAAGATGACCAGACGGGAACCTTTAAGATGTTAGGCCTGACTGAGTAACTAATGTCACCGAGATGTGCACGATGGAAAGTTGTTGACTTTCTATTTAAAAGTCTCACAAATTACTGTGTTCAGTTAGGTTTCTGAATCCATCCAAGTCGGCATTATAATAGTTTTGATTTGTAATGATCTTGAATAATTGTATATCGCTGTTAGTGGAACAAAACTTTATCTCCAAAATGGTAACTTTACAGGAGAAGGAAAAAACATGCTTTACTTTTAATGTAAGTCTACGGAACCAGACTTTTTTCCAAGTAATTTTCGGCTGTTCATTTTTGTCCATTCATCATGAAATTTTGACACTATGTAAAGGGCAATAGGCATTTTCAAACTATGACAAAAAAAGAGATACAAGGTTTTGTTCTGACAGCAGTGATATATGGACTGTCTAATTTACATATGATTTGCATATAGGTATAACCGCTGTGGGTGCTCTCACCCCCACCACTCTTTCTCTCTCTGCTGATTTTCTTTAAACTTTATTTTATTTTTTATTTTTCACTATTTTTATCCATTCTTAGTCACATTTATTGTTCCTGCAATCCTGAAGAAAACATTTTCATATTAAATTTTAGAATATATTCTTTTGAAATTTAATTCGTCCTCTGTTTTAGTTTTGGGCTATATTACATCACAAATTATGAACAGGTGTTTCTCATCCATTTCAAAATTATTAGTGTAGTGTAGCCTGTGGTAAATTAACCAATGAAATACATTCATGTGATTATTTGTAGAGATGTATAAGGAAAAACCATAACGTTTTCTGTAAATAATTTGATATAAATAACATACTTTTCACTTTCAATCCCTGCTTGGGCACACACAGAGACAGAATAAACACACATGCTGTTTATGACTTGCAAATGCTAATCATGCATTAAAAACTCTTTGTCTAGTTTCATATAATATATGATGCTTAAGAGCCAGAGCCAGAGCCAGAGCCCAGTCAGATCAATCACTACTCATTCTTCCAGGACCTCACCAACTACAAATTCTGCCCTGTCCTTATGCTTTTCATAAAAATCTTTCAGACTGGGGATTTGTCACCTCTCTTCCAAATGCCACTTCTTTAGAACAGAGTAGTTATCAGAGAGATGCCAACATATGGCTAGCATAGGCTAGTCTCAGGGGGACAGATGTGATGAGAATACAAGTCTGGGGACAAATTGCTGGAGCAGCACTGTGATGAAATCTGCTGCAAAGAAGGGTATGCCCCTTCTTTGACGCCCTCAAATTCTTCAGGTGAGCTCTGTTAACATCCAGAGTACAATTAGTAACACAAAAGAAACATGCTAGCTAGCGAAACGCTATCGTTAGCTCATGTTCATTCTTTAAAATGGTTTTCAGAAACATCCTTTCATTTGGTTTTGCCAGAAGTATGTTTGATGCACAAAATCAAGCCAGTGAAACCACTTCTAATACTTTGTTTGACATGTTTTGGCTTGTTTGCCAACAGGAAATTGTAAAAGTTTAGCTTACTAAGTCTAAGAACCCGTTTACAACTTTTTGTTTGAAACACAAAAATTGATGGTCTTAGTTATGGTCCATAATGGAGAAGCAAGTTTGTTTAAAATGCAAGGAGAATTCCAGCTGCATACACACAGAGCACAGACATGGATGAGAAAACAGCTTCAGATGATTTCAGACAGACCTATTCCATCAGCGGTTTGTAGGAATAGCTGTGGCTCGTTGTCTGTTGGACATCGTACCGTCGCCCCCTACTCTGAGCTCTGCCTCCAGAAAGCATTGGATTAGTTTGAAATTTCATTCTTAGTTTGTTCCCACCCTGAAAAGTCTTCTCCAAAACAAGATGACGTGTGGCTCCACAAGACTAAGCCTAAGACAGGACAACCTAAGTCCCCCCTTAGTCCAACACAGTTCTGTGACTTCTCTGCTCAAACACACCTGATTCAACATGGCAGTGATTTATCAGGTTTAGCAGGTGTATATGTGCAGGACCTTTAACAAACTCTGTTGGACTCTGACCCTTTAGGACATGGAATTGGAAACTCCTGGTCTAGACACTCACATGCAAAACTCTGGACTGGAGCTGTCTATTTTATTGTAACCAATGGCACCCACCTCCTGGGTGAACAGCCATGCTGGAGATCCACTTGCAGTTGGCCATGAGCTTCTTTGTGAGCTCTTGTTTGATGAGGTTGTAGACTCGCACATAGCGCTGTGTAGCCACGAAGAAGTAAGGGCGAATGGGGTGGAAGGAGACACACTGCACCATGCCCTTGTTCTTGCGGAAGGGGTTCTGTGTGCGTCGCTTGCTCACCTGGTGGATCACCACCTGGAGATTGCTGTTGTCATCAGGCATGACGCAGGCCAGATAGTCACCTTTGCCATGCCAAGTTACCTGTCTCACAGCCTGATATGAGAGAGAGAGAGAGAGAGAGAGAGAGAGAGAGAGAGAGAGAGAGAGAGAGAGAGAAAGAAGGGAGAGGGGGTTGTTACAACACAGAAGTAAAAGGTCAAAGTCATTCTGCAGTAAGCTCACCAACATTAATCCGATTACAACCTCAAAGACACCCCAAGCCTAAATTTATGGCTATTATTAATACTGGCTTTGGCTCTACCAGCCTGCCAACTGGTAAGTCGGCTTTTCTTTTTCCAGTAGTTTTAATTGGACACTGGAGGCGTCTTATATTTCTTTCCATTTCAGGAAAGGGGTGACCACAACCGTGTGGGTTTAGCCAATAGTTAAAAGCCTCCTGGCTACAGCTCACGTGAGGAACGGAAGGCCCCACAGGGAAGAAAAAAAAGAAAACATCAAAATTTCATAATTTCATCTAACTCTGTGTAAACTAATTCTTGATCAGAGCACAATATATTGCATGGAACTGTAGCTCTACAGCTAGATGCAAGATTAAGTGATCTGACTCCAAACAATCAGCTGTCAGGATTAACATGGATCATTCTACCAAATTAGTTCAAACTGCAGTCCCACAGTAAAAAAAAAAACATTAATTGTGATAGTAATAAGCTAAACATACACAAACTTATTAATGGGGCACTCTCCACTGGGAGGGGGTATTGTGAAATAATACAGCTGAGATGGGTTGTGAACTGTCTATCACACGGTTGTTGAATTGTTTGCTCTTTTCAGCTGGACCTACCTTTCATTTTAAATCATACAAGTGACGTTGTGTGACTTCTGCCCATCATGCAGTGCATTCAGTGCAGTGGCTCAGGCCCACACGAGGCAGACAGCCATGGTAATGTTGCTTTTGTCACATTTGAATACAAATTTTTTGTTTTAATTCTTGTTTTTCAATCATTTATATAATCGAATTTGGAATATTCATTGACAGCCATACTACATCAGATATCAGATAGAAGAAAAGAAAATATATTGTTTTTTGATGTCTTTTGAAGTTGAAAGATTTAAATTATTTTTAAATAAAAAATACTTTATTCAATAAATGGTGTCCCACATTTTAGTCCATAGGCAGAGCCTTATTTTAGCCACTACCTTGCATTTTAAAGCAGGAAGTGAGACTGCATCACTCTTCTGTCCCTCATGGTCACATGGTCAGCAGTTAGATCCCATTGTTTTAAAGTAAATATGTACCAAAGTCTCAATATCAGTGTGTAAGGTTAAGAACTCTCACTACTGAAACATATATGATATGAAATTAAGTAAATCTTTTGTGTTTTAATGACAAATATTATGATTTTATGTGTGTGCAACTGTTCAAAGCTGTTTCTTCTCTATAATTGTGCACACCCATGTGTGATTTCCTCACACCACCCTGCATCACACTTTCTCTCAGAGAACATGAACAAAACAGTTGTCTGTCTTTTTGGGATGTTTGCTGTTGACTCTGCAGTACATCATAGCTGTGCCATCCTCCTCTCAAAAAGCAAAAACCAATACCACTATTTTAGCTGTGTGCTTCACAGGCCTATCACAGCCACAGCAAAATTATTGCCTATTGCCCCCTCATGCATACAATTCAAAAATGCTCCTCAATTTAAAACGTCACCATACTATTCAAACAGAAGTGTTTGTCTCCTCTGCTTGAGTGTGAGTGTGTTTTGTGGGTACCTTGGGGTGTTTCAGAATGAGCCTCTGGCCATGCTCATGATCACTGCCCTCAGCGACTGTCCACTGCACTGACTGTTCTTTGTTCTCTTCTGGCTCCTCATAGGAGGAGATGAGCTGATCCGTTGCACTGCAGATGAACTTATCTCCCAGCCCAGGGTTTAGCAGCACTACAGTCTCCCCACTAAAAACACACACACAGTAAGTATGATTACATTTAGCATTCAGCACTGTAAGAATCAGTGATCTAAAACATTTAATTAAAACATTACTTCTCTTTGTATTTATCATTTTAAGATGATCTGTGTCAGTTTCTTATATGACTTTAAATTGGCACTCAGAATTTCTTCTATTACTGTTAAGCTTTATCACCTGTCTGTAAAGCCCATTGTGCTGCCACTGGCATGAAAAGTGCTATATTAGAAAAAATATTATCATTAATCAAATTATATTCTGTTCCTGTTTTACAGACACATTAATCCACCCTGCATTGTAGTTTGACCATGTTTAACTCTTTAAAATCCCGGGCTTATTACATACTAAGGCTTATTATTCAGTAAGTACATGGACTACAATGCAAACTGGCCGAGTTATTCTTAGGTTATAGAAGTGTGTAATAAAACTTTGGACCACCGGCAAATCCTGGCCATTTAAGGGGTTTACTGGGTTTAAGGCACGCTGTGATGCGGACAACACTTAACCATGGTGAAATAACCAACACATAGCCTCTTGTGGCTGTTTGAATTACATTTTTGTTTATATATTCTTATTCAAGACATAAAAACACTACTAATCTCAGCTCAAGACACAGAACTTCAACACATAATGTATGTATGCAATAATGTACTCTAGTGAAGTTTTGTATGTATAGTACTGTTAAAAATAAAGCTGCACAGGATGGTAAAGTAAACACACCAGACAGACTGTGTCGCATCGCACTGTGTCCAATTCAAAACCATTGTTTTTAATGAACGTGCACACCGGTGTCTGCATCAGTGTGCGACAGCAATTCCCAGCACCCAGTTTTTCAGTGCGCCACAGCGCATCACTGAGCATTTTGCCATTACTATGTTAAAATAAAGCCATATCAAGACCATAGAAAGCCATAATAGACAACACATAGCTTAAAATTTACACAGGTGAAGAAGACCAGGCAGTCTATCAGATAAAGTAAGAATGCTAATGTTACTTTAGCTAATGCTACTAGACTCGTCTTTTTTCACCTCCTGTGAAGTAGTAGTAAACTAATGCCAAATGTGATAAATTATGTTGAAAGTTTATTTAATTAAAATGTAAATGAGTAAAGTGTAAAAATGAACTTGATGTTTATCCTGACTTTGATGCATTCGATGTATTATAGCAGTGTTTTGTACTGTCTCTGCTATGTGACGCTGTTCAGTACGTTATGATGCGTGCGGTGTAGTTAATACCTTGTATACCTAAAAAACTGAAGTGCAGATTAAGTGTACATCTGTCTTTACTTATTATACTTTATCAGCAATAGCAAACAAGAAAAAGCAATAATGTTCTGAACCGTTTTTCAAGCTCTGTATTTACAGATTTACAAAGTACATACAAGGAGTGTTTGGCTTGAACATAATACTGAGATTCTGATCCAATGGAAAGGCTGCACTGTTCTGTGCTCAACTGCCCCTAATTCACACACCTGCTTCATGCAGAAAATAGAGTACAGCTTGAATGCAGGTGAAGGATAAAGGAATGGCTCTTACTAGCTGATGGCAACCAGACACACTGCTGGATTTGGACTCCATGCCACGCTTTTCACAGCTCTGCTCACCTCCACTGTCTTCAGGCAGCGTGCCGTGCTTACCTCCCAGAATCGCACTGTGCAGTCATCTGAGCCTAGGGTCAAAAAGTCAAAGCACAAGCTCTGGTCAGGAGGCAGTAGATACTGGTTAAGCCTTGGAACTGTGGATTTGAAGAAGAAATTAGTTCCTCATCACAGTCAGGAAGGCTGTTCTCAGTCTCTCATTCTCTGCATGCCATTTTGGATAAACAGAGGAACTACTTCTGTAGCTCAGCAGGGTGATAGAGCTGTGCTGTGAGGGTGCTCCTTCTGGCTCTACAAAGAATCAACCTAAGGCCAGGTATACAAGACTCAATATTTTTGATTTAAGTAGCATTGGGTACTTTATTGGTTGCAGTCTGCAATCATCTATATGTATTTCTCTAGTTAAAGCATCTGAGGCAATACATACACGTGTTTAATATATACTTGTACCATTTTAAGTTTCATTGACAACTACCTCATGTTAAGCCACATGTAAATATTCACTGTCATTTAGGTACAAATCTGTTATGTCTTTTGTAGGCATTGTATAAACTCTGCACATTTAATGCATGCGAGTTTTGTTGTCGTCGCTGTGATCTCCTTCAGGATTAAATAAACAGTTTAGTGAAAAAATCTAATTTGCACAATTTTCCCACTTACCCCAGATGTAGTAAATCAGTCCAGACATGTTTGGTGTCCAAATTTTGCTTCTTTCGTTTAAAACTTCAGCTACAGGCCTAACGTCATTAACACACACTAGAACTAAACTATCAACAAATTCTTTTCCATAAATACATTCTCAAAACTCCTCTTATCCCACTCAAACCACATGGAGGTCTTCATTAAGGTCATGCAGACTTGTTGATGTGGTTTAGGACACAGTATGACACCACCACTGGATGCGGTTTGATTGGGTTGAGAGCAGTTTTGGGACTGTATTTATGGAAAAGATTTGAGTGACTTAACCTCTAGTGTTTGTTAGCAACGCCTTGTAGCTGCAGTGCTTGTGTAAATTAGATTTTTTGCCAAACCATTCCTTTAATATAGACTCCATCAGTGTATCTTTAGACATGTGTGTGAGGTGTGTGGAAGTCCTTCCCCTGGTGTTGTTTCTGGCCAGGCTACGGTTCATCAGCTGAGCGAAAGCAGACACTCTAGGCTAAAGATTTCTGAGTCTCTGCAGCCCATCAAACACTGCAGCTTGACAGGGCCCATGCACCCGGGGGCTCCGGCACAACAAAAGCGCTCTGTTAGCCTTATATCACTCCGTTCACCACGGCTTTGCTGTGTGATAACTCATTGCGCTCTCCTCCACTGCTATACCTCCGCTGTAGAAAAACTCCCTTTAGCAGAGTGGCTGCTGTAATTAGCCTCACTGTTCTGAGCCTTCAGTCGCCATTGTTGTGCGAGTTAAAAGTGGAGGTGGCCTTTTCAACTCTGCTGGCTGATGCACATGCACACACATCCCAAATAACTCCTTAACGTGGCACGCCAAGGCTCAATATTTAGTAACTACGGGGTCTTCAATGCAAACCAACTGTGCTATTCTTGGGCCCATGGCTTGTTAAGAGGTTTAGTTTTTTGCCCCTGATCTGGATCTTTAACTGTAATACTGAGTACCTGCGGATACCGTGGATCACTTAATTTTTTGTATAAGCAGAATACGACACACTATTAAGTGATCTGGTTTGTTTCTATTTTCTTTGACATTTTTATTTTATGAAATGTCAACAACCAAAGCAGTCTGCGCCTTCCTCTGGGCTTTCAAAGCACTGTTACCAGTGGCTGTTGGGCTGTTATCATTTTTCATTTTAAAATAAAACACTGCAGACTGCTTGTTGCTACAGAGAATGTGTGTCACTTCTGCAAGTTTTACATAATGGTAACACTTTACTGTAGGGCAGTGCACATAAGGCTGCATGACGCCTACTTAAGCTCATCATGACAACTGAAATAACATCACATAAACAAAATGATTACCTTTTATCTAACAGTGATCACATGGAAAAAGCATGGAACAGCTGAAAACTTGCTAGGAAGAGGACGCATGTGCATACCACCCCCATGTGAAGTGAGGAGGATGGCAAAGACGAACCCAAAGATCACAGTTTCAGAACTACACAGCTCAGTTGAACCTTGGGGTTTTCAAATTTCAAAATCCACTGTCAGACGCCACCTCCAGAACCAGAAGTGCTTTAGACGAGTTCTACCAATGGAGCTTTTGAACTTAGAAAAACATCATTGGAACTACAAATGATATGGTCAAATGAGACAAAAACTTTTTGATCATGTACCCCAACATCACATTTGGCGAAAACAGTATACAATATAAGGCTGACACCTACTGTAAAATATAGTGGTGGATCACTGATGCTTTGGGGCTGTTTTGTCGCTAGTGTTCCAGGGGCTCTTGTGAAAATTAGCGGCATAACGAATTACGCTAAACCTTTCAGCAAGATAATGATCTGAAGCAAAATCAAAATGGTTGCAGGAACACAAAAACCAGAGTTTTGCAGTGGCCCTCTCAGTGTCCAGATCTGAACGCAATTGTAAAGCTGTGGTGTGTATTGAAGAGGGCAGTCCACAAGCGGAGACCCATAAATTATCAAGGAAATGTTCTGCATGGAGGAGCAGTCCAAGACTTCTCAACAAGTGTTCCCCAACCTTGTTAAGCGTTATAGAAAGAGGTTATTCTCACCAGGGGTTTTGCTGCTTTGTTCCATAGTGCAGTGTAAACATAACAAATATGCAATTTACACATTTGTTTAAGCCTGAAATATCACTAACATACTGATTCTAGCTCATTTTGAAGGGTACCAATAATTCTGGTCTACATCAGTTGTCATGAAGGCCTTATGTAGGTGCCTTACACTAAGTGTTACCTGGATAATTTCTGTCGGTCACTTCTACAACAGAGGCATCAACAGAACACAGCCTTAACAAATAATCAGAGCTGGATCGGCCTCAATTTGACTGACAGCGTTCAATCAAAACAGGCCTTGTTTGGCTTGGATCAAGGACGTCTCTAGGACAGCCCGCGAGAAACATTGATACCTGCACGTTTCATAAAAGCTGGAAAAACATCCTGGGGGAGGGGAGAAGCAGGCCTGGCCGGAGGGTGGAGTGTAATAACCCTGAAAACCATAATCACTTTTTAAGTAGTGAGCGCCGTGCTGACGGATATAGCAAAGAAGGGACGGCCCCTGAAAGCGTGGCCCAGAGGTCCGTCTGGCACACATAGCTGTGGTCTCCAGCGCAAATCTCTCTGGCTCGGCCAACCAGACACACAGCGTGGACACAGTGTCTGCATGGACAAACACACTTTGCTGTATGCAACTTCGGTACAATAAGTGGAAATCAAATATAGAGGTTTGGGTTTTTTTCCATTCTTCTGTTTTTCTATCTCAAATGACAAACAAGTACTGAGTACTGTTTAAAAAAAAGAAAGGATATTATATTTATCATCATCCTAATTCTTAATTCAGCATATGGTCAGAAAAAAAGTGATATAAAAAGCATAACCGCCAATATTTCATATGTCATATCCTAGAATGCTTTCCTGCCTGGGCCTGGCCAGTGAAGGAGTGAATGGTGGTGGCGTGTTTTATTGGGCTGCACGGTTCACAGGGCTAAGCGCTTCCTGTGTGTGCCGCTGAAGGAGGCTCAGCCTCAGAGCTGCCTGCTACTGACCCCTCACATCTCCTGTCTCCGCCCCACTAATTTGTAGTTGTGTTTTTCTTTTTTCTTTTTCCTTTTTTTTTTTTGCTCTCAGCTCCACGGATGCTCCTATTTTCAGCTGAATAGCGGCACAACAGAGCAAGCATACATTACAAATCAGTCGTCAAGCCATTCGTAAAGTACCCTCGCTGAAATATAAGACAGTCTGCAGAAACCTGTTGGATGTCCCTGACTTCTGTTAAGTAGGAAAAAAAACAAAAAAAAAACAAATTACCTTTTTAATTGTGTTCTCTGTTGAAAAGCTTGATTTTAAATTTGTGTCCAAGTGTAATAAGCTTAATGTGTCTAAGGAGGAGTGGTCTGTGTGTGTGCACACCCCTCTGTCTTCGGTGCCAACCTCACTCATGTTAACATGAACAAAGCAAAGCAAAATAACTGTGGCAATTGTGTGAAAAGGATAATTTTGGTCTTAAAATCTGACTAACAGCCACATTGTAAGCTGCTGTATGTACTCAATATATGCACACCTATAAACTCCACACAACAACTGAATTCTGTATTATTGCTCCACTCACTAAAATCCACTCTGCTGTTAATAACTGTTATGCTGCTCAAACAGACCACCAAAACTTAAGACTAAACTCAGGGGATGACAAATTATTCTTAACAATTAGGTTAAAATATAGCCAGCTAAACAGGACAAAAAGATAGCTAACATGCTAAACAGCTTCATTAATATAAATATCAAACTGAGATTTTTACTGAGGCATTTGGTGTAAAATGGCAATATGAAAATTAAAGAATACATTACTTGAAGTCTCATATGCTTTAAATGTCTATGGTTAGATCCACCATAAGTAGCATTACACCTATTTGTGGGAAAACAAATGTGTAGCACCGTTAGCTTGATGCTAACACAACACAGGAAATTGCATATAGACAATAGTGGAAATTAGGATAGTCACAGCAGTATTAATTTGGTGAGCAAAATCTACTGATAATTACAATATTTTCACTAATATAAGACAAAAAAACAAAAATGTTTATGAAATGACTGCAATATACTATGAGGGGGGACTAAAAGTTACTGTCCTTTGTCAAAACTGCACCTTGTGAAGGTTTTCTGGAGGCCGCTACATGTATGAGTGGTACCTCTCCTATATGCTTCTCCGGTGAAGAACGCAAAAGCACTGGTGCTTCGATCCTGTCCTCTGGAACACCAGAGTAGGGGTTAAAATGTTGCGTCTCATCCCTCTGTGGCCACATTGTTAGTGTGGAATGCAGGATAGGGTAAAAAGGGAGCTCTCTCTCATTCTGGCTCTGCTGTTAAGGTTACGAACACGCACCACCATACAACAAGATTGTTGGCCAGCGTTACAGCTTGAAACAAGAATTGAACCATTTAAAGGCAGTTAAACTTCAGAGAGAGAATGCACAAGTGGGGGGCTGTCACTCTTGCATTTTGTTAAGGAAAAAAAAAAGCTGTGATGTATAACACAAGTAACAAACTGCTGAAGTTTCCTGAAACAAGTTTTTCCTTTTTATAACAAATTTGTCTGGGGTTTTTACTGCCACTGGCATAAGATCGTCAAGATTTTCCAATTTGCTACAGCTTCTAAAACACAAGCTAAATGTCAGAGTCACATCACTCAAGCTTGGGACAAAGCAGTCACAATTAAACTCCACTATATGTAACATATTATATCAATTAAAATACATACACAACAGAAAAACAAATCTGGGGCTGTTGATGAGCCGGGGTACAGGCTTGGGGTAAAAGGGGTTGTAATGCCTGGGAGGTTGTCAACTGCCTTTTTTACTGTGGGAAAGGACGTTTTATTACTGGTTTAATATATTTTACAGCAAGACAAAAGAGCGGCCCCAACTGTAGTGGTTTTGCATATGGGCTTTATGGAGTCCTTTGTTATGGACGGCTTAACAGATATTGCCACTAAATTGCTGCCAGCTTCTCTTCCAGCCGGCCCCAACTTCACACCAATCTCTCGCCATCTACGTCTATACTTTGTCATATCTGTAATTGTTTTCATTGCCACAGCTCTCCTGAAAATGTGGCTCTTAACATAGACTTACAAAACTAATAGAAAGTATTTATAATGCCTTATGTGCCTTAATTACTGTACAGTGTCCCTACTGCAAATACTGGAATTAAGACAGATTACAGGAGTAATGACCATTATTTTGTTTCCAATAGACAGAATGATATTGTTACCTAGGCCACCTCAGTCAAATCACCCTAGCAAATGCGACCACATTTTCATACTGTAGGGATATCATTTGGTTTCTGCGGCTTTGGCCCCACCACTCCCTACGCTGGAGCGGAGAGAAACCGGCTTGGTCTCAGTTTTATTAAAACGATTCCTTTTCTACCACGTTTCTTTCATATATTTTATGTCCCCGAGGCTAATGGCAATCAGATGGTCAATCCTACTGAGAAAATACTCAATTATAGCATGCATTTATATATCTAAAGAAAGACCAAACCTAGCGGATGGTAACGATCCACAGGCCTGGCTCCTAGGCTGGGAACAGAAGAGTTGCTGTTCAGGAAGGAAGTACCTCTGTAACCACCTAGATATTTCTTGCAGCGTTGTTTAGTATTTAGGTCAGCATTATTTAGTATTTAGTTTTTTTCAAATTTTCTGCAAAGGTCAGTTGATGAGCCGTAAACCAAATAATTCAGAGTGCTTTGATGTCAAATGCTCCATTCTAGAGAAACTTGCAGAGTTGGAATTATTCACAGTGGTGGTGAATGAAACCAGGGGTCACAATGTCTACAAGACAAATATAGCCATTTTATTTACTATTCAATATCACCAGTGAACCTACATGTGTCTTCTGTGTTTTAACATGTAATGATGATCAATGTTAAATGTTAAAGTGTTAAATCTTAAAAAGTACGTTTTCGACTAGTTTTTGCCTCTTAACACCCCGCAGGTACGCCTCTGCCACAAATGTATTTAAAAACAAATATGTTTTAGGCCACAAAAAGTTACCTCAAAACTTTCATAAAAGACATTAGGCAGCATAATTTTATCCATGCCATGTAATAACCTTCTGTGATGTAGCTTATAGAGGCATTAACTCTGCAGATGTCTGGTTCCCATCTCTACCACTGTGAACAATTCTGACTCTAAGTTTCTCCAGAATGAAGCATTTCACATCAAACCACTCCTCCTAACTCTGTTTATATCTTAACAATTTAATTTTGCAGACATTCTGAAAAAACAGTGGAATTCCCCTTTAAGGTTTCAATAGGTAAAAGGAGGTCCTAGATCTGCTTAAATCCTAACCTTACAGAAGCACAGCCCAACACCAGACAAATTGCACCCATTACTAATTTGTTGTTTGTCATTGTTTCTGAGGTCTGAATTGCGATGAGCAAAAAAACATAAAGGCCCAAACGGCAACAACATGAATGAAGTCTCTTTCCCTGTCTGATTTCCCGGAGTGACTAACAATAAAAGCCATGCAGCCAAAAGCTATAAAAATTGGAGAAAAAAAAATCCAGTCTAGAGAGGAGAGAAAAGGGGGAGCCGACTCATGAACTAGTCGTGATTGATTTATCTGGTCTGAACAGTGCCAGCAAAACAGCAGGGCTGTCTCTGTGCTCATCTTCACTTGCCTGAGTCCCATGGGCCAATCCAAGTCCAAGCTCTGACAACTGCAAACGGGTTGCAGAGCCCTCTGGCCTGAAACAAGACATCATAGCGGAGACTTTGTGGATGGTATAGGCAGCTACTTAAGCTGCTGCTGCAATAACAACTGATGAGGATTTGGGGGTTGGCAATGAGCTGCCTTTGTATGGGACCAAAGAGCCAGTGTAAGAACCCTTTAAACAACAGAGCTCTCCTAAAAGCCACCGCCAATCACCAGTGATGTCTTAACCTCTTTCTGCAAGCCCCTAGTGGCCATACTTTTTCTTTACTTGGATATTTTGAATTAATATAATAATAATAATAGTAATGTGAATTTTTTTTCCCCATAACTCTGATATCAGATAAGTAGGACACTGTTGGCTCTCAGCGGGTAAAATGATTTGGCTGTGTTGAGCCGCTAGTGAGCAATGATGAACGCGTGGGGGGGTGAGAACCCCCTGCTTTGAAAATAATTTACAAATCAAAAGAAAGATGCCCATGCTGAGGTAAAGGACACTGCAGCTTTCTTCATATCAAACAATCATGCACAATCACAATCAGGCCATGATAAAAACCCTTCATACATGCTGACTTGATTGCTCAAGAAGATGAAAATCATACAGCTTACCATTGAGATATATTACACCCACGTTATTGAAGAAAATCATATTATAGTGCAAAAACTGAGGGACTGCCAAAACAGGTGGAAACTGGCTACTGGGAAAAAGGGTTAATCTGTCTTCCACTGTTTTCCATTATTCTTTTTATTGTGCATTTTTTCAGCAGACAAAATGTGTCATATACAAGCAGGTCAAATACAACAGAACAGTCAACAGTAGTAAATGGCTATGAAAAGACTGACCTGATACCAGCCACTGGCCACTGGGGGAGACACTGATAGAGCGCACAAGACTGGTGTGGCCATGGTACACCTGAAAAGGGAACAGGATTGCTGTCATGTATAACACAAGTAAAAAACTGCTGGAGATTCCTCAAACAAGTTTTTCCTTTTCATAAAGCTCTTTTTCTGGTTTTTTTTACTGCCACTGGCATAGCATCTTCTAGACATTTTCCAATTCATCCTTCAGCTATGGCTTCTTAAATGTCAAGGAAGACAGACTGTACCATGGTCACCAAAGACTGGGAAAAAACTCAGAGTTAAACTCTACTACACAGAGCTGAATCTGGACAAAGTCAAAAGCTCAACATTTTTAAACCACTTTAAACCACCAACCAGACCAAGGTACTTCTTTTCAGTTCTAGCAAGCTTCTGCATGTTTTAGAATCTTCAAATCTACATAAAATGTGAATAATTTATCGTATTTAGAAAACAATTTCTAGTAGTTACTAAATAACTTATAGCAGTGAGGATAATTTATAGCATATAGGATTGATTTACAGTAGTTACTCTGTCATTTATAGTATTTCTGGAACATCTGATTGTAGGTATGGAATCATTTATAGCTATTACTGAATAATTCAATGTATTTACTAAATTATTCATAGTATTTACTTAATAAAGTATGGTACTTACCGAATAAGCCTTGAGATTAATAACTAAAAATTAGTCTGTAGTTTAATCGATTAAGAAGATTAAACTCTTAAGAGTCTGTCACCTTCCAGTGACATGTGCAGTAGATTTTTTTTAAAGACTTTAGAAAGGCTGGTGCAAAGACGAAAAACACATTCGCAGCCATACATGAGATTATTTGAGCAAAAATGAAGCAGCTTTTCAGGGTGTGAGTCTATTACATCCCATTAATCCATTGCCACCCAGACATTTGGTGCCCCTCTACTTCTAGTCCAAAACAACGACAGACTAACGTTTGGTTTAAATGTCACCGCTTTTACAGGCACGGCTGTCTGAAAAATGTCAGAAAGTTTTGAAAAACAGAAATAATTCTCTTTTGATCTTTCTCTCCCTTCTAAGCAGTGCCACCCAAATACATTAATGTGGGTTTTTCCATTTCTGTATCCACTAAAATCTGAGCTTGCCATACTCAGACCTCCTTCAGAGGCTGCATTCAAACAGTGGCCTGCTCTGATCCAAGAGCTGTTTTTGTGAACCTAATAATCACAAGCAGGTGAAGAATCTGACTGTGGATCAGCACACTGAGGTGCCTTATGAATGCAGGCCCTGAACTGATGTTCACCTACCAGAGACTGAGTGGTGGGGAAGGGCTGCAGGTCTTTAGGTTTGGGCAGCTTAGGGATCAGGTCCTCTGGGTTCACATTCACCTGAGAGAGGGAGGAGGTGAGGAGAGAACGCTGTCAGACAACACAGACAATTCTTCGCAGTAGCGGTGTAACAATGCACAAAATTCACAATTTGATTCAATACAATACAGTGGTATTTTTTAATACAGCAAAAACAAAGCATGGTTGAAAACTGACTTATGCTAATACCTTAATGTTTCAATTTTCAGTTTATTACAGCATTCAACAGCAAAAAAGTACACTATTTTAAACTAAATCAGTGGTTTATAGTGTCCAGATCCAATGCTCCAGCCACAATATAATATGCTAGCCCCAAGCTAACATACTACCACAAGCTACCATGCTGTGACATATGATAATGATAATAATACTATAGTACAATATGATACAATATGCTGTGATGCAATTCGATATATCCCTTTTAAACAATGATGCTCAGTTCACTGTAGCACAAAGTGGAGTAAACATACTGACGTATTACTAAATATTACAAAATATTTTCATATTTTGAAAATGGATAGAATTATTTGCTTAACGTCTGTCTTTCACAGAATTTCTTGTCTTTTTTGTTATGAGAGGGATGCGTACTAGATGACGTGATGAGTTTTAGCTCTGAAAAAAAGCTCAAAAGATCAAATCTAGCTTTAAAATCTCCATTTGGGAGAAAACACATGTCTCTGTGGCCTGTTTAACTGCAAAGTTTAGTTTTCTTGAGAATTTGGGGCAAACAATGTTTGTTATGATGTAATAATGAGAAAACAAACTCATAATGAGAAAAAGGAATAAATGAAATAAATGAATCTTAGACCACTGAAGACTTCCATACTTTTCACAGCTAATTGCTACAAATGATAGAGCATAATTTAACATGGATTTAAAAACATCTTTAGATCTTAGGATTTAGTATTCCCCAAAACACTATTCCTATGCACATATGGCTACTGAGAGTTAGGCGTTGATCCTCACACTTAATTTCTTGAATGTTACACTCTGATGTCTCAGTAAAAGTTACTTTATGTTTAGAAAGCAAAACTTGAAAACTGCTTAATTCGTGTTTTATTTGAGGGCATTTCTGAAACAACTGAAGAAGTGTATGTTAACAACTTCACCAGCTGGAAGGAATAGCTGTATGATGAGGAATTTGCTGCCCAAGTAACCCACCCTCATTTTGCGCTGTCGGGGGCACAGGTACAGGTCAAGGCAGCGCTCAAACCTCTCATGGATGAAGCGCGAGAAGGCTGGCACTGCACGCAAGCAAGAATACTTCTGGGGCAGGAAGCTCAATCTCCGATCTTCAGGGTCTTGCTGCTCCCATGCCAGTCTCTGAGAAGGGATAGAACATCCAGATAATATTCAGCAAACATTCTTATTTGGATTACACAACATTCTGCCTAAATGAAAGGTAGTGACGCTAAGCGAATTACCCTAAAATCCAGTATACAGAATTTTTCTCCCTCTAAACAAACGAAACGATTAATGAAGGACAGCTTTATGAGAAAAGGCTACAGTGAGAGTCTGCAGGCTGGCTAGATTAGGTCAAAGTTGAGCTGAATAAAAAGAACAACTTCTGGTGAGGATGCACCTGTTCTAAGTGCTTACGCTTTGCATGCAAACTACAAGCAAATTCCCTCTACGCAAATTCTGGAAGCCACATAGAGATGGATCAGAAAGCCATGTGCAAAATGCCTGCACTGAATACTGAATACAGTAAAAATTTTAAAACCAAAAAGAAAAGGTAAGACCTCTTCCTCAGTGAGCAGGTACTCTGGAGGAGGATTGTAGGACTCCTCGTGACCTGGCAGTCTCATCTTGGGGGCAGGGATGTGCATTTTGTGGCGCCCCAGAATGGTGTTGGGGTCCTCCTGTGCCCACAGGTCGTAGTACTGGGGTGCTGTCTCCTTGGGTCTGTGTGGCTTGATCCAGCCCATCTTTATGGCATGAACCAACTTCCCAACCTGGCGTCAGAACAAGAAAAAAAGTGCTGACGGTCCTGCAGAAGCTCTAGATCACAATTTGGGGCCCATTATGCACAGTCCACAGAGTGACACAAATTACCCATGACCAAAACAGCAGTACCAATTTCAGCCAAATTGACTGATACACAATTATATATATTCTTAGTATGAGTGTCTAAACCACTGCACTTAAAGGTGGGGGGACTCTTGTATAAACTATTTTTACTGAAAAATTTGTGAGTCTAATTTCTTTCAGCTTCCAATTTCAGAAGCCCATTACGGCAGAGTTTCAGAGCCCGTTCCACACAGACTGTGTGGGAATCATTACGGCTAATGCCCCACAGATGCGAGCAGTTAAGAGTCCAACCGGTTGAAACACGACTCTACTGATCTAACCTCAGCTGTATTAAATGCAGTAAATAGAAATATTGATTTACTTCTTAAGCTGGGAGATGAGACAGAGAGGCATTAAAGAAAAGTGAGGACAGGGTCTTGCCTTCTCCTTCTCAATCAGAGAGGGAATGAAGCTGCGTTTGTCCTCAGGCCTGTTGGTCACCGGGTGGATCATCACTTCACTGGAGAAGAAGTCAATTGAAGGCTAAAAGAAATGGAAACAAAACACTGAGAAATCAAATAATGATGGTAATAATACTACTACTAATAATAATGTTTAAGAAGAAACCAAACACTGAGGTGTGCTACATGTAACTTGCACCCGTTGTAGATACAGATGTAATGGCGCTGGAGACACAGTGGATCAGATTCATAAAATGCACCGCCAGATTTACTGTGACATTAAGAGCAAATAGCATTTACACATCGATTCTGATTGGCTCTTGTCTAGGACACTGGTCAAAATACCAGAGTGTTACAAAGACACCAGTGCGCTAATCACAGCCACAGTGATTTTATGAACAGTTTACCGTGCCGCACATCTTGGGTGGCACAGCCCTGTTACCACCGAGTTTTATAAACCTGGCCCATTGTTACAGCTGTGACTGTTGTGCTCAATGCTGAACACTCTCATAGAATTAGGAGCAGACGCAAGTTAAAACATAAATGAGAACATCTGGGCTATCAAGATCTCCAGACACAACACACACACAAAGATTTAGTGTCACACCACACCCCAGATGACAGGTGGCTTTTTCAGACACTCCACATCATCGTCTTTAAAGTGTGTCTGAGGTTGCTTTTCGCCATACTGATCACACGCAACCTCAAGTGTGAAGTGACTCATACCCTGTTTTCTCTAGAGCAGAAGCTAACAGACAATTAGCACAAATGCTAATAAAGAAGGCATTCGTAGCCCGCTAATGGCCATGACAGCATTTTGACATTATTACATGTGCAGTCCACCTACTGGGGACAGACATGGTTGCATAGTTTCCCCCCTAAATGAGAATAATTGCCAGAGTGTTAACATATTGTGCCCTTAGCTCACTGCTAGAGGTGAGTGCAGGCCAGAGTTTTGGTTGTGAGCTGTGGAAACAGAAGGGGTAATTCAGGGAGATTTGTTTTTCTCCTGCTGTGTACTGTTATCATCAAGTGAGGCTCGTTGTGGTGGAAAAAACCTTCAAATTGCAGATGCTGAGATTATAAAATGTGGGTTCAGGGATGTGGGAAGGTGTTTTAAGTTAAGAGTGTTGAAATTTCAAACAGTGTACATGTCGTGTGAACGATGAAGGCCTTTTTTCCATGTGATTTTTTTTTTGCTAATTTGTATTAAACAGAATGTGCCATAATAAAATGCTATGAGGGAAGAGACAACAATACATACATATAACTTACACATCAAACCACTGATTTTCACTCTGCTCTCTCGTTCTGGGCAAACTTTGTGCAGATAAACTGAGAGGCGACTAACCAGATTGCTGATATGTGGCGCAGTAACCAATTCACGCCCACAGTGAGCGCATTTATATGCACTCAATAATCCGATCATAATCGGATTTCTGCAGTTATCTGATTATTTAAATGGTCATTTAAACGGCATACCCCGATTTCTTAGGCCTAGAAATCTGATTAAGAAATCCAATAGAGAGAGCTGGATTTTAGCTTAATAATCAGATTTCTCATTGCATGTATATTCTTGTCCGGATTTCTTTCGCAGTCTGAACATGTGTGAAAGCAGGCCGTGGTACCGTAAATAGGAAAGCAGCGTTGCTGCAAGATGGCAGCAAAACACTTTTGAAGCAACGATGAAACTAACTACATGCTTGACAAAGTGAAGGACTTAAATATCATTCCTCTTGTAGATGTATGTTCATATTTTCAGGAAAAGTGGCGCGATGTTTTTTTAAAAAAAAGCTGCAGCATGAAGTTTGAGTTTTACATGTTTACATCACGTCTTCTGTGAGTTTATTGGCTGGCTGCAATCAGAAATCCGAGTACTGTCTGACTCATGTAGACCTGGAGTTTCCCATTATCTGATTACTCAAGTGCATGTAAATACGTTGACTGGATAACTGAGTTATCGGATTATTAAGCGCATGCAAACGATGAAACTGTTTTAACTACAAGCAATGGTTAAAACAGTTGTTAAAAATATCGTTATGTCAGATGATTTTTTTAATGTTTAAAAACAACAATAGGCTGCTTTGGAGCTTAGAATTGACCAACAGCTTGGCATAAACTTTCCATTTTTCCACCTCAACGTGTCTTGTCGCGACACGCCCCCAAAGCGAGCAATGTTTGGAAAATTTGGCTTACTTTAATGTAAATGTAGAGTTAGCTTAAACAGCGCATGGCTACTGCAGGTATTAAAAATTTATAAATAGAATACAAAAATACCAACTCTAAAACAAGCACTTTCCAATTCTGAAATCTGGTGGTGCTGCAGCAGCACCCTCAGCACCCCACTTCCCATATCCCTACAAAGGTTGGTTACCTCATACTCATTAAAGTTGACGTCACCGAATTTGCCCTGCTGCAGACGGTGAACCAGATCCACCTGCTCGTCGGACAGACGGACGTCCGTGCCAGTCATTTTGTCGTGGACAGTGCGCCTAGCAGCAAAAGAGAAAAACAAAAATAAAAAATGATGTATTTGGGTAAAAAACAGCATAACAAATGAAGGCTTTGCTCTTTTTGTCTGGGTTGCAGTCTCTTCTCACCAGTAATCAGGATTCTCCATCTTGTCCAGGAATTCGTCTAGTTCATCCTTACTCCTGATTGGCTTGAAGATTTTCTTGCCGTCCAGGTCATAGCCAATGTGGGGATAATCTTTGTACCATTCCATTGGAATGTTGCCCACCGTGTTGCGAATGTCCTGTGAGCACATAGCCAGACAAGAGGAGGGGGAGAGAGAGTGCAAGAGAAAGTGAGCATGAGGGAGAAGAGCAATTAAACTTACAGGTTGGAGCGAATAGCCCAGTTCAACATCCATTATTTCAATCTGTCCTAAACGCCATAGAAAAAAAGGGCAGGACATACAATCAACCTCCATTACAGTCTTTTCAGAGTTACAGATGAGGTCCCTGCAGTTTTATTTAGCTTCCCCCTCTGAGGTGAGCAAATGCGGCTGAAACCACTTAGGTCCTCGTCACTCCTTTTCCTTTCTTCATTAATACCCACACCTACATTCTGCCTTCAGAGAGGAACAGTAACGTTTGGGGACCTTACTTTCTCTTGAAATTTTCCAAGTGACATTTCTTTTTCTTATTAATCTGACAGGAAAAAATACTTTCAACCAGCTATTTATTAATATTTTAAAGGAGCTGCATGATGTAATTTTACTAGCTGACTAGTAATTCAAGAAAGTAGTCGATTAGCCGTCTTTTATCATACAGAGAACGAAAAAAAACAAGCGTTCTGGATATTTGTTAAAAGAATTTTGTCAGTAGGTTGTTACTAGGAGTTACTGTCAGATTTTGAGATAGACAGCAGAGGTTTTGTTGTTTGTTTTGCTAGTCTCAGCCATGGATGCTCTGCCTATAATGATCTGTGGTGCCAAAGCCTCCTCTGGTTATAACCAGCGGTCTGGATTGAAAGACTAGTATTTTGAGATAAAGTCCAGTTCAACTCAACTGAAGCGGAAAACAATGGACTGAATCCTGCATGTTACTTCTGATGTGCTGTTTGCTGTGTGTGGCTGGTATAAAAGTCAATGCTATAGCCTACATACTTATACTAACACCGCATAACAGTTGCTATGTAAACAACTATAATAAACTATGTAAACAAAGGCTGAGTTAACATATTCTCATGAAATGTAATGCTTTATACATCAAAATAAAACACAAAAACTAACATTATAAAGAGGAATTACATATTTTAATGCTTTGCAGTGCTTACAGATAAAAATCACATGTGTATCACAAGTGTATCTGCTTCACCAAGTGCACTTTTTTGGCACAGTTCAGTGTGCGCACCATGCAATTTCATGTTCATGCAGTTGTTCTCTGTTGTAATGCACTGTCAGTTGTAATGGAAATGCAACAGGATTTAATTAAAAATATCATCAATAATAAAAGCTATGTACCTTTTTCAACAATCATCCTGCTAACCCTCCAGAGTATCACACAATGTCAAAAAGAACTGAATTTGCACCAATGAGCATTATTCCCAAGATAGTACAGTATAATACATGTGCGACATTGTTTTGCTTAAAATAAGCCTGGTTAGTCTTAAACGTGTCAAAAACCCTACTAATTTGTACTGAAATTGTTTTTGAAAACATTTTGGCGTGCAATGTACCCCCTCCCCTGCCCTCCCTCCCCTTCATAAGCTCCTTATTCCACACAGTCACTTACAGTATGCCACAATAACATTATTCAGCCAGAGCAGCTAATAAACCAAACAGAGAGATCTCTTTGTCTGAGAAATAAGGTAGAGGCGCTCACACACACAACACACACACTTATAGACGAGAACACAGACACTCTTTACACCAGACAGCTGAAAGTTCTCAGAGGTCGCAAGCAGCACTTTTAAGTAAGGCCTGCACCTGTGAGTTATTTCAATAAAAACACCCCTACCATATCCAATTAGGAGGGAGTGGGCAGCCGTGTCACGCTTTCTCCCACAGCCGCGAGCAGCTGGAGAACCCGCCCACCCCTACTCGTCTTCAAAGCTGTGTAATACCTCTTGCCTGATTGGCTGATTGCAAACGAAGGCCGATGCGATTGGCTGCAGGCCGGTCTAAATAGCTTCTCACTGGTCAAAGCAGACAGTGGTTTATTAAAGAAAAGAAGAACTCCTCCCACCTTCATTCCATAGTATTATTAGACATGAACTAATGTCTAGTATGGCACTGTGGATTAAGAGGTTTCACAGTCTTGATTTTTGAAGTGGTTGTATTGTCTGGCAGGGCTGGTACCTTTGCCAACAAGAAGTCAATGTTGCCAAGTCAGCAAAGAATGGAAAAAACACACACAAACACGGGGGGAAAATAACACTCACTAATTTGATACTTCCTATGAGGAATAAAGCCTAGTCGCTTGACCTTCAAAAGACTTTCGGAAGCCCCCCATTTATACTGTGTAGCATGAGTGGTTCTTGCCAGCAGCGAAAGCTTCACACGAGATGCTCACAGAACACTCATTAGCTGTCTGTGCCAGAAGTCCAAATATAGGAGCTGAATTTACTAGTTATTTAGGAGTAGACGAATTGTTATAAACAGAAAACATAAAAACTAACAACAAAACAAATACAAAAACAGTGTTCTAGATATCAGTGAAAAGGTTTTTCTCAGTACGTTATTATTATGAACTAGTGGCAGATTTTGAGGCGGACAGCAGAGGTTTGGTTTGGTCGTTTGTTTTGCAAGTCTCAGCCGTGGATGCTCTTCTCATCATAATGGTCTGCTTTCGCCCAGTATGCATGTCAGTCAAACAGCCCATTCCTGTTACAGCAGGCAGGAGACACTGAATTCACTGAATACTCATTAGCTGTAATACAGAAGGTCTTAGCAGGTCCAAATTTAAGAGTACTGACACCTACACTGGGTGAATCACACAAGACTAATAGTGCTTTATATGCATGCAGTTGCCCCACCTCGGGGACAAAAGATTTATCGAACACAATGTATACTCAAGTAAATAAAATATGGGTGTTTTGCCTTCAGTCCTGTTTTCAGGCAAGAATTTTCATTCGTTTTTGGCTGAAAAAACTACTGGTGCTTTAGCATTTCACCCTGGTGTAAAGTCATCCAGTGCTGTGAGGCATTTGGTTGGATCTGATTAGTTAAGTTGCTTTTGTAAACTTTAATTGGCAGTCTTATCATCAATAACTAATAAGTTCGTTTTACTGGCAATCATACACGCCAACACGATGAGGTTAGGATCACGATCAGTTACTTATCAGGGTTATGACAGCAAATGTAAACCATTATTTCAAACTTTATTAAAAGTAATGCAAAAGGTAAATTAAAACTATGTCCACTGCAACAAGAACAGAAACTAAACAGCATCTTGGAGAAAAAAATGTATGTTTGTCGTATTTATAATCTAGGAGGTCAGTCTAGAAGCAGATTTCTTCCATGGCAAACTTACATACCCAGGAGGTGCCGATGTCTCAGAGTAATGAGACGGCAATGTCTTTGGTGATGAGCAAGTTAGGTGCCCTGAAATAAGACGACTATGTATAAAGAGTTCACGGTTCACCCCCCTCTTAAAGATAAAACTGGCAGTACGCACTTTAACATGATCATCACTTCATTTGCGATTTAATGTGCAACAAAACAGACCCAAAGTAACTGTCACTGTCCAAATGGCAATAAAACGCATTGTATTTCACATTCTTAACTTGATTAACAATGAATGAAAAGTAATGCAGCCAGGAATCATGATGTCATGCTAACTAGCAGATCTAGCTTTCGTTTATTATTAGTCACATTAGCATTCATTCACTGAGCTATCCCTTTGAATAACCTTTTATCAAATGTCTTCTCAAGAGCTGATGCCAGATACGGACACGTGATGCAGTGGGATGCAATAGCGAAGCTACAGATGTCGGAGCTATGGGTCTGTGAGGCCTTTTTCAACTCCAGCTGGACAGTCTGCAAGGACACAGTAGAGGGACGCAGCAGTCCACCTCAACCCTGGGGAAACATCCAGCTCAGCTGCTTTCAATTCACCAGGCAAACGGAGCTTTTATGAAGTGTCAGCCAGGTATGAGCCATATGCGCAGAGTGGGGGAGAGTTAAGGTGGAGGAAGTCATTGGTTTGGACAGAGAAGTCTCACACAGTCTGTTCTTTAATGCTCACACTCTTATCAGCTCATTCTGAAGAGAAAGTGCAGGGCACAAAATGAACTGAGCAGTGAGAGAGACCGTGAGAGTCTGTGAGTGTTTAAGAAAGGTTCAATACACTGATGACACAATGTCAATAGATACAACTCATGTCAGATTAAACCACTGATCAATTCCCATTAGAACAACTCCCACTGAGGAAAGCTGCCCTTATTCATGATATATTCTTAAGGTGATTTAAGGTCTACTTTGCCTATAAATGGCCATAGGACTCCAAGCAATCCAAATCATTCCTGAAAAGCACTATGGGTCTGTAATAAAAGAAAAAGATGGGCTTCACCTTATTGTCCCATGACCCAAAAAGAAAAAATAGACAAAACATAAAGAATGGAAGAAATTACATCAGTATTCTTCCTTGAAATGTGTATTTGGATCAGGTTGTCGAAATTAGTTTAACCTCAGCACTAAGTGGCTTAATTATTATATGTTCGCACTCAAAATCTGGTACATTACCTGCATACCTTTACAGGTGATGTGCAGGATTTGCATCACTCAAACCTTGAATGTATGTGTTCATGTTTGCAATACAAGTCCTGGTAAATAGCATATAATATTCCAGTACGCTCAGAAAAAAAAGATACTAAATTATCACTGGGGTGGTACCCTAAGGAGTACATCTTCAGTACCTTTAGTCAGGGAACACTATTGTCCTGATTTCACTGCAATGATTTTTTTCTAAGATGACTCCATACACCCTGTCTCATCTCCAGCCTTTCTCTTTTGCTGTTGTTTTAAAACATTAGGTTATGAAAAGGTACAAATATGTACTTTGCCCTGAGAAAAACTTATTTAAGGTACACAACTGGACCATAAAACCGTTGATGTACCTCTGAAGGTACATTTACATTGTTTATACAATGATGAATCAAAAATGTACCTGCACAGTACCTGTCAGTTTTTTCTGACAGCGCATGAAAGGCCAATAGCACCTTTATTTCTAAATAAATCATGTACAAAATACACCCCTGCAATGCTTTTGTTGTGTGAAAACTGTCACATACGCTACATTTTTGCAGCGTATTTTGAGTAGTTACCCCCAGAACTGTGTACAAAATACACCACTATGAGATTTTTCATTTGTGGAAGCTGGACAATACTTTAAAAGCAAAAGCATCACAAAACTACCTGTTTCAATAGCCATATTCAAGACATCATTGTTTTTCCCCGTAATGTATCCGCCTCTGTTGACATGCAAGTCCTCCCTGTAATCTTGTGTAAATTGTAGTAGGTCTTGCGCAGGCAGAATTCTACATTAGACTTCAATTCTGGGTTTTGCTAACATTTAACTCCTTTACATTTGATTACAGTTAAATTTTCATATAAATATGTATGAAAGGGCCTATAGTTAGTAAAGAATGTACATCACAGGTCAGAAAACTGGTTCTTTAATTACAGTATAGAACTGAGAGCAGGCAAGTAGGACCAGTTTTCCACTGTAGGCCCAAAGAGTTCTGAGCACAGAGAGTAACCGATTCAAGGGCATTTAACTATTGCTAAAGGTTAAAAACAGTGCTGCTAAATAGGACGGAGGAGCTGGTTAGGATTTGCTTAGCTAGGTTGCTAACAGCTCTTTTCACGACAGAACAGGCTGCATTCTAGCTAACTAGGTTTAGATGATGACTCGAGCAAAATCAAGCGACCGGTGTTGTAGGGGCAGAAAGTCAAAATTAAGCCTGCTCTGTGACGTTTGGGTCCATAGCCTGCTATCTGCTTAGCTACCGTTAGCACAGCCAGCGTGTTACAGATCCAAACAGTACTGATCACTGCACAGGAAACTGAATAACGTCAACGTAAATTTTCCATCAAGTTTGGAGAGACGTTCTTTTTACTTACAGGCAGTGGAGACATCATTCCTTTCGTCTCCGAGAGAGATCTTAGGAGGTGCAAGCAATCAGCGATGGTGCATTTTAACATGGAGGACACACATGAGGTAATGCCAGAGTTAAGCTTTTACAAGTTCTCTGCTAGGATGCCTCGCCCATGAAATGCTGTCTTTACAGGAGAAGATCAAACGGAGAGAGTCCAGTGCTAAAAACGGTGCCTCTTCATCCTTACTCTCCTCCCAGGCTGCAACAGTGAACATGACCCCCCACATTTTCATGAGGTGCACTCATAAATGAGTCCGGGGCACCCCCAGAGAGCTTAGGAAATTGGCCACACTGCAAGTTGAATGGCCTCCAGAGCAAGAGACCAAAGCCAAAAGGCCTTCACCCAGCTTTTACAAGATGTTGACTGTGCTTGCTAGCTCACAGATAAGATCTTCTTTGTACCACTGTGCTCAGTGATGGTTTACATTAGAAATCGGTGCTCATGCTTGACGCCTCATGCTGTTCATGTTATCTCTCAGTATTGATTTTCATGATTAAGTTTGTCCAAGACTGAAACCAATCGGAACATCCCAAAGGTCTCCTCCTCGAACATGACCCATATTTATAATTTCTATTGAATCAAAACAATCAATATGGGCTTTGTCTGCACTCTATTCTCTCCTTGACAGTGTAAGAAGACACAACATGCCTTTGGAGTCCCATAATAAACGCCTGCCTGGTGTCAGCTGGGTGTTAAGTATCTGTTTCTAAGTAATGAGGCAGGCTGTTGAGGGAGCAAAAGCTGTGGTCGATTGAGGCCATAGGATAATCTGGCAGCAGACTGGAGCAAAGGAAATTCGCTGTTGGATATGCCTCTGAGTGCAGAGGCCAGGCCCTCTCTGAACCAGGGTTAGCGTGACATGACACTGGCATATAAGACGTGCAGTGGCAGGCAAATGATAGGTCCATCCATCAAGACAGGTCGGGAGCCCTCAAAAACCTCCCCCAATCAAAACAAATGGACCAGAAGAGCCGAACTGAGACTTCCCCTATGGTTCACTCTGTGTGAATCAGTAAGTCCACTCTGCTCACCCGGGTCTTTGGTCAAAAAGGGGTAAAAATAAGTTGGTGCTGCTGTCAGGAAAGCTACGAGGTTTTGGGGAAGGAAAATCTGCAGGTCTGCTGCCCGCCGTCAGGAAAACGGCTCACATTTTCCGCTCCTCCGAACCGCTGACCTCTCGCTCACAGGGGCGGAATTCCTCAGCTGCCAGGACATTAAGAAGATTGCAGCATAGAATTTGGGGAGGCTTGACTTCATTTTGGATTATGGATGCAAAAATGAGGAATTCATAGAAGAATAATGAGGAAATATGTCTCCAAACAGCAAGCCTGAGCAATACTTTTGAAGTATTGTAGAAACTTAAAATTATTGAAAAGAAAGTTACAATAATGTTGACAGCCCATTCAACTGTTTAATGTCAAGATGAACAAAAAAAAAAATTCTGAAGGAAATGAGAGAACTCCTCTAGTGCAATAACACACAAGACACAAGAAAGTTTTGTTAAAGTGAGTTGAAATCGGTCTTAAGCTATGTATAGAAATGCTTTCTTAGAAAAAGCTCACATTCCGCATGAAGGGCAAATGCTGACATCTGTATAAGAATAAATGGAGTAATCATTGTTCTTTGATTCGAGTCTTCTGGACACTTCAACCAAAGATAAATCAAATTAGATGAGTCATGGATCTCCACGGTATGGACAATAAATGTAAGCACATTTTTTTCTGTTCCACTCTCCATAATGTTGTCCACCTGGACTTGCTGACTATTATGTAGCCCTGTGCCAGTAAAAGAGTCCTCTTATACATGTTAACATAAGAAAAATAACCGCAGCAAATGGTTAAACCAGGCCACTTCAGAGCTCAATCGGAGGTCTAAAGATTGACTCATTTCTCCTTTCACACTCCCGGATCATCCTTTCCATCACCTTTGATCAAGCTCCCAACCTGGAAAATTGCTTTAGAACGTCCTGTATTTTGCTGACAGTCCTTAACACTAAAGCAGCCACTGACTCTATGTGAGGTGAGTCTTAATATGTCAAATGAAAGACCATAATAAAGCTCAGTTTAATAATAGCTGTGGTTGTTGCATAACGTCATCTTTAATTTGGCCAAGAAACTGTAATCAATTTAGTAAGAAAGAACAGAATTGCAAATGTCACACCAAGTTCTCAGAGTTCGTGGGTGCTTGGCTTTGCGCTTTGCTTTCTTCTCTGAAGTCATTTTGCTTAAGGTCGTTTGAAACAACCCCTTTTGCCTGATGAACAAGACCTGAGACATGTTTTTACTCGTGTTTTTCCAGAGACCGAAATCGTTTTTAAGTCTGATGCTGTGGTGTGAAGAGGTCCTAGACTTGCCCCCTGTACCGCAGATGGCTTTTTGTACAGGCAAGATATCTGCCTGCAGCACAGAGTGTGTTTATGTTCAACAGTCTAGTTACGTTTACGTGTGGGAATACTGCTGACTTCCTACGGTGCGCACAAAATAAATCAATTAATGAACACAGTTGTTTTTGTTTTTTTTCTTTTAAACCGTGGTAACTCAAACTCCAGACACAGGCCTTCTATGATACAGTTCCACAATTACGCACCTAAATTATTCAGAAAAGGTCTCAAGTTCATTTTCTGTATTATTTAGTTCTTGGCTTTAGGATAGTAACAATTTCAATACAGTATCAAAAGCATACAGAAATTCTATCACTGATACACCTCTGGTATCTTCAGAGATTTTTTTGTTTGCTGTGCTTCCTGAAGACCACAAAATTTGGGTGCATCCCATCAGAATAACGTGGGAGGGCAAGTGGGAATGTCTTATGCTATGCGGACAACTACACTTAAATGACTGGGCTTTAAGTTAAATGCTGCAAGGCAGTTGGAATGTGAAATTTCAGTGCTGCTTCTTCTCAGGCAATAATAATAATAATAATAATAATAATAATAATAATAATAATAATAATAATGATATTATTATTGCTACTTCTCTTCAAACAGAGACATTTCTGAAACAGGTTGTGATTTTCACTAGTGACCAAGGGGAATCAGAACACCACATGGATTTCACGTTTGAATAGTATTTCTGTATATTTCAGAGCAATGAACATCAAAAAAGACATTCTGCTCCAGTTTTTCATGAATCCATTAAGCATTTTTGTCAGGATTATGTCACTAACATCACTGTGTAGAGGGAAAAATGACTCGGCACAGCCACTTGTTTGAATGTGGACTATAACCTGAGACTGTCTAGACGAGAGTACCAAATATAGCAATTTGTTCAAACAAGTGTTTCTTTCAGGAAATCGATCCAAGCCACAGTCATGAGCTTGTATTAGAATCAGCATGCTTTGTACACAAACCGTACAGACCTGTTTGCCAGATTCACATTCAGCCAAAGCCTAAACTAAATAGAATTTTAAATGATGACACACAATGACTACAGTTTAGTCCAAGACTAGGTCTAATCCATGTCTGTGAAACTACAGCCTTAAACCAGCACTGAAAAAGAAAAAAAAAAAAGAAAAAACTGAGAATGCTAAGTCACTCAATGACAGCTGTACATTTACACAGTTGTCCAGATGCCAAACCTAACACTGAGAGTAAGCTTTAACATTTGGCTTGTACATCATTTAGATGGAAACATTACACCAAAGGATGTTTCACAACAGCTCGTCTTGAAGTAAAGGACTAGTGGACAGGAGTGGCTTAAAAAGTCCTCTCTGACGGTAAGTGTGATTCAGACCAAGACTGAGTCACAGTGAATACCAAACCAAACACAGACCTTAGCCATCACTAAACCACAAGTATAATGCTCATAATGCAAATGAAGGTGCACCATCATAAGCATTATTACAGCTTCAGTAATGTTCACACAGGTTTCGTCCACCATCGTTCAGCTTTCCTATGTTCTCTTTTTCCTCCTTATCCTTAACTGCCAGAGCACAAACCATCGCCTCCCTGCCACCACCAGCATGTCATCACTTGCGAGCAACAGAATGGAAGTTATTGTTGGATCAGGAGCTACATGCCTGGAAGTGCAGCTTTCCAAACTTCCTAAATGGAATCTGGAAGCAAAACAAAGAAGGGGGAACAAAACAAAAAAAAAACTTCTCAAAAATACTTTAAAGTTGAAAAAAAATCCAGATGAAGGGTTGCTATAGAAAGACTACCAACCTCATCTTCTCTCATCACACCCTTAGTCACTGCAGCGCCAGGCACTGCTGGTCCGGCTCAGGGCATCAACAGAGGGAAAATTTTAGAAAACTGCTAGGCATGAATCTGGATCAGTAGATGGAGAGGACAGCTTAAAAGGCCAGTGATCATTAGGGAGCAAATAAAAGGAACGCCAGGAGGTCAAAGAGGGGGGAAGATGAAGTAATGGCAGTCACCATCACCATAGTGAGACTCTACACAGCATTTTGCAGTGCTTTATATGGAGGCGTTTTCCCTTTTATCAAAGTTTGGAAATATTATGAATACTTTCAATGAATCACAAGCATCAGCAAAAATGATGTATATCAGGTTGTTTGTACAACTTCAGTATCAGTATGTTTATGTCAGGATTTGTACAAATCAAAACAAATAATTAGGCAGATGAAATTATGAACATCTTGTTTACAGTCTTGTTCACTGATTTAGTCCAGGAATATCACTCTAACAAAAGATCTGCAAGCTCTTGCAAAATCTTATTTACACCATCTGCCACTTCTCCCAGATGTGGTCGATCACCCAAGACATGTTTAGCACCCATGAAGGTTATGAAGGTAACGTTGCCAACAAATGCGAAAACTCAATCGTCAATCCTTTCCATAAATGCATCCCCAAAAACCACATTAAATCCCACTCAAATACCATCTGGTTCTTCATTGAGATCAGGCAAATATCGATGTGGTTTAAGACACTTAACTTTAAAATTAAAAATGAACAAAACTTCACTGTGTATCTGAACACTGCAGGCAACCACTTTGACTCCCATTCGCGAGCACGTCACACAGGCATTTGGATGCTAAAAGGTATGTTCGTAACTTACTGTCTTTCAATATCTCAGAACTAATAACTGTTAATCTTGAATCTAGAATTTCAAACTGAAGATTTATGTTTATGAATAACAACAAAAGTCACAAATGTAATCTAGTGTACATATTCCTGTGTGAGTCTCATTTCGTGGTGGAAATTGCACAAGACCAGCTGTCTGAAATGGTGGCTTGCTGCATTCAGCCACATGAAGTTTTGTTCAACACAGTAAGTCATAGTATGTCCTAAACCATGTCAACAAGTCTATGTGATGTTAATGAAGACCATGATGTGGTTTGAGCAGGTTGAGTGAAGTTTTGGGGATGTACTTATGAAAAAATGTGGGTGACTACTGACTTCTAGTGTTTGCTAAGAAAGGTTAGACTTGTAGCTCTGGCATTAAACTAAAGAAGCAAACTTTGAACACCAAGGACACCTCGGCTGACTGACTACATCTGGGGTAGATAATTGTGTAAATTTTTCGGCAAACCATTTCTCAGCTTCCTGAGGCACCAAAATTGACAAACTGGTATAAAAAAGAAAATCAAAGAAGACTGTAGGTCAGAGGTGCTCAATATGTTGTTCACAATCGACCAGTCGATCACACAATGCATGTTGGTAGATCGTGATAAAACAGGCCATCAAATTTCAACACTTTCTTACTGCTTCTGGCGGCGGGCAGGTCAAGATGATTAACTGACGTGAAATGTAGCCATCCTACCCACCCAGAGAGAGCGAGGCCAATTGTGCTCTCTTGGACTCCCGGCTACGGATGGCTGTAGCATCACCAGGGATCGAACTCGCGATCTCCTGATGATAGGGCCAACGCTTAGACGGTTGCGCCACTCGGGAGCCCAGCCACTGTCTCTTTAATTTACCACTTTTTACCATAACTATGCCACAGCCTGCCTAAAGCACAGCAATCTAGAAAGCTTTTATTTATCGGTAGCCAGTTTGTGTAGCGCCATTTTTGTGTTTTCCTTTTGTAACCTACACTGACTCTTCTAGAAGATGAGTGTGAGACCTAGCACAAAGAAACCGAAAACTTGGGAGTGGGAGGAGGACTATTTTTTTTCAATGTCAAACTCCAAATGCAGCTGCTTGATTTGCCAAGTAGCCATCACACTTCCAAAGAAGGGGAACTTTGGAGGCATTATCAAACAGAAACTACAACGACGAATTTTCAGCTAAAACAAAACTCAGGAGGAAAAAAGTGGTCCAGACTACACAAACCTGGCTGACAATAAGGTTAGTGTGACTTTTCAGTCAAAGATTTTTCAAAGGTAGATCACAATGATCACGATGTAGATCTAAAGCCAGAAAAGTATGGGCACCCCTGCTATAAGTGGTGGTCCCATAGCAGATTAGCTCTCATCTCTTCTTTTGCTGATAGTCAGTACTGGGTAAGAACGATCTTTGACCAATGACATCATTTTTTTGTGATCATGTACCATCAACTCTCCCACTGGGAGAGTTCCACACATCTAGGGCAGGGTTTGTCATAATACATGCTGCAGTTGGACCCCTCTGGATCACTGTCTGAGTGCACACGTTGTAGACATGTCAAGTCTATCTGGACTATATTGAGCCTCAACTTAGTTTTCATGGAACTTATTTACTAATCTGACTCTCAGGGCAGAGACGGTACGGTTTGTGGTGATAATAAGATCCAAGTATGCTTCTGCCGACAGCTTCCAGGCTGGCCTGCGCCTGGCTCAGAACTACGGCCCAGTGATAACTCAGACATGATCGATGGACTGAGAGCCACATTTCCCCTCGACAGCTTGTCAAAGTAAACTGGCACAGCGAATTAACACATTGAAAGGGAAGGGAACTGTACTGAGAGAATTAGGAGTAGCAAAAAAAAATCGGAACCAGACCCTGATAATGCTTTAAACAGCTGACACTGAGGGGATATGTTGGGTGGGGGGGATGTCGTTACGGATGTGGCGTATCGACTGCAGGTTTTGCGGTCCAGGCCTCTGGTCTCTGTACAAGCACAGAGGTCTATTAGGAAAGTGTGCTTGATATTTCAGACATTTATAGATGTGTCTGCCTGCTCAGGAAGATTTCTGAGCTGGGGTAGAAAGGGAGTGGCCAGAAGGACAGGAGGATGTGGAACTATAGTGCACCTGTGTGACACACATACACACCCACAAACACACACATATCCATCAATGAGTGTGTCTCTTCTGCATGGAAAACCCCAGACTAAAGAAAAGGAGAGAGTGAGGGGCCGACTGACAACCAAAGACGTAGATACAATCCTAAAAGAGCACAGACAACGCACAGACTGACCACAAGTGTTCTGATAACTCAAATACAGTCTCTCCACTCACAGAGGTAAATGGTAAACAGTACTGAGCAAATGTCTTATGCACTAAAATTAGATTTAAAAAGCTATATATTTGGGCAGTACTTGTTTACTTGCTTTGAATAATATTACATTAAACACTAAATATTAATACTACAATGAATATAAATAGCTTTAATACAATAAGTAGTGATTTCATTTATGTAAATGTGATTTGCACTGTGTAAACAACTCTTGACCGACAGGTATTTTTTCTCTTCTTATGTTCTGGCAATGCTGGAGTGACGAAAAAACAGGGGGCGGGGGCATGTTTACCACTGTGTTTCATCACCTCTTCTTTTAACAGCACTCCAAGTGTTTGGGAACTGAAGAGACACTGCTGTAGTTTTAAAAGTGAAATGTTTTCCCGTTCCTGTTTGATATATGATTTCAGCTGCTCAACAGTTTAGGGTCTCCTTTGTCGTATTTTTCATTTAATAAGGCGCCAAATATTTTCAGCGGATGACAGGTCTGGACTGCAGGCAGGCCAGTTTAGCATGCGGACTCTTTTACTATGGAGCCATGCTGTTGTAATACATGCAGAATGTGATTTGGCATTGTCTTGCTGAAATAAGCAAGGTCTTCCCTGAAAAAGCATATGTTGCCAAAACATGTATATATCGTTCAGCATTAATGGTGCCTTCATAGATTTGCACATCACCCATGCCATGTGCACTAATGCACTCCCATACCATCACGGATGCTGGCTTCTGAACTGTACACTGATTACAAGCTGAGTGGTCTTTAGCCCAGAGGACACAGTGTTCATGATTTCCAAAAAAAATTCAAATGTTGATTCATCGGACCACAAGACACTTTTCCACTTCAGGCCATTTTAAATGAGCTCGGGTCCAGAGAAGGTGGCGGCATTTGTAGTTTCTTCTTTGCATTTTAGAGTTTCAACTTGCATTTGTGGATGCAGTGACAAACTGTTTTCACCGTGGTTTTCTGAACTGTTCCTGAGCCCATGCAGTGATTTTCACTACAGAATCACGTTTGTTTTTAATGCAGTGCTGCCTGAAGGCCCAAAGATCATGACCAGCAAATACTGTTTTTTGGCCTTGTCCCTTGCATACAGAGATTTCTCCAGATTCTCTGAATCTTTCAAATGTTTTTATATACTGTAGATGATGAAAAGCAAAAGTTATTTGCTATCTTACATTGACAAAACGTTATTCTTGAATTGTTGCACTATTTGTGAACCCCTCCTCATCTTTACTTCTGAAAGACTCAGCCTCTCTGGGATGCTTTTTTATACCCAATCATGTTACTGGCCTGTTGTCAATCAACCACCAGGTGTTCTTTTTAGCATTACATACGTTTACCAGACTTTTGTTGCCCCGTCTCAACTTTTTTGGAACATGTTGCTGGCATCAAATTCAAAATGGGCATATATTTTTCAAAAACCTAAATCAACATCTGATATGTTGTCTTTGTACTATTTTCAATTATATATAGGGTTTTAATGATTTGCACATAATTGCATTTTGCTTTTATTTACATTTTGCACAGCGTACCAAATTTTTTGGAAATAGGGTTGTACATTAGACTGGAAAAACACTGATTATTCATAGGACCTTTTTCAAATACATAAATTATCAAATTTATCAAATTTTAATCAAAATTAGTTGCTGCATTACAACCCAGGAAATCCTAACAAGTTGCAAATACTAACAGAGCCAATAAATAGAAGTAAATAAATAAGCTAAGCCACTACACTGGAATACAGTATTAAAAAAGGAAAAAAAAATAAATAAAAAATAAGGACGTGACTGATCAGATTTTAAAATGTTCACAGAGGGCATACTCAACCCCAACAACACTAAGAGAAATGAGCAGAAATGTTCTTCTTTGGTGCATGCAAAGAGCAGCCTTCTGACAGGTGTTTTTTATTTTTTTATCTGCATTCACGTCAGGATTTTCTTCCAATAAAATGGTACCTAATGAAACAGCGCTCTTTCATGACGAATGGAAAAGCACCCTTTTTTCCCTGTTCAGTTTCTTTTCCATGACTGAAACAAACTTTTAAAAACTTTATTAGTTAGGAGAATGCTTTTCACCACTGTTCAACTGCCTTTTTACATGATTTGTCGTAAAAAGATGGACATCACTGTATGGCTTTATTGTCTTCTAGGTGCCTGAGTCTCCTGGTTATGCAAAAAGCATGGCTTTGTACATGGGTTACAGTTAAAAAAATAAATAAATAAATAAAAAAATAAATAAAAAAAAAAGAGATGAGCTTTTGCTCTCTGGTGATGTCACATGAAGTGTCTAAAAGCAGTCCTCACATGAAATGCTTAAAACACAGTTTGTGGCAAGATCTCTTCATTTGATCCACTTGTAATGCTCAAATACAACTGACAAGTTTCTTTGGCCGCATAGTTACTTTGGTTTTTGCCAGGAGTGTGTGCAGTGCTCTTCTAGACTGGAGACCTTAAGATCTTTGCACATTAGCCATCATAATCCAAAACAAAACACTTAGTTTTACAAGCGGTGCATAAAGCGATAAGCAAAGCAACCGTATTACATTCAAAGTCAACTATGTTAGTGAAATGCACGCAGATTGCAGGAGACAGTCTTGCGCGTTCAGCATGAAATTGGGAAAGTAAAGCACTTTCAAAATTTGACAGGCTTATATGTGTTGGAGAGTATGAAGCGTTAAGTTGGTGTGATTTATGAATTCAAGTTGGCATCAACATTTTTTTTCCAGCTAAAGCACACCACTGGTTGTGGTGCCATAGCTTGGCAGCTATAGAGCGTGTCTGACCTACAGAGTCGCTTATTTTAAAGGGGGCTGAGGGGCACCAGCTGAGAGAAGAGAGCTGCTTAAGCAAAGGGATTTATGGAAGTGGTTCCATAGCATACCCATTTGGAGAGACAAGCCATGTGCAGACGCAGCAGACCGCGTCTCTTCTCCGCAACTGTAGGTTTGCATTTCCCTCTAATGGGATCATTTATAATCCAAGTAATCTTTACCCCACTGTGGAATTCTGCCGCCGTTCCACTTTCTACTCAGGCCATCCAAACGGAGCGACGCGTCTGCCGGGAGAATGTGTGCCGACGTGTTATGCACCGCGTCCGTCATTGTATGTGCGTGCGTGTGCTTACGCGTGTGTGGGTTTCATGAGTGGCAGCAGCACGCGGCCCATTAGAAACGCTGTTAACAGCTTCCACTAACAGACTGGTGGAAAAATCAGAAATTGGAAAATGACCATGGAATACTGTCCAAAACCACGTATCCTGAATAAAGAATATTAGAAAATGAAAGACTTCGCAAGCGCACTGAAAAGTGACTATTTTTCACATTCGCAGCTTCAATTCAGCTTACGCTGCGCAAACTGCGTCAGATTAAGGCATTCCCTCCAATTCACATTAAGTACACAGAGCACTGTCCTTTTAATACCCTCAGATGTGAGTATCAGGGAAACATGACTTATCCTCGCTTTTTTAAATAAAAGAGCTTGACATTGTTAAAATGTCAAAATGTGCCATTCACTCCCCAGTCTTTACAGTCCATGTATGGAAAATGTGCAGAGGTGAGAAATATAACAATATTTTTTCGTGATAAACAACATTCTTCTTTAAGTATATCATAGATGTTGTCAGTACTTAAAGGACACTGACCAGCTGCATGCTTTGTTATATAGACAGCATAATTAATCCTGTTTAGTTAGTGTGGCATGTTATATAAAATTAAATACATGTTGAATAAAAATCACTGTACTCTTTTACTCGTTTTTAAACGTAGCTATACTAGTGCATTGTGTCTGCGTCAGAATATCAAGGTATGTAGGTAATGGTATATCAAAAAAATGTCTTAAAGTATTATGATATATCAACAACCCCTGAAACTAAGCCATCAAAACAGCCTGTTTTTGTGAGGTCATGAAAACCAACACATTTGCACATATCCAGCCATTCAGCCTACAGCAGTTATGCTCCGCCCTTTCACCCTGAAGTTATAAGGAGTGTTTCAGCCCAGACTTTTGAATGAAAACACAGTCACAAAACAGACTGTTTAATTCTAAGGGACAAGGAGAAAATGGTCATGTTAGAATTATTCACAAATGTTTTCGGTACACCAATCATAAGTGGAGCTCAGGAACAAAAAAATTGAGAAAAATGTAGAATATGTGCCCTTTAATAGTGACCCACACAGCTCCCCTAGTTATAAGATGGACCGGTTTAAGTCCTCTCCTTATTACAGTGGAAGAACTAAAGTCACCAAAGCCCTCCTCTGCTCCTTTGTGTTTCCAGCCTGTTTATACGCTCAGTGCAGCGTAAATGTACCCAAGAGAAAACATGCCATAAAAGAAGAGAACAGGGGTTAAAGAGCGCTTTAACAATGGAAAAGTTAGAGTAAGTGCAATTTCAAACCAGAACAAAAGGCTAACCTAATTGTCTCCTCTCGGCACAAGCTCCCCTCCCCTTTTAAAGGAATTAACTGAAGTCATCACTGGTGTGACCTTAGCGAGATCTGCGTGTGTGAATGAGAGAGAGAGTGTGAACCGAAAGCTCGCTGGCGTGGGTGCGCGTATGTATGGGGGGGCTGCAGCTGGCCTGCATCTGGCTTAGATTAAACCGCCTGCGTTTAGCTGGCCTGAAAGTGATACAGGGGCCCGTTTCCTCAAGCCTGTCCAGACAGAGACGCCCCCGCTGCAAGCCCACACGCTTACGCGTGGGTCCGGGCCGACAGCCGGGGGGCTCCGGCGGTCCAAATCTCGCCGGCTGTGGTCGGCCGGGTGCATAACCCGAGCCTGACAGCGCTCTGGCCAGCGACGCAGCCCCACAGCCAGGGAGCCGAGCCGAGCCTGGGGAGACGCACGGGGTTGAGAAAGTGCTTTCCTCAGGTTGGGGTGGGGGGGTGGGGGGGTGTGGGGGCGTAGATTAGATGTCGCGCAACGCTGGGGAGAAGTAATGACTGTCAGCTGGAAGCCTCTTGTTCTGCTTTAAGGGAAAAGAGTGGGCAGGACCCTCTATGACAGGATGATAACAAGCATTGCCATTTGTTACCCCGGACGCAAGGCTTTATGAGGTAACAAAACGTTTCGTCTGAGAAGAGGGCCGCTGCGGTCTCACTTAGCTCTAATGAATGTCGTCATATTACAACCCGATTCCACTTTTAATATATTGACTGCCATGGCAAAATTTGCTCTTTAATAGTGAAGTCCTGAAGAGCATTACTGAGTCTGTTGTCATAAAGAACAGAGCTCAGAGAGAGCAATATATTAGTTTCAAGGTCTCCTCACTGTTTGGAACAGCAGAACAAACACAGTTTTGAAAATGAAAGAGGACAATATTTGTCATATTAACTGAATTGCTTTAATTAAGTTAATAAAAAAAGTTGCTACTGAAGTGGCAATACAGCTTTTCTCAATTCAAGGCACGACATCCTTCATGTAGTTAAGCCCTGCACCAAAAGTAAAACGGTAATTAATTCAGTACACTGCAATATTGAACATGTGCGGTACTGTTATGGTCAACACTCGAACGCCATCACTGTAATTTAGTTTAAATTTTATGCGTTAACCTAAGCAGCTGGATAGACTGAGCCAACAGGGCAAATCCAGTTGTTCAGTGTTGGAAATCTTTACTGAATAATTCAATGTAAAACTACAGCATACAAAAAGGTTACCTAAATGTCTGTTAGCTTGCTGCCATGATATACCGGAGAACCTCATTTTCCTATGAGCAGAAATTAGCATTCTTGTCATGAATGTGTTTGATAAACAGAGGCTGCTATTAAAATAAAGGTCTCCACATTAAGCACTGTTATATAATGAATGGTGTTTATATGATACAGTGCAGTATATGCCATTCTTATGCTGGTAAAGCACAGGTACTAGTAGCTTGTCCATGCTGTATTTTATGTTTGAGCAGCCTTGCAGCTCTTGGTAGGGGTCTGTGTTCTATGGCAGGGCTCTCAACGTCAGCCCTGACTGCAAATAGTCCTGTAATAATGATACACAGTATTACATGGACAGCTTGTTCTTTTTTATTCTAAAGATTGCTTTATTGTAAATATTGCACACGAAATGTTTTTTTAAATTCTTTTTTTAAATTTATACTGCAACATTGTGACAATATCGTAAATCATGATATAAATAAAAAGGTAACGCCTCATTCCAATTCAAGACATTCCATCATGCCACATATTAGATTTAGACATTATGGAATCAAAACTACATGATTAAAGACAACACTTTCTGGAAACCTTTTTAGTGGGAGCTGTAGACATCTTTTCCTCCCCCCAAAATAAATAAAAACACTGCAAGATACAAATACACAAGAAATTGTTCTTTAATTGAAAACAAAACAAAAAAAAAAAGTCTCTCTCACTGCTTTCCACAATAAACTAAACACAATTAAATGCCCCTCTAAAGATAGGTGCACAGACAACCAATACTTCTTAGCCTGGTCACAGAACTGACCCGGGAAGAGAATGGTAAAGCAATTCGGATTTAAAATTGGTTTCATGAGGAAATAAAAAATAAGACAACTTCAGATTTTATTCCAATTTCCCTGAAAGAGGAAAAGTCTGCTCGAAACAGGATAATTGTACACAGTTCAACATGAGGAAAACATTAGTTTGGTACAATTGTGTTAAAAAATTGACTAATGATTTATTGCTCCTAGTAAAGTGAGTCAAAAATCCTTTTTATTAGGATAAAGTTAAGGAGTCCTCTCCCACTCAGAGCGCAGTATAAATCTCTGTGCTTGTAGCAGCCATTAGGAAACCTGTTTTTATTAATGAAAACGAGAAACGCATATGAAAGCATACTTTTCTCCCCCGCCCCCAAAATACTTAAAAGAAAGACACTTAAATGTGTTCGCTCATACTAAAGATTTACACAAATATAAAGATTTCACTGGGCAGATGACATTCAGACATCTAAGGAGACTGACTCACAATGGATTCAAATTACTAAAAAAGGAAAAGAAGAACACCAGGAGATGAGACACAGGCACTCTCTATCTCCACTGGTGCTCGTGATCACTGAGGGTATTGGGGAGCTCTTGAGCCTTTTGGGAAATGAGCTACCCTTTCTGGCTGACCTGTCTGACTACAGCTCACATCGCTCATTATGAGGCTATGGTTCAGGACAGACTAAACATGAAGTCGCCATTTAAAGGGATTTACAGCACCCTCAGAACTTCTGAGCTTTTGAGCCTTTTTTTATCATCTTCATCTCAAGTCAATCTCAAGCCATCATTTTAAAGAGATGGTACAAAACCACATCATTAAACAGTCTTGAATAGGGTTGACCTTACATGTTAAAAATTTGAATCTTGAGCATACTGAAGGGAGGGAATGGCTATCCATTATTTATACCTTAATATTTTCCAGAAATTCAGAGAGCATGCTGACATCAGGACTTGACCCCAAATTGCACGAAAGGACTGTCTGCAAATGAAGTTTGACTTCAGATATTGCTTTACACAGCACTTTGAATCTCTTTGGGTTGGGCTTTGGGTACTCCACTTCTAAAAATGGTTATGTCGCATGTTCAAGGTTCTTCTGGACCTCACCCTGTATTCAATTACAAAGTGATCACATTAAGTAAAAGACCTTTAGAGTCCCGAGTAATGTCACTTAACTGTGAGAACTTCTGTTTTCTAAGGCTACTAATCCTAATGAAGGGAAACATGGTAAAAGATTTAAAAAAAAGAGTAATCTAAAAGGGGCTAAAAGATCTGCTCATGGCCACCTTGGCAGGCATCAGGGTGAAAGCAGATATATCAAAACTATTAGAGCTGTTGTACAAAGGCAACGCACCATTTCCCACAGTGCCCAACTATACAGGTATGCTTATAATCTACTTATTCATTAAACAAAAGGACAAATGCAGTATCATCCCTTTTCTGCAAGAGAATGGGAACTTTAAGCAATGGTGACTACAGAGATGGTGACGGCGATCAGAAAAAACTGCATGCGCAAATTTGACTCGCTGCATCCTGCCAGTGTAGCCTGCATTTCTACTACAACAAAAACATCAGTTTGACGAAATTCTACAAAAGAGTTGTAACCTAATTATTTCACAATTTTATTGTGTTAAATCATATAATTATTTATATTAAATTATGACGCAACTCTCATGAAATTTTAGATGCTGATTAACTGTTATATAAATAACTGTGATTACCAATTTAATTGTCTTGTTCATTATTTGCAACTATTAAAATACAAGTCTGAAGTGTCCAAATTGTCTAATTAGCGCCCTTACTTGCTAGATATGTTTACTTAGCAGCTAACACTGGTTGTACGGTCAAATCAATACAGTCTCACAAATGTCTATAGTTATGCAGAATTAAGCGTAGAGCTAAGCAAAGCTAAATGTTCAAGACGGTGAAAATATAGGCAAAAAATTAATTTGTTCTGCCAGGATAAGTGCTAAAAGCACCAGAAGTAGCTACATAGCTAATAAATTATCATTACACTGTGTTGCCCGCTAAACATGTTAGAGCAGTAAGTTAGAAGTTAGAACTTTTGTTTCCATAAGTTCTATGAATGCATTTACTTCTTTCTTTTATTCACATTTTTTTTTGCCTGAATGCACCACATCCCATACACATTTGGTTTGTTGCAGCATAAGACTGAAATCTAACAACTGCAAAAAAAAAAAAAAAATCAGTCAGTTTGCAGTCAGCTTCAATAATTGTGATCATCTTAAATTATTGTGATCAGGTGATTATGTAATAATTGTGACAAGCCTACCTTCAATTTGACTTCAATTTTTGGATTTTTATATTTTTGGTCGCTGTAGCCTTCTCTCTGGTCATTGATGGTTGAGAGCCTGTATCCTGCATTTTCCTTGTATTTTTCTTTTCCCCCCTGTGGTTGCCTTATAAAGGTTGTGTGTTTTTATGTCACAAAAACAAACACTAAGGTGTTGATTTTTGTAACATCTCAAAAACAAAAACAAAACAGGCTGTTTCAGCAGCTTAGTTTCCACATATGGAATATGTGGAATGGGGAGTGAATGGCATGCTTTGAAATTGAAATTGTTTATATACCACATTAAACTCTTATTTAAATAAAAATAAATGAAATTCAATTTTTCATAATACGGGGCCTTAATACTTCTTAAAATTCATGACAGAAGTATGGAGTGATCTATATAAAGCAAACTAAACATCTGTAATTCTCACAGAACAAAGAGTTTCTCTGGAGCTTCCCATAACATTCAGAGACTGCCAAGCAAGTTCAAATGACTCATCTTCAAGTAAAAAATAGGTCTCCAACTAACTCAACATCGGAGTCACTGTACATACATTTCATGGTAAACCTAACAGGGTCTTAAAAATACTTTGACAATTACACACTTTGTCATGGGTGATTCAGAGAGAAACAGGTGCTAACTTCTGACTTATGGCCCACTAGGACAGGATTTTGCCTCAAAAAGCATGTTTAAACCATGCCAGTATAAGGTTGGTAGAAACACATGGAAGGGAGATACCAAAGACTCATCTCCACCTGTCCTACAGCTACTGAGTCACCATGAAAAAATTCTCCCTAAAGTAACACTTAACTGTATGTTTCTTGCAGACAGAAAATAATGTGAAACAAGAAGGAGAAAGAGAGATTGTGATGAATTTGATAGCGAAAAAACGAGGGAGCTAATCGTAGCAAAGGAGCTGATAGCTCCACTTTGTTGCTTGCCTCCATGGTGCAGCCAGCTGGGATATTTGCATAAGCAGTGAAGGAGAGGGATAGAGAGAGCGAGACACGGAGAGGAGGGGTGTATTCACCCCAGACACTCCCACAGTCTATAAAGCCCAACCATGCTGAATCGCTCAGACTGAAACCACACGTGGAGCTCAGCTCAGAGGGAGAGAGCTTACTGCTGAGGCAATGAGAGGCACACTGAAGCACCAAGCCATGAAGAAACAGAGGTTGTGAATCCGAGATCTCAGACAGAGAAAGTCAAGCCAAGTGAATGTGAGGAAAGGCAACCCTACAAAGACTAGGAGATATAGTTATCATCTCTGGAACAGCTAGTAAAAAGGAGCAGAGAAGGACATTTTCGTGTTGCTACACAGGACTTTAATGCCAAAGTCATGCCGCAGTGGAGCACAACCCATGCTCAGGAGGACTAGGATGTGTGGCAAGTAAGTCACAACCCTGCATGCCTTGCAGTTCCCCATACTGCGTGATCCATGAATGTGTGACTGTGGAACTCTAAGCCAAAGACAGTTCTAGAAGTTCCTACGCCTGGTAAAAGATGTCATTTGCGATGGTACGCCCAGCTCCGAGCCGCTACCTCTACTCCGAGATCTCCATGATGTCCGAGGACGACGAGAATGGCAGTGAGAGCTCGGGCTCTGACGACCGCTCCTTCCGCCTGGACACCTCCAGTTACGAGCTCAAAGTGGGCAGCAGGAAGCGGAAGCCAGGCAGCGGAGGGGGTGGAGGAGGGCTCCTCGGGGTAGTGCCATCGGGCACGGGAAGTGGTCCTATGGTGGGTGAAGGTCGGCAGCGTAACGCAGCCAATGCAAGGGAGCGGGACCGCACCAACAGCGTCAACACGGCCTTCACCGCTCTCAGGACTCTGATCCCGACCGAGCCGGCCGACAGAAAGCTGTCAAAGATTGAGACTCTCCGCCTCGCCTCCAGCTACATCTCACACCTGGGCAACGTGCTGCTGGTAGGCGAGGGCTGCGGGGACGGGCAGCCGTGCCACAGCAGTGGACCCTCGGCCTCCTATTACCACCACCATGGGTCGCCTGGACGAGACGCTGAGAACTCGCAGCCCAAACAGATCTGCACTTTCTGCCTAAGCAACCAGAGGAAAATGGTGAGTGGCAAACATGGCCGTCTGGGACATTTTTCCATTGTCTGAATTTTAAATCTGTTGAATTCAAATAAAAGCATCAGTTGGGCGATACTTACCCAGGCGTCTGAATGAATTTGGTTTGAAGTGGTAGGGAAATGCAAAGCAAATGACTCTTCCCTCTGAATAAGGTCATGGAGGGCAAACATGAACGTATTGTATTGAATGTCAGTTGAAAACATACAAAGCTTGCATGATTTATTTTAAAATAAACAAATTTTCAGTGTTAAGCACTAAAAGGTAAGAATCTCGATGGCTAAGGTCGAAAACAACATTACAATTACTGATTAACAGACAGAAAAGTCTTTCCAACGACAGATATCGTCATTGCCATCCATAGAGCTACCATGTCCAATCTATAATCCACCTCAATAAACTTTGACAGTAAATTCAGGTTTTCCAATATTTCATTTCCCAGCCTGAGTTATAACTCTATCCATGTGTCCCTTTATATCATGCACTGTATCTTTATGCTGCTACCATTACTTCATAGATGGTTGTAAGAAAAGATGAGATTAGCTGCAGGCAAACGGAAAGTATCCGATCAACAAGAGACTGTCAGGCGGTATACAAACACATCATCTGTCTTCCCCCCCAGCTGGTCCTCAGAGAGTGACTGCGCTGACCTTAGCCCGTAAAGCCAACACCACGGCGCATTAAAAATAAAACCGTAAATCACACCCCGGCCATAAGGAATACAATAACACCAAAACCAAAAACAGAGGGGAAAACTGTAATTTAAACTTGTGCAGCAAAGAGCCGTCAGATGTGAAATATAACATGCGCCTGAGACAATTAGAGTCAGCCATGAAGTTGGAACATATTCTGCTTCAGTATATCATCACCACAATGTGCATTTTACTCCTCAAAAACTTGACGCTCATCCAGAAAATCCAGTTCATGAAAAAAAAATGACCCTACTGAATTCAATGAACAGCAGATATCGAAATAGGAAAGGCTACAGAAGGCTAAAGTAGCAGGGAAATGGTACTGATGCAGACACTCGGTATCCTGCTGAATTAAAATATGTGTACTTATGACAAATGGCCAAATGGGAGACATAAATATGCAAATGTAAATGTTCCGTGATCTAAATATCAGGCCCAAAGCATTCTGGGAACATCTGTCCCCGTCTCTTCCGCCAAGCAGCACAGCACCATCCTGAGCGATTTACACTCACATCCTGTGTTGTTCTAAGGTTCTTCCTCACTGCCCAATTAATAACTCTGTCAAGCAAAACACACAACCTGCTCCAGCCCTCAGCCCAGAGATAAATCTTAGTCATGGGGTACCATGAACTGTGTGAAAATGTGAAATAATAAATGAAATAAAAAGTGAGCTCTAGTCTCAAACTGATAACTGCTGATCAGCTGAACTTGCAGAAGGAATCTGGTATATTCCAAAGAACCCTCAGCCCAGTTTTCAGGAACAGTTTAACAGTGGAAATGCTTCATCCGTCCTTTAATATGTGGCCCACATAAAAAAGAGAAACCACAATGTTCCGATCACTGATCGTCTCAAATCCCCGACAAAGCACAGCATGCACGCAAGAAATTTGTGGGGCATCATTTAAGAAACCAACACAGTATTCACCAACCCAACAAAGTACAATTTGCAAGGAAAACTACATAAAAAAAAGTGTTCAAAGTCACCAAAAGAAGGTACACGTTGCTGGCAAGAGTCTCATGACTCTAATAAATCCGAATCCTTCCACATACAAATAAAATAAGAGTATTTAGGCCTTGAAGGTAGAATTCAGGAACTGTGTTTCAGTGCTCGAGCAATATTTAAACCAGATTGCGCCTCTCTTTGTAGTAGGGTTTAAGGGGCGTGAGGGCTCCCTCCAAACCGCACTCGGCTCTTCACCCCTGCTTAGCGCTCATTATGCCGTGAAAAGCACTGCTCGGCCAAGACTCACTGTTTTATTGTTGCTAAAGAAAGAGGGAGGAAAAACATGCCCAAAAGAAAACACTTTGAGGCAGGACGAAACTCTAACATTTGGCTGTTGCCAACATTTAAATGTCCATAATCAGAGACAAAAGAGACAGAGAGGTCTTCGGGAACCACCAACAAACTCAAGAGTGGCAGATTAAATGAAACACAGGCAGTCGGGCACTGTGTTAGTTGTGCGTAAGTCAAGGGTAAGAACTGATTTGTGCATGTGGGGGAAAATAAATTTTACTATAAAATTTCTTCCCCAGAAAACCATACATCTGGCAAATATTTAACTCAAGACTCAGACAAAACTCTAAGTCTCCCCTGCCTCAACGTTATAGTACATATGTCAGCTTGATAGGAGGATGAATACCAAAATATATGAATGCGCAAATAACAAACAACAACACTGCGCTTCTTAATATGCCTGAAGAACTAACTGACGGAAACAAGCTTTTTTCCATTTTTCATTTTTTTGAATGCATATTCCTGTCCTTTCCCTGCAGAGCCACACAGGTCATTAGACGTGAGCTCTCTTCTTGCAACATGAAATATCGGTATAATAGCTTTAGCAGGTGAGGACAGGGGCTTCAGAAGAAGATGGCAGGGGGATTGCTCAACCGGACGCACAGGAGGGAGGGCTGGCGTGCAGGGAGAAGGAGCGGGGGCGAGTCTGTTGAGACAGAGCACGTTTAAAATGGCCTATACGTGCATGCAGCTCAGGTACCTCGTCACGCTTCTCTTGTAGAGTTATAGGTGGCTAAGCAGGTGGCTTATTGAGTGAGGAGCAGGCCCCAGAGCTGTGCGTCCACAACGCTGCCCATGCTTTCTGTATAACTGTTGAGGGCACCTTCATTACCAGCACATAGAAGAGATCAGAGCGTTTGTTCACACTAACAGAAACAAACACCTGACACATCATGAAATAATTATTATGTATACACATGCACTGAACTTAACCAGCACCTTTCCACAGTGATCTTGGCATAAGCAATGCAAGTATGGCAGTGCAACTCAACATCCAGTCCAAAGCTACACAAAAATAAAATATATAAAAAAATATAATGTAAGGAAACTTTCTTATAATGTTTCTGAGTCTTAAGTTTTTAAAGTACACAGAGGACATCCAGTCACATATAAACACAAAACAGTGCTACATCTGGGCAAATCTTTGGGCCAGTTGATGGGCTAGGGATGCTCTGATCTGGGAATATCAGATATCTGTAGAAGCTGATACAGAAACATTTATAAACTGTGGAAATTAGGACGAAGTCTACTTGGATTAACATTACAGAGAAATGTCACATCCGTTTCAATAAGGTCACAAATGCAGCAAAGTGAATAAAACACAGACATTTTAGCACAGAAACCCAGTATGGCTTAAACACTTTGCTCTTCTGGAGTACGATAAATACTTTATCAAGTCTGAGTTCAAAATATCAGTCAAATCTGAATATCTGTCTGATGCCGATATATTTATTACAAAGCAATTATCTGGCGATACTCATGTGATTCCAATATCATTGTGCAGCCCTAAGTACTTAAGTGAGTAACCCTAATATCAAAATATGACAATAAAACACTTTGCAAAAGAAAGCTGAAAGCTGCTTTCAATAATCTGTTCAGACACCGCTGAAGGCTAGAGTTACAACTTGGAACTCACACATGGACAAACCCCTTCACTGTAATCTACCAAGCTGCCACCATTCCATGTCAACCTGGGGTGAACCCAAATATTTGCATTGTGTCTCAAGTCTAAGGTGACAGCTAAAGGAAAGAGAAAAACAGGGCTAAATGTCCTTATGTTGGCGCAGCAATTTAAAATTTAAGATGTGCTCTGCAACGAAAGGCTTACAGCAGTTAGAAATAAAAGGCGCTAAAGACTTAAGAGCAGGCAGGAGCATAATCAATCTGGGCACTGGAGCTCAGACTTCAGCAAAACTGCTTCTTTACAGCGTGTTAGGCAGGATATGAAAAACAAATGTAGACGAAATCCTATTAGTTTGCTGCAAGTGATCCCCAGGGTCACAGTGCTGGAGACTTAAAAGTGGCACTGACTTTAAAAGGAGGGGGGTAAATATACATATATGCACACACACATACAGTACTGAGCAAAAGTCTGAATATACATATAAAAGGAACAAGAGAAAAATATATGTAAAGATTTTTTTCTGGGCAATAAGAATTTATTGAAATGAAAAACAGATTAAATATAAATAAATAACACATTCCGATTGTGTGTGTCTTTAACCATTTACAAAGTACACCTTAAGGAAGCCCAGTATAAACACTTACCATCGAGTACCCACATCAGTGACTAATATCAATATCAGTCCTACTTTTATAGACAGAGGGAGAGAGGAAGAAAGAGGGGTGAAGTAAGAAAGAGAGAAATGAACGAGAAAGAAGGAAGAAAGGAAGGAGAGAGAGAGAGAGAGAAAGAAAGAAAAAGAAAGTAAAAGAGAGAAACAAAAGGAAAAAGAGAAAATGTGAGAAAGAGAGAAAGAAAGAAAACAAATGTGACTGAGAAAAGGAAACAGAAAGCAAGAGAGAGGGAGAAAAGGAAAGAAAGAAAATGAAGGAAAAGAAATAAATAGAAAGAAAGAGAGAAAGAATGAAGACAGAGAGAAAGAGAAAACAGAGAGAGAGAGGGAGAGAGAGGAAGAGAGAGGGAGAGAGAGGAAGAGAGAGAGAGAGAGAGAGAGACATGAGGCATGTTTGTAAGTGAGAGTGTGTCTGACTTCATCAATTACGGCTTGAGTGTTTTGACTAAATCTCCACCTGTGTCAGAACACAGCACTGAAAATGATGCCATTCTATCTGCTGCTGCTGCTCACAGCAAAGCAAACAGGGAAATGTGAGCCAGGCGTGTGTGTGTGTGTGCGTGCGTGCGCGCGAGTCTGCTACCACAAAGTGTAAGGTGAGCCCAGAAAAACACCAGGCCCTAATGCCCACGGCTCTGCCTGCGGTATGTGCGCAAGTGCGTGTGTGGGGCAGCATGTATCTGAGAGATGAACGTCATCATGAGTGAAGAGGGAAAAAAGAAAGGAAAGGAAAAAAATCTAAGTGAGCAGATGTTTACAATTTTAAGTACAGTATTTTTCTCTTATTCAATCTAATGTAAGTGTTTTCTCTCTTTACAGAGCAAAGACAGAGAGAGAAAAACTGCCCTGAGAAGTTAATATGAGGAGGATGAAGCTCTTGGGACTTGCTGAGCTTTGGAAGCAGCACACAAACTGTTGACAAACTTTAAATTTATGGTGTATATAAGCAAAACTGCAATTCATATTTAATTCTATGTAAATCACACATGGACACTCGCTCTTCGGGCTGGAAGATGATGATGACGAGGACCGGACCTTTCGGACAGCAGCGCCTTTTTTATCAAAAGGGCTGAACACCTAAAAATACCTGCACATCCGCCACACCTTCAGCTGCAGCTTTCTTGGTTCGACATCTCGCTAGGAGTGTCAACTTCTCCCTTTTTACCAGACAGCTGACACAAAAGATACTTGCCAAGGGCTGCACTGCAGAAAGAAAAAAACCAACCTCTGAGACGTCCATGCACACTGTCCAGCAGGACCATTTACCACGAAACTGAAGCAGATAAAAGCAGCAACAGCAGGAATAGCCAAGTGAAGACTGCTTAGGGTGCAAGAGTGATAACCCTGCCTTAGGAAACCCCAAATTAAGACCTGGGCGCAGGCATGAGGAGCCCGAGAAAGACACTCAAAATATGAGTTAAAGCGAGTCAAATTGTGACAAATGTACTCTTGCAAATTTGGTCAAACAGTGCATTTAGCTCAGAAATAAAAAGTAAGCAATAAATTAAATTCTAGACAATATAATGTATAATAAATATGAAAAAATTCATGTACTCATTGATGATTAAATTAAAGTCAAATTATGCCAAGACTTTCGGTTTCACTCAAATTTTTTTTTTAAGGCATTTTTCTTTTTCTGGCATCAGTGGGACAGATCTGTGGGCAACACTTTAGAGTCTGAGTTCAGGCTTATACCTCAGTGCACAGACCAGGCAGATAAAGTTCAAACCTTCTCATTTCACCATCTATATCTAAAATTCTTCTCTGTTTCTCGGCTCTCTCTATTGGACACATCTGGTCTACCACAAACACTTTTTTAAAGTAACACTGAAGAAACCACTGCACATAATTATCATTTTCAGTCTACAGCTAATACTGGACTCAATCTACTGAGCCTTCATGAAATCATTGCAAATATAGCTAACAAGTAATGGAAGCGTACCTCCTACCAAATAACACCATACTGACTGTTTTATGACAAAGCTTTATGACATACTTTTGTCCATTTTATAGATAAAAGTATCAATGGTGTAACCAGGATCTGGGACCCCCATATAATAATTACTTTCAATTTAAAAAAATGACAACGGAATTTGCTTGTTTATTTGCTATTATGCCTCAAACAAGCCATTTGCTCCATCTACTATCACCTAACATTACTTGAATGTTAATGTAGATTAGATTACGTATTTAGGATTTTAAAATCATGTAAAGTAATGAATATCATGTGGCAGGTGGTTTAGGGTCTGTTTCAAAATGGTTTTCACGGATGAGATGCATTATGAATAAGAGGCAGATAAACAGACATCAGGACTGTTGATATGTTGTTGGACTGGCTCTTTCTGTGAAATCCTGTGTGTACAAATGTGTTAATATCTATATGAGGGGTCCAATAAAGATTTCAGGGGGGTGATCGCCACAGGCCCCCCTGTGCTATGGAGTGTGATGCTGCTGAATGCTTACAACAACACGGCGCATAACTCAGAGTGCTTTGCTATTAGTTGTTAATAAGTCCAGTGGGTTTTCTGTGATGCTGGGTTTGGTGTTCCTGTGGGCTACTGATAACACTAAAAACTGTTTATTTTTGATCTTGTGTGCATTGAAAACAGAGAGATCAATGTCCACCGGATCCTTAATATGTGCAGTTAAACTAGTTGGCTAGATCTGAGTTTGCCCCACATCGTGGTCTAATTAAACATTTCTCTGAAGATTTCAAGATAACTGTCTAAAAGTCAAGAGCAATAATATCATTACTTGTAGCTCGGGGTCTGAGCGCTGTGAATGTCAGTGATGCCAATACTTTTCTCATGTATTCATCACAAACGACTGTTTTTATATCATTTAATTGAATTTACCAATCATTTAACCTCAGTCAACAAAGGCATTCTCACCATTCATGTCAATTAGTTACCAAAAACATGGGCTCATCAGACCATTACACTATCAAAAGAGAAATGGCTTCATCGGGCCATCCAACCTCCAGACGTGTTCTTCACTTTAATGTTGCTGGATCCCAATAAAAATAGAAAAGATCTGTCATGATTAAGTTTTACATCAGAAATAAAATCTGCTATATCAGGCAAGACGTTTTATGTTGTGTGAAAAAGTATTGTTTAGATTAGTAGCACTGAGATATCAGGTAGAGCCGTTTAAAACGTTAGAAAGCATGCAGGACCCACTAAAGCCTCTTTACACACATTGGTATTACACCAATAAGAAGGCATTCAACAGAACGCAAACCCATCTGGAGTTAAGACCAAACTGTTTGGAGCCAAGTCCCTCCTATTTGGCATCACCTCACAGTTATGTAGCAGTACGTCACAGCTGAAAAGAGTAGTAAGAGCCACGTTAAAGTCTGAAGTGTGTTTATTCCTATAGATTTTTATTTGAAGTTTTTACAATGCAAACCGGTGCCTTTATAACTTTACACCTCAGTCTCAGCTCCAGCGCCAAACTAAAGAAGGCAACTTCTGACATCAAACGTATCTTAGGTACATTTGAGATATAAAGAAAACAGTGTAACTTGTGTTCACTTTTCACTGAACTAATCCTTCAAAGGGGAAGCTGAACTGTGTGATGCTGCTGTAGAATAGAAGAGGCGATCAGCTGGAACAGATGGGATGTGCAGGTAGGGCTCCTGGCAGCCCGCCGCGGCCCCCAGACTCGTCGACCAGATTCTGTAGCCCACCGCTCATTCACTCTCACCCTTGCCTAATACTCTGTCCAGCCATCCCCCAAACTCACCCACATCCACGATCTCTCTCAAGCCAAAACCTTCCAACCCCCATGCTCTGTCTTTTTCAGCTCGCATCCAGATTGCCTTAGAGAACGACTTTTTCCATCAGCCACCGCATGGGTCAAGTTACCAGCAGAGTCCAGTAGATGACCTCTGTGGAAATGTTTCTTTCCAGACTCAGACACACACTGACTGTCGAGCTGAGCTTTATCCCGACATTTTACCCCAGTGTGCCATTCTGTCATTCTCTCATCCCTCACCAGCATGCAAAGCACAGGGAACCCAGTGACCTATTCCCCCACACGAGCAGACTCGGGCACAGAACGCTACCAATAGTGCTAAAGCCCTAGTGCCAAAGATGTTCTTTCAGACTGGAATCTAATATATTCATTCCATGACAAACAGAATTCATACATCACTGTGTTATTTAATGAAGGTGGCTGCTTTTATCATGCAGGTTTTCAGAATTATGGGGATAGATATCTGAAGGTTATCTTGCAACTATGAAGATAAAATCTGTGGCACTGCTTGGAGTTAAAATAGTTCCCAAAGAAAACAATTTTCAGATTTCACTATTACATATCACTGTTGTTGGAAGAAAACCTCATACTTTTTGACACCACCACTATAAAGAAATCTAAGTTTCTCTACACTCTCAGAAATAAACGTAGTAAACTGTCACTGAGGTGGTCCGCTCAAGGGTACATCTCAGTACCTTTAGTCAGGGATCATAACTGTACCATAATTCATTGAAATTATATTTTCTAAGTTGTATTGACTCCACACACCCAGTCTCGTCTCCAGGCTTTTTATTTTATTGCTCTGTTTTAAAACATCAGGTTATGAAAAGGTACCAATATGTACTTTTTACCTGGAAAAACGTATTTAAGGTACATAATTGTACCTTAAAAACACTGTTGTACATTTACACTGTTTGTGTACCTTGATGAATGAAAAACGTACATGCACAGAATCTTTATTTCTAACAGATTTGCACAATTAATCATTTCTAATCAAACCACTCTAAATGAACTCTTTTTTTACATCTCGATGACTGAATTAGGCAGAAATTGTGAAACATTAGTGTAATTCCCTTTTAAGACCAACAAATGCACACAGGTAAGCAAGCATTTGTAAAACTTTGGTACTACTCTGGTAAGTAGAATAATTCTTCAACCCTAACTGCTGTACATTAAATACTGCTTTGATATTTGGAATGTCACCAAAATGATTCAAGTTTGAGTAAAGACTACACTTTCTACTCAGCTTACACACTGTGGCCCCAATCGCATATGGTATAAACCATTGTTTTTAGTGATCTGATTACAAGTGGACACTGAGATGTAAAGCAGTTCTTCATGAAATACTAGCTGACCACAAACTGCCATCTAAATAACTGCGATTAACAATTTAGCTGCCTTTTTTGTTCACTGCATAAAACTATTAAAGTATAAAGTGGCCTGATTGGCTGATTAGCAATCTTGCTTCTTAGCTATCAATACTTAGCAGCTCCCAAATGAAGACAAACGGCACTGACAGGTGTAACACCAGTGAAAAGTTTTTTGAAATTTGTTGTTTTCGTAAGACCCATGCTGTGTGCCGGTAAAAGCATTTTTCTTTCATTTGAAGCCATTTGCTTAAAAGCTGCAGCAGGTAACTCGTACAAAAATAACTGTCATTATTGAGAAGTAGTACAAAAAAAAAAAAGAATCAGGCTCTTCTGTCTCCACCTAGTGTTCCTATGGCCATTTGAAATAATCAACGGCACCCAAATTAAAACAACCAATCAGAGCCAGGACAATTGTCTCAGACAACGCAAAGGCACTGATGGATAAACAACCACCAGCAGGTAAAAAACTGCCCATCCCGCCTTAGCCAACAGCAGCATACACAACAAAGACAAGTAAACAGCAAGCTAAAAAGAAAGAACAAAAAATGGAGTGGTTCTTCAGAGGTGAAGGGAGCTACAGGACCTGAAAGGCTTCAAATCTGATGCAGAGTTAGCCACATTTCTGCTTGGCAGCAATTACCCCTGCCTGATTTATGTTTTATTTGACTTATGAAAAAAAGTAACCGCTAAGCTAAGATAGTGACGGTTAGAGTAAAACTCTGTAGCGCATCTCTCATATTATTGTGATGCTGCAGTCTGACAACACTAGCTTGTTTCCGATGCTAAGGCCAAAAGTTGCTCAAAATATCTTTGTGAAGTGACTAGGCAGTGATACTGGTTTGGTGTTTGTCTTGATATTTATGTGTACCTGTGTTCTCACAGCTAAGTGGTTATCTGTTTATTTAGTTTCTGTTATCAAACAAATATTTTAGCGCTGAAATTAGTGTGTGCTAGTTATCATGGCTGCTAGCTTGCGTGTGCTAGCTGTGATTGGCAAAATTATCTTGGTTTTTCTCGCCACACTCCTTCACACATGGAGACTTATGTGCCACCATCACATACAGGTATCCACCATTCGACCTTGAACGAGAAAGTACTTTTCCCTTAACCTGACCTTAACCATCTGCAGAAACAGACCAGATGCAGCAACAATGTATAGAGGCCATTTTTAAGCTCCAGCTCCATAGCAAATGGTGGGATGTGACTGTAATAATGCTCCCTGATGACTACGTTTCTTCCAGTCCCCAGATGCTGTCTAGAGGATGGTTAGCAGATGACAGGCAGACTAGACCTTGTCTGGCCTTATTCTGCTCTGCTCAGTGTCAGCTCGTTTTGCTCCAGTCATCCTGTCTCAGTGAGTGTGGCACTCGGAGACGAGGTTAGAAGGCCAGGCAGGCAGCCGAATGGTGTAGAACCTTGCCTCACCTGATGCAGCTGCAAGATGGGGCTTCCAACCACCTCCCATTTTTTAATTTCCACCAACTTATTCGTTTACAGGAAGTAAAGCCCGTAAAAATAAATCTCATCATTATTTGTAAAACACCAAAAAAGAACCACAAGCTTGTAAAAGAGGTCAGTTGGAGGCCAAGCGATCATCGCTTAGAGTGGAAAAACAAACGATGCAACGTGGACTCAGCGCCATGCTAGCCCTGATAAATAAATAATCTGGAGATTCTCGTACACAGGGCTTTAACCTTGGAGGACGCATGTGGAAAGTTTGCGTTCTGGCAATCCAGGTTTCCAATGAGTTTCCCACCTGGCCCCCGAGCATCCGGTACATCACTCAGAGAAAGTCGTTATTTATTGAAAATTAAATATCTAATGATGCCCCAAAGCTTTCTCCACCACAGACTCTAATATTATGACAGAAGCAAAAGCCATCGAGTGGGAGCCAGAAGAGCAAATGGTTCGCCCGAGATCGCAGCTTTCCTTCTTTGCCGTTAACCGGAAACATCCAGATGATGTCAAATCCGTACAGATATACTGTTTTTTTTTGTGTGTTCTCGCTTACAAGCCACAAAGAGTAGTTTGGTTTTATTGTTTGCATGCATATTTTAAGGTCAGATGCCTGGAGAGTGGGATGGAATGAAAGCAAGTATTTTGGAGGAAGGAGCGGAGGAGTGGATGAAGGCAGTGCATCATGGTGAGGACAGAATGTACTTGCCTCATTTGCCTCTAATCTTGTACCCTTACATAATAGAAAAATGTAAATACCTTAAGAACAATTTGTAACTGGAAGACAAGAAAAATCTGTCAGGACAGGAGCAGTAGTCTATGTGCAGATTTGTGATCAAGTCTAGACAATGCTTCTCTCAGCTGTATATAAGGTGAAAGGGCCGAATTCTCTTTCCTCTAAATCCTCCTTACGACCTACTGCACTGCCCCTCCCCCATGGCAGCCCTCGCTGGCAGTTGGTTTCAATCAGGCCTTCTGGCAGAATGCAAGCTGGGCCAACTGGGAGCTGTGCTGAAGACCGGATGAAAAGGAAGTCCTAAAAACGATGGAACGACAGGTGGCTAGTTTGGCAGCGCTCGAAACGTCTTCTCTCCCCCGTCTTCTCCTCTCCCACAGCTTTTCCACTGCCTACCCCCCAACCTTCGCACACCTGCGAGAGTCCGGCCGATCACGGACTGCTGTATGACCGGCACACAAGCCGCGGTTCACGCAGCAGCTTCTTTCAGACCACCCCCCACTCTCGCTGCCCTGAAGCCCAGACAAGCGTTCTGTATCAACATTCCCCCACCGACTTAGAAAAACACATCCCTGCTTCTCCTTAAATAGACTATTAAAAAGAGATTTCCTGCTGACAGCACAGTGACAGGCCAAGATTCCACATAATTTACTAGCGATCTGTCAATTTTATCACCGTATTGATTTCAGCAGAGCATAAGGCGGCTGAAAGTGGACGTTTGTATCCTTATAAAGGAACAGTTTGGAAAGTAGTTTACCCTCTAGCTATGGACAAAAATGTGACTGAGATTGACTATTGCACGGATACTTTGAGTGTCTGGCCTCCCCTTTAGAGGGAAAGAAAAAAAAAAAATTTTAGGGGTTTTAATGAACACTATGTGTTCTTAATAACACCCTTACAAATGTTATGTTACACAATTAGCCACAATTTTAACAATATTTGTCTGGTTCGTAACAAATAGTTTTATGTATTTATACATCCCTTTTCACCCCATAACATTGTGTTAGATAAGGAGATGGAGGAGTCTGACTGTTTTTTATTTGCTTCCTTATCTATATAGCAGTGACAATTTAGTAGTTCAAGGCATAAATTATGCAAAATTTTTATTTATTTTTGTTTTCGTCATCAGTTTAACTGGTACCCTTTAGAATAAGACTGGCCTTATTAAGGTTTATGAATGGTTCAAACTTAGTTCATTCAGTAATTAATTAAGTCGTAAACCTAACACATCAAAATAATCAATAAACACGTTAACTAAAGGGCAAAGTGAGCTGTTATATCTGTTTAATAATGGGTCAATCCGCCTGATGCTAAGATAATTAAAAGCAGGACTTGAAGTTTAACAGTATAAACAGGCAAACAGGTCATTGTTGCCTTATTTATTTATTGCTTATAGATGATCTTTCAAGTGTTTTTGACCATCAATTAACTAATTTTAAATCATTCATAAACCATTTATAAAGATTAGTTTTATTCTGAAGTGGTATAGTTTAGCTAATTTACTGAATGAATAGGCAAGTTCATATTGCACTGCTAACTTAGTGATCCAAGCTAAACTCCATCACGAGCGAAATAACTCAATAGACGAACAGAAACTGAGCCGGCAAGTTATTTCGATGTTTTATACTAACTGGGTAACTCAGTAACTGAGGACGTGCTCAACCTCACCTGAAGCTGTTAACCAGTCAAAACTACAACAAAATAATGTGTTTTTGACTATTTCTCTTTGCTTAAACTTTATTTGCCATTTTTATACCTTTAACTGACTGCTTCAGTCTTTCAAAGGAAAGAGGCGACACTGCGAAACCGTAGAGGGAGTGTGGCAGTGTTCTGCATGTAGCTAACACTTCCTGGGTATGACATGCTTTTTTATAGCCTAATATCATGTCCATCATTAAAAAACTTAAATGTTTGCCTCAATAATGAAATCATTTGTCTTTTAACTCATTCATATGCAGGAGCTAAATTTAGTTTTACAAGGAAAAATGCTACAGAACGTACTCTGATTAGTCTGAAGTAAGGATGCTTTGAATAGTTGTACCAAGGCTCTTCAACATAAAAGTCCTTGTACAAATGAACCTAAAACAGCCCAACATAAACATTTCTTCTCTTTAAAAAAACTGAACTACTTACTACGTTATGTGGTGATACCACAACAATTTCTGTGCACATTCTTGTACGATATACCCGTGATGTGTACTTTTTGGATTTTTATTCACTATTTGAATTTTCTATTGTTTTGTTAAAAAATTTGCACTCACGATTGACTAAAAGACTGAATACAGTGATGAAATGATACGCTATAGTGGTAAAAACTCACTTTTTAGCTGTATAGTTTGATCAAATTGAAAGATTTTTCAGATTTGTGTTCAGAGAACATATGGTCCAAAGGAAATTTAAAACTTCAAATACAGACATGAATGAGTTAAAGGTCTGTCTGCATTTAACAATAATTAAAAACTCTAAACAAATTTAAAAATGGTACCGTTTAGTCATTTAACCTGTCTTATTTTCAGATTTAAAATAAAATAAGCAATGAAACGTGCTCTGCATGTGCAGAGCAAGAGACACAAAGTTCAAGCAGGGCTTCCCTCCCAAGCAAGCGTACAGACACATTAGTTCAGTCTGTTTCCAAACAGGCTGTACGTTCATTTAATTCCTTCTAAAAAGGAGAAAACCTCACTCAACTCCCATCTGGAAGCTAGTGCGCGGGTGGGTCTGTGAGGGACCTATGGGTCCCCTCTGAATAAAGCACTTAAACCCCCCTCCTCTACCTTTCCACATCGGTAACGGAACACCACCCACATTTTCCTCAGTCTAATTTGATAAATCTAAAGAATAGCTCGATCCAATTGGATCCGGGAGAACAAAACCGGTCTTTGTTTTTTAACAGTGCAGACATTTCATAAAAGCCATGCCCGTGCCTGCAGAAGTAGAAAATGCATTAATCATTCCCCTCTCTGAAAGTTTTCATCCAAACAGCTTGTGGTGTGGGGGTAAAGAGAAGATTAAAAGGACATACTCATAAGTATAATTTCATATACTGAAAGGTTCAGACTGCAAAGCAGCAAGACACTAGTGCTTAAAGAGGGTGGGAAAGAAAAAAAGGAAGGGGGGGGGGATGAGCAAAACAGTAAGGATCACTCAGACAGACATTGGAAAAGGGTACATATCACTGGGTTAGGCACCACCGACTGCACGTTCTACACCCTTAACATTGCTACATCAACTTCCATAAAGGAAGTTTTAGTGGTCGCTGAGGGCTGGCAATGGTTATTTCATTCCTGTGCTGACGGCAGGCCTCCTTAGTACTGATGTACCTGGTCTATGGAATATTAATACAACTTCTTTTGAGGCTTTTAGTTTTCTATGTAAACCTTACTTTCATGTCCTGTTAAAGGAGACCTATTTCACTCTTTTTTTTTTTCCTTAGCATAATATACTTCCTTGTACTCTTTGAGAGACATCTGTGTGTGTGGGGGTGCTTTAATTCAGCTTTTATATAGTGTGTTTTGACCTAGAATTTTCTCATCTATAAAGAAAGGGTTGTTTTCGGGGGCACTGATCCTATACTCAAATGAGAAGACTCTCATTGGCCGACTACGTGTGGGGCGGGGTCTGAGTTGTCATTGCACTGTGATTTGTAGTTCAAAAATGGCTGCAGAGGCCCAGAGTACTGTCAGACTGTATAGCATTACTTAGCAGAGCGATGCTACAAAATGCATATAAACAGTGAAAAAAAAGACTAGGCTGGTAACTTTAGCCAAGCCAACAGACCATTAACATTGGTCTGTTCATCTAAAATACTGACTGCTGTTCTCTGTGTTAATGTCAAACTACATACCTTCTACTTTGGCTTTCTATAGTCTCGATATGACTTTAATCTAGTAATGGCAAAATGCAAAGTGGGGTCCAAGTATTTCAGGGGACCGAACCAATGGTCACATTTCAGCGACACGATTGAACATAGATCAGATCGGCTTCTGCAGCAGTCTTGTGCCACTACATGCATTTCTGAAAATGACGAAGGCAGCTCATCAGAACAGAGACAACAGGGATAAAGATCAAGTCAGAACGACAATTTCACATACATACATTTTATATACTATGTCTGGTCTGAGTAGTGAGGCAGCAACACTGCTTGTTACTATAGCAACAACCTAGCAGCACCTTAGCGCACCCTGGGCTTTTATAGCAATGGCCTAGCAACACCTTAGCACCCCCTGGGCTTTCATAGCAACGGCTTGTCCTTTCGAGTTCTTTCACAAACGTTCCCATTCTAGGGGTTTATTTTATTTTACTGTTAACTAATGTAGTTTATCTGACCTTAAGAAAAGACAAATCTTTTCTTCTATGAACAACCTTCCCATGTTTCAGTTGATTCCTGCTCTAGGTGGAGCATTTTCTGTTCTGGTTGCTGCACTAAAAACCAAGAGCTGAGTGCAGAGGTGGGTTCAGGGCCTGTTTCACTGGTGTCAGACTGCCAAAGACGGATGGAAACAACCCCCCTGGTCCCTGCTTTATAAATTGATTTGATTTCAACTGCTGGAACCCAGTGCCCCTCTGAGACCTTCCCCAGTGTCCGTTTAACCTGCTGTGAGAGGAAAAGAGCGTCTACGGCCCTGAGCATGGTGCCAAAGACGGCGGTTAGTCTGGGATATTCAGCAGCTTTTCAACCATGTTTCAGCTTGCCGTCCACAGGACCACTGCTGCTCTAAACTGATTTCCGGCTTGCAGACTTAATTCACATGGGCAGGAATTTACTTTTGTTTCTATATGTATGTTTGGGGAGAAGGGTTGGGGGATCACTTCAGATGAAAAGCTCTCCCTCCTCGGGAGCAGCTCGTCAACTTCTAGTGCCCGACTTCGCAGGGAGCAAGGGCATAAGGGAATAATGTGAGCGGGAGACAGAGTGACAGCTGGAAAGAAAATTCCATTAAATGAGAGGGATGGAGGAGGAAGAAGCATCTCCTTCCAAGAGAAAGTAAGTGGGCCTGTGGCTATACAGTGGACTCCATAGCTAGTTCTGAGACAACAGAGGTACCTTAGTGCTGTCAGTTTTTCCTGCTCTAAGGACATGATCAGGGTAACACACCTTCTCTACCCTCCCCCTCTTTAAAATAGAGACAGCCCAGGCACAAAGTCGTCTGCAGAACTGTTAAAATTCTTGCCTTTGCAAACTGCCATCAGATTGACTATAGATCCCATCTGGAAGTCATCAGAGCCCAGCACCTGGAGACAGCCCAATCACAAAATTAAACTTAGGGATTACCAACATTTAGGGATGGAAGAAATAAAATTCACTTCCAGCCATGTGCGCTCCACTTTTTCGAGCAGATCTGATCATAATTCCAGGCTTAAGACTAGTTTTGCTGTTAGCTCATGAGTACTCGGGAAAAGTCATGCTGTAAGCTGTCTTTGTTTTTCTTTCTGATGAAGAGAAAGCAGAGCAGCTTGCTTTAAACCCCCCCATACCCTCAAGCAGGACTAGGTGATGAGGCTTCAAATGATATAATAATTTCCACAATAACAATGACAAAATGTATAAGTACATATATTATACGATACATCTTTGAGAACACATGTTTTTGATAGACCATACAAGACAGAGCCTGCATATGACTATCATAAAGATGTTAACTTTTCAGGAGAGGTGAAAAAAATTCACATTTGGCACTTTTGGCTGAGACTGCTTTTGGTGTTAAAGTGTAACTTCCCCCCTCAATCTCTCTACACCCATTTTCTGTTCTGAAATATGCTCAATAAGGGGGGCCGATTTGAGAGTTGGATTTCTGCTGCTTTGGGGCAAAAGTGTGCAGCTGTACATTCAGCATGATTTGGCAGAATTTTAAATCAATAAGGAGATGAAATGCATGCTTATCATTCATTTTGATGGTAGTGGTCTATAATCACTTATAACCAGTATGCTAAGAGTACAACTAGCACCTCTTGACAAATCACAACAGCAAAAAACACAAAATGATCTGCTGAAGTTTTACCAACAATGCTTAGAACAAGTCTGAGCAGAGGTGGGTAGTAGCCTAAACACATGCTCAAGTAAAAGAGTTGATACTTGCGCAAAATAATGATTCAAGTAAAAGTACATTTTTAAAAAACAACTTTAGTTGAAGTATAAAAGTATCAGGTCAAAAAACTACTTACAAACGTATAGAAGTGGGGGAGTAAAAACTGATTTCTGAGTGAGTTAAAACTGAGTTCTGTTAGTAAGTAACACATAAAACTGCAGTGGAACTTTTTGGTAAATCCAGTATCTATTAGCTTAGACACTGAGGTCTGTACAGCTCTATTCTTCTCCTTTTTGGGATTCTTTTTGTCTAAAATAAAATGCTAAAGCTCCAAAGTCAGAGTAATCAATCTCAAAGCAATACAGATGCTGTCACCATCAAAACATAATGAAATTAAACATAAAAGGAACTAGTAGCTAAATATGAATGGCTAAAATGTAATTGAGTAAAAAATTGATTCCTTTACTCACTAATACACTTGAGTGTACATGTACTTGAGTAAACATAACTAGTTACCGTCCACCTCTGAGTTTCAGCCCTTGGGTTCACTCATAATGGCAGGGTGTACTAATAGCACTGTGTACTAATTTGAAAATAAGTACAAAATAATGATTTAAAGAGCAAAGTTGATCATTTAAAAATCTGACATCAATGGCCAGGCATCTTCTGTCCAGCACTGGAGCTTTCCACTCCATCTCCAATTTGAAAATCCAGAGGAATTGTTCTGGAAATGCTTACACAGATACCAATAACTTCTTGCACTGAGGAGCAAAACTGGAAAAAGGATTTCTTACTGCTGACCAGCAGGTAGCAGAAACAGTGCCCTCTAATGACCAGTGGCAATTACAACACTACATGCTAACATCAGAGCAATCCTTCATTCTGACAGTGTTAAATGTGGCATGAACTGAGGTGTGAAGGGGACTGATGCAAAAGTATAATTATGTTTCGAGATGTTGCCAAAGAGTGCAAGGATGTGTGTGTGCATGTGTCCATTGGGGAGAACAAGCAGAGGTGACTGTTTCATCATGTTCAGAGCTGATGTAATGGAATTCTCTACCTGCTCTCCTTGCAGACTGAGCTCATGTATCGTACTTTAAAAAAAAAAAGCTGCCCAACCTCAGAGAGTCTCTTGTCCAATGTCTCTGGCACACATGAACATCACTCGGTTTACACTGCCTCAGCTATTTCACTGGCACAGGTTTCTGAATAGTTCAGCCAAAAAAAAATAAATACATTTTTACTTTGAGTAATATAATATTGTGGATCAGCCAACAAATTTGACATTGCTTTTTTAGTTTTATACTGAAGATATGAGGCTAATGACTAAGCTAAAAACTAATGAAAGTTTATACCTTCCAATTAGCTTTACCCAAACTGCATTCCATAGATCATTCCTTGCCTCATAACCGCACTGAGATACTCTGGCCAACATAAAAAAAATGAAACCACGAAATCACTACATTTGTTGTAAACATGTCTACTCCCCTCCTATTGTGGTGCTGTATCTAGAATGAGATTATTCAGTTTGAATGCTAAAACCCCACCCCTGCTAACATACCTCCAAAGTGAAGGGAGTTGCTGAAAAACTTCTAGCACTGTGAGTTGAATACATGGGGTGCTAGGTGGCTCATGCCATTAGGCTAATGCAGAAGGAAGCTAGATGGCTAACAATAAAGAACTGAACACAGGCCCTTCTTTCTGTGAGGCCCCTTGCACCGTACCACCCCAACTCTTAACATGACAAGGGGAAAAAAAGCTAAAATATCTTTAATATCTTTATTTACAGAGCACTTTTCATATTGATGGCGGTTAAACAGATGGCAGTGCTTTACAGACAGGTGATCAAGCTTAAAAGTAACAGAAGAAAGTATGAGCATTAATTTCAAATTTTAATGTTCATTCACAAAGGTAAAGTCAGCAAGTTAGCTAGCTACCCTACTTTAGCTTGGTTCTTCTTCTCTGGCTGACCGGAAGGAACCCGTCTCTGGTTTCAGCTGTGTGTTTTATATAGAAGTAACACAGATTTTCTTTGTCGGACTTCCCAGTAATGCAGCGTTCAAATATGTCTAATTTGAATCGTTGGCAGCACACTTATAAATAAAATACTTCATATTTTTCTGCAGCATATAACGTTTCATTGCGTGTTACTTTTTCCAATGTTTGACATTTTTTTGATTAAAAAAACAGGCAGGAATGCTAAGAGGTTGTTGCGTCAGTGCTACTGAATGAATGGCCAATCAAACCCCAGTGTTCCATGTAGATATCACTGGCGTTATCCACTTTACTAACCAAATGGTTTGGCTTTAACTGAATTACTCCACTGATGAAAAGTTTGACGACAACAATAACAACAACAAACAACAACGCTAGACATACATTTTTTAGCCTCTAGATCAAAATCAGGGCCAGTAGTCAACACATGTTGGGCAACGTAGGGATTCCTAATGGTTGTATGACATAGAGGTGAGCTTTTCTGAGCATTTTGTGGGTATGGCCAGTACTTAATGCCGACTAACTGCATTTTTCATTACAAGGGGAGCATAATTAGTCCTGTTTAATAAGATTTAGTGCAGCACAGTACATGAAGCACTGAAAAAAAAAGGTTTTTTGGATAGCTGTTTTAAGTGTGGCACTGCTGGTGCATTGTGTCCGTGTCAAACATACTGTGATTCGCATTGTGTATTGTGAACACTTAAATATAGTGATATAATATTTTTGCCAGATTGCCCAACTCTAGTTTTTGAATAAAACAATTACTGAAAGAACTTTGATGGAAGATCATAAAATCATTCATTCTGTTCAACTGACAAAGCTGAGGAATACAATGCTTTGCTACTGAAAAAGTAGCCTGGAAGACAGAAATCTCCATACTGGACATCATGACATCCATCTAATAAACTGTATGCTCACCCAGACGTTAGACTCAAACACATGCATATGAAGAGCCAATGAGAAAGAAGTACCGGCCTAAAGTCCACATGACCCCCCACTCATGCCACGCCAACACCTGCCTGTCTAAGCTTCTCAAGATTAGGAGTCCTTATACAAATCAACTTCAGCCTCTTCAGCGTGCACACACAAACACATTCACACGACCTTCGTCCCCCGCTACTGTGTGGAGCTCCCGGGCATGGCCGGGCCTTTTTGCGCAGTAGCTGCTCAGCAGCAGGAAGCAGCAGTCGCAGCCGGGAGCCAGGGTGCTTTTCTTCCCTCTCTCTCTTATTCCACAATGTGTCTTCATTCATCTCGCCGAGCACATGGAAAAGCCATTGCGGGGGGAGAAAGCCCCCTTCCTGCCGACTAGGCCGCGGACAGGGGCTGCAGTTGCGCGTATTCCCCCTCCACTCCGCTAACAGGAAATAGCCCTTTATTACAAAGGAGGCGGAGGAGGGAGAAAAGCTTGAAACTAGGGATTTGGAAGTCTGGAATTTTATTTGTAGACAACTTGTGCCGAGAGCCGAGGGGGACTCGGAGGCAATCCTATCTGCTCTCCCCAGGCAGGACAGAGGGGCTAATTTAACGAAGGCCAAACAGCACAAGACCTCCATGTGCAGTGCACACGCAGTGGAAACAGCGGGAAAGCACGGACGAGTCCAGGACAGGCCGCCTCTAATAAGAGCTGTCAGAGGAGCTAAAGATGAGACCTGGGGGAGTATTTCAGAAAGCAAGATTTCTCAGCAAACCAAATAACTTAAGTCCAAAGTCAAGTCTGACAAATAGAGATAGAGGTAAGGGACAATGTGACTGGATAATACTCAACTCTGACATTAAGGTGAGGGTGATTTTGGTTGAAGCTTGCTGTTGTTAAACTCACAAGTCACATAAATATAGCCCCTATCTTCACTGTTCCATCTGAAGCCATTTCCTCAAAACATATGCATGTGCACAGCGTTTGGTAGGATGTCACAATGCTGGTGAACTGTAATCAATTGTCTCACATAAAACTATGACACGAGCAGATACACACGGCTAATTAGCCAACCAATGTCAGATAACATAGAAACATTACCATTGCTGGACCAAGTCCCTCAGAACCCAGAATCATGGCTTTAGGATGGCGACTATCTCTAATGACTTGTGTTAGCTAGCTGTAAGTATCAGATTTCGAGGTTAGCCAGTTGACATAGTTCATGGGCAACTACAGTAGCTACTTGGCTATGTGAGCTGCACAGTTTAAAATGAAATGTACTGTGCAAAATAATTACATCTCTACAGTCACATTTCCATTCAACAGCTCCCGCACTCGTGCACGTGTCTTTGCTCTAGATCAGTCAAATTCCATTCTTTTCAATTTTCTTTTTTTTTGGTTTATGTGGCAGCATAATCCATCATACAGTTATGCACAAATCAGAGACCCAGTTTCATTGATTTAATTTCCAATCAAAACAGTAAATACAAGTTATTAATTAACAAAGTTAACAAATTAACTTAGAATATTTATTTTTACAATTAAATATTTAACAAAGTCACACAGAAGCCTCAATAAAATCTCTGACATTGGTCAGTATTTAGTGTCCATCCCTTTGTTTTTATTACAGCTTACTGTCTTTTCTAGAGACTTGCCTTTTTTTTACAAAGAAATTTGTAGGTTTATTTTTCCACACTTTCAAAGTTCAATCTAAGAAGTTAGTTTTACTTGCTGTTTCTTGTTAACTAGGTAAGCCCGAACACATTCAATGATGTTGAGGTCTGGACTTTTCTTTCTTTTTGTCTATTTTCTTTTCTTAGTAACAGCATCTTGACAGCTACACATTCTTTCAGACTCAGTGTTGAGTTCTATGAATTTTTCAGATCTGAAGCAAGAGTGAAGCTTGATTTTCTCCTCTCTCCCAAAGATGGAAGCACGGTTTATCTGATGAGAACAACTCTGGTAGTCTACCAGGTCTTGCTCAGTTGTTGAGAGTCCCATTTTTTCCCCAATACTTTTTTGGACTCTGGAAACTCCTACTTTTCCAATCATTTTCCTTTGACTTTCCCCTTCCACATGCAAGTGAATTTTGTCATATCTAATCTGGAAAAATAAATAACCTGAACTTGGCTATGGTCGTTTTGGCTGGGAAAATGAAGGGTGGTCTCTGATTTTTGCACAGTATCGTAGGTACTGATGAAACAGGCTGAATTTGACAATTTTGGTGCGATTTACTCCACTGTTGTTTTATATAAAAACATTAAATAAGTGAGTTTTGTCAGAGCTCAGCTTTGTAGTTTACTAGTCTAGATTACTGCATCTACTATGTAGGGGCAACACATTTGACAGGCAATTAGAGATGTTTGCTTGTCCTTGATGGTTTAATGTTGTTGGTTTATGTCAATAGTTTTTCCCTTGTTTTCAGTGCTGCCATAGAGGGTGGATTTTTTTCTCTCAGTACATGTTTTACTAACAGACAAAGTTAAAGTGCTATAAAAAATAAAGCACTATACTGCTTTATGAAATATCCCCTGAAGCACAGACAAACCTCTCTTCATCTGTTTTGTGATGATGACAACGTTGTGAAGCATGGTAAATAATAGTTCCCTTCTGATGGGCAGCACTGAGGAAAAGTCCTGAAGGAAGCACTAGGTGTTTCAGCTGTATTCTCAATAGGCACTGTTTAACTCTCAGCTCTTTCTGTATAGCTCACACTGTGCTGAGATAATCTGCTCCCTTCAGACCATATAATGGCATTCACTACTAAACAAAAGCTAGAATTACTGATCCTATGTCATTCTTAAATGTGAGAAATGTGATATATATAACCCCAGGTATACCATGTCGGTCTCTGAACTCTGCACAGGCATACTAAGCATAAGAAAAGAACCACCTGTACGCCTACATGTAGACAGCCCACCATTATAAGGCTGAGACTACTACGCTATCATTTATTTCGACTGTTTAAAAAGCCACAGGTCTCCACAGACACACAACCTTTGGGGGTGGGGGGTGGTGGGGGAGATCAAGTACTTTTACAAACTAAATAAAGAAAGTGGTCATCATTCCAGTTGTGTTCAATGTGATTTTAAACAAGCGTTTAAACACTGCCCCCTCCCTGTGCACTCTCTCTAAAAGCAGGGACCTACCCAAAAACAATACCACTGCTAACAGAACATTCCTGGTCGGTAGGCCGTTGCCAAGAACAGTTTTGGATGGCTGACGTGTTTAGGTTGTATGGCCTGGCAAGTCCTCCAACCCTCGGTGTGCCAGGGTTCAATGATTTTCAATGGACCATTTAAATTAAAGAGCAGAGGGAAGAATTCTTTAATGGCTCCACATGCAAATCTGAGAAGTCACAGAGCTCCTGGTAGTGAAAATAGGCCTACATCACACAACTCTAGAGGCCTCTATAGACAAAAAAAATGAGGCAATCCAATACGTACATTACAGAAACATAGTAACATCTGACAGACGTGAGGGAGCTGTTCAGATGCAGCAATTCAGCAACCTTCATCTTGAGGAATAAGGCACTTTCCACTCCTTCCCTTTATGAGATGTTACAAAAGTACAATTCCAATAAATCTAACAGCTAGGACAATTAATTTATCATTACCCTTCAATCTGTTTTCTTCTCGCAGTGTCACTTTAATGTGAGAACATACACATGAAAGTCACAGAGTGAATTTTTAGAACGATTTTACATGGTTGTTCTTCATGAAAAGGACAAAGAATGCTGTCTTGAGCTTTTACACATTTCTCATGCATTGTTTAGTTAATCAAACTCATCACAATGCAACAGATCAATGACTGGTTCATGACAAGGCAAACTTACCCACAGACTCCTGCCATATGGCTTTAATCAGCCCAGACCAAACCAATCATCATGCACTCAGTTCAATGTGTATTGAGCAATTTCCATGCCGTACCCAAATTACACATTTGTTGCGCATCCAAATTAAAATCAGACGACTGCAAGTCAAATAGACTTTTAAACGCAAAGCATAAGAGCTCAGCAAGCAAACCATAGTAACAGAGGCAGGTGCTCAAATAGTAAAACTCCGCTCTAGTGTTGTCAAAAACATCAATATTTCGTTACATGTTGATTCTGTGAATTTGGAATTTGGAATACTAATACTAATACTAATACTAATACTTTTCTACGGTATCAATTCTATCCATACAAGAGACGCTATTCTGATCCCCCATTCATTTGACACATGTAGGCTATCATTAGAGCTATGGCAAAATTGTAATATCACAATACTTCAAGAAGTTTTAAAGATGCACTGTCATTATTTTTTTGGGACAGACAAAGCAAAGCCACATTTGAAAAATACTACCAAAAATTATAAATGCAATGATTTGCATTCAATATTTCACATAATTCACTGCACTGAAGTCAACTGAACAGGAACTTGTAATCAAACTTGCAGCTGGCAAGTGTTTGTAACTACTGACGATATCCACGATATGCTCAGCAAAGCATGTTGTCTTATTATTTTTCACAGTAACATTAAATATTATCATACTGCCCAGCCCCACTACCATACATACACTTTGTTCATACATGGAGCCGCAGCCCCGCCTACTCTCGCTTACAGGGCAGTATGTTTTGCTAAATGGCAACTGCAGCCATGGTTCTGACAAACTGCCCTATCTTGTAGAAATGTAGCATATATTTATAGGCACATTCTTCTAAAAGATGCTTTTTCAAGGGTTCATTAGTGAAGACAACAATTCTTTATAGGACCATGAACTCTGAAAAAAACCCTCTGCATGCTAAAAGGGTTCTTTTTATGGTGAAATAGTTCTTCACATTGACAGAGAACTTGTTGTATACGGTTCTCTATAGAACTTCCTTGAAAATGGTTCTAAATAGCGCCAAAAAGGGTTCATAACAATAGAAGCGCCCTTTTTTGGTACTATATAGATCCATTTTGTAAAAGGTTCAATAAAGAACCTTATAAAACACATTCTCTGTCAATCTGAAGAACGTTTTTACCATGCAAAGAACCATTTAAGCATACGAACCGTTTTTTGAGTGTTCATGGTTCTATAAAGAAAAAAACTGTATGTAGGACATTTTGATGTCCTAAATCAGCTTATCTGAAAATGCTACCAGCACTGACAGTATAGGTAGGATACTTTGTTAGTCTAAATCACCTATTTAGAGGGTATGTAAGGCTGTCTGGACATTCTTTGGCTTCACAGCAAAAGAGTCTGACTATTATTTTTATTATTAGAGATTTGGCCATTTTTTTTATTTGATTGATTTATGATTGAATTTTTACATTAACCCTTTCAAAGTTAGAAGGCCTGAAAAATCTCACACAGCAGAGTTTTAATTTATAGGCTAGAACAAGGAGGTCATGGATTTTAATAAAAGTTATTTTATATTACAATGTGTATTTTGCATTTTTTGAAACACTTGACTTTTTCCTTTTTTATTTGACTTTTAATGTAACAGTCTCAGAGGGAGATTCTGAACAAAAAGAATTTGATTCAAAAGAAAAATCTTATGCTTAATTGTTATATGTCTGGCTGTGTCTTTGGCATCCCTCTTTGACATTCAAACAGGCAGCGAATATTGATACTTTTCAAAGTATTGTATCAAAGTTGGAATTTTCAGTGTTGTGAGAACACCACACAGTGGCAATATTCACTAAAGTGACCAAAGAATTTTAGGCTACTACAATTACAGCGCCATGACCGTCCTTGTTTTCTTTTTTTCACAGAAATACAGGCATAACAATTATTGGCACCCCAAAAAACACAAATGAGCAAAACTTTGTGTAACAACATAATTTAATTGTAACTTTCAAAATATTCAGCTAATGGCTACAAAAAAACACCCACATCTGAAATGCTAATCTCCACAATCAGGGCAATGACTGATTTTCAAACAGCCTGGAGTCATTATGAACCTTTCTAAAGAGGACACAAGTATATTTCCCACACATGTACCGTGAGAAGGATGGTTCGAAACTCTTCAAAACTTTCTCCAAGGAACACAGTTAAAGCAGACAGCTGCATCCTGGGGTCACCAATTCTCCAAACCTATAAGTAGATGCCACCTGTATGCCAGCTTGCAAAGAAGCCAATAATACCAGCCATTACTGATGAGCTGCGGTTTATAGGTATCGACAGAAATATTGTTTATAATGTGCTAACATATATCTGAGCTTTTGGCAAGTCAGTAATTCAAACTAACAGACGGGAGGGCAAAGCCTGACTAGGGAGAACAAACAAATGTGAATCTTCCCTATACAGAAACAGAAATGTCTAAATCTAACCACTGTGAGAATAACAATAAAAAAATGTGTTTTGTGTTAAGAGATCTAATAAAATATAAGAACAGTAGGAATGGGTAATCAACAGAAACCAAAATCCCATAGCTTCACCCTCCCAGCCTTTTAGGTCAGATGCAAACAAAGGCTGCTTACAGAAAAAACTGAACTCCTCAGTGACACCACAGCAATAAATAATAAGACAGAAAAATCCAGGTAACAAGAAGCGAATGAGGACACCTTCTAATATCAAACGTTTATAATATCCTTTCATGTCGTATCTGCCCAATGTCAGCAGAATGATACAGTTGCATATATCTGCCTATTCAGCATACAGCTGCCTTTATAACTTTATGCTGAAGCAACAAAAAGTGTTTCAGCCTGGACCGCTTTTTTAAATGAGGCACAAATTAGGTGCAGCCAATCGGATATAGTGGTCATTTACATTTATCTGTCTCAAGACATACTTTTCAAATCTAATGAACATAGAAAGATTGGAAAATAAATATAAAAATGAATAACAACTGTATTAGGTACATAAAACCACCTAAACTTTGTATGTGGACCTGAAATACTTGAACAATTTATGATTTGGGCCACTTTAAATAAATATTATCTCAGTATCAACTGACACTCAAGGTATTGGGAAAGTAAAAATGCTATTTGCCATCTTTATGAAAAGAATTAAGACTGAATGTGCATCTGAATAAAAAGGAAATCATTTTGATTTCTGTTAACAGATTAACTGTTTACATCAGAATCTTTACATTACTTTATTGCCTCCAGCAGATACACCTAAGGATATTTTTGAAGGTCTACATATTATGGTGTAGTCAATTAAAATAATAGAAGTGATTTTTATTACAGTTGAAGCTCAATAACGTACTCTGTTCATGCACACTTTTGGACATTTGTGATTTTTTTTTTTTTTTAATCTTTCCCCCATGTTTGTTTGTGAACTAAATGGCTTTACTAATGCATATTTCATTGCATTGGTCTTTCATACAGTACTAGCTTTTAGGCTGTGTTTAAGAGTCCTGGCGTTCTAGTACAATTCATGCATGTACCAGCCTTACCTCTTCATCTGATGTATCCTGCTCATACTCGTCCACCTGAGAAGATATCTTCAGCCCACTGTTTGTGCCTAACTTCACACTCTTCTCTTCTCCCTCTCCCTCAGCAGGCACATTCTTTTTCTTCCTCAGCTTTGTGACCTTAGCAGTTTTGTCCTCAGCCTGTGAAAGAAAAACAAATCACTCTAAGTACTTAATAAAGAAAACAAAAAAAAGTTTCTTTAAATTTAACTTCAATTCCATAACACAAGCAAAGAGTTAAAGTACCCTTAAAAATTCGGCAAGGTGCAAATCAAAACTTCAAAACATAACATTTCCTCAGGGGGCACACATGGTAAAAGGTTTAGCCGTGCAGCGATGCGCTGTGCAGCCGGGATTCAGGTTCATGGCCCATCTGTGGCATGGGCCACACAATGGGCCGTGTTCTCAGCGGTAAGAAAAGACCGCAGGATGCCTCTCTCTCCTGATGGTATCTCACTCTTGAGGAAGCTGGATGGCCACATGGTTCAGAATTTATTGTTTTACTCAGTGGGATGGCATTTGATAATCCAGACTGTCTAGTAGTTCTACAGAACAACTATTCATCAGATATGGCATGTTTCTGTTTGCCTTCTCCGATTGTTGGTCCTACCCTATACATGGATAAGAGGCTTACTAGACTAGATTTGGAGAGATGTCTTGGGAAAAATACAATCTTGCACTTCAGTGTTCCACTCCAACTTGTCTTCCCCAAACATTTTCCATTTCTCAGACCTGAAATCTAAATCTTTCATGGTAACCTGACAGTGTGCAATTTTTTATGGATTCCATTTTTCTTTTTGTGCATACACCACCATGTTATTTACACACAGCATTGAAAAACAGTCCTTTGGTGGGGACAGCAGAGATGAAAACCTGCGCCGCTGACCTTTATTCAATATGTCCCATCTCTCAGAAAAGGCAGAGCTGGCCTTAAAAAGGGCGCTTTGAGCTCTGCGTTTCCCTGGAGGCAGCGAGAGGTAGGTGAGGAACCTATGTTGATTTATTGCTCCGGGGAGTCTTGATATCTTTTGGAGCACAGTGCTAAGTGAAACACTTCCTCCCCAATGCCTAGTTAAATCCACATCAAGCTAGCTGAGCCATTTCAAACAGATGGCCTTAGGTAACCTGTGGGGTGGGCGTTTCTTTCCTGCTAGCCCTGAAGAGCTAAACACAAGGTGATTTTTAGGAGAAGGAGAAAAAAAAAATGGGAGAAACCTGCTAGCCTATGTCATTAAATTATAGGGGTGTAACAGTGCATCACTACATTGTGGAACATTGTGGACGTGACACTGCATCACAGAGGATGCACATCCAATTAATAACAATCTAATATCATTGCACTGACTGAATGCCAAAGTTTGCAAATGATTAATGTCAAACACCACCTCATTCTAGCCTCAATCCTGCCTCCCAGCTCCAGTGCTGTTTGTAAGTTGTCCATGTGATCACTATTCTTCCTCTGAATTGAATCATGGGCTGAGCTTATTAAATTAAAGATGTGGCAAAGATGTGATGAAGGGAGAAAAGAAACTGCTAAAGCTCATTTAGCTTTACAGACAAGCAGACAACAGGGCTGCGGGTCAGCTGCAACATTCAAGTCATACTAAGTAGGACAACAGCCCATGACATAACTTACCCAAATGATTGCCAAAACAGATGGGCTCAAGGCAATGGAGACAATAAGACTGAAAACATGTGCAGCCCACTGCCCACTTAACTGCCTCATCTATGCAAACGGACAGCAGCAGACAAAAGGGGTTACTAGCCATGGAACCATCATTAACACCTTGATGTGTTGCACACTTTGGTCACCAACTCCTGGAGACACCATTTTTTGTGGCTGATTCAATAGCAACACAGATTTTCTTCTTACTCCAAAATGTAGTTGATCACTCAAGACACATTTGGAGTGATAAAATTAAGGCTTCAAGTGTTGTTTTTTTCCCTGTAGACACAGGAGTGGTTTTGAAATGTTGCTGTGGCCAAAGACAAATAATTCAGTAACACTCCCACCCCAAATCCCCCCCGCCCACTCCACCAAAAAAAATCCTTAACTTCATACAGTATAATATTAACCCACTGCCATGTATAAACCATATTTATGGCAGATATTTAACATCTTTCACGGCTCTGGTCTTTGTCCTTTATTTTACTTCATATCATCTGGTACGTTGTTTAAAATATCAGTACATAAATCTATACGAACAGCAATGACTACATAGTAAAATGTTTAAAGCAAGAAACGATCATTCGCACCAGAACCTAAAACAGGCAACAAGCTACATTCCAGAGCCAGCTTAGAGGAAGCCTCCTATTCCAACTCATCCCATTCCACACTCCTCAAAAAATCGTTCGTCAAGGGTTCTTTAGTAAAGGAAATGGTTATATATAGAACCAGGAACATTCAAGAAACCTTTGCATGATAAAAGGTTTCTCTGCATTGTGAAATGGTAATTCAGATTAATGGAGAATGTGGTGCAGATGGTTATATGTAACCTTTCTGAAAAGGTTTCTATATAGCACCAAAAAGGGTTCTTCTATTGTTATGATGTCAAGCTTGTAACAACAAAAGAACCATTTTGGTGCTACATAGAACCATTTTCAAAAAGGTTTTATATAGAACCATCTACAGCATATTCATCAGTCTGAATCATGCAAATGCTGCTTTGAGTGTTCATGGGTTTATATAGAACCACTTTTCTCACTAAAGAACCATCTTTTTTCAGAGTATACACACAAAAAAAATGATTGCAAAATGCTGGACGAGGTGCATGAGCAAGTCCTCCATGAATGGGAGTGAGGAGAGCTTAACACCTAAACATGTTAAATTAAAGGTTTTTCTAGTCACTCATGCAGGAGCTTCCTCTAATTAAGCAAAAGCTGTATTAAAAAACGTGCTTTTTCCAAATTGGAGCATATCCTGTACAAAACCTGGTTAGAAAATCTCTCTCTCTCTCTCTCTCTCTCTCGAGCACCCTCTAGAGCATTCTCATAAACCTGAAAGATATTAGTAAGTGCCAGTTCTCCTCATTAGAAATTCCCTGTACAAGATACATTCTGCCTTACTTTCTGTTACAACGGCAGACACTTATTGCTGTTACCAAATAAAGACAGACCAGCTACTTTACAGTTCAATGCCTGAACGTTGCTATCTAACCCATTACATTCAATGTTAATTTGCCTCGGTATGCAGCAATGCTAAGACAGATGGCTAACTTTAGCCATTCTGACAGACTAAAATGACAAGCAGTCAAAGTAAATGATACTGACCTAAACCAAAATAAATTAATATGAGCTGAAGTTGTTAAAATTCCTTAATTACATCATCATAAATCTGTTGCTAATCACATTTATCCTGCTTCCACGACTAACACTACAAGTACTACTAGAACTGGGCAATATGATGTGATAAAGATCACAATATGCTTTTCTGAGCACATGGTGGATACAGTCATTATTGCAGATGACTAAACTGCATGATTCATTACAAAGAGTGCATAATTAGTCCTGTTTAATTGGACTCAATTTATTAACAGTTTTTGGTACTGCTGCTTCTGTTTTGTCAGTTACACATCAGATTTTAGGAATATACAAAATATCACATAACATGAAAATTTCCTCTAGTACTGTGATGTATTTTTGCCATGTCGCAAAAATAGTAGTAACTAATATTACTACTACTAACAGTAAGAAGTCTCTGTGTAATTATTCTAAGGATAACAACAGAAAGAACGAAGCTATTTTCTTCACCTACTTGAGGAAAACATTGAAACTGCATTTTAGTATGATTTAGACTAACATACCAGTCTGGCTATTATCTTCAAGATATCAGTTTAATGGTGAGGAACATCTGCCTGACTGGATACACTTTTCCGCCGGATGGATCTAATGCCATTTTGCATACTTTTTAGACAAGTTTCAATGGCCACTGAACTTCAAACCTTAACCTAAACCTTAGACTATTAGACTACTTATAGAATGTAAATAAATGTCTACATTTGTGCAGTGAAGGCTGAGGTGTAGGCTGAAAAACTGTAATCCAGAACCATTACTTAGGAAAACTAGATCAGGAGAAGATGTGAAACAAATACACACGGCGACATTCACTTTATAAGCCTTAATGGTTACGAATAACCTAACTCTGAACAATCTGACAACGGTTTGGAGCACATCTTGTGATGAATTGGAGCCAGCAAGCTTCAGGACATCCGTTTCAAATCTGAGCACCTCCAGTGGCCTTTTGAGCAAGCCTACACACGCCTACGCATCCACCAACACACACGGTTAGCACACACACACACAAGCCAGCCCATAACATGTTTTTAAAGTGTGCTGGCTGACTGTCCAGGGTTCCGCTCAGCAGGCCCCAAGTCTCTTATTATTCTGCTGCTTCCTGTGAACTGCAGACAGGTTATTGAGTGAGTTGTGAGTGGAACAATCGGAAACCACTCATCAGGACACACACTGATGCTTAATTAACATCTGACCCAATCAACTAAGGCCCGCTAGAGTCCACAGCACCTTCTCGACTGCACGAGATTACAGGAAGGTGAACTGCCCTCTCTCAGTCTAGGAACAGACATCTTATGTCTCGCTGATGGAAACAGACCAGACGTGTCTGCGGCGTGCCACTGGTGCGTGGGCGTGCGTTTGTGAGAGAACGAAGTCTTCCTGGTAAGACGAACCCCATTTCGCCCCCTCAGCTCTCACCCCCATCCCCATTTCATCTTCCCACCCACTCGCCCGGCGCGAGCGCGGCTGCTGCTGGATCGGAGCCGCCGCTGCTGGGCCGGTGGGAATGCTCGCAGGGACCATAAAAGTCCACCAGCAGTTGCATTAACTTCTGTCTGGTGTGCATCAGGCCCCAGATACTCCATACACAAAAGCTCCACAACCAGCAAATTTGGAAGGGGGGGCTAGATGGATTAAAAAGATGAAGCAAGAACAATGCAGTCCACTGACTGACCCTGACTCCAGACAAAGAAAGCAAGGTTTCAGATTTGCTAATGTCTCATGATCATAGGCATCTACTGCTTAACTTCTAAGCTTAACTCTTTCCTTCAGTGATCAAGGCCTCCAGGTGCTGTTTACACTGAAGTAAAGTTAGTCATAAAGGCTTTTTTTTTAAAGAGTCTAAAATACATAGTACAGAAATTTAATGTAGATGTCTTCGATAGAGTTTGAATAGAGTTCAGTAGAGAAGTCGACAGAGAAGCCTTCTACAAAAAGAATCAACTGAACTCCGTCATCTCAGTGGGGAGTTGATGCAGTACAATTAAATAATTCCAGGTTTGTTCTACAGCATGACAGCTGATGAGTCTGCACTGAGTGAAATCATTTTACACAGTCTAAATCTCACACTTGCACATAGCAAGATACCAAGAGACCCAGAGAACAGCAGGATGGCCCAAACACATGAGAAACCTTGCCATTATCTCACCTGTTTATAATACCACTGCCAGCCTGCTGGGGGGCAGTAGTGAGAGCTTTGAGAAATTAAAGTGGCAACAAAGACCTGGACCTCCAGGATAAAATGTTTAGAAAAGACAGTTTCAAGCCATTAAGTCAACTAGTTTGTACTCAGAACACAGCATCTTAAATTAAGACTGTTTTTTAGTGCTATATTACATGTAAACTAGCTACTCAGACCAGCTTCCAGCTTTTCAAATATCCCATATACAAATATTCCACATTGACAACTACTTAATTCGTGAAAGTCCGCACTACAGCTATCACTGTTATCTAATACTATTAAAATAAAAACAAGCAGTAAAAATTGTGCTCACTACCTGTAATAAAAGTAAAAACAACAGTTTTCAACACAAAAACTACATCAAAACTACAATAACCATTGCAAAACTAACTAAAATGAAACAATCACTGAGACAATTAGTTTTCATTTGTTTCCAGTGTGTAAATAAGAATCTAGAAGTGTATCCCTTTTATATTTGGCTTTTTTTAAGGAAAGCTGGAGCACAGCCGAGTCTACTGTGTTATTTTATTCTACCCTTATCAAATACTTGCCATCACAGAATTCATCATAATCGAGAAACTATAACTAAAATAACGCTTTTCATAAAATAAAAACGTAACTAAAACCAAGAACAGTATTAAGACTACCTGAAACTAAACTGAAATCAAAAACCAAAATAAAAAAAACTAAAAAATAAAAACTAATAAAAATGTCAAAACTGTAACAACCCTGGGCCACCTCAGAGTTAGGATTTTTGGAAATTTAATTTTTTTCATTTGGTTCAGTTGACTTGTAACAGCTGAAGTGCCTCAAATTATTGCTTGTTTATTTGTCAGTAATTCTGCAGGGATACAAGCTCTTTCACATTTACCACCATGATATAAAAAAATAGAAAACAGAGATGCTTAACATCTATGTGTATTACAATCAAAGCAATAATTGACTGGGTTCAGCATATCAAATTTTAAAGCTAAAATCACCAAATAACATCACACTGTTTTCATGCCCAGTTCATTTCCTAAAGTCCGCATCAAATTTTAGGTTTATCTGTTTCATTTGGTTCAGTTGGTTTCACTCTGCAACAGCTACTATGCAACAAATTACACACGTAAGTGTTCGTTTATTGGTCAGAAATGTTGGAGGGATGCAAGTGCGCTGTTGATCTCATTTTTGCCACCATAAGAAGAGAAAAATAGTATTAGAAACACTTATTTCCTCCGTTTATAACAGACAAAGCAATAATAATACACCTTGATATCTGCTTCTTTATGGTTGGTCTACCAATTTGAATTTAACCAATCAGGTTGCTGATGCCTGGCCAAAAATACATTCTGCAATCCATGTGCCAAAAACAAATGCATATATTTTCAACTGCTATTATTTTATTGCTTTGCCATTATTAACAGCAGCTCATGCTGCAAAATTCATCCCCACCAGCATGGAACCGAAGCAGCGTTCACAGAAGCAGACTGAGACTGCCGGTTTTTTAGTGGACCAGGGTTCAGTTCTTTGGTGCGGACCTGAGTACAGGCGAAGCGTTCACATGTGTAAACGGATCGAACTAAAGAAAAGGTTCTACAGACCCACACCAAACAAGTTAGCAGTGAAAGAGCCTTTAGTTAAGAAATATTCCAAGTGACCTTTAGGAATTTACACAGTGCAGTGACATAAACTGTGGCCTAGTGCATTAGTTTGTGTATCGCAGTAAAAACATTTTTACCAGAGCTGCAGCTTCCTACACTGAACACAAACTCACAAAGAATTTACTGCTTGAGAAATGTGTGGTTTCCCAGCTTAAACAGAGATTTGATTTGTACTGCTAATGAGGTTTTTTAGTTTCATATCTACAGTTCAGCACTTAAGTGTAAGCTTCCTGAACTCAGTCAAAAAGTGGTGGGTTGTTGCCCTAGTACTTTGAAAAGCAGTGGGTCAAATGCCCACTCAGTTCCATGGTTCTGCCAACCCTGGGACCAAAACCTTTATTTTTATCTGGTAACAAATGCAGCAAGAGACTGACGTAGTAAATGTGCATGGTACCGTTCCCCCTTTCACAAAATCTGATCACTTGTGGTCACCCAAAATGAGGACTGTAAACGGCTTTGTCTTGCTGTCTGTCTGTGAACAGATCGCTCAAGACGATAAAATATACACTCTGAAATGCCCATACACTCCTAATCAGCCAAAGTTTTTCTAGCTTTTCACAACATTGAAATGTTGTTTAGGATTTGACTTTAAAGTCACCCTGAAATCAAAACAGATTTTACCTTATTAGTTCATGTCTTTGGACTTTTTAGGCACAATCCACTGTGTCATATTGTTCAAAAGACAAAATTCTTGTTTCTCCGTCATCTTTGATCACAGTGTAGTGACTTTTGCCTACTATTAAAAATATACTAACCAATAATATCTTGGCTTGTTTCCCCTTCATCTCCCACCAGACTGACCAATCATCGAGCAAAATCACCCATCATCACCTCTGCTCCCTTCTGCATGTACATGTATGTCAGCAGGCAACCTCCTTTCTTCTTGTCACCTTAGTCTATCTATGTTAACAAGAGTAGAGTAGTTCAAATATTTGTGGTAGTTCTGCACTGTTTTCTAAAGTTTCTATTGCTCTGTGAGGCTGTGAGGCAGGTCAGCTGATGATGGAGACACATGCACACACATGCACTGTCCATCTCTCGCTCACACACATTAGGTAATTACACTCGTACACGGGTTTATTTTAGCGATAGCCTGGCTGAAAGCCATGTGGATGCTAAAAGGCTAGCCTGTTAACCAGCACTTCACCTCGTCTATGTCCAAAAGAGTAAAACAAAACCAAAAAATATACGTTAAAATCAAGCTTTTAAACAACTGATCATGTTTCAGAAACTACAGAATATCTATATACTACAGCACTTTATTTTTTGACATTTTTTTTTCCCTTTGGCTTTTCTACAGAACAGATCGATTCTGCTACCTATCAGAATCTGACTCTGTGTTAGTTTTGGAACGCCTGCTTTTCATGGTCAACCAAATCTCGAAGGATAAAATCACGTCCTGCCCACAATTTTCCGCAGTAGTAGCCTGCTCCACTTGGAAATATGTCATGTTAGGGAAGAAAAATGCCTTCTGATTTCCGATTCACGTTGACTTTAATGATCATAAAGTCACAAATCTTTAGGGTCTTTGAGATTATATCATGGTTAAATCTTCAGTCGAGATGCCAGCCTCTATATGATTTAACTACAAATATCAGGCTTTAAAGGGCTTGCCCATATAATGCAAAACAGTGTTTCTACATTATTACACGTCTGTGCTGTCCAGTTAGCATGTACGTTGCAAGTGCAAAATGTGCAAAATAACACTTTATATGAAAGTTCATCAGTAGATAAATAGCTGCGTTCCAAAGCTTAGGCTGCAGCCGAGGTAACATGGGTCCTCGGTAGGACTGTCCTATGAAGACTCCTTCCTGTAGCCTATTGGTCACACAAACAGAACAGTCCTAACGAGGCTGCGTGGTGACTTTACCAGAGTGGCACAAAACTCTTGAGGGAACTGGTGAGAGAAAATGGAGCCCGGTGCATTGTGTTTGTTGCTTTTTCATTTCTTTACGGAAAAGGAGAAGATGTTCTTATGTAGTACAATAAACTACATATATACAAATACTTCAAAATAAAATACAACATATGGACGAATGCTTTAATTAATCAGTGATTTTACACTTTATAAGGTAACAAAGACTAATTGAAGGACGTGAATGACTTACATTTTGAAACAAACTCTACTCCAACAGCTTTGTTTTCCGGCATTTTCGTGGTGCTGTTTTTTTTTCTTTGCGTCGTTCGTGCGCAGATAAACAGTTCTAACCGAAGGGTAGAACTAGGGTAGGGGGGGTACAGGGTAACCAAAGGCCTAGAAGGATACATCTGATGTGCCCTTGAAATCACTCAGTGTAGGCTGCATTTCTAGGCTGTATACGAAGGGTCCTTCACTTTGGAACGGCCTGCTATTACGTAGCAGCTAAGAAATGCGGCCTGCCTTGGCTGCAGACTAGGCTGTGGAACGCAGCTAATGTCTCTTTCTTAACTGTTGTTATGTGGCCAAAATCAGTAAAGCCCAAAGAAGCACCTAAAGCACTTTAACTGTTGAACTTCCACTGTGCACTTCTTTAACGTGTCAGACAAAACTGAAAATGAGGATATGAAAATGATAAAAGCCTTTACGAATAAAGTGATGGTCAAATCCTTTTGGCAAATTCTTAATGTGAATAAGAATGGCACAATAAAACCTGTATAACATAAAGTAACATTTGTGATGACAAGACCAGGAAAACTGCCATGCTATTAACAATACCTGAGGTTTGAGGCTGGTTTCACTGTTTTTTTTTGTACTTTTCCCAGTTCCACTAACATTTGTTTCATCTTTCGCAGAATCTGTTACAACTTCGTCATCGTCACAGTCATCTTCTTCTTCTCCCTCCTCCTCCTCCTCATCGTCGTCGTCGTCATCATCATCATCACTTCCTGAGTCTTCAAGGCCAGAGAAGACACTCTCCTCACTGTCTGAGAGATCTTCATTCCCCTCATCACTATCATCAAGATGGCCTGCCTCATCAGCCCTTTTGTCAAACATGGGGAGCTGAGAAAAAACAGGACATTCACATAAATGAGATGTTAGGTTAGTTCAGGGATGCATGATAACTTAGGAACCCTATTGGTATCAGCAGATGTTTAGAGTTGACAAGTGTTTCAAACCGATATTTGATTATGTATTTGTTAAATTCCCAATAAAAAGAATTATAACTGAATACAACGATTTCAAATAAATGTTATGTTTCACTGTAATGCTAATCCAGGCAGATCTAGTTCTATTCTCTACATTTTATAAATGTAAACATCGCAACAGCCCACAATTCTTATATTGGTGCATCCCTAAAAACAATATCTGGCACATTTCATCGCATTAGTTCTCACATGCAGAGACAAAACATCACACAGGTTTGCATTAAAAAAAGGGTCACGTTACACTCTTAAAAAAGATGTTTTTTCAACGCCTTCTTTAGTAAGGGAAATGGTTCTATTTAGAACCACAGGATTTTATGCTAAAATGGTTCTTTGCATGGTGAAATGATTCTTCAGATTGATGGAAATATGAAACTTTTCTTTAAATGGTTCTATGTAACACCAACAAGGGCTCTTCTACTGTTACAAGCTTGACATCTTAACAATGGAAGAACCCTTTGTGGTGCCATATAGAACTATTTTCAACAAAGTTCTAAGTAGAACCATATACAACACAAGAAGTGGAAGAACCACTTCACCATGCAAAGAACCATTGAAGCCTGAAATTGTTCTATAGAGAACTCATGGTTGTAAATAGAACCACCTTTTTAAGAGTGCAGCTAAAAAGTATTGGAAGTGTATCTTCCAGAAAGTTTTGGGTGACACAGACTTTTATTATGTCAGCATAGTCGCTTAACTGACAAACTAAAGTTGCAAACCTTAGATACCAAACATGTCTTGGCCGATCTAGTGTAAAGTGACAGCGTGATAGTAAGAGTGTACATTTGATTTTTCAGTCAACCATTCCTTTAAACTACAGCAAATACAACAACGGTGTAAGCTTGAGTGCTACCGCTAACCGGTCAACATTACTTTCTTCTCCGAGATCCAAAACATATTTGATAAAAATGTTATTATTTAAACTTCTAGCAACATCAATAAATAGTTCTTACTGATATGTGCACCACATGTGCGCACACGGAGCGATTCATGTTGTTATTAAGCATTTAGCCAGCATGCCAGACTGAAAGCTGAAGAGAAGCGGCTCGCCGAGCACACATTACCCAAACAGCTGTATTAATTCCCACTGCTGCAGCCTACCTGCCTCCTAAACGGAGTAAAACAGTTCAACCTACCTGCTCCTCGTCCTCCTCCACGTTTCTTTTCTTCGCTGTAACTTTACTCATGCTACCGTTTTGTATTACTTTAACTCCAGACTTGGACATGCTGGACGCGGAGAGGCGACCATGTGGGTCTGGATTACGTCGGAGGTCAAAGGTTGAACGCATGCTCGTCTTTTTGAAAACTTTGGCTCCGTCTGGAACCGCGTACTACCTCACTAAAAAGTGTGTCAAAAATAGTACACCACCAGTAGAAGTCCATTCATTAGTGTAGTATGTGTAGTATAGTGGTATGTGGTTTCGGACGCAACTAAAATGATAAATAAAAATAATAAAAAAAGTCTAAAGTATTTTTAAACGTTTTGAGGAAGAGTGTGACGTATTTTAATAAAAGTATGTAGTTCATAAAATATATATAGTGTTTTGAGGAACCACATTTAAATTTAATTTTGGTTTTCACGAAGAGGGAAAGGGTCAGAGGTTAAAGATTGGTTTGTAACGAATGAGAATTTTTTTACAATAATAATTTTTATTAACGGAAGCTGTCCAGAAAAAAACAGTGTTTTACCAAATCTTAATAAAATTTAATACAATAAAATAAAATAAAATGTATTTTTCATTTTTTTCTTGAGGTAAAAGCTCTTAAGTGACGTCACTCAATGGCAGCTACCATGCGCCTTTGCGGCAGTTGTTTCCTACGCAGTTTGTTGTAGAAATGTCAACATGGTGGAAATTTCCACTACTTTTGGTTAACGACAGCACGTTAAGGGATAAACATAAACTGGTCTGTCTGCCGTGGGCGAGGACGCGAAGCGTCAAGGAAAGGAGCCGAGGTGCCGTTGGCGCCCGCACCGCGCTGCTGGGCGAATTCGACTTTAGTTAAACGGGCTTCTCCTCCAGAGAGTGAGGCTAGCTGACGAGCTAAGCTAAGGCTGCGGTAGCCGAACTGCTCCACTCACTCAGCCCAGTAATCTTTTCGCATCATCTGGGGGCAAACGAAAGCTTTATTTCTCATTTCGGACATGGAATTCCACACCGTTGGTTCTGGTGGACTGTTGGTGTCCAGTAGCAACGTGCCTGCTTTTCTCACCAAACTTTGGACGCTGGTGGAGGATCCAGAGACCGACCCTCTGATCTGCTGGAGCCCCGTAAGCTGAAAGCACTCGCAGCTGGCTAGCTTAGCCTAATTAGCCGAAATAGCTAATGACGCCGTTAGGAGTAATTTAAGTGTTATTTAGCTGCTGGGATCGCTAATGGTTGTATTAATATCGTTTTATCTTAAACATGAAGCTCTTTCATGGTTGTGGCGCCTTGGCATTTGGTTTGTGATATGTTTATGTAGGTAGATTGGCTCTGCTGTAGGGCTTGGTCAAACTTGTAGCTAGGTTAAGTAGAAACAGAAAGTGCGCCGTACTGTTAGGCTGCTGTTCGACCACATCGTAGGTCCTGACAGAGAACCTGAGTTGTGAATTATTTAATATATATATATATATATATATATATATATATATATAAACTTTTTAGTTACTGAGTCAATACGTTCTTAAGGAGCGTGGCATTAGAATGAAGTAACTTCAAGCAGTGTTTAGACTGTGTCCTTATATAGGCCTAGGCCCTTTAGCGTGCCTTTACTAATGGAGATTTGTGGTGGTCAGACAGTCGCAAATCAGGTCATGGCGAGGCAGCATGGCTTGTGGTCAGTAATGCAGAGCCTCATGGACATTGACATGCCAATAAACAGAAATAAATATAAGTGGAAGACATCTTGTGTTTTGAAAATAAAAAAAATACCACTTTGTTTAAACTCCAGACAATGTGTTTAATCAATATATTGTCACTAAGTGCTGCATCTGCTTTAAAACCCTTTAAGAAAAATGTCTTGCAGAGCTACTGCCAATATTAGAAATGTAAAATTATCCTGACACCTACTCCTCTGATGTCAGTCTCCCTGATGCCACACATCACCTTGCTCAGTATGCATTTTATTCACAGTTTTTGTATACATTAGTAGAAATAAAATATCTGAAACTCAGGTTTATTTGTTTAATCTAGCTGCAGTTCAACATAGGACTTATATTTCCTTTATATGGAATTTATTAGCAATCACATTACAGACGTAAGATTATGTTCCAGATATTTCATGTTTCAAATATAGTTTAGTGCTCAAAGGTACAGTTTTTTTCCTGCTCAGATAAAAATGTCGAGTGACTAATTTGTGAGATCTTAAAAAATGTAAATAAGTTGAAATTGTGTTGATGTGTGTCTTGTTATTTTGATAAGGTCTATGTTTTTTTTTAAATATTGGATCCTGTGAGTATTTAGCTTTCAGATGTAAATCTGTAGCAGTCTGAGCAGCGTTTTGATCTTGGTCTGACTCTCAGTTGATGGTGGATTGCACCACTGGCTGATCTGATGTAATTACCCCTCAATAAGCATCTACATGTGCTCTGTTGAGCATGAACACTGTTTATCCTACTAATGTTTTTTAGGCGTCACTGTAACAGTTATCCATAGAATCCATAACCTGATTTCACCCTTAATTGTACTACAGCAATAAGTACATTTTCTTATTTTGTCAAGTCTGTTTTGGGGTTTGAATTGTCAGTTTGCAAGTTGATCTTGTAGTAATTAATCTTGTTGTAATCTGACTTCTATAGGCTTTGTTCTACAGTCAGATATTCTTAAAAAAAAAACAAAAACCTTTCTCTTTTGTGTTGTAGCATGGCAACAGCTTCCATGTGTTCGACCAGGGCAGGTTCTCCAAAGAGGTGCTTCCTAAGTACTTCAAGCACAATAACATGGCCAGCTTCGTTCGGCAGCTCAATATGTGTAAGCATTTTTTATGATGAATGGACCACTAGAAATATTCCAGAACTACTTGGAATAAAATCAGTTTACATTATTTTCTATTATTGAAAATTAATGTTTGTGCTATCTTTCCATTTAAGTTAGGTTTATAGACAGTGTTTTGGGTGGACATCCAACAGATTATATTGACTAAACATCAGAGCATCAGCCTTACACATATTCCCCACACAAATTACCCTGTTGTAAACCCCAAGAAGATTAATAATACAAGCATATTGTTAGTCTGTTAAATGAATAGCTTTTGTATGCAGTTTGTTTTCTCTGTGTGAGTAATTAACTTTAGAAATTTGTTTAATGAATAATGTTAGAATGTTATGAACCACTCTGATGCAAGCTCATTGTTGTCTTCTGATAGATGGCTTCCGCAAAGTAGTTCACATTGAGCAGGGTGGATTGGTGAAGCCTGAGAAAGATGACACGGAATTCCAGCATCCTTTCTTTGTTCGTGGACAGGAGCACTTGCTGGAGAACATTAAGAGGAAGGTGACCGCAGTAAGCTCTGTTTTATTACTCTTTACTTTTACTGGTTATTTATAGTAAAATGGTAGTTTACTCTTATTTGTAAAATGTAAACTATCAACTACATTTGATACGAGTATCTGCCTTTTAGTAGTGCAAGAGAACAGTTTAGATATAAAGTCATCAAGGAGGATTAGTCTGTTGGGAATGAGTCAGTTAAACACAGTTGGACTTTGCTGTGAAGCTCCCCCAGAAAAGTTGTCAAGTTAAACTATTAATTTAATTTGAAATAAATTACTGTCACAGAAACGTAGTGAGTCAGTTGGATGTTTTTCTTTATTGCCTTGTAAATAATATTGCCAGAATTTCTCATTGGCCATGGCTAATACTTCAGTTTAAAGTTCTCAGAGCACATAATAAAAAAAATGTAGTACTCTTTTAAATACTCAGCAAGAGGTCAGTGTTTCACTACAAACCAAACAATGTACAGTTGTGAGAAAATTTAGAATGATCTCATACAAATCTGAATGAATGTTCCTAAAATGTGATCTGAACCCAAACCTATCAAACCTCTGAGTAAGAATGCTGATAAGGGATCATTTTATGCTTTTTATCTAGTGCTGAGTGGGATCAGCATTCTTCCTCTGAGATGTTTCATAAATTCAGGGTGCTATCAGTCATAGTATTAAAACATAAAGATCTAACAAACAACTCGCAACATATTTTATTAATCAAATGTGTTTTATTAATGTATTTTATTAAATGCATTTTATTAATCAAATGTCTTAAATAAACAAGGACATTGATCTAAAAGTATGTGAACCTTTATTTTTAGTAACCTCAAACAAATATTTTCTGCAGTTGCTGATAGTTGTTTGTGGTGTTATAAAGTACGTTATGTGTCCAAAAGTATCCAGACACCCATTTTAATAAACTTGGGTGTACTCATTGCTGATGCAAGCATTCATGCACAGTTTATATAATCTCTGTAGAGAAGCATTGCTGATAGAATGAGACTCTCTGAAGCCGCCAACCTTAAGCGTAAGGTCACTATACCCAATGTCAGACATCAGCTAGAGGAATTATAAAGCTTCTCAACATTGGGCTGTTGAGAAGCAGAACTGTGTTGTCTGGAGTGATAGCGTTCCATCCAATACCTTTGGGATTAGATAAAGTGCTGTTTGTGACCCAGAACTAATCATCCAACATCACTACCTGACCTCTCTAAGGCTTTTGTGGCTGAATGCAATCAGATCCTCACCGCAGTGTTTCAACATCCAGTTTATTATCTTTTCAGAGGACTATAGGCTGTTAGTGCAGTAAAGGGGTGGGTGACAAATTTCCTGTTAATACATTTATTTCAGAAGGAACATCGGATGAGCAGGTGTCTGCACACTTTTGGACACATTTTCTCAGTTGCACTGATTGCAAGTCATCCTGACCTTGAGGCAGCAAAGCAGCCTGATACTATTACACTCCCTCCACCATGCTTCACACTTAGTATGAGATTTTGGTCTGGAATGAAATGCTTTCTTTTAATATATCACATCACTGCGTTAAAAATTAACATTTGATATTTGACAGCAGAACATTCCATTAGTGCCGTTGAACATGCAGGTTGTCTTTCACAAACCTGACTCAGACAGTGCTGTGTTTTTTTTTGTATGTGAGTAAACTCCTAAGAACTCTTGTGCAATGTTTTTCGTATCCAGTGGCACTGAGTTTCTTCCCTCTAAACATTATGCCTCAATATGGACTGATGGATGCCCAGGTAGAGTTTCTTTTGTAACCCTTTTTGGTTCAGGAACGTTTCTTTAGAAGTCCTGTGAAATTTCTTCTGATAAGGCCATATTGCACTTGAGCAGAATTGTGTTGTGAAAGCTAGGTAACAGAACTTGTGGGTGTTTCTTTAAAACAACATGGCAAGTCAAAGCCATGCTGGAACCCCAGACGCAACGCACCTGCTTTTCAACAGGTCATGATTGTTTAAACCATTCACTCAGTGGAGATATTGTGATATATATAATGCTGTATGTGTTCTTTTAAGTAAGATTGACTTGAATGATGATGAGGTTGAATTCTCATGCAGAAATCCAGATCAAAGTCAGAATAGTTTGTTAGCCAAGTATGTTTTCACATACAAGAAAACTGTTCTGGTGAGTGCTCACAAAAACACAGAAAATGGTCAATCAAAAATTAAATTGGGGTGGAGTGATATATCAATAGTAATTAAAAAAATAGAGTAATATAGTAATATACATGCTTTATTTGAGTGATTTTGAAAGTGTATTCAGAAGTGTATTTTTTTTCTCTTAAAACTCTTATTGTGTTGCTTCAGTGTATTTGTAATTCACATATTAAGTTCACACTAAGCTGAAAACTGTAAATCTTCATTTCAATAAGTTATCAATCCCAGGTGTCCTCTTGCTTTGACTGTGGCCCTGATTGAGATAATCTCAAGGGCTCTGGGTGTCTGCCAGCCAGGGTTATGTGGATTAGGCCCCAGAAGCTGGTAATCTGGCATTGCCTGACCCCTCAGATGCAGGCCTTTTCCACTGCTCCGATTTTTACAGCCTTTTCCATTTGCAGCCCCTGGCCAACTGACCAGTTCAGAGTGAAATCAAACCCAAACCCTGAGTAAATGCTTTCCACTGTTTCTTTTTTCCCCCCTCCTCCATACACCCACCTCTGAGTTCAGGACAAGGCCACAGCCCTCACACAAACCTATACACACTGCTCTCTGACAGTTTCATGATGTTCATCCTCAGGTGTCAAATATTAAGCACGAAGACCTCAAGCTGAGCCCGGACGACATGACCAAGATGATCTCAGATGTACAGCAAATGAAGGGAAAGCAGGAGTCCATAGATTCTAAAATCAGCACCCTCAAACAGTAAGTCAAGCACTGTGAGACTGGTGGTTGCCAAGCCACTGAGGTTTCAGTATGTCTTTATATCTTAATCCTTCTCAATAGTGGCCCACTATATGAGTGGACCACTATTGAGAAGGCCATATGAGTGGAGGAACTAGTGGATTGGAGAAGAAGAAAATGATGACTTGCATAATCTCTTCCCCTGTAGTTCTTCAGAACTATGGAATGTTTTTTTTCTTTCTTTGGAATTGTTTGCATCTAAAGGGTGCGGAACCAGCTAAACAAATGGTTTGAAAGGCTAATGAAAACTTGTAGTGTTCACTGCGTATGCAACTTCATATTTCCCCCCCTTGCTTTTTTTTGCAAGTGAACTAAAGAGAGGTATGTGCTCTCCTTTTTTTTGTCTCACTTCTCGAGCAGAGCAGTAGGGCTTCTTTGTTAAGGCTGAGTAAAGCCTGTTTATTTTAAGCTCCTGATTAGAAGAAGAGTTCATTGAGCCCCAACACAGACTGAAATACACACAGGAGATAGTGTATCTGAAATGAGCCTGTTTCTGATACATTATTGAAAAGTGGAGTAATTTGTTGAGCTTTTTCATGGAATTATGAGCTTAGTTGTAGAGCATTCAGACAAGCCAGCCTTTGGTGTTGCCCATATTACTGTGTAAATCCGAGGTGCAATTTTTCATGTAGACTGCCTTTAGGCTGTCAGCAAAGATTTGTTTGTGTTTTGAGGTTGAAAAAAAATAAATAAATCTGAGCAACAGGTCTTGAAATCGTTAGCCATTCAGAATAAAATGCAGTGGTTGGTGAATTAGCTCTATTATGTGGAAAGTGGACTAAGCACTTCAGCCTTTGGGCCTCTACACATTGGTGACAATGCAGTAATGCTTCACCTTTTAGCCTGCCTTAGTCACCATCCTAAAACAGGCAAGCTCCCTCACACAAGCGAGATGTGGTTCACCAGCTGCAAGTTAGATTGTCAGTGCATGTCAAAGTGCACATCATTAAGACATCCCTTCCTCTGACACACAGCCCAGCTGCATTGCGCTGTTGTTTTTCTGGACTCTGGCCCTGGTTTGGAACACATGATTTCAGGGCAGGCCGGGTACTATACCATGTCGCGGAGATGATGAAATGCAGACGGGTTTTTGCGGATGAGCTCATTCATATCTGTCTGTCAGCAGAGCATGGTGGCATTTGCCCTCCCCATTGTCCCATGCTTACGAGAGTTTGTGTAAAATCTGGTGCTGAGGTGTGTATGTGTGTGTGTGTGTATGTATGTATGTGTGTATGTGTATGTGTGTGTATGTATGTATGTATGTGTGTATATATATATATATATATATATATATATATATATATATATATATATATATATACACACACACTGTGATTCATACCCAGAGATGGACCATTCTGATCATTTTGAGGTTCTGATTCTGTTTGTTGCTCCTCTTATTAAAAAGGAGTGAATGAACTCTGGTTAAATGCAGTCACACTAATGTACTAACTGTCATTCATAGCCTTTCAGATCTCATCTGACATATATTGTCTTTAACCTGCGCATTTTTTTAGTCAGCGTTTGCTTACTGTATAAGCTTTTGTGCTGTGCTACAAGAGTTCTGTTGCCATCCTGACACACATTTGTTTGGGCTGCAACCATAATAATGAAGCCTGATTTTAATGCATCCTTACAATGAAGAAAATAGAGCAGGCTCCGATAAATATTTACACAGTAAATAGTCTGTCAGTTTTGAACTCGGTGTGAAAGATTACATTAATATATGTGGGTTCATTTTCAAAACAATTTCAAAGGATGTGTGTTTTTTTTCATCTGTAAAAATCAGACTGTGTAAGTAGGCCTTTAGTCCTATAGTCAAAAGTCAAATGGTCTCTATTTTTATGTAGTGTTTGAATGAGGAACTGCAGAGTGCTGTGACCAAGGAGCTTCATGAGCTGCAGCAGTGCTTAAATATGGCACATATGTTTTACGTCACTTATAAACTCTCAGGATCAGCTAAGTTATAGCAAATTTGGGCTGAAAAATGGCCGATACCGATGCGTAGCTGATCGATCGTTCCGTCTTTAGTTATACCATGATATACATTTATGGCCATACCACCCCCAACTAATTTATGATTACGGCTTCTTCCTCCTTCTTGCTGTTGTGAAGCACATTCGGTGTGAAGGGGCTTTATGGGTTTACGCCCCCTCTGGCAGAATTTAAAACTGTCCTAGATATATCAAATATGTGACTGTAATGTACCAGTGATTTTAAGTCGCTTTAAAAAATTACGTTTATCGATAAATTTGTCCTGATTTATCCATTTTCCAAACTTGCAAATCGTCCAAGCCTTAAGTTTTTTTTTTTTGTTTTTTACCCAATTTTCTCCCCAATTTAGTCATTTCCAATTCCACCTGCTAGTTAGGACTCCCCTAGTCACACGATACTACCAACACTAGGAGGGTGAAGGCTAACACAGGCTTCCTCCGAGACCTGTGAAACCAGCCACCGCATCTTTCTGGACTGCCGCTCACGCAATGTCACTGGACAGCTGAACGCACTTGGAGGAAAGCGGCAACCGCCAGATCTGTTACATCAGCTAACAGACGCTTGCGCTGACTATCATCGTGCTGGGTGATGGGGGGAGAAGGAGGGACCATTCCACCCACCCATAGAGAGCGAGGCCAATTGTGCTCTCTTGGACTCCCGGCTACGGATGGCTGTAGCATCACCAGGGATCGAACTCGCGATCTCCTGATGATTGGGCCAACGCTTAGATGGTTGCGCCACTCGGGAGCCCCAGTCTTAAGTTTTTTAATGCAACCATTAGTTCACTGTTGGCTCAGCAAGAGAGGAAGGGCGTGAGAGTCCTCTGGTGGTGAGATTTAGGAGAGCTTTGATCCCCCTCCTGCATAGAGGAATCCACACCTGCTCCAATAAAGCCTTCTGTTGGTCCAACATAGGGAGTGGGGCCGGGGGGCAAACTGTAGGGCTCAGGAGAGGACTCAAAGAGCAGGCTCTTCCCTCTCCATGCTCTTTTACAGGCCCTCACCACTACTTTACAGGACAGCCATGTCCTCTGCTCAACTCCATAAAGGCAGTTGAATCTTACCCACTGGGAATCCACTTCTCCACTCTTTTCACCTCAGCAGTGCTCTTTCCTGTCCTCAGTGAGCTCTGCACTGGCTAAAGCCACAGAGAAACAAGGTGGGTTTTTTTTGGAGCTCAGGTGCAAATCAAATTTAGTGTTTTATTCCACTAAGGAGAAAATTTGTAGGGGTTGTTTTTTCACCTATGTAGCATGATTCATCGAAAAATCAGTGCTGTTTCAATTTTACTTGATAAATGAATACTTTCAGTTTCTTATGTTAAAAAAAATAACACTTAAGGCCTTTACACACCAAAGACAGTTTATTCACCTGATTTATTCAGAGGACAGTAGATTAATTCGAACAGAACTATAACAAATGGTATCTTGCACACCATACGTGTTTTTTTTGGGCTGCGAAAATGTGTTCTTTTATTTACGTTCTGTTTGCTTTTGCAAGCTTTTGTTGGTGCTAAAAACTCCCTGACCAATCACAGTCGTCTCTGGCTTTGGCATGACGACTATCCTAGAGACTAGGATTTTTAAGACCGATACCAATTTTGATATTTGTGAATTTAAAAATCTGATTTATACAATATTTTGGCCAATATTCTTTTTTTTTTTCTTCTTAAGAAATACATAACATAAGAAGTTTCCCTAACATTTCTTATGTTATTTAGGAGTCCTCACCAAGATGACATAATGCAGATTAAAAATAAACTTTTTAACTTAATGATTAACTGGTTACATGTGGGATCACCTGAACATGGCTTGTTACTCATAAATATACTAGAACTTCTTTTTGAGAAGTGAATAATAGTGTTGTAGTGAAAGACCGCTAGGTCAGGGTCTGAGTCAAGGCTGAGACTTTTAGTAGTTGAGTCAAGACCAAGACCAGATTTAATATCCACAAAAAAAATTCAAAAATGAAATTCACTTGTAGTTAATTGTACGTTTACTGTTTCCTTTTTTTAATTGTCCTTAATCGGCCATTATAAACACTGATACTATTTTATTTTCAACTAGCTCATATCGGCACGTCGGTTGGGCTCTAATGACAACTAAGATAACAAATTAGGTGGAACTGGAACATTTTCATAAACTCTAAAAGGATCAGAATCTTCTTAAGCAGCTCAGATGGAGCTCAAACTGGGCTTCAAACGTCGAGTTAACCAATGATCACGCTACTTTCACTTTTCCAAAATGGACAGTAGCCCAGTGTCACCATTTGCTCATTGTATTACAGGTAAAAGAAATTCTACACATTTGTACGTCGTCTCATGTGGAGCTGTATCTCTAAAGTCACAGAGATCCGATCTGTGAGTGAAAGAGTTTTAGCTCCTGAAATGAGGTGGAGAAACTTTTTTTTTTTTTTCGCTTTTCCAAAAAGCATCATGCACAATGTCACAGTTTGCCTGTTTCATGAGAAGCAAAGGATTGTCTCATTGATATTCTGCTTGTCTTTTTTTTGCCGTGCGAATGTTTTGCCAGATTTTTTTTTTAAATCGTCTCGTTAAGTGCATATAATTTTGATGCAAAAAATAACATCAGAATATTTCATTTTTTCATGCAGTTTTTTGTATTCGTCCTTTAAAAGTGTTTGGACATTTGTACCATACTTAAAAATGCATTAAGTCTGTTGTGTTACTTTGCGCAGTCCGTTCCAGGACTGTTATTTTCTTTTTGCAAAAAGTATTTTTTGAGCAGTTTCTTTGCAGATTTCTGTAGGCATGCATACATGCTAATTTGACTCGAGTGTGCAAGAAATTCATATGCGTCACTTGTGAAGTTTAAGCACCAAATTTATCTAGCATGGCCATGACAAAAACATAGTTCTTTCACACTGGCAGCATTGTGAGAAAGACAGGGTTGGGAAGCGAAGTGTGGGATATTTTGCCTACCTTGCTAAAAAGTTGACCAGCCAACTGACACCAATATGCAAAAACAAAGTTCCTCAACTGGAAAGCAAACAACGCAAGTTTGACTCAACATCTGCATCTTGAATTTTGCAAAAGAGAAAGAGCTTAAAAGTCTGCCGGTTTGCTCAGAATGTTTTTTCTGTGTTTTTAATTTTCTGTCTACAGTATTGTTTTGTTTTCAAACATTGTGATACTACACTTGATATTGAGGTAAATCTCTGGTATCTTGGCAACGCTTCATGTAACATCACCACTTCCAAAAAGCCCCAGCAAAGCCAAACATGGTGGTGTATCTGTTTGTGATCAGTGTCGAATGGGTGTTCTCCCAGATTGACAGTCTTTCTTTTTGTTTTGTTTCTTTGACATGAACGTTCTGAAAACATCTGCTGACATTAGAATGTAGCATGTGCTGAGCTTACCACTTCATTATAGGTGAATGGTGTATCTGGAGCAGAGTTCTTTAGGGCCATGGAGAGATGAAGTGCAATATATCTCAATTTCCATGTATCAGAATGGTTTGATATCCACCTGTGTGCCTGTGTGCTATGCTCTGGTGATTTAAGCTGTGTGTCAGGGGCCATGTGCACACACTTAAAGCAGTTTTAACAGTCTTGAGGGAACAGAGTTGAAGTGGTCCAGGCCGCAGTAAAAACCTGAATAAACAAAGGCTGCTTAGATCTTTTAATAGTCATTAACTTGGCAAAATAAAGTCCCCCAAGAATGTCTCATCTTTTACACTTCAATAAAAAAGAGGGCTGCTTTTTCCACATTCGCTAGCAGAATATTAATTCACGGGGATGTATACGGCAACCTTTAGGCCTGTTATGATCATGAAATTTTATCTGACAGTTAATTGTTGTGTAAGTAATTGCAATTAATAATTATTTTCTATTTATTTGGTTCATTGTATGCAGCTATTAAGGTACAAGGCTAAAGCAGGCAAATTGGCTAATTAGGAATCTTGCGTCTTCATACACTGTACTGAAATATACTGAAATGGTCCGAGAGAAATCTTACTTATACTGTGATAAACATTTTTGGCCGTACTGCCCACCTACTGCTCACTTTTGCAATGGCTGGGGTTTGACACCTGCCCCATTGCTTAGTCATTGCTACTCAAGTTGTTGCCTGAGCCTTACTCTTTTACATTTACCTTTAATTACTTTCTCTTTCTCTTTTTGTTTCTCTCTCTTTCTCACTTTATTTCCTTCTCTCTCTCTCTTGCTCTCTTTTCAGTGAGAATGAAGCTCTGTGGAGAGAAGTGGCTAGCTTGAGACAGAAACATGCCCAGCAACAGAAAGTTGTCAATAAGGTAAGACCTTATGTGTACTAACATCACACTTGAGCATTTCTGTGCTATCTTCTCCATCCAGGATGAGATTTTTTTTATTTTTTTATTTTCCCTTCTAGCTCTAATTGATGCAAAAAATCTGATCAGACTTCTGCATGTAAAGTACTGATATAATAAAGTGAGTTAAAATAATACAAACAAGGTAAGATGTACCAAGCTGCCAATTAATGCAACAGTGAAATCTATAAGCCCACCTAAAATGACCATCAACATTTCTTTTTCCCCAACAGAAAGTTTACTGTTCCAAATAGTTTATACCATCGCAAACAAATTTTTGCCTTAAAACTTTTTTAAAAATGTGAAGAAGCGCACATACACAAATACCTTTGCAACAGTTATTTTTAAAACTAAAGTTTATTATTATTATTATTAGTGGTGGCGGTGGTGGTAGTAGTAGTATTTTTATTACTGCTACTACTTTGATGCAAAATGTCATGTCGTAAAACATCTGAATACTTTTCACTATTTTTTGTGTATACACACAGGCCTGAGTGTGTACAAGTGCATAGGTTTGTACCTTGTGTATCATTAATTAGAAAGACTGTTGCACACGTCCAGCACTCCCGATGAGCAAGCAATCTTTTCCGCTCAAACACAGATGATGATCGAGAGACTTTTTCGGTAGTGGATGTTTTCTGTAAGCAGCAGTGTCAACAAAAAACGATCCAGTTATGTCTGCCTTCTTAAGGTACGACCTACGAACTGTGCGAAAGATGTCTGATATAAATGGGTTAAATCAACCAAAGGATGTCGATTGATTAATTAATTAATTTATTTATTTATTTATTCATTTATATATTTTTTTTTTATTTCTAATTTGTTACATACTTCTGCTTTGCCAAAATTTTGAATCATGTCTTGCACTGCAAACAATTAGCAACAAATAACGAGCTCTGATTTAACTCAACATGCGACTGGATTAGACTGTTTTCCCGTAGTGTGGTTGTTTTTGCATATGAAAATTAAAAAAAGGCAATATCAAGTTGTTTACAAATGAATTTTCCCTGAAAACGACCAAAGTATCCATGTAAAAACTGTCGAATTACTGAACATCAACTTGCCACAGTTTGAACTTGTATATATTTTTTTTTCTTTTTTCTGATTTCAGATTGCTCTAATGTGTACCAAATAGCCTGCTCATTTCTGTCAGCTTCAAACACGTTTTTTTATTTCCCCAGGAGTGACACAACATATCACATAAAGCAAAACAATGGATTTGTTTTTTTCAGTAGAGAAACGAGAGTAAATGAACAAAAAAAACCTGACTGTGAAAGACTTATCTAAGTTAGAGTACATTTACATTCACCTTTGATTGTATTAAGATGAATTTTTTTTTTTTTTCCCAGTCAGATTTCTTAAAGTGTTATAAGGACTGTCCTTACTGTTTTTTTTTTGTTTTTTGTTTTTGTTTTCTGTCTCCATAGCTCATCCAGTTCCTGATTACATTGGCGAGGTCCAACAGAGTTCTCGGAGTGAAAAGAAAGATGCAAGTTGTTCAGACATGTTACACATATGCTGTCTACATTAATATCCTAGACAGACCTGTAAAACTTTATGGGACTTTTGTCCAACTTTTTATGTCTTGAGATTTTTTTTTTCTTCTTCAGATTAGAATTTTTGTTTGCTCTTCTCACTCTCTTGTTCTCTTGATCACTCTATCATCAGGCCCTTAATGCTGAACGATAGCAGCACAGCACACTCTATGCCTAAATACAGCAGGCAGTACTCTCTGGAGCCTTCACCCACTCTCTCTGTGAGTACTCTTGACTGAGCACTGTGTTCATTGTATTTATTCAAAAAAGAGTAACTGCTGTTCTGTTTTTATTATTTTTTTGCTGAGATTTAGTTATAGAGTCACAGAATTGTACTCTGTATTCTTCATAAAACAAAGAAAAGGCCCTGCTCAGGGAAGAACTACATTAGGCTTTTTGTAATTGATAATTATTAATGTCAGCCTATTACAGCAGTAATTATATTGTTTAATTACTTTTAAAATGACATGTACAGTATGTAATAAACATATGTAAGCTAGATGAATGTGGAACTCATGTATACACTACCTGTCTGTTTCAAGTCATTGTGTGGGGTTTTTTTCCTGCTTCTTCTTTTCCAGCCGTCTGGCGCGACTTTTGCCGGAACAGGCATCTTCTCCTCCAACGCTCCCGTCAAGACTGGCCCTATTATCTCTGACATCACAGATACGGCCCAGTGCAGCCCAGCTGACAAGGAAGACTGGATTGAGGACAGGCAAGTCCTTATTCAAAAATGTGTTGTGTTTTCCCTCCCCCCTCCACAAAAGGCAGACTTGTTAAACACAGCTTAGGTGCACCATAGGTGTTAGTCAGTTGCTATGGCAACTCTTTCCCCATCTAATTTCAGATCTACACTGAGCATGACGTGTTTCATTAGCACTCCGTCAGTGATCATCCGTTCAATTTTACACTGCCTCTACTTCCAGTTCCACATGCAATAGCACGAAGTACAACAAGCAAAGTTACAGCACTGACAGCATGTTAACATTTCTGATATAAAAATTGTAAATCGGGTGACGTTTTTTGGTGAACAGTCTGGGCATTATTGTGACTGTAATTAGTATAGATTGTAAGTTCGTAGCCCAAGCATGGCTCTGTGAGCAGCAGTCAATGATGTCAACAAACTCTTTTTGCATGTACTTGTTGAAAATGTAATTTTTTTTATGCAATCATTCTTTAATGCTCAGTTGAAAACCTGAATAATAAGCCAAATACCAAAGATTTCTTCGGCTCAATCAGGACTGTAGTTGACAATAGGCTAGGACAATACGACACTGTAATTGAATATTGTTGACGATTGACAAGTAACCCAATGACGATGCTTGAAAAGTGATAATCGCCATTTAAAAAGTTTACGAAGTAATATTAAACAATATGTATACATAATGTTTTATGCACTTTTACTGTTAAAACATTGGGCTATTATGGGACCTTAAAAATTCCCCACTGTCCCTGCTGTGAGTTTCCCTGCGTCTGACATACAGTCTCAAAAAATTGCAGCATTATCTGTACAGCTTAAGTGTCCTGATGATTTAGATGTGTTAAAATTTTTTAAATTTTATGTTAACCACTTTTTTAAACTATGTACTGTCACGCAAATTATTTTTAGATATAGCTGAGGTAGTTAAGGAACAGCACTGATTTAAAATGTATGCGCCCAAGTGTAATTGTAATTTGAGTGATTAACGAGTAGAGTAGTGGTTTTAATCCAGTGTGGATCTGCAGTGTCTGTAGTTGTACAAGTCTGCTGAGTAACTCCAGAGTGTATTAAGGTCTGTAATTTGTCATGCTCTGACCTTTTACAGTAATAGTAGTCCTGTTTGAATCAGTCTCTTGATAACATAATGACAAATCCTGGTAATGGACATTGGCAAGTGTTGTTTTTGTTTTTTTGTTTTTTTTTTGTTGACTGGGTGAAGAGGCTAACGTCACGCTGATTTCGCACAGTTCGCCAAGTTCAAAAAAGGTTTATTGTAATCTAAAACATTTTTGGTGATGAGCTAATTAGAAGGACAATGAGAGTAAATATCCCATATGAATCAGCCAGTCAAATGCCTTTTTACGTTAATAGACCTCCTCCAGTAAAACTTAATCCAGCTTGAATAGGGCTACAGACACTGCATTCAGAATCTGGGAGACATCTTTTCAGTTTGTCCTTCAGAAATTAGTCAGTGTTTTTATCACATTTGGGTGTGTAATGGAGATCATTGTCTGGTCAACAGTTGTCCTCAAAGTTAGGAAAAAAAACACTGATTAGAAATGCCTCCCCACTGTTAACAGAACAAGCCCATTGGTGCACATTAAGGAAGAGCCATCAAGTCCCTCCCACTGTCCCGAGATAGAGGAAGTGTGTCCTGTGGAGGTGGAAGTTGGGGTGGGGTCGAGTGTGCCTGCTGACACACCTCTCTCCCCCACCACCTTCATCAACTCCATCCTTCAGGAGAGTGAACCCGTGCCTGCCCCAACTCCGCCCCCCACAGAGCACAGATGTTTAAGTGTGGCCTGCTTGGACAAGTGAGTATGACCCTCCATGACCCAGACAGCAGTTTGATCCTATTCAGCTGTAACTCTAAACCAGCCTCCGCAAGCTCTTTCTCAGACTTGAGTTTGTGCTTCATATCTGTCATGTTCTGCCTGTGTCTGTAATTCATAACCTCCAAAACTGCCACAATCCCCTTTTGTCTGGGGCCTTATTTATAAAATGTATCCATGTGTAAATTTCCTACTCTCCTTCCCTATCCTTAAGGAAATATTCTCAGCATTTGCATGCCATTAAAAACATATGTTTACTTAAATATACATACGCACAACTTTGAAATGCAGGTGAGTTATTTATAAATTACAAACGATTATAGAATTAAGTGCAGCTGAGCCAGTTTTGCAGCTCCGCCTAACTTACTTGATTTGAATAGAAATGTTTCCAGTAATAAATATTGTAAAGGAGAGAAAATATTATAGCACAGCATGTTTTATTCTACTCTATTGTTTGTTGGCTTTACAAGCATGCTAAATTGTCTATTTTCTATATTCATTTATTTTTTAATAAACAGAGCAAAGAAAACCAAAGTATTAGTGTACATAAACAAAGATGTTTTACGCAGGGTCAGGAAGGACTAAATGGTATTTTGCTTTGCAGCCTATTTAGAGTAGCATTGTTTGCATTATTTTTGAAAAGGACAAAGACAATAAGTTTTATTTAATCTGTTTTATTTAAATTATTTGGAATGGAAATGGTACTTTCTTATATTAGTATGAAGTGCATGTTCACAGTGGAGGGGAGGAGGAGCCACTTGGCAGCATTTGGCCTATCAGATACAGCTGTGCCCACCTGTCTCTAGTTAATTTTCTGTGACAAATGTAAGCATTTGATCCTGGCTTGATTTTGAATGATCCAACAAGCATATAGACCTACATCACTAGAAGAAAGTTTTACATTGTTGTTAAGGTAACATCACTGCCATAATAAACAAGTTGTTTGTTGTTAGACATTTTTTATCTTTCGTAAGAGCTCATTGCTCACCACAGCATGCTCTCTCCCTTCAGCAATCACAGGATGTGAAGTATTTGTTACTAATATGTGGGAACTAAATGATATTGGTCAGATTTATTATGAGGTTAGAAAAGGATCAGGTTGGAAACGCGCATCAGTCTATGCACTTTTCGATGTCAAAGTCCCGTTTTATATGTCATTACCTCAATGTGAATTTTCACATGCAACATTTAAGATCAGATCAGTGCGTACCACTGTTTTATAAATGAAGCCCCTGGACTGAATTCTTCATTAAAACTGCATTATGATTAAAAATCATAAGACCGGGACTAAGCTTAAATAGTGCCTTCCAAACCACAGTTGCGTGACATTGTTTTTGAACGCCCAGAAAAGCCAAGGTAGCTAATAATGAAGATTGCTTGGGCTCAGTTAGCATGATCTAATTTGCACCATGCTAATTGTACTTAACAAGCTATCGTTAATTAGAAATAATCTCAGCATTTTTGGTTGAACTGTTGTTTTAAAGGCCATTCTTACTGTCAGCATCGTTTAATATGATCTGTATTTGCTTTGTCATAACCCATGCATTCTCATGGTAACTGTGCCCTTTCTCTGCAGCAAAAGAGCTACGTTAACATTACATAACATGCATTCTTCTGAACCTTCAAACTCTAAGTCTAATTAATGACTGGCTTTCTTAATTCAGCTGTAGAGGCCTCTGTTTTGCCCCAAAAAATTGATGCTGTACTGCCACTTTCCTAATTTTGTCCATAAACTTCTGTCAGTATTATTGATGTATGGTGAAATAAAAGTTTACTTAAGGGATTACAAGGTTTGGAAACAATTGGATTCATATCAACTAGTGCTTTGTGGCATAATGCAAATAGACTTGAATTCATGTCTATACCATAATGTCTGATTTACAGCAGCCAAGTAGTCCTGCATTTCCACTGAAACCTTCAGTCTTCCTTTTCTCTGTGAGAGAGCGCAGTAATTGTGTAGTGCCTCCCCTCCCACTGTTTCCAGTCCCATGTTGTGCTTCTATCTTTTCAGTTCCCCCCAGATGTCTGAGGTCTCACGCCTTTTCCCCAGCCTCTCCTCCTCGTCTCCTCACCTCAGAACACATACAGGGTTAGCATTTCAGTTGGTCGTGCCATCCCCAGAGCACGCAGTGCTGTGCTTCAAAAGCTACCAAGGCCCGCTCACACTAACCATGGACAGCGATGGCTCTCGGCTTCAGTGCTCTAAAAGCCTCAGCCACCTCTGTGTTCACATGAGTTGTTATGATGTAGGGCTTGTGCTAGGGCTGCACAGTATATTATTTGTAAATCTTTATAGCAATATTGGATATTGGCCTCTGAAGTACTGATATTGTAGAATATGCTGGAGTATGCAAAAGAGGCCTCTAGCAAGTTGCAGATTTTATTGTGTGGTGTGAGCATCAGAATCAAATCTCAGAAGAATTTCTGTAGATGTTTGACAAATCAAGGGATTTATGTTTTGCAATTTGATTATTTTGTTCAAAATAATGCAGGGCAGTCTTTAACCACATCATATTAAATATTCACCAGTGTGTTTTTAATATATCATGTATCACGGTTGCAGGTGGGATTTTGTTCTTTGTTGTGCAGCCCTACCTAGTGTTATTGTTTCTATAGATCATCACAGTTAACATCCATATAAACACAGAATATTACACATTTCAACAACAGTGCTCCTGAGTCAACAGTGAAACAGTGGTCTTCCTCTTTACTAAGTGGTTCAGGTTTAACTGGTACTCAGGCAAGACTCTTGTTGTTATGGGCTAATACACAAAGTGACTGAAAGTTCCTGAGCTTTGGGGCGAGAGCCACAACTCTTCCTGTGAGATAAATGTGTAATGGCGTGATAATCAGTAATGGCTTATTTTGATTTCTAAATGAATTACCATTTGGTCATTTTGGAGTGTGGCATGGCATTTAGACTGAAATGCATGTGCTTTTCCAAACGCCCCTTCCTGGGTAGGCATTTGCATAGTCAGGCATCCCTTTCAACATGACTTAAAAAAGAAACAAATTCGGTGGACTAGCCTGTTTCCCTCCCTTGTTCACCAGCGTGTTGCACAGCTCTGTTGCTTTGATTGACACTAAAAATGAATACTTTTTATGTATTTTTCATGTGTTTTGTTAGTTCTCAAAGACCTTTTTTAGCCCAAGCCTTGTCAGAGAAATAAGTGCTTACCCCTGAATGAAAGTGTTTGTTTTTTTAATCTGTACCAGGACTGAGCTCAGCGAGCACCTGGACAACATTGACAGCGGCTTGGAAAACCTCCAGTCGATCCTCAATGCACAGTCTATCAATTTTGATTCTTCGCCTCTCTTCGATGTGAGTGTCTTTTTGCTCTCTTTCAATATCACCAGAAATGTAATGTGATTTTAACGTTAAGTTCATGAATTAAGGATCAGAGTCCTTTCATGATATGTTTTGTAAGATCCGTACATTTTTAGTAGTTGTACAGGAGGGGTGTAATGACATTTAATACAGAAGTACAAAAGAAATGATAAGGTCAGCTTTAATTTTTGCGGTCTTTACTGTTGTCTCTTAAAAAAATAAATAAATAAATAAAACACAGCAGTGCTTGTTGAAGAGACAACTGGCACAAGTCATTTTCTTAGAATAAATGAAAGTATAAAGAATATCAGTATAAGACAAAAATGTAAACAAGGCTACATCAGTGTTGACATTAATCTAAGTTTAGGAGAATTGTGCAAGTGGTAAGGATCTGCTTTTTACTTGTATTCTGATGTGGGTTGTTTTTTGTTTTTTGTTTTTTTTTTAAATATAGATCTTCAGTGCAAACTCTGCCTCTGATGTTGACCTGGACAGTTTGACAAGCGTGAGTCTGACTTAATTGAATAATACAGCTCTAGAATTTTATTCTTTTCTAGTTGGTATTAGGTTGTGACACACAAATCAGTGCATTCGTGTTCCTACGTGTTCCTTCCAAATGCTGCCATTTGCTGAGACTGTGGTAATACATTGCACAATGCAACCCCAATTTATTACACAGAAGATCTTAATACACTGTAAAAAATAGCATCTTGCCAAGTGAAATGATCTGATTTCTTACATTTTTCAAGCAGAGATTGTAAGCCTTATTATAAGAGTGTTTAACATTGTTCACAGGTGAAGTTACATTTTACTCCATTTTGATTAGTGCATTGCATTCTGGCCCACGGTTACCAAGCCAGTCACATGCAATTTGCGTACATCAAGCTCTGTGAAAGAGAGCCTGAGGTATTGGGTGATCAACTGTAGTGACATTTTTCAACAAATGATTTTAGTGCTTAATCTGTAATATGTGTATGTGGTTACCTGGTTACATAATAAAGGAAAATTTACATTAACATTTACATTGAGTTTCTGGATGGTGGCATTTTAGCTTTAAGATTTGTTCAGTTCACACAGTTTTTGTTCTGCCTGTCTTTGTTCTGCAGAATGTGTTATAATAACAGTTTCTTAAACTCATCTAATTACAGATTCAAGAATTACTCTCACCAGAACCTGCCAGAGAGACGGAGTCTGGTGCAAACTCCAGTAAATCGGGTATTTGCTGCTGCCATTTGCTTCCTTTGCGTTTTTATGTTAATATGCTTCTTCTTTTAGGGAGGGGTTAGGTTGCATTTTCACATTCAGTACATTGACAATGCCATTTTATTAGAACTCAGAACGCAGCTATAGTTTTAATTTTATTTCTCTTAGAAAAAAGTGATGAAACATTAAGTCCATTCATAGCAGGCTGTGTTCCTTCTGGAGATAATCACTTTCCAGGTCACAGGAGTTCCTCCGCATCAAAATCATGTCAAAATCATGTCTTTGGACCTTACTTTGCGCACAGGGGCACAGTCATACTGAAACAGGAAAGGGCCTTCCCCAAATTGCTTCCACAAAGTTGGGAGCATATAGTTGTCTAAAATGTCTTGGATGTTGCATAATACTACAGCTCACTATAACTAAGAGGTGAAAAACTGTCCTAAACCGTTATTCCTCCTTCACCAAACTTTACTGTTGACATTATGCATTCGTAGCATTCTCCTGGCATCTGCCAAACCCAGTTTCATCCATCAGATTGCCTTATAGTGAAGTGAGGTTCATCACTCCAGAGAACGTTTCCACCGCCCCAGAGTTCAGTGGTTGCGTGCTTTACGCCTCTCCAGCTGACACTTGGCACATAGCGATTTTAGGCTTGTGTGCAGCTACTCGCCCATGGAAACCCATTTCATGAAGTTTCCGACACATAGTTCATCTGCTGATGTTGCTTTCAGAGGTGGTTTGGGACTATCTGCAAGAGAGTATCTTATAAAAGTTTATAACGACCAGTCCAAAGGCACATAAACCCTTCACTTGGTCTACTTTGAAATTTTGAAATGTCGAGTTTTTTTTGATTTTGTCTGAGATTTTTTCTATAGAACTGAATTGCATTTTGCTCTGTTTCTGGTTATGTTTCAGGAAAGCAGCTGGTTCAGTACACAGCTCAGCCGATGGTTCTCCCTGACCCGATCACTACAGAGACCACTGGGGAAGACCTGCCCATTCTACTGGAGTTGGAGGGGGACTCTTATTTTGGCCAGGACCCTGTGGAGGATCCCACAATTTCACTTCTGACCACCGACTACCAAACAGCAGTACCAGAAGACCCCAAGCTATAGTAGAAAAGGCAGCTTTTATAAAGGGATTTACATGTGTGGATTTTTTATTTTTCATGTTTTCTGTTGTGTTTTCCCCAGTTCTTTTTCTTTATATGTTAAACTTAGCCATGTCACCTTTTGCTCTGTTCGTTCTTTTAAATCCATGATTTCTGAGCAATAGAGAAATACCTTTTGCTGTTGTTTCCTCATAATTGCATTGTTCATAGATTCGGTGCAGTGGAAATGCACACGTTTAATTTCTTACTTTTGCAGTTGTGTGTTTTTAATAAAACATCAGGTTGAAGCCGTACTCGGGAATGACCAAAACGGCTCCGTGGCCAGGACTTATCAACTGATATAATTTAACAAACCCGCCCTACTGAAGTAGAATGAATATGGTGTTAGGAATGTATTCATGCTACATAAATCTATATTGTAATGTAACTGTAACGCTTTGCTTTGTATGAGATTTTTCACACAGGTATTGCAAATACTTTTAGCTTCGTGCCTCCTTTGAGGACTTTTGCTGGCGGTAGCTATTCCTGAGTGGGACTTTAATTCTTGTAACAAAACGTATATGCGTACAAGTATTATGTTCTCTCTTTATCTGGCACGCAGAGTGGGGGGGCTTGTAAAAGAACCTGTTCTTTTCCTCCCCTCCAAAGCCGGTTTAGCATAAAGACTGTTCAAATAAGCTGTTCTTAACTCTGCTGCAAAATGAGTTGAAGATGGGTTTTGTGCACATTTGCTCGTTTGACTGAGAGCTGTTTCGTTTTGTTTGTTTTCAGATCTGAGTGTAGACCCCTCATCACTACAGCTTACTCAGTTTTGGAACAGTACCGAAATGTATTTAACTCATATTTTGAAGCTTGAAGTTGCACCCGTTTCCCATCCAAGTACTTGGTTCTTAAATTACTGAGAGATTTTAATTTGCAGCAGCCATGGTATGGAATACTGTGGCTGTTGTTTTCACGGATACTGAAATTTTTTAAAAAGTATATAATGTATGTGAACATAGATTGATTACACAATGTGTAGAAGCCCTCACGAACCGGCTATATTGCAATATCAAGCTCTCTTCTGCTCAAAAATGAGGCTAACACACAGAGCTTCTCTACGCTGTCACACAAAGAACTTGTATCTCGGTTTTAAACTCCAATTACCCTTTCCATGAAAATTTTGTGATGAACAGCAGCAGATACGGTCCAGAGTTACTTAGAAGAAGGTCTTTTTACATTAACCACCTTTACAAGTTACGATTTTTTTTTTTCTGTCTCCTGTAAAGTGAATTTTGGAGATATGAGGTATTGTTCCGACAGCGATGTTATACATGTGCTACTGTGCATGTTTAGGATGAAATTGATTTTTGGTTCATATTTGCATTCTCAGTGTAGGAGTGCTGTTTCCAGGTCAGCTTTTACTTTGCACCACATTAACTGTTCTCCAAACAAAGCAGTAAAACTGATCCTAGATCAGCACTTCTGTTTAAAGATGCTTTGTGACTACAGACCCAGTTCCACATTTGCCTTAGTGTTCCGTCGTATTTATTTCGATGCAGTTTGCTGTGCTAGATGACTGTGCGATTATTATTTTTTTTTAAAGAAGTTAGCAGTGCGGCAGAGGATGTATGAGGAACGTGTGAGTGAGGTTGTGCGCATTTAGAAAAAAGAAAAATCTGCCTTTCTCACTATAGGCAAGTCTACTGTGTATATAGCCAAAACAGAGGCTTTATTCATGTGCATATGTAAAGGGCCAAGGCTGAAAAAATATATTTGGTAAATTTGGCACTAAAAAATTTGATGGTTTACCACAGATGTTCTCTTGACAGCAGTAATGGGGCAGTTTTGTGGACGCTGATTATTCCTAGTGCAGGGTTGGCAGTCATAAACTGATCTAGAAGCAGTTTTTCTGGCCAAGTTCAGCAGAGGGATCTTCTCCTAGATCAGCTGTCACTTTGTGATGCTTTTTCAAACACGCATCCAAGACTATGTGCAGTTTTCGCGTGGAGAATAACCATTCGTAGTGAAATCAGTCACAGGTTTGATGGATCGTAATATGGCAGCCTGAGCGTTTTTCATTGTTGAAACATTCTTCTCAACTGACTGGGTAGCATGTGTTCTATAAACCGAAAAATCAAGAGGTCATTTTGAAAAGGTTGTGAAATATTTTTTCACATCCTGACCAGTTTTGATAGCCGTGCATGACCTTTTTTTGTATGCAACAGAGATCAGAGGTGATGCAAATTTGATACTAAAAAGATATTCTGCCAGATTGAAGTGAGTCTAAGATTGAAAATGTATTTATTTTGTATGATCTGTACCCATGCTGCCCCCTGGTGGCTCCAATTGGTCAAGCTTTGTTTCTGGTGAAGTAGGGAGAGCAATATGGTGTGGCGAGAGCAGGAATTACGTATATATAAAATATATATATTGTTGGTAATTTCTAATATTACAATCATCAGTCTCAATTTAGTCATTAGATATCTGTAATAGAGACACAGCTAAATTATTTTGTTACGCATGTGAACAACACTTTGTGTATTGGTATGTTTCAAATAAAAATATGTTTTTGAAAGTATGACGATTTACAAGATTGACATCACCTACATCACACACACACACACACACACACATCTGTATTTCTTTTTCTATGATCTGATTGGAGTGCCACATTAAAAAATACTCTCAAAAATGATAAATCCTGTGGTTATATATAATCCAATTACTCTTTGTAATCAAACATGCAGTACTGATCTACATTGTTACTTATTGTAAAATATCACAATAATGATAAATAATGTCACTGAAACATGATATTGTTGATAATATTATTTTTCCTGCTTACTTGTGCATGGTGATGGAAACAAAACTGAGAAAATGGTTTAGAGGCAGACAAAAGTTATTACATTTTAATAGAAAATTTTGGCAAATTTTGTCTTTTAAATAATACCATTGTATGCAAAAGTTTGAATGCCCCTGGTTGGATTATGTTTTGTTGATTTTTTGACACCCTCAACAGAGAACACACTTCAATGCACATTGTAATGCACAATTATTGTTTATTTAAAACATGAAATGTAGCCTGTGCAAAAGTTATGGCCCCTTTTTTCCCCCCCAGCTGTTGAAGAATTTGCAGAAAAATGTCATTTATATTTTTATACACACTGTCTCTTTTTTATATTTTTGTAGAGGATGTGTTAACTTCTTTTCACTTAGAAAATCAACAAAACATTTAATTTGACCAGGATTGTTGACTTTTCTTTATAGCAGTACATGATGAATCATGCTTGATTTGACCAAAGACATGAACATGAACAGTTTTGATTTCAGGTTGACTTTAAACCAGGGGTCTCAGACTACTGGTGAATGAGACCGCTTGTCAAATATTTACAATTTATCTTAAATCTGACCCACAAATCTTTATGTGAATAAATGTTTAAACCTGATAGGTAGATTTGCATTACCAACCAGACACTGTGGCTGGTTCCTTAACTTGAGCTATATAAAATTAGCTTAGGCTGATGCTTACGTTGCTAAAAGCAAAAATAGAGTGCTGCATGCAAGATGAGCCATTCAACAGAACCTGACACAGCATGAAAGGAGAATTTTTATAACAATTTGTAACTAAATATTACGAGGTAGCCTACCGACGAATAAACACGTGTCCTTGGTGTGTGGTCATAAAAAAAGCTTGAGTTTGATGTTCAAAATAGACGTTAAATTTAATGTGAAGATTATTTTCAAATGACATACATTTAGCAATGTACAATTCTGTGACACGTGTAAAGAATTGCTCAGATAGCTAGGCATCGAAATACAGCAAGACATCATGGAAAAAAGAAGAAAAAAAAAACATTTGCACTGTCACCTGCCTTTTAAATATGAAGTCTGAAGGGGTGAGACTTCTCCAAGTCTCATTACTGTTAAGTATTTTTCCTTTCATTTCTGCCCCTCCACATTCTGCCTTATGTAAATGAAGGAAATAATTACAGGGGACTTAAAAACAGGCGCAATAAAAAGTTACCTTACAGTGTCATCTGAATGTTTAAATAGGTAAACATAAAAACAAAACCGACACACACACACAAAACAAAGTCTAAGGCTAGTGGGTGGGTTTGCTGTTCCTCTGCCAGGCCGACTGGTCCGTACACTGAAATCTGTAGCGCAGAAACTTCACGCGTGGCTTCATGTGAAAATCAGCAGGTATCTTCCAGTTCCACATTTTCTGCACCTTGTAGAAGTGCAGAATGCAGTTATTTCATGCAGGTGATCTAAGCTGACTGCTGTACTTTACTTTCTTGTAGCCGTTATTCAGGGATACTGACCACAGATTGCCTCAGAAAGCAACAGTTAGATTTTTTCCCAAAAGTCTGTCCTCTAAATCTTACCTCTCTCAGGAGTACAAGATTCCAAAAGGGGTTTTACTGCTTTTTCAATGCTAACAAGTCTATGAACATCTATAAACAGTTACAATATCCTACGTTCTCTGCAATTCAAAGGTTTCATACTGTGTACACTTGATGGTTAAAAATACATATTTCAAGAGATTTCAGCAGAAATAACTTATCATGATAAAAGGCTTTGTGACCCACCTTCAGGACCCTGACCAGATGTGTGGTACTGTTCACCTGCTGAAACTGGACAGAACAAGCAAAACCGACAAAAGAAAAGAGCTATTGAGCATCTGTCAAAGGACAAAAGGTGTAATACTTCACAAGGAGTGGTCAGTGTACTATGAAATGACACTAATGCTAGGGTGTATTTAGCATATTTGCTAGCACTTTAGGCAGATCATTAGCAGTTCACTCATTCAGTCATATGCCAAAATTTGGGCAACCTGGTTAAATGACGTTAATTTTCTAAGTGAGAACAATTACGCATCCTTTACAGAGAACATACTTCTGCACATTTATTGTTCATTTACTGAATTCTACTTAAAAAAAATGTTCAAGGTCTCCCCCCCCCCAATATTTTAAACTAAGTAAATAAATATGAATTGTGCACTAAAATTAGAAGAAAAATGCCATATTTAAGTTTCCTGGTTTTAGAGGATGTGCAAACTTATTTTTGTCTTATTTAGAGAATCAACAAAGCATGTGATATGACTTTTACATACAACTTTAATTTGACCAGTGGCTTCTGCATACAACTGTACATACGATAGTGCTAATTCTCCGCATTCCAGTCTACCTCAGCGTCTGAATTCAAAAGGCTATTCCATCTAAAGATTCAGTGGTCCAAATTCAGTACAGCAGAGAGAGGAGTTCACTCCGAGCACAACTCAGAACCTAACTGGTGCACCGATATGGGAATTCTAGGGCCAATGCTGATATCTGATATTTTCTGTGTATATATCTGTCAATACTGATACTGATACATCTATAAAATCTAGAAATTGCCACTAAATCCATCTAGAAAAGTATTAAAGAAATTTATTTGTAGACAGTTACAAATGCTGTAGAATTAATCAAATGAAGGCATTTTAGCATCGCAGCCCGGTGTCACCTAAACATTCTGCTCTTTCAGAATACAGTAATTCTTTGCGTACTTACATATTGGTTTTAATGATTGCTCAAATCTTATCATTAGTCCGAAGGCAAAAACTATTAAAACAAGTGCTATAATACCGTTACCAGAGGTAGGTAGTAGCTTAAACCCAAACTCAAGTAAAAGTTTTAATACTTGGATAAAATAATGACTCAAGTAAAAGTACCTTCCCAAAACACAACTTCAGTAGAAGTACAAAAATATCAAGTAACTTATAGCACTGAAGTATAGAAACTGAGGCTATATGGCTCTATTTTTTCTGGTCTAAAATAAAATGCTAAATCTGCAGAGGTGTAACCAATCTCAAAGCAGTACAGATGCTGTCACCATCAAAACTGGAAAATGAAAAAATGAAAAATGAAACACAAAAAAGGAATTAGTAACTAAATATAATAATCTAATATATCTAACCAGTTACTACCCACCTCTGATGGATACAATGTCAATGTCATTGTGACTGGCTCTTCTCTGTTATGAGCAGTTTACTATCTGAACATAAAGCAATCCTTAAGTATCTCACTACTCTGAATATGTTCCCCATACTCCTTTCACATATACTGGGGTTAATATATCAGAAGTGGTGTACATGCTGTTGTAAATGATGGTCAAATGACACCAACGTTGTGCCACTTATTACCAGATTGCAGGAATCCAAAACTGACCTAAAACATCTCTTATTGAATTATACCCTGAATACATGAAATATTCTTACAGGCTAATATGGAATAATACAGTATGGAAGATATGTGCTAATAAACGCTTATCTTATACTATACGTTTTCTGTTTTAGTTTATTCACTGTACATACCTTGGACAAATGTTTGGTCACTGCTAAGTCTTATACAAAGTCCAGACAAATGTGTAAGTGTTATGTATTGATATATGTCAGAATATGTTACTGCCCTGCTAGAAAAAACAGCACAGACCAGCATGAATTCCATGATGATTTGAGCTGATTTATGCTGGTCTGGTGCTGGTTTAGCTGGTCATTCAGCATGGCCATGCAGACCAGCATTCCTATGCTGGATTTGCTGGTGACCAGCCATGCTGGTCTATGCTGTTTTTTCTAGCAGCACCTTCACCTGTAAACTTCCATTAAACTTACCAGCTGGTTGTATTTGTTCCGTAGCACCAAGTTGACCTGTAGAAGAGTAAAAATAATTAACATAACAGAATCTCACTGCTAATAAAAGACATATTCGATACCCTCACATTACATTTGCTGATTGACAACACTAACGCATTGATAGATATTTTCATCATATATTCTAAATAGAAATCCTTATATAAACTTTAATATCTCAGAGCATTAAACTTACTTGGACCCCCGAGAGTCCCTTGAGGTTCAGATGTAGCTGAAAAACAATAGACCATGAATTAATAAATTCTGTGGGAATTTATTAACGTTAACTGTATATGTATTTATGCTATCTGCTGCATTCAAAACAGCATGTGATGGACCCACCAGTGCCCATGGCATCTGTCTGTGCGGAGGCTCCAATTGGACCTCCCGTAACTGAAGAGTGTCAGTATATTAGTATTAAAAGTACAAAATCATCTCAGCTGATGGAAAGACATGAGTAGTCTATGTAGTTCATTAACAGGTAGTTTGCTTTGAAAATTTACCAACCTGGAACCTCTGTCTGAACCACACTATTATGTGACCTTGAGGCATCTGAAAAAAGTGAGGAATGATTTTGACCAGACATTTTTGTAAGAGGGTTCCTGCATCACAGATTGTTATTATCATATCAGTTGTTGATGACATACCTGTAAATCTAAGCCCAGCCTCAAGCACAGAATCTGCTGTTGGGAAAGACAGACTAAATATAAAATGATTGCATGAGCATGTGTTGGGAGCCTTTATTCACTTTACTGAAAGGATCACAGTTACCTGTATGATTTGACATTCCATCAGTCACACCTCTGCCATCATACCCTGTGTAAGACCAGTATTTATTATTCATTAGAAAATCTTGTTTTTGTGTTCTGTGACATTTAAACATAGCAAAGCTATATGTATTTTCTACAAATTAAGAAAATAATATCAGTATTTGTCTGTTCAGGCATTTCCTTACTTGACTTCCAGTGCCAATACAGTTAGCAATGAATCAAATGTTGTGGAACAAATTAGTATATCATAACTGGCTCCTTCTCCCTTTTTAGTACAGAAAGCTCCTTTTCACTTTCTATTACAAAAACTAGAAGGCAAAATGATTAAAAAGTACATCTGAATGTTACAAAAATTGTCAGCTAGCATGTAACTTAATTGAATGACAGTGTAACTTAATCCAAAACTTAATCTGCACTGTCACCTGAAAATATGCCTTCAATATACACACCCATTACTGACCCAGGCGTTCAATTGCGCACATAGCATCTCTATAGAAAAACCACTGCCAATGGTATGGGATGCTCTGTAGGAGTTGAACATGAGCCTAAAGTCACCATGCCCAATGCCAAACGTCAGCTAGATGGGTATAAAGCCCCCCAGCATTGAAGCTATGGAGCAGTAAAATTTCTTTGGAGTGATGGAGCTCCATCATTTATCTTTGAGATAAGTTGCATTGGCATTTGGGATCTAGAACTAAAAATCAAACATCAGAACCTGACCTCACTAATGCTCCTGTAACTGAATGCAATCAAATAATCACAGCAGTGTTTGAAAAAACAGTGCAGTGGTGTCAAGTCTTCCCTTATTCTGGGTTCAACTCACAAAGCCTTGTTAATTAGTTGCTGAGTTGAATCAGATGTGGTTGAAGAGGCGGAACACTAAACTCAGTGCTGTGGCCTGGAAGGAACGCATAAAGCCTTCCTAGAAGAGTGAGGGCTGTTACCGCAAACAAAGTACCTATGAAAACCCTTGATTTCAGAAAAATGGGCAGGTGTCCACAAACTTTTGGACATATAGTGTAGATGCACAAGACTGACAGATCATGGCCAAGTTACAGCCTGGAAAAGTGAGTCTTAAGCCGACAACGAAAAGAGCTCAGACATGGGATTTTGACTTGCAGGCATGTTTATACATTATCAACATAATACTTTAGGGTGAAAAATCCATTTTTAGATTGTGTTGCTTATTAACAGTTTTGTTAAACCATGTCCTGTCTTCAACTAAACATGGACTTGCTGAGAAGGAAACTGAACCTTCTTCAATGTATGTGAGGGAATAACTGATCATTAAATACGAACCTATTGTATCCGGAGGGCTAGAGCTGTAGACAGTATTGGCCACGGCTGAAAAAGAGTATTGTTACTTGTAGTATCAGATGAAATTTGTTTTAGGTCTGTGTTTGACAGTATAAAATTGAGAATGATAGTTGTGCTTAACCCTTTTGGGGTTACCTGTCATATCCATCTGGGTGTGTCCATTGGTTACTGGTTCACCTGCTAAACCTGTCCAGAGTGACACCCAAATCATTACATGCATACTAAGAACCATCCTTTCTTTCACTATTTTAGACTTTTTTCATATAGCCTACTTTTAGTGTTTCCTAGATGAATGAAATATCAAATACCTGCCACATCTGTCTGTGTATCTGCTCCAGTGACTGCGCCATCTGCAGTGAAAAATTTGAGACACAAAGCAAAACTTAAATCAGCAATCGCTGCCAGTAACGTTCAGGAGGCAGGAGAGTCACACTCTTGAAGGTCAAACTTTGTGAGCTCTGAAGCCTCGGCAACGTTTAGCGTACATACCGGTGATTTTGGCAAAGGGACTGAGGGTGGGGTCTTTTATATCCAGAGTTCCTGCTGAAAAAGCAATGGAAAAAGTTCGAGCCATTATCTCCAGCTGCTTTTTCCTTATTACTCAGGTTCCTGTTAGCGATTTAACACTCGCCTGAGACTCTTTGGTATTTGAACAGCGAAACAGGTATAAATTCATTGTGGCACCTCATGTTGTGAGGCAACCGTAAGCATGCTATCGAGAAAAGCGGTCAGTCATTAGAACTCACCTGTGTCAGTTTGTGTGGCGAGGTCATACTGCTCACCTGCGTGGAGGAGAGACAAATCAAATGGAAGGTTTTGGGACCTCTTTGTCAAACTCTTTTGCATTTGAAAGGTTTTGTTAAAAGCTATGGGTCTTCAGGGAATACTCTTTGCTGCTTCTTCCTATTCAAAAAAGGTGGTCCAAGAAAAATGTTCAAAGATGATCTACTTTCCACATTGAAAACAGCTGTTTGGTAGGCAGACTCATCCTTCCATGCAGTCAATGGCTATAAACACTGAATTATAGCTAACAAATCAACTGATAAATCTTTTATGTCATTGTCTGTGGCAAAGCATATTTACCAGCTGTGTGTTGTGTCTCTGTGGCAACAACTTGATGATCTGGTGAGCCTGATTAGAAATTAGAAGTTGCTTTAAACAGGTAGGTAAACATGCCTCAGTGACACTAAAATCATCCCTTTGGTTGTCCTAATGCTGCAGGTACTATTAGGGATAGTAGGACACATACTTGTGGGATACATACTTGTGTCAATGTGGATACCAGTTCCAGGAGGATCACCTGCAAAATAAAATACAGCAAATCTAACTTCTTCCTTACTTTCTCTCTGTTTTACATGGTCACTATGGACTTTCCTACAGTGCAAAAATTATATGGTGGATCATTTAAAATCTAGAATAAATATCCAAATACTTATTCTGAGATTGTTGTAAGAATATTTCTTATTTCAAGATGTTTTTACTTGTTTTAAGTGATTGTATCTATATAGCTTTGGCATTGGCAAATAATGTAGATACCAATGGAATAAGACACTGTCTATACACAACACTACTTAAAACAAGCAAAAAAAGATAGAGAGAAGAGAAAAAAAGAGAAATATTTGAATTCATCATACATGTGTTCATACAACACTCTCAAAATAAGAAATATTAGATATTTGACCAGATTTAAGACAATCTCACTTTCCATAATCTCATTTTTTGCAGTAAATGCCAAATTTTGCCCATACCTCTGTGTATGCCTATCACTGGTCTGTGGCGTCCATTGCCTGTAATATATCAATGAAAGATTTGGCAAATTGCAAAACAAATCTTTTGCTCTAACCTCAGTGAACTGATGCATGAATCACAGCTTACCATTCATATGAGGTGAATCAGCACCATTGTTATCATTGTTACCATTGTAATCAGCACCCTCTGAAGACCAGAGACAGTAGAATTAGCTATTCCAGACCTTGTTTAGCATGTTCCAATATTAAGACTGTGGACTTTGTGACTTATGATTTATAACCTACCTGTGTAGTCTGTAAAGGAAGGGTCTGAATGTGACATCATTTCAAAGGCTCCAGCTGCACCTGAGACATTTGTACTAAATTAATACCACAAATGGATAAATTCTGACTTAAACCATAAATGACGGGCCTAAGGTTGAAAAGCCAGTTCTCTAAACCATCTAGCCCACCATTCCACTTCTCAACAAACCTAAGCCAGGCAATAAAGAATTACTGAACATACATAACATGGCTCAGGTGCATTAGGAATGGGTATATGACCAAAATATGTATATGCTATTACGTTATTATTAAGTTATTGCTCAATCACATTAACTTATTATTAAGATGTGCTTAAGCTTACCTGTCATATCACCAGGTGAGCTGGATTGAGCACCATTATCAGAGGTTCCTGAAAACATAACATAACATAAATACTGAAGCTACTTAAATTCAGGAGGATACACACAGTCTTGTTCTATGTAGATGTACAGTACTGTACAAAAGTCTTAGGCAGTAATGACAACTGTTTAAAACTATTTTTCTTGACTGAAAGATTTGAATAAAATACAAAAAACACAATATAAATATATAAATATTGTGAAATGTAACACATTTTTAAAAAGCTAATAAACTGATTAGAATAACTTTGTTTTCTAACTTATCTGTGTACACCAGCCATAACATGCATTTATGAAGTTCTATCATCAGCACTGCAAAATGATCTTGATCTTGGCAAGTGAAATCATCTAAATCAAGTCGATATATCTAATGTTTCACATAATAAGACTGTTGTCAGAATAAATAAGACTATTTCATTTATTTATAGATATGTTTTGTTGTAAGTAATTTATTGTGATAAAATTACTTATTAAGACAGCATTTGTGCAGTGAGCACACCTGATTTAATTTAATCAAGGACTGATTAGCCAAATTACACTGTTAAAGATGCTTCTTCAAAGGTTCTTAAGTTCTACTAACATCAAACTTCTAACAACAGAAGAACCGTTTTTGGTTTTACAGTGCTTACTTTGCAGATAAATGGCTTTACGTATCATTTTCTCAGATGACCAAGATTTTTGCACAGTACTGTATGTCTGTATGTAGTTGAATTGAAGTGTGTTACCTGTTGAGGGGACAGAGGAACCTGGCCCAGTTCCTGCAGAGGAGTGATCAGGACCTGAAGGGTCTTAAAGTTTGAACAGACACTTTAGCAAAAGGATTATGACACATTATTACACAACATGAACATTTTGAGCCTTATGGAGGGCCAGAGTCCAGCAAAGTTTGGCGATTTCCATGCTACAACACACCTTCTAAACCCGGTAACTAGTTCCTGAGAAATTACCAAACTATGCTGGGCTCTAGCTCTTCAGCACCTGCTGGTGTACTGCCTGGTTTCCTCAAAAATGCATTGACTCAACATCTCATGGATGACATTTTTAGTAGCCAGTGCCATTATTACAAAGTATTTCAGAGGTATGGTGGGACAGGCCATGGCACAAAGCAACTGCTATGGTGGGAGAGGCTGCTAAATTTATGACAGCAGAGCAGAACAGATCCAATATCCCAGTACCTGGTAGAGTGTCTGGAGTCGAACTGCTGGCTGGCTGTCCTGGATCAAGCCCAGCTGCTGGAAGAGAACCACCAGTGAGAAACAAAGCAAGCCAACCATGATTTACAGCACTTTCCCCTTTCATGAATCACTTGGGAAATAACAACAGCTGGCTAGCTAGCTTATTTTGTCAGCATGCCCCATAATTAGTGCAACATGACAGGAGTAAGAACCTAGCATTCTTGAAAGGGCCGCTTGGAGCCGTTATAAAAGACGAGCATTGTTGTAAATCAAGCTGTGCTTGAAATAGTAGTGTAGGTCTTATTACAAGTCAAATGAGATTAGGGGGAGCTTTGAGTTGTTGTTTCAAGGATCATAAACATCAACTTACATTAGCTATTTGACGAAATGGGTAACTGAAGGTACATGAAGGGACACTAACCTGTTGACTCTACCTGAAAAGCGAGTCCCATATGATCTGCTGAGATAGCACCAGTGATTAGACATGTGGGCATAACGTCTGAGGGAGTGGCGGTGCGGTCTGAAGGCATACCTATAGCATCAGTGTAGGGATGTGGAGCAAAGCTGTCACCCATGCCACCTGCACAGAGAACACAAGAGTAGGTTTCAGGAAGCAGAGACACAGGTGTCATCAAACGGAGCCATCAGCGTAACTGAAAATGACGCTTACCCATTAGGCCAATGAGGAAGTCATGGCTGGATTGGTCTATCATGCCTAGGATACATTTAAAGGAGACAAGAGGGTAGTTAGCAACCCAAAGACCCCTAAATAGTAACGTACAATATGTTTATGCCATTCTACAATGACAGATGCAGAGATGTTAAGTCATGCTACAGCATGGGTGCCCATCTCCAGTCCTGGAGGGCCTCAGTCCAGCATTTATGTCCTTGGTTTAGTATGTGTCATTAAACAGAAGAGTCTCCAAACTGTGCAAGACATTGGCCTTCCATGACTGGACAACCCCTGCCCTTACAGTCACTTCTCTGAAAGAATGCACTGCTTATATGCAAGGTTCCCATTCCCTCAGCCACCATTTTGTTGTTTACTATTAACAATAAAAGTGGCAAAAAGTGTTCTTTGGAGTGATGCTACAGAAGAACCACTTTTGGTTCCATAAAGAACTTCTAGGATAGCTCTTTAAGGAACTATTTTTGTAAGTGGCATGCACAAAAAAACCTACTTAAAGTTTACAGAACCTGCACATTATGTAAACGTTTTATACCATTAAAGGTTTGTTCTAGAACTGTACATCCAAGCTAAGAGGATGTCTTAGCTGTCAATGAATGTCAATGAATGCATTTACTGCTTTCCTTTATTTACAATTATTTGCCTCAACTCAATGCACTGAATCTACATTTTGTTTGTTGCAGCATATGACCAAAATCTATCTTTTGACTGTGGAAAATGATTGCAGTCAGCTTTAATGATTGTGGTCATCTCAAATAATTGCAATCATCTAAAATAATTAACAAACAGATAGTTGTTAGCAACTGAAATAGTTAAAACCTGTGGATTAGCTAGGGATCTAGATTTGGCCCATAGCACAAAATGTTCTGCAGAGCTGGTCACTGAGAAGCAAACCCTTTCCGTTTACTTACCTGTAATTTCCAGATGGGAACTTGAGCCAAAAGAATCAAAACCACCTGTGAAATACATGAAATCTGTCACTCATGATTGAGCAACAACTTATTTTTCCTATCTAATCATAATTAGAAATGGAAACTACCTAAAAATGAGTAAAACATTACATTAACTCTTACATGGATTAAAAAAAAATGCACACATATTCGAGAGGAAGATTATACACTTTTCCTGCATACCTGTCAAGTCTATTTGAGTCGTGCCCTCCATGAAGTGATCCAAGCCTCCTGTGTTAGAACCAGAAAATGGGGAAGACTTTTGGGCTTTGTTCTAGATTAAATCACACTGCCAATGTCTATACTCCACTAAACAAAATGCTTAGCCCACTTTCATTCCAACCCATTTTCAAAAAAGTTGGGATGCCGAGCAAAATGTAAATAAAAGCAGAATGCAATCATTCACCCTATATTTAATGAAAATAGTACAAAAACAACACATCAAATGTTGAAAATGAGAAATTTTATTGTTTTTTGATAAATATATGCCCATTTTAAATTTGATCTGAGCAATGCTTGGGGGCATGTTTACAACTGTGTTGCATCAACTCCTCTTTGACCAACTGTAAGCATTTGGGAACTGGGGAGACTCACTGTTGTAGTTTTGAAAGTGTAATTCTTCCCCATTCTTGCTTTATATAGAATTTCAGCTGCTCAACAGCTCACGGTCTATGGTCATGGTCTTATTTTTCATTTCATAATGCGCCAAATGTTTTCAGTGACTTCTTTTACTACAAAGCCAGGCTGTTGTAATAGGTTGCAAGGCCAACCCTGAAAAAGACATCATCTGGATGGCAGCATGTTGCTCCAAAACCTGTATATATCACTCAGCATTAATGATGCCTTTACAGATGTGCAAGTCACTCATGCCATGTGCACTAAAGCACCCCCATACCATCACAGACACTGACTATTGAACTGTGTGTTGAGAACAAGCCAAACAGTTCCTATTATCTTTACTCCAGAGGATGCGGCATCTGTGGTTTTTAAAAAGAATTTCAAATTTTGATTCTTTCAGCCACAGGACATTTTTCCACTTTTTCTTAGTACATCTTAAACTAACTTGGGCCCAGAGAAAGTGGTAGCATTTCTGGATCCTGTTTATATATGGTTTCTTCTCTGCATAGTAGAGCTTTAACCTGCATTTGTGGATGCAGCAACGACATATGTTCACAAATTATCGTTTTTAGAAGTGTTGCTAAGCCCATGCAGTAATTTCCACCACAGAATCATGTCTGTTTTTAATGCAGTGCTGTCTGAGGGCCCGAAGATCATGGCCAGCCAATACTGGTTTTCTGCCTTGTGCTTTGCATACAGAGATTTCTTCAGATTCTTTAAATCTTTTAAAGATGTTATGTACCGTAGATGATGAAAAGCAAAAGTTCTTTGGTATATTACATTGAGAAATGTTATTCTTGAACTCTGAAAGTCTCAGCCTCTCTGGGATGCTCTTTTTATTCTCAATCATGATACTGACCTGTTGCAAATTAACCTAATTAGTTGTGTAATGTTCCACCAGATTTTTTTTTTTTTGCATTACACAACTTAGATTAGTATTTTTGTTGCCCCTGTGCCAACTTTTTTTAAACTAGTTGTTGGCAACAACAATTCAAAATTCAAAATGGATATATATTTTTTAAAAAACAATAACATTTCTCACTTGATATGTTGTCTTTGTACTATTTCCAATTAAATATGGACTTTAAATGATTTGCACATCATTGCATTCTGTTTTTATTTACATGTTGCACAGTGTCACAACATTTTTGGAAATTGGAATTTGAAAAAATCAATCCTAAGACACAACATGGATATTTATCATACTTTCAGCTAGAAAAATAAATGCAAACATTATTATAAAGCTTTGACGCCTTTTTGGACCAAGATAAGGAATTAGTAAAGGATCCCTAATCACTAAAGTAAGATATAGGAGTAGGTAGTAGGTTAGAAGTATAGTATATGGTATATATGTTTAGGATTCCCCACCTGTGTGCCCATTATCTAGTCCATTAGTCAACTGCTTGTGTCCATTGCCTGTGAGAGTACAACAGTAAACATTAATTATGAATTATACTTACATCTAAGAACAAAATAAGGGCCCATTTTTAGCTAACATTATTATACATGGCAAGAAGTTTGCTGTTGTTACTGGGCTTCTGAAAACTAAACTTCGAACTTACCATTGTTCTCAGTCTCTGGCATTTCTCCTACTGACTCAGAGCCTATATTTACATATATAACATGATGATGATTTGTCATTTTGAACAAAATATACATATTTTTTGATGTTGCCTTATTTAATAAAAATAAATTATAAATCAAATTTGCAACATTTTTACACCATTGTCACCTGACCTGGGGCTTCAATTTGAGATCCTTCATGAACTGTTTGACTTTCACCTAAAGTAAGAGAACTGCTTTAGAAGACTGTTGTCACATAGGATATGGCATTGCCATATAAGAGGCAAATGGCAATACAATACAATTTACATACCATTCTCAGATCCATCCATGTGTGGAACTACTGCTTCTGAAACTACACATTTACACACATTTCTGGTCATCTTCCAAATTCATCAAAAAGAATCAAACAACATAATCATCTTTATGGATGCCCTCTACAAGCCACCCATAAAACCCATAGCTATATGACTACACTGGAGTAGAAAATTGTGTTATGCATCACTGATGCCTGTTTTGGACTGTAATACCTGCTGGCTGTGACTGGACTTCAGAGGAAACGAAAGCAGAACCACTTGTCTGACCTGATCCCATCTGACTTGACACATGGCTTGATGACACTTGGCCTGGTGACTCATGGCTCAATGAACCTTGGCTTGGTGACCCTAAGAGAAAATGGATGGACCAATGCATCACCCAAGGTACAAAAAAATGGAAGAAATAAATGGATTTGTCATATCGCATATCATAAACATGTATGTCACATATAGCATGCAAATAAGCGGACACATACCATGAGAAATAGTGTCTGAGTGAGCTGTCCCAGCTGTACCTATAATAGATAAAAGTTGGTGGGGTCTTGAGTGGGTCTAAGATTTAATAGCATTTATAGTATATTTTAAGAATAACTCATAAACAATGATCATTACCGGGGACCTTCGACCCTGAGCTCCCATGACCCACTGCACTTACGACTGCACCTGAAAATATTTGTCTCATTTAGTGTGTCACCAAATGCAAGAGCACGCACAAGTAGGTACTGAGGAATGGATGAACATTTTGGAAATTAAACCCCTTTCCTTCTTATTCTGAGTGAATTTATTGCATTGACACGTTTCATTCCCTGAGAATTCTGACCTCGAAGGTCATAACTGAGAGTCTGCAACAATGTTATTAAACAAATGATTTTTCATTCGAAAATGACGACTTGCGGAGTAAATAACTGCGAAAACAGCAGTTATATCTTCGTGTAATTTGAATGGCCCCTTCGTACGAAACTACGCCCTGAGTACAAGTGAAAACGCTTCACATTTTACCGCAAAATCTGAATTCCGTGCGCCACGCAAGCAAGACTCTGAATGTCTAACGGTCATAACGCAGAAGAGGGGAGAAAAAAAATACGAAGGTGGGTTAAATTTACTGTATAATACTTATTTTCGCAAACACTTTAAGCAGCAGGAACTGTTTTGCCCATAAACAATTTCAGTATCTTTTAGATGGCAGCGAAGTGATTTTAATGAATCGAGTTAGCTAGTTAACAGTTAGCTAGACACGCTAGCTAGCTAGCTAGTTGTGTAATGTAGAATAGCGGTAGCTAATGTGTGTTGGCTAGCTAGCGTTACCTGGTTACACATGATCAGTTCCGGTCTAAAATGAAAGCGGTCAACAGACGAAGTAACATAGAAATCATCATTCAAACGTATTAGTGCAAACAATATGCGCATTATTTAAATAATAAAAATGTCAGTAGCCTGACTCAGTGTGCCACAGCAAACATTATCCCCTGCCATCCTCCAACTTAGTTCTCCCTACTTGCAAAATTTGACACCCATTTCCATTCAGTATGATCCTTCAACACATTAAACAGCACACACAGGAAGCAAAGAAATTAAAAACCTGTTAAATTCATTCATAACCAAGTAAGAACAAGATGGAGTTTAGTTTCCAAAATGTAGAATATCCCTTTTATTAAATTACATTTACCTTACTTTTCACAGTGAATAATGCTAAATCACTGTTATATAAGTATTAGATGTAATTTAGTACTCAGTGTCAAACACTCTAACTCCAGTGAACAGACTTCTCTCACTTGTTCTTGAAATCATTTAGTTAATGTTACCTGTGATATGTTTGTAAGTGATAGATAGTTATATTGTTAAAGCCTGCAGCTTGGTTACTTACAACCAATTACAACCTACCTGCAGATACTGCTCCTGACGTGGACCCACCTTGTCCGGACAGACTTGAATCTGAAAGTAGAAGGAAGAGATGAAGGCCACACTCTTTATGGGGTCAGTTGGGTAAGCCTACCATCTCAACATCCTATTGCGTTACCATGAGAACTGGAGCCAGAGGGCAAGGCTTGAGACTCTTGTCCATTGTGTCCTGTGAACAAAATATGATAAAAGAGTCATGAATGACAGACATGTCCCTGTGAATGGTTAAATAAAACTGCACACATGTTAATGTGTGGCTAATATTAGAGATTTTTCATTTTACCATTAGTATCATCTGCTGTTGCTGAGGAGCCACTTGATGCTGTTAACACAAAGAAAATCTTGACTGTATGAAGTGTATGTGCAACACAGACTCTAATTTCTATGGCATGTACATCATAATACTTTTATAGAGCACTGTCCTTCAACAACTCAATGTCAGACCCTTGATAAGACCCTTGGTGTTCCTCTACTTGTCCTGTTGGGTAACTATGCGCTATAGAGTATCATTACCATAACCTAAAACTGCTACTGTGAACACTAATACTTCCTATGATGCTGTGATAAAACTTCTGATACTTGTCAGAAGAGCAGTTACTCAGGTCAGTGCTAGTGTTTGCTTCCCATAGGACTGGTCAGTCCAAGTCCCTTGTTTTGAAGGATTTGCTAGATCTGTCTTTGATAAGTTGGTTTAGGGCTTACAGCCAAAGCTTGTTTGTGCAGCACCGTCTCCATTCAGTTTCTGACCTGGAAAATAACAAAATGAGGTCTGTTAGGTTCCATTCCCCCAAACGCTAAAAGTACATTTAAAAAGCCATGGATAGGGGTCACTGATTTTCTAACAATCTCACTCAGCACCTTTTTGTCACTGAACACATGAGAAAATTGGGCTAATGGACTTGTTTCTTGGGTTAACGAATAGAGTTTTCTCTCCTTACCATTTGGAGATTGGCCCACCAGAGAAGTGCCAGGTAGAGCAGTCACACCTTGGAAAGAACCAATTCTTCAGTGCAGGCAAGGTCACAGTCCACTGAAATACCTCTCAGCACACTCTTAACGATATGTAACTCAAAGCGTCCTTTAAGACAGGCATGAAAACCTCAGCGGACTAGTTTCAGTTTCCTGCATTTATGAATGCATCAAGTAACATGCAGAGGTTCCTGCCCCTTTTGGCATAGTTGTCAATATGCCCGAGCCCTAACCAGATTAAGGAGTGATTGACTTTGCCCGCTCAGCATTAAAGGAGGCTTAAGCTGCACCCAATGAGCTGCTTTCCACAGCTGAGGGGTTCACTGTTCTCTGAGAGAGATCTGTCCCCAAAGCTAAAAAGAGGATTAGCATCGTCTTACCTGGGCCTTTGGGCACCACTGTGGCTTGCTGGGCTCCAGCTCCTGTTGAGAAAAACCCAAAGAAACAAGAAACATATTCTTGAGGTTCTGTGAGATCAAATCTCATTCAAGCAGTCAGTTGGTTCTGGTCAGGTGCCCCCCAACCAGAGGACAATAACACTCTGTCATACCTTAAGACTCATACCTTAAGACCTTGTGCCTTCCAGTGTGTTTTGAAAAATCAAACACATGTAGTTACGTATTTTTAAGTATATTATGAGTATTTATATCATTCTTATAACTTATTTTAAGATGTGTGCAGCAGTTGATTGTTATGGCCATTTAAGGTATGTTATTGAAATGTTTCAACTTTCCAACACATGATGTAAATGTTTTCAAAAATGTTTATGTGTAATATATCAGTCCTTACTGTTCATTCCTAGCACATAATTGTTAATAAATTGTTCTTAGGAATTATAGACGAGAGTGTTATACATACATATTGAAAAACCGAGCTACGTATACCATCTTCTTTGATAGATTGTTTAGTGTATAAATATATTTTGGATACAAAGCCATTTAGCAAAATTAGCTTGGGTAAAGTTATATACATTGGTGGTAAGTTGCTAACTTGTCACCCACCCTTCAAATGTTGACCTTTGGAGTCATCATCATCTGAAAAGAAAGGGGAGATGGATACAGTTTATAAAAACTGTTCACAAATAAGTCTTCCACTCTCCGAAATTTGTTCTTCAGTTTGATTTACCTATTCCACAGAGACAAAAACTCTCTTTGGGTACAGTACTCTTAAAATTCTCTTTTAAGCACAGGTTTGGTAATGTTGGTACTAATGTGATTTTAGTTCTTCTTAAAAGATTTAGCACATTTTAAAAATCTTTATTAGTCTTTATCTTTTTTATGGTTATTTGGACGAATTGTTTTTGGTGTTCAGCCGATCAACTTCTAGGTGATTTGACATCACATGGTATGTGACTGAGGGGTGAATGAAGATCTTTGTGACAGATTTATTGGCTAAAGCTTGATCCTTAAAGTTACTGCTGTGGCTTTTATCCATGTAAACACATTTGTCTTTATAGTTTAGTGTGGGAAGACATCACAGTTCAGGTGTTTCCAATTAATGTTTGTTTTCTGCACTCAGTATAGCAGGTGTTGGTCAGGACATTTCAGCAGTAACAGAAAGTGGACCTTCATCCCCTACCCTCTTCTTCCTCTGAGAGTTCTTCCTCACCCTCCTCTGCCTCAAAGTCATTCTCCTCAGGTTCTTTGTCTGGAAATTGAGATTCTTTTGTTATTCACACTACTCTCAAGTTATAAATGCAAAGGTGGGAGCTGATATATCAGGTATTAAACTAAACTAGGCTAGTTTTTGAGTATTTTAAGTATTTGAACAACTATCATACCTTCAACTGGTGCAGTTGAAGCAGTTGTTGCCAGAAAGACAACTGCAACTGAGGCAATTATAAGATTTCTGTAAAAGCAAAACATCCTATGATTAAGATTGATGAGCAAGAAAGCAGCATTTGCCCAAAGGAAGCAAAACAGCATGGAATACATGGTGCTCTCTAGGCAAAGCAGTTAGAATACACAATACCCATAAAGCATCTTTGCACAAGCCAGTGTAAATAACATTTTAATGCACACATATTAGTCATCTTATCTTCATGCACAAATTAACTACTGTTATATGAGTTCTATGTGAATATGCGTAGAAAATAAAATTAATGAAACAAATGTGAAATCAGAGTGATAAGTACAAATTAACAAGAGGCCACATCCTGTTATGATTACACATAATCAGTTTAGGTCTAAAATGAAATCGGTTAACAGACAAAATATCATCAAAATAATTAACCAAATCAACTAAAGCAAACAATACGCACATAATATGTCATTCCCTGGTTCATTTAAAGCTGACTGATGCTTTTTTATCATAAAAATGTTTAAATTAGCAAAAACATATATTAGCACATTACACTACCTCTACTTGTTCGGTAACCTGACCTTACTCAGTTCGCAGTCTTTGATGCACTGTATAGTATGTACCATCAATTAGCACAGTCTCTGCTATTGTTCATGTGGTGCTAAGTTAGCATCAAGCGCAATATTTACAGATATACTTATTCTTGACTTACCGTGACAACATCTTTTGTACAGGTCTAAGTGGGAAACTCAAGAACAGACATAGAGTAGGTAGCACACAGGTTTTTGACTTCCCTATGCTTCAGTGGGCACCAATATTTGCTTTATACCCTCCCAACCCCCCATCTTTGTAAGGGGCAGGACTTTAACTCTAACCCCAGCCCCTATCAGTCAAGCTACTCCCCTTGTTTGTGCGTAAATGACAGAACAGTGGAAAATTTTGCGCTGAAGTTTGGGTTGAACATAACAATTTGCATTCCAAGTTGTTGCAATGTGTAATGTTTTAGAGCACATGGTGAGAAACCTGGGGAGTTGTAGTGAACTCTTGTCATGCTAGCAGCTGTTTTGTTGAAATCTCCTTACTTATGGTGTGACCTCTGACACTGATGAAATCAGTTGAGGAGATCTACCAGTGGAGGGCACAGCTCCTCTTCAGATAAAGCCTACATTTACTACCCCTCTCTCTCTCTCTCTCTCTCTCTCTCTCTCTCTCTCTCTCTCTCTCTCTCTCTCTCTCTCTCTCTTTCTCTCAAAAATCCTACTGTCACACAGTTAATGAGTAGTTGGGCCAGAGGTAACCTCAGGAAGTTGTAGGATAGGCTTGAGAAAGTGCATCTTTGTTGGGATGAGCTTAAATTGCTGATTGAAGATACTGACCTCTTGAGAGTCATTGTGTTCTGTCCAACCTTGGCCTTTCCAGTGCTTTTTTTCATCCTTGGTGGTTGTATTCGGTTAGCTGACCATTTGATAGCTGCGTTCTTATTTAAAAATCGAGACCATGTTCCAAATGGTTGAATGAGGAGTATTGTAACTACAAGGGCATTAGTGATGTTGTCGTACATTAGGGGCAATCTATATGCATTCAGAGTCTCAATTCTTGTAAGTTTAAGAAGCTTAATACATTATGCGGCCCTCTGCCGTTACTGAATATCTACTCTCTTGGAGGAAGATTGCATTCCCGCTCAGCTTGCCAGTTCACATCAGTAAGAGACAAGCCTTCTGTTTTACACTGTAATTAATAAGAGCAGGCCCCCAGACTCATTCCTTTAATAAATGCTCCTTGATGAGCTGAAATAGATGTCTCTCATAACAAGAGTCATTAACTCTGCCATTAGAAAAGCTCTCATTGTTCAATTCTGAAACCTAATGCTTTGGTTTTTTTTTTGACATGTCCGTGTTATGTCAGCACAATAACACTGAAACACTGAACCCATCGAATATTTTGTCACTACCAGTGTAAATTGTGCTGTAGTTTAGCTAAAGTGGTCAACTGTAGTACTAATATTGGGAGTATTCCAGTTAGCACAATTGTTTTAAAACCCTATCAATGGGCTGACTCTAGAGTAAACCATTCCATCGGAAATGAAAACTTCCACGTAGCGAACAGAGCGGAACAGGTCGAATTACGAGGTTCAAAGGCGAAGACGTATAGAAAGCCTACATTATTACATAGGAGCAAGGCTTGCTGGTCACCTTGCCAAGATTTCTCTTAGCCAGATCCATGTCGTATGCCTCTCCTGCTCTCTGCAGGCCTGCCTGGGCCGAGACAATAGCCCTCTGTAGCGTGGTGAAACCGTAGTGGCCTTGGAGCCGATCTTGGGTGACGAGATTAGAAGCCTCAGCACTGCTGGACCCCGCCAACATGGCCACAGGGGTCGGCCAGTGAGGCTACTCTCCTACTCTCCTACCAGTAATCTCCTACACTTCAGTGTGCCGTATGGACAGAGGGATGGGTTACTGGGAATTTGGGCATTCTAGTGTGAGAATATCGCCCTGCTCCCATGCACTTTTCCTATGACACACTGGAGGACACTTGTCAAACCCAAATTCACACCGACACGTTTTTTTTTTCCCTGCTACAGACTCTTTCCCCCATTCTCATGTTTCAGCACCATCTCAAGCTCTGTTAGCGACCACTTCTGCTCGTCCTGAAGGGCCTGTTCTGGTTAGAAACGCGATACCTCTTGCCCTGAAATTACAGGAGCACTGCAGTTGGAGACCCCTGGCCAGTCCGTAATTAATCACTCTGGGAGGAATTTAATCCACGGTATTGCTGGGCGGTGGGGGGCAGAAGCGTGGACAGGCTTCAGGTGGACAAAAAAATGAACCTGAGCATCAACTACCTTGTCCGCTTCCTGCTGCGCGTCTCCTATGAACTCTCACTAGCCATATTATATCATCCCATGACAGTCTAACAGTCCACATCCAGCTTGTTAGTTTGAAAAGGAAAACATTCTCAATAAAGCTGATTTACTGCAACTCTTGTCACAAATCAAATGCAGATAATTCAACAGAATAATTTGACAGGTTTTGTGATTGTTCCAGCATTTAAACTGCCAGAAAGTTGAAGTGGACTTGTGATCATCATGAGCAAACGGCCTTAAGTTAAATAAACAAATAAGTAATATGTCTTAGGATTAATCAGAAAAATGCAATAAAACTGCAGCATTTTCATTGTATTGAAAATATGAAAAACAAACACTCCTTAAATATATCCCTAAAATGATCTCCTAGCTATTTTAAAGATTTTTAGGTTTAGGTTACATGTTATAATATGATGTTTGGTGCATGCCTCATACTTAACACTTTCTTGCCATTTTGCTGGAATTGAAATTTATATATGAAAGTATTAAGGACACTGTTACCTCAATTGGTCTCGTTAGGTTTGGATATTAGACAAATGTCCAGTGGCTAATCTTACAATAAGTGCAGACAACTGAGTGTGTCATTTGCCAGACAAGCCTGTTTTTAAGTTAAAGGTAGCTCTTTTCTCACAGGTATCAGTCCCGAGACCAGAGTAGCCATTGAAAACCTTCTTACGCCTTAAATTAAAGTATAATATTTCGGAGGGCTTCTCGCGCCCTTCCGCCCCTTCCTGACTGTTTGGGAAACTGGGCCGGGGTAGGCTGGGGCGTGTAGTACACCGCAAGGGGGTCAGGCTTCATTGGCTGTATCCATTTGGACATTTACACTGGTCCTTCAGTGGCCTCCCTGTTAGTTTTTAGTTTAGGGTGAGGTGGTCAGCCACTAGTATGCACTGGGAAACGAGTCCTGCTAGGTTTGGCCAGCCATGTGCCAGTTGTTTCAGAGATGTTTGGTGGCTTTTGTCTGAAGTCCACCTCCCTTTTCCTCCACTCCTCCTCATGCCTCACCTGAGGGGCAGGCTTGGACCACCAGGTGTAGTTGAGATGTAACGTGAGTCTGAGGCCCCTTTGGAGACGCACATGGAAAATTACCTTTTTCATATGGGGGGTCAAATGATCTAGTCTGCTGGGTGACTTCAAAATAAAAAATTACTGAGAGCAATTCTTAGATAATTCTCTTTTTCTTGCTCTTCTCAGAATGAAACCTAACCTGACTTTAAGGTCATTCGCATGATCTGATAACATTTACCACATTTACCTTTAACTGCAGGCAGGCAAACCCCACTTAAGTGTTTATCATATGCACTCTTGAGTGACCGGTTATGCTAGTCAGCCCACTCAGTCGTGAATCAGTCCCTTATTACCAAGAAATGAAAAAAGTAGGTATTAGGCAGCTGTTTAAATCCAATTGCATGTAAGCAGTAATCACCCTTTAAATCATTTAAATCATTTTAGGGCTACTTTTCCTAAACAGTAAGTCACCCTACTAAAGTTTAATCTAAAATAACAAAATTGCTAGTTTTAAACAAATTCTTCATTGTTTATTGTGGTAAGAGGTAAGTCTTTTCCTTCAAGGTCAAACTTTTTCAGGTTAAATCTGGCATTTGGGATTGGAGAGCATGTTGTTGCTGTCCAAGAAAAAAACATGTCTCCAAAATAGTAACTTTACGGGAGACGGAAAAAATGTTCTTAACTTTTATTGTAAGTTAATGTAAAGATGTTTTTTCCCCCCAAGTGATTTTGGAGCATTTCTGTTGGTCCATTCATCATGTAATTTTAACACAATGTAAAGGACAGCTTCTGTGTTAAAATGCTGGAGAAAAATAAAAATAGACAAAAATAGAGATAGATGTTTTTCTTTGCATAGTGATGACATATCCTATGGAGTTTGTCCAGAGGATGCACAGAGAGACAATCCTAATCCTTACATATTAAGTTATTACTTTTTTGACGGTCTTGTTTATGTTGCACTACTGATGTTAACTATACTAATGTTAACCCTGACACCACGTGTAAATAAATGGTTGTTTAATGTGTTGTATCATCTAGATTATTACTTTTCACTGTAAATGCTACATTGTCATTTGTTTTTTTGTTTCTTGTAGGGAAACATACAACAGCATAAGAAAGGAGATATATGAAAACTAATGCTGTAATATAACAAGTACTGACACTAAGACCCCAACCTGGCTCTAAAACTTCGGAACAAAGAAATTATGCAAAGCATAATCTACAATCTAAGTCTTATCATTGACTTTTGAAGTTGTTTGATCTTTTGTAGCCTCTCATGAACCTTTTTGTGTATGTAAAAATTCTCAGTACTTTTCCTCTACTCTTTATCGTATTTATTTATATTTATATTATTAAACATGGGTGCATATCTCTAAAGTGGATGGAAAAGTGTTTAGCTTACTGTAAATCACCTCTGAAATTCTAATGCTCACAAAACTGTGAAAATGACATCTATTACTATTAATACCTTTTATATTATTGCATTTACATTATAAAACATGCTTTACCTAGGTCCTGAGATCTTTCACGCACATCTGTGTTGACTGTGTTATATTGTCTTGTTTTTGTTTTTAGGGAAAGTGTGTGTGTTTGTGTATGTGTTGCTGTGAAGAAAACAAGGCCTGTTTTTGTCTGACAACTCAGTCTTTATTAGAATTGCTCCCTGCATACAAATTTAAGTGACATTAATTATATCTATACATCTCTTTTATCTCAGTAATTCTGAAAAAATCTGAGTCATTACATCACTACAATATTAGTTAATACACCTTCAGAGACATGAACTTAAAGGACCGTTTCATAAAACTGTCTGTACACTTTTATTTTATTGTAGAAAATAGCTTAATCTACAGTACATCATTTACGTTTGAGATTTTAAATGGCGGACATTTAACTGAGAGTCAGGAGAACATTGTCAGCCTAGAAGTTGGAGCAGTTAGATGGACAAAATGTCTCACCACCAGGGCCAGAGACAATGGCAAAGCAAGGAAAAGCAGAGAAGACTTTATATCATGCATCACAATCATTCTCCAATCATTGAACTCAATCATTGACTTCAGTCTTTACTGCTTAGGACCCCCAAAAGAAACATTTTAATGCTACTACCTAGGTTTCAAAAAAACGAGCAACACATTTGACCTCTGGAACCTTAGGAGCTAGCTTTCTTTTTTCATAAATTAAATGAAAAGGCATTAGTTGGTCAGGAAAGTACGGCTTTTGTTCAGTTTTAGAATTAAGACTGACGAAGTTATGGAAAAACAAAACAGAATGTACACCAAACAGCTGAATAATTTAATGTGCATCCCAGAACCCTCTAGATAGGACCCTTCACCATATGGGGGGGAGAGAAAGCATTGAAAAATGTCTTGTGTTAATGGGAATCAAAATGAAGCTGGTTATTCTGTCCACTTCAGTTGCTTCTCTTGTTTGTGTCTGATAACCCTGCAGAAGAGAGATAAAGAACAGCTTAAGAAAAACAAACACAAAACCATATAATCATCAAGTCACTTGTCCCACCATACAATGATATGTAATTCTGAAAAACAGAAGGGGAAGAGAACCTCTGTTTAAGAATATATTTGAACAAATCACCTGTTAAACTGTTTTATTTAGCAAAATCCTGGATGCTAGGAGCTTAAGGGAGGGTTATTGCTGCCAACGCCAGGCCCTAAAATGGAATAAATAAGAAAAGAATATTATCGTTTCTAGTAAATTTGTCTTTTCGTTCCTCTGTTTTGCAAAGAGAATGTTCTTTGTTCTAATATTCTGCTGTTAAATAACACCACATTAGCCACAATCCCAGCAGATACCTTGTGTTGTGTCATCTAAATGATCTGGCTGATCAGGTACATCAATGGGAGTAGCTGTCGAGAGAAAGTCGATCTTTCATAAATATTTCACAATATATATTCCAGCACTGGCCTCAGCAGACATAGATACCACACTCTTAAAAATAAAGGTTCTTAAATGATTCCTTCACACCTCATCATTTACAAACATGATTCATTAAAGAACCATCTTTTGAAAGGATGGTTTTAGACACCTTTTTTTTTTAAGAGCACCTTGCTACTTTGACATGAATAATGCAGGCGTGTTAAGGTAGTTTACCCTCAGGGTCTTCCTGCAGTGTGTCGTCTTCATCTATGTCTGCATCATCTTCTTCATCTAAAAAGAGTGAGAAATACAAAATACAATAAATCTACTGCATTACAGAAAGCTTATGTTTTCCTCTTTCCCAGACTGTAAATCACATACCCTCTAATTAACGTAATTTTGTCACTCCCAGGATAAATGCCAAAATTACATTTTCACTTTAGAGCTTTTGAGCCACCTGTGTTTTGAGGCCCAATTGTCTGCTATTATGTCTCACTGAAAACTGTTGCGAGATCAACCCAATGTGCAGGATTGTTTAGTCTGAGCTACCACTCCTGTCTATACTTGCGTACCAGTAGTGTCTGTGTCAGTGTCTTCATCAGTGTTCTCCTCTATAATGTCAAAAAGAAAAGGGTGAGCACTTACACTGTTATCCAAGCAGATATAGAAACTATTATAAGCATAAATAATTAAATATTTACCATGTGATGTTGACTCTGTTGCATCCATTGAGTCACTGTTGTCATTCTCATCTAGGGAAAGAATTTTTTTTAAAAATCACTTTAGGTAGACATTGGTGTAGGAATTTACACTGAATGAAATGTTCTGGTAATGTGTTTGTCGCACCATTGGAATTGCTCTCAGAGTCCTCAGCTGTTTCCAGTGATGTATCTGGTGAATCTGTTTGCAAAGAATGCTTCTTATTACACCATGTAGTCAGTGTATATGTTGGTATTCAATTGTAGGCAAGAATGTTATACTTACCTGGGGTCTCTATTTCTGGACTACCTGCGCTCTCATCATCTCCAGCTGTGGAGGGAAAAGTGTTACTGCAAAAATGATCACATGGAGTTTCATTATCATGCGAAATATTGTAAACTACTGAAGTGGAATAGTGTAAAAGCAATCTAAAATGCACCTTCTCCCTCTGTCTCAGAGCTATCCGGGTCAGCATGGTCAGTGTTGTCCGAGCTATCTTTGTCAGTGGATTCAGTGCTGCTCTTCCCTGTGTCCTGGCTGTCTTCTTTACTTGAGGAGTTTGAAGAGTCCAAACTGGCAGAGTCTGCTTTCTGGCTTTCTTGGGAGTCTACTGAAGATGGTTCCCCGATAGTCTCTTTAGACGTGCTCGTCGACTCCTGGTCAGTGTCTTTATCTTCCTCTCCAGTCTCCCTCTCAGTCTCCTTTCCTTCATTACTGTCATTGCTTTTGTCATCGCTAGCCTCGTCTGTGGTGTCCTTGTTACCATCTGCACCTTCGTCTTCGTCCTTTGTGCCTGTACTGTCTGTATCACCATCTGTATCGCTGTCTTTGTCACTGTCTGCATCACTGTCTTTGTCTCTGTCTACATCATTGTCTTTGTCACTATCTTTGTCACTGTCTTTGCTTGTTTTCTCAGTGCTGTCCTTGGTCTCTGTTACATCTGCAGAATCTGCTGTGTCACGGTCACTGTCACTGTCTTTACCATCACTTTCTGTGTCATCTTTGCTGTCCTTGTCTCCTCGCTCTGAAGAGCGATCAGAGTCTTTTTTATCTGTGTCTAGGTTGTCGCTCTTCTCCTGCTCGTCAGTGTCTTTTGTGTCTTTGGTCTCGCTGCTGTCTCCATCAGTGTCCTTCACTTCTTTGTCGGCACTGTCCGTGTCCTCCACCTCTGGGTTTTTGTCTTCGTCTTTGTCCTTACTGTTCTTGTCTGAGTCTGTGTCTGTGCTGGCATCTGGTTCATCTTTGTCAGATTCTGAAGATACAAGACATAGACAAGACAAGCTAATAACTAATCGTTTGGACTTTTAAGAAAGCTTGTCTGTCTTTGAAATCTGAATCAAAATCATATATAGCACGACAGTATACAATACAGAAAAGCCACTAACATATCCAGGGATGGATAATATGTCTCAAACATTATTTAAAAATAATCATTTAATAAAATGGGAGTTCTTCAAAAAGTCACAAGTTCATTTAAATTCCATAATGATATTGTGAAGTTTGTTTATTCATTTGTTTATGCATTTGTCATTTTGCTTTGTCTCACCGTCTGAATCTGAGGTTTCTTTATCTGTGTCTGCAGCATCAGACTTGTCATCTGTGTCCTCTTTAGTCCAAGAAATAAACACACAAAGAAAAAAAGATGAAATGTTAGAAAACCAAACATATTTTTCACAAGTAGCTTATCTAACAGGGAATAAAAGAAAAAAATAATCCATAAAGGAACTAATGGCCCAATAATAAACTGCCAGGTATTATCAGCCTGTACGGTATGCATGTTTACTGTGGTCTTTGTTAATTGCAGCACTGTTTTAGCATTTGCTAAATCAAACTTTAATGGTCCTTCTAGCCTCATGACTAGAAGTGGTGGAAGCACAAAGGAGACTACTAACTGATTCTGTGGTCATGACATAGAATTAAACGTGGAATTAAATCATCATCTCATTAGTGGTCATTAGTGTATCCCCCAAGACTTCCTCAAAATGACATCAATTGGTGAATTGATTGCTGATTGGTATTCTTCTTAGTATTGTCACATTATCAATAGCTATTAATTAAAATACCTTGAGAATCCTTGTGTGGCTCGTCATGTGATTCCATGTCTGACATCTCCTTACTGGAAGAATCTTTGTCTGAAACAATGTAGTACATTGTAGTACAAGTAGATGAGGTCAAAATCTTGTCCATTGATGTGGATTGACTTGGAATAGACAAAATGTACTACATGTTTGACGTATATACCTGTGTCAGTATTATCATCATCAGCAACATCCTTCTCTGATCCCTCTATACAGATTAATGAAACAGGATAAACAGAGGTGAGATTCAATGGCAGAATTTGTGCTATTGATTATAAATAGTTCTCTAGTTCTGGAAATTTCTTGCTGCTAGAATTAGATTAAATGTGATAATAACATATGTTTAATATAGTACAAATAAGGAAAAGCAACTGAAAAAAAAAAAGCAATATAATCTTGAAGTCCAGTCAGGATTTCCCATCAACTAAGTGGGAGAAAAATTCCCTGACATTTAAACCTATGTAAGTGAATTACACCTGTGATGTCATGAAACTCTTTAAGGTCAGTTGTGGCAAAAAGTACTAAAGATTATACCGCAAATCCAGTTGCCTTGACCTTTTTGACAAATTAATGACCTGGATAACTGAAAACCTTCACAGTCCCCTGTTGTTTGGATTAGAGTGACTTCTTTCAGTAAAAGCTTTCCTAAATAGCAGCCTTTTATTTGGAACCTGTTGTCATTATACTACTGATATTTTTAGAAAATTTCAAAGATGTGCCTGTTTTTATAAATGTGTGTAAATGTTGATGAAAAATGGTGGTTTTTGAGCAAAGAGATTTAAGACAACATTTAAGAGTGATAGTCATGGAGCCTTACCTGAAGAGTCTATTTCATGTGATGCTTTAGATGGTGAATCAGTATCTGAAATAGAAAAATCTTTAGTGCCCTAATACAAAATTTTTGACTAAATCATTTTGATGCTAAGTTTAGTGCTTAGTTTTAATAGATATAGGTCTTTACCCCGAGAATCACTGTCTGTGTCTGTTACTTCCTTGGTTTCATCTACAGACATAATAAATATGTGAATGCAGGTGTGAAGGAACAAATGATTGAATGAATGACTATGAATAGGATTGAATATGAATGTGATTGAAAGAATAGGACTATTGCATGTGATCTTGGATTGACTGATTTCTCTTGGTTTCCTTAAGGAAGCCTTGACAAGTGTGATTATTCTGAACTTTGGACTCTTACCCAGTTCCTTTTCTGTTGATGATTGATCAGCCATGTCATCTGTGGTTTAGGGGAAAAGATATTAGTTCATTGTTCCTTCTTTCTGGTTTGCGAATTTGTCTGTCACTCAATGTCACAACCTTTCACTAACCTGAATGATCCGTCGAATCTTTTTCAGCCATGTCTGATAAAACAAAGTAAATTTGTATGTTACTGTTTTTCAACCTTTGTGATTTAATCATGTGTATTATGGAACCATAGCCCTTGACTAACCTGGCATACCTGGGTCCTTCCGTTCTACCACACCCTCAGCAGAATCTGGAGTAAAAGAGGGGTTTTCAGCAAACTGACGCTCAGCCACAGTGTTTAAATGTCTGACACTGTAATCTCTTTTTTTTACATTTGGCATTTGCTGTTTAAGGTTATGGGAGTGTAGAAATGAAAAACAAATGTGGACATGTTTATCATACCTATTGAATCAGGGCCACTGGTGGTTTCATCCTGGCTTGTGTCACCTGAAAAGAACCAGGATGTTACATTCTTACACCATTTTTGCTGAGGGGCTTCTACATTTAAGCAATTAATCACTGCTTAATAAAAAAAATGGAAAAAGTAAAATTAAGTTAATTTCATAATTGTAACTGATTCATTTTCTCTACCTTTCAGTATATTTTTTCATATTTTGCACCCACTTTGCATATTTGACCCCTGTTATAGTGTTAAATACTCCCGTCAACCAGCCACCACTAATTTTTATTGAACAGATGATTTCAAAGTTACTGTATACTATGATAACTTACTGTTATTGTCTGATGACACTTCACTCTCACCTTTGATCTCTTCCAAATGATGAAAAATCAGTACATTAGTTAAGCATTATTAAAAAAATGATGTCAAATAATCTAACAATATACACTTACTGTCTGTGGTATCTATGTTTAGGAACTCACTGTATAGTAGAAGCATTATATAACTGTTCCTAACGGAAAACATTCTCTATTTCACTTTGAACAGACTGATATAATGAACTTGAAATAAATGAATTCTAACCTGTTTTTTCACAGTTCTTTAACACCCCCACAACCCCTGTCACTTAAATTTAATCTATTTCCTGCTGTGAAGTTTATACATTGAAAAGCAGCCATTACAAATGCAGTCACCCTTTGACTATGTGCTTCCAACTAGAGAGCTTGAGGGCTTTAGCAATGTTCTGGACACACTCAGTTGACCAAAGACAATCCATTCAGCTCCTCCAGGAAGAGTGATGTGGTTACTCACCCGAGTGATTGAGTGGTGCTAGAACATGCTGATTCACTGAAGTTAAATATTTTATTTTCCGCAGCTTATTTACACGTTTTGTTCTAGCTTATTTGGACTGTAATGGAAGTAGCATTTTATATAGATGTTTATGTAATGGACCAATGGAATAATTTCTTTCTTACTATCACTCAATCCTTAGTTCTTTCTTTTCCTTCCTCTGTTTCAGTTATATTACATGAGTTTCTGCTCTTTATGAATCTTACCTGGCTTTTCTGTTGTATCAGTTGAGGAGTCACTTGGACCTGAAATTGAAAAGTCATAAGACGATAGTTTGCAGAGTCTAGATTCGCTGTGTTTGCTTTCTTCTCATTATGGATTTTTTCCCACTTATTTTTAAAAAATGAATCTTCTCCTTCCTAAACATAATGTTTTTCAGTAATGGGGAAATAACCAAAATAATTTTTAATCTACTGTACCTTCTGCTTTCTCTGCTGAATCTTTTCCATCTGTAGTTCCTGTTAAGAGAATGTCTTCTGCATCACTGTTATGTATCAGTTTTAGCGGTTACCAGCACTGTATTTCTTTTTCATTCATTATTACCAATTTATTGAATTTCTACTAGGGATCAATCTAGAAAATTACCTTAGGAGTAGAAAGAGTAGCATGTAAATCCCTATCAGGAGAGTACAAATTCTGTACTTTAATGTGGCAACAGTACTAACCTGAGTTTCCAGGGCTATGGGTTGGTTCAGCTACATTGGTAACACCTAATAAAGAGGAATAAATATATGGTTGAAAATATTGGTAGATAGAGTCAACTATGGGTGTAAAATCCTAATTATGATGTTTGCATTATCATGGGTTAGTTCAAGCATTTTTCATGTGAATTCCTCATTTAAAAGGTTATAATAAATTTTGTCACCTACCATTCATTAATGCTAGCAAGGCTTGTGCTCTCTCTAGGACCGACACACAAATAATTCAAATTAAACAAAGATCGAACAAAAAGACAATTTAAAATCACAATTTACTTATTATTGGTTTCTGCTTTTGATTAACTTTATTGTTGACATCTAAAATTTGAAAAAAAGCAGGCATCACAGTTATTGAAATCATGTGTGTAAATATGCATGGAAAACAAATATGTCCTTACCATCATTGTCTGTGCCATCTGGGGGAAGGAAAACCCAGAGAACAGAGGAGAAATTAAGCATCTAGATAGCTATAAGGAACAGGCTCCTATAGAGTCCCTGACTATCTCAAAAGGCTCAGGTGAACAAAACATCTTTGTGTGCTCAGGAGGGACCTGAGCTCTAATTACATTCTTTTTGGGGGGAAGCACCGAGTACCCCCTTGAAAGAGAGGAATTGTTACCCATTTCAAACGTTACAGCGCTTCATTGTTAGCTGCTTCACTGAAACTATACTTTTGAAATACTGCTCTAATGAAAGCATTGTTATTGTTGACCAAAGTGAATAGAATGGATGGGTGTTGTATTAGTTGTTTAAGTACTTCCTTACCACTTATTGGTGCAGAAAGAGTGACACCCACTAAAGCAAAGATCAGGGGACCAATCAGTGTCCTGTGTGTAAAAAAGAAATGGAAAATAACAAATTAAACAATAAATCAATTAAACAGTAAATCGTCTAGCTCATTAATATCGAACAGGTGCGGTAGGTGTCTTACTAAAAATGACTGCGAGAGTGCCCAAAAGTTATGCTCTTTCTTTTAGTGTGTCTGTACAAAATGACCAATAAAGTTCAAATTTAGCAGAAATCTACCCACTGCTCAACAGATTACATCTTTACTGTAATCTGTCTCTTCCCTCTAATCATCTCATTCTTTCTATCTCATTCATGTTCACCATTTAAAACCAGTATCAAGAAAGGCACATCAGTCTCTTTAAAAACTGAATAAAACAACAGTGAAAAATGAATTTCAAACACAGAATTCTGCAAACTTGTCATATCATATGTAAACATGTTATGTGCAGTAGTGCTAGTATCCATTTTTAGCAGCTCACACTGTAACACAGTCTCTATTTAAGGAAATTTGGCTTATTAGATCATGAGTAACATGAGCAGTCTGTTTAATTCTAAGACAATGAGGGATTAAATGGCCTATTTTTACAGTTTCATCACCCTGAATGCCTGCTATAAGATAAATTAAATGACTTGCACAATATTATGTAACGTGTTATTTCAGCTGATGGATAAGAATATGCAGGATCCTAGCTGAAGAAACAAGCACAATGCTGAATTCATTAGCCTGCCTCAAAACAATGCACCTTGCTTACTCACCGTGCCAGCATCGTGACAAAATGGGAAGCGCTGCGTGGAAGGGAAGACGAGACAGGCTCGGGGTTTTCCGTGCTGTCCCGCAGGTCTAAAGCCCGGCGGGAGCATGCCCTAGGGCTTTTATATGCCCAGCGCCCCCACCCCCAGTCCAGCCCGCTAGGGGAGGCCGTGCCTGGGAGAGAGAGGCGTCACTCAGGAACGGCTTGGATTGCACTCATTAAAACAGGGTTAAAAAGCAAATGCTGTGCCGCCATTGTTTGTGTTTCCAAACAGATCTTGTAAGTGGGCTAGCCTACTGTACGTTCTGTTACAACCCCCTCCACCCCACCTGCAGATTTTCCAATATCTAACTGCTTGATCATTTTGTTAACTCCTAATGTCAACGTTGTTTCTTGCTTTTTTCATGCTGATTCATGCTGATCAGTCTTTTCATATTGACGACATCATTTATGTGTGGGGTGGGGGGGGTTCTTCCTTTTTGTCAGCTCTTGGTGCCTAGCACTTTAAGACATAGATCTAGTGAAAGAGCTGAGAACTAATGTGTTCTTCAAAGTACAAAATAAAATAAAGACGCCAAAAACGGTTCTTTGGAGCAATACCACAGAAAAATCGCTTCGATCCCTAAAGAGACTTTCAAAGGATAGTTCTTTAAAGAACCATTTTTGTATATGAGATATGAAGCACCTTTTTAAATGTAAGGAACTTAGACATAATCTAAAGGTTCTATGCCATTTTTTTTTTTTACTTTTCTCAGAGCTGTATGTCTAAGTGAAGAATAATTTGAGAACTTACATTTGTAAGAGTCTAACTGCATAAAGAGTGCTGGGCAGGAAATCTTCCTTGTTTTCTGTGTCAGAGATTACATGCACACCCCTGGCAGACTTTCAGCATGGCCTGAGCTGGGCTGGTGCCCATGAAGCATCTGGGAGTGGGAGGCCTAATCTGCTTTTGTGACTAAGATCACCTGAAATAGGGTCAGACTCCTACGCTCCTACACTCTACCTTCTTTATGAATCCAGGCCTCTGGTGATGACCTTGATTGAAATGGACCTTGCGCCTTCAGATATTTCATATTGCAGTTGTATGACTTGATATTTTGGGATAGAGCCATGTTTTCAGTGATTATGTGACGTATGTATGTCAACCAGTATCATTGGTCACTTGTTTAAATGTCTATGAAAACAGCATAAATAATTAGCCTTTGATTCTTTCTATTCTAATGTTAACCGTAATCCAAACTGTGTTTGTATTGACTTAACTTATCTTAGCATTTTATAGTACAGTGCATCATGCAGGGTCCTACATCCACAGTTTGTACCCGTAATTAATTTGTCCAAATGGATGTAACGCTGATGTACTTTGATCTAAACTTTTTTTTCATGACAATGCTCTTTCGCATGGCAAGTTTAAATTCTTTTTTTTTTTCACATGTTCCAGAAATTCTTTGATTTCAGTTTAGCTATCTCTTTTTGAAGATGTTTGATTACTCCATCTAGATTAGTTTTAGTACACCATACTGTATTTATTTCTGGGAAAGTTTTGAAGTCATCCAGGTCTCTGTTTTGTCTAGTAGTAGTAAATCAAGGTGAATGAAGACTGTGGAAGCCCTTAGGATTATTGTTGAAACGCCTTGACTTACTAATACTAGACAGTTCAGCAACCTGACTTTGGATTTAGATATTTTAGATCAATTATTAATTTTACATTATGAATAGTGTTTATATATGACACTGACACTTTCATTATGCACTCTACACTGTAATATTGCTGCAACTCCTAGTTATGTCTATACTCATTGTGCTTTTAGTCTACCTCATACCACTCAGTGCCTGCTATCATGTAAATACAACAAATCTGTCTCATATGCTATGTAGCTATGCAAATAGATACTTTTATTTCTACTCTCTTATACTTTAACCTATGTCGATTTTAATTTCTATTTTTAATTTTCTGCATAGTATATGTAAGTTAATGTGCAATTATATGTCTTGCTATTGAAACACTACAATTTCCCTTTGGGATCAATAAAGTTGTATCTATCTATCTATCTATCTATCTGTCTGTCTGTCTGTCTGTCTGTCTGTCTATCAACCTCATCATTGTGGCATATTTTCTTCACTATAACATCTTGGTATGTTATTAGCTTTGCTAGATTGTAAGATCTGTCTTTTGTTACTCAGGTAAATGTATGTCTTGTTTCCTTTCAACAACAAAGAACAAGTAAAGTGCACTGAATGGAGAATCATAGTTCAAAAGTTTGCACATACTTGATTAGCTTTTTACTGAAAAGACTAGACAGCTTGAGAAAAATACCTGCGATCTACATATATTTGCAATTGCAAGTCAGAGAAGCTTAAAGAATATTTTATATGCAAATCACTGGGAAATGTATTGGGTATAGGTTCATACGCTAATGCAATGGTGAATGAAGTCATAGGGGGTAAATGAGTTTGATTTGTAACGGTAAGGTGGGGGCAGGCATTTGGAATAAAAGGCTGGTAAGCCTTTGACTCATTGTAAGTTAATGTGGCCTTTGCAAGGAATGTCATGGTAGTGGTTGGTGGTAGTTGCCATTTTACAGTTAAGCTCCTTGCACTCCAGGAACAAGGAGTAAGATCTGTCTTTTTTCAGTCTTAAGCAGAAAATATATCTAGAGCTTTATAACATGTAATGACAGTGACTATTTGTGCTGTATCTTTGGTCAAAGCTAAGGAATATCATCTTGAGAGCAATTTGCGTTAATGGAGCAAATGAAATCTGCATGGAAAATGTAACATTAAAGCAGTTACTCATGTGGTCACAGTCTTACAGCTAATGCTCTTTGGTTTGCCAATCTCTCTCTCACATACACACACATGTGCATGCATAGTAGAGAGATCAAAAGTAGAGTTGAAAAGTAGCAGCAACTTACTATGTTAGCAACTTAAATTTCATGGGATTATGAGTTTACATCAATGAACATTTCCACTAATAGGACAAACACATTGTCCAAATTGACTGTAATTTAATAGTATTGCCTCTGAAGCCAGGAAGCTGTAATACCTATGTAAGTGCCTCAACGATAAGGTCATGAATTTGGTTGCTTGTAGTGGGGGGTAGCACTCAGTGGTAAAGGTTTTCTGTTTTAAATATCAGCCTAAAAAAGACCCCTACCACCTCTCAACCCATTCCCAAACTCCCCAAAAACTCGTGACCAGTGATCCAAGACGAATGTGAGATCAGTACGTCTGGACAAATCACCCTGTGACCATTTAAACACCCACTCAGGCTCTAAGAGTATTTACAGGAATTCCACAGACAGACTATAGACAGCAAGGACTACAACTGTCGTCACAACAATCATCACTATTCACTTACAGGCTGTTATTGTTACTCTGATAGAGTGCATGATTCTGATGTCATAAATGTGACTGCATGCAGTGTATCATTTATATTAGTTGAAATGTATTATTTAAATTAGTTTAAAATTCCTGTCAGGACAGCCACCCCAGGATTAGCTCTTACAGAAAGAACGGTACACATGCATTATAGGTTGGGCCTTCTTGTTGTTCAAAAGTCATTGCTGTTGCAGCACCTAAAACAGGACATCAGATAGTTTTGATGTGTGATTGGGGATTTAAAATAGTAGTTGAAAATGCTAATCTAGCTAACAATGAATGAAGGTTGGAAGTCACCAATTACCATAATCTTGCATAATGTTAACAGGGGCCCTCTAGTTTTAATAATGACAAGCTTATTAGCATTATTAGCCAAACATGTCCTTTGACAAAATAATAGCATAACACTGTTTTCTCCCTATTGTTTTCTACACTGATTTTCTCTGATCAGATCATCACCCTGGCTCTGCCACAGCATTATACAGCTATTTTACAGCTGTTGTTATTTGCATTGATTCATGCATAGATGATACAGTTTCATATAGATGACACCTTTTTTAAACATTTGTGACATTTGTTCTATTTTTTTACAGAAAAGCTATAAAAAAGTAAAAAATGTTACATGATTCCATAATGACTGAGAAAGCTGGATAAAACCTAGAATGAAGTTATACTAAAATTAACATCCAGAATCCATTTCTTGATCAGTTATCAGTAATCAAGTCAACTCAAGTTTTTGTTTATTTATATATTTTATTTATGTAGCACTTGTTACAACAGATGTTGTCACAAAGGAGCTTTACAGAAAAAAATCCGGGTCCGAGTCCCCATGAGCAAGCAAATGGTGACAGTGGCAAGGAAAAACTCACTAAAAGCAAAAAGAATAAACCTTGCGAGGAACCAAGACTCAAAAGGAGAACCCATCCTCCTCTGGTCAACACCAGATAGCAAACGGTATCATCAGAAAATAAGGTTTGACCATGGATCATTTTAGTTATTACTTTCTCTAATTTCCATTTGGGATTAATAAATTGTCGTCTTAACCCCTTGAAATCCCAGGCGTATTACATACTAAGGCTTATTATTCAGCAGAGGGACTTCAATGCAAACTGGCTGAGCTATTATTATTATAGAAGTGTGTACTAAAACTTTGGTCCCACAGGGGGTTCGTGGCCATTCAAGGGGTTAATTTAGTAACCTGTTGGTGTTTACTAAATCTTGAAAAACTGCATAAAAATCATAAAGTACTCTTTGTTGTCTAACTTTAAGTTAGAACTATTTAATTGGATTTCAATCTACTTTGTAAAGTTATTATTGAGTAAAATTATAGCAATTATTAATGACATTTGATCCTAAACTTTTGAGTGCTAGTGTCTCCAGCAAATTCTGTGTTTCTTCACTTCATGGCAACAACGACAGCAGCAGGCTGGGGCAGAATTTCCTGCCTTTTTCACAAGCAAACATGATTTTACACATACTGTCCATGATTCACATTTTTCACATGGTTCACCACTTTGTTGAGGATGGCAGTGAGGTTTTCATTCTAAAATTTGTGTGTGACACACTTGGGCCTGTCAATTATTGTTAAAAAAGCTCACTCACCACCATTCATTCTCAGAAAACCTACTAACAACTTGGCCTGTGTTTGTTTAAAAAAGCCAACTTGTTGGAAAGTTCATGGAAAGCATATTATGGGAACACTCATAAGCCAGCCTAGTGTAAAAGTCAACTATTTACAACATTTTATTCTATAGTGTTTCCCAGTTTCCTCAGGAAAATTTTGGCTCTGTTCCAGCTCCCAGCCCACCTGAGCACAAACGTGGACTATCTCAGAACTAGATTGGGAAACACTGGCCTTCTAATGACAGAGTATCAAAATCTGCACAAAAACACAGAAAGTTCTAAAACCTGGATGTTTAAATAAACTCTTACATATACTTCTATTATTTATCTGCTGCAAAAGTCTCTGAAGCTGTTTGTGTACTGGGCTCTTTGGCCCAACTATGATCTTGCTCAAAGAGACAGTCAAAATACCTTACAAGCCAAGTGGAAAATGGCAGAAGGTAAAATAAGGTCATTTAAGGAACCGCCAGCTAAGCAAGTACACTTCTGTTCCATTGTGTGAACTCTAAATTTACTTGACATCTTTGTGTAAGATGGGGCCGGCTTTCATTGAAAGTCTTGGGTAGTTCGCCAAAATCCAGTCTTTGGCTTTCAGATGGCATTATTTTCCCTTTCCTAACACAAGCATGGAAACTCCTAGAAAGTGGAAATACTTTATTAAGATATTCAGAAAAGATATTTACACTTTTAAAAACTTTCTGCGTTGCACAGTTTATTCTATAATTCTAGTTTTGATTACTGTTTATCATTTGTGTTCATTCAGTAGCCTAATATAATCTGGTAAAATGTATTATTTTTTAAATTAGACATGTGTAGCTACTGATCTCACGTGTCCTATCTTTGATTTGCCTTGACAATGTAAAATCCACAGGTTATACTGGCAAAACCACATTTTATACAGAGAATTTTGTTAGACTAAGCATTAGGCTAAGGATAGCAGATGCAAACGTTGTCTAATAGTCTGTTCCTCCCATTCTGACCACCCTTTTATAAGACAAAGTCAATGGCAACCATGTTTGAAATGTAAGAATGTGTCTTGGCTCAGTTGAGGAAAAAAAGGTTGTTTGTGCTGAACCTTCGGACAAATCCATCTCTGTGACGTCTATTGAGCCCATAGCCGTATCTCTGTCCGGTGAGGCCAGAGTTACACAGTGGAAAACAGGTTTGCTCACCAGGGCAGTGCCTGAATATGAGGTCATTATACATGACAGAGCAAAAATGAAAACTTCAAATATGCATCCACATCTGATATGTAACACCTTTCATTGCCAGTAGAGGACTGTAGTGAGTATCAAAGTTGATGAGCAAAGATGGCTTCTATTCTTAAGGTGTGATTCCAAACAAGATGTGTTCATTCCTAAAAATGAGCCATTTCACAAAGGAACAATGTAATCATCTCTTGATAGCATGGGGAGAAATAAGAGTAAATTAAAGCATGCTTGTAGAGGATAAAGTTTAATTTTCACACTTAAGATGTCTCAGATCCTGGCACAGTAAGCTGTGAAGCTGATACCAAGGGGGACCTGGACTCACTGGGAAACAGAGGGGCTTTGTTAGTTGGCACCATTCACCTCAGACTGAAACTCTTCCTGGACCACACACTTCTGAGATAATGGTCCAAACACTTTAAAACACTTGTTTCTCATGTCCATTGGGCTCTCAAATGATTCTTTGGTAATTGCAGTCACTGGGGGGACTCATAAAAGGCTTTCTAACTGGGATTACAAATTTCCATCTTCCGACACATTTTTACATTAAATTTTTAATTTTAATTATCTTACCATGAAAACCTATTGAAATGTGTAACCACATATCGAGGATATTCTATCATATATAATGAAGGAAACACTTTTTTTACAAGATAGAAGGCATTGTGCATAGCACATTAAAGAAGCTATATGAGTTGTGTTAGCAGTAATATAACTGACTGGTTTATTACAGATCAGTCAGATGCAGCTTGTTTTGCAGTGTGTTTTGTGTGTTACTTCTGGTTACTAACTGGCTAATCAGTAAAAGTTATGACCCAAAGAGGATTTGCTCTCAGAGAATTTGACCCAGGTAACATCAATTTGGTGACCCTGGCTTAAAAATCAGAGACCCTTAATTTATTTAATTTCCAGACAAAATGGCCCTTAAGTATTAATTTTTCAGGAGATATTTCTGAGTGGATTAGATCACCACCAAAATTCTTATCATTAGATTAACAGTACTTAATGCTTTCATCTTTAGAGGAGCTAATCAAGGTCCAGTCTTGCATAAGATCTGTTTCTGTTCAACCTCTGAAAGAATGTGTATCTGTCAGAAAGCTGTTCAGGAAAAAAAGGAAAATTTGCAAATCAAACAAAGAAGCTGCTGGTGTTCTCACAAAAAAGGACAGGCTTCCCTTGAGTCCAGACCTCAACATCATTGAAAGTATTTGGGATTATTTGTATTGTGAGAAAATGCAACCAGCTGAAATGCTGAATTTTTCAAAATTCTATTTAGTTGTTGAGGCTTCTGTGTAATTTTCTGTTAAATATATGTTTTGTGCTGTTTGTTACTGATGCTGAAAAATGAATAACTTATTGGCTGTTTTGATTGAAAATTAAACAAATGAAGTGTGATCTCTGACTTTTGCACAGTGCTGTAGGTTTCCTTCAAAATTAAAAGCTAAACCCAAAGATTAAGCAGGGGAACAAAATGAGATTTTACTGTACGTGCTAGCTTGTGTGCAGCCAGAGCTTAGGTGACTTTAAGAAGGCTCACGTGAGAGTTGACAGCTGACCCTATTCAGAAACACACTGCTCTGCTGTGTTCATTTCAAGCTTCACTTATATCCCTGCATTTGCCTGTCTGAGGAATGGTCAGCAGAGTCTACACAGAAATCTTCACCTTCCTGTTCTGCATAATCTTGGACAAGACTGACACCTTTACTACTTGATTGCAAATCCTCTGAGGTCTGGCATCTACAGAAATCACTAGATGCTGGATAACTTGCCTTTTTTGCCAGGCCTTTAATGCAGTCACTTAAGTGAAATGCATGCTCGGGTACAAGTAAGGTAGTAAACTTAGACTGTAAGAACATTTCAATTTGTGGCCCTTTTCAAGTAGTATCTGAGCTTACCAGTGATTTCTTTCTTAGTAATGTATCAAACATTTGACTTTGACACACCTATTGTTTTGACATGGTTTGGCTTTGTAACTTATTCTGAACTTTCAGCCTTACAATCATCTGCTTAACTGTTGAGAGACTTTTATTACGAGAATAGCAACAGATTCTCTAGACTTCTTTCACCTCTTTTGTGCTTAATGCAAACTACAAAGAGACAGATTTACTGTGTGCCGATTTGACCAAATTGCCATTTTTTGATAACACTTCTGTCTGTTGCTCGTCCAAAAGTCCATGATATACAGACATTTTGGGGCCATTAAAAATCTTCCCCTGGGGAACCATGCCCCCAGACAACTAAGCCTATATTGGGAGGTCTGATGGTGTGGTCAACCCAGGAGAATGTTCACTTATAAAATTCAATAATCTGTATCATTTATGTACAGTAATAACTTGTACAGTGTAGGCTGCAATATCATTAACTGAATTCCAGAAATTCTGATTCCAAACTATGCAACAGTGATTCCAAAATTTTGAATGGTAGTGTACATCTTTATAGAAGTGTAGAAAAGTCACTTGTTGCATTTCAGAAAAAAAAACACTATAGTCCAGGGTGACATTTAGTCTGACATCAATCAAAACACGATCTTAGCCTGAGCATTTGATGTGCTGGGCTTGCTTTAACAGAGCGATGCTTGAAATATAGCCTTGTAAAGGGGGGAAACCCAGGGAAAGCAACACTGGCGCCCAGTGAAGCTTAAAAAGGCCGATTGGATCTGAGAAAGACGAGCAGCAGTGTGGTTTACACCTGGCTGGTACACAGCACCTCAGTGTCACAGGCAGGAGGCCAGTTTTCGTAGAAGGCATACACTCAGGGATTATAAGGAGGCGGCAGCACGGTAAACCATTACGACTTGACTTTTCAACCTTCTGATGATGAAGAGCTAAGTAGAACGGAAAGTAGAAGTACCTCAGTCAGAGCTACAGGCGTACTGACTCCACGACGTGCAGATTGAGTATTGGAGTGCGTCACAGGGGAGTGGAACGAGAGGCCCGGGACTCCAACCGGGTATCAGCTTCAGCGCAAGAGAAAAGCCTGACCTTTACCAGGCCAGAGCGGTGATGATGGGGAGAAACAGGGCATATAGTGTGGGAGAGAGGTATAGAGTGTTTTCAATGTCTGAAATACAGACACAGCCTTCTTTCTACAACCTACTTGGACAATGATGTGATGCAAATGTAACTTTAAACGATATAATGCCTGGTAGTTTTGAGTTTATATAACAAAAGCGTAAAGAGTTCTACCAGTCACTGAAGTCTTGTAAACCACTGAAGAAAAAGATTATAATAAAGTTGAAATTAGCCATATTTTAGATTAACAATATAGAATAAGTTATTGTCATTTCTGAGAAAAGAAAATAAGGTGTTTTGTTTATTCTTTGAAAGCACTGATATATAAAGGCACCATGATTATATCTGTTGTAGAGGGAGTGATTCCAGATTTTGTCAGCAGGCATTTTAGAAAAATAATAAAAATGTAAGAATATATAAGGTATAGAATAGGAATAGGAAATCCACCAATCTTGTAATTTGTTTTTGATGTACTATTACTATTGCTATTAATATTATATTAGGATTATCAGTACTATTGCTACTATAATAATAACAATATTACTATTATCATTATTATTATTATTAGTAGTAGTAGTAGCAGCAGTGTTGTTATTGTTGTAGTATCATTATGTAATGAGGGCTATATCTTTTTTCTGCCCTGGCGCTCACACACATACACAGAAGACACAGCAAAACGAGGGGACACACAGTACCTATGAGTTAAGTCTTGTTTGCTTTGAAGTTTATTTGGACATAAAATATAAAGAAAGAAATGCTTAAGGATAACACATTTTTGATTTTGATACTTGAAAATGATATTCAATAATGTTAAATACTGCGTGTATAAAAAAGTGATCAATGACAAAAAAAGAGAGAAACACTTTTGATTTAAACACTGACTTTGTGTTGTGAGCAAGGCTTTTGCGTTTTGCTTTCATTTAAAAATTGTTTTAACTATTCTCTAAAAGCTATGGCTAGTCTGAGTACACAGTCTTCAGGTAGTCAGCACCAATGAAATGTAGCGTCATCAAGTCTGGGATTCTGAGATTTGTTTAGCATTCCCTTGAATGGTATGAAGAGAAGGAATTGTTCAATAAGTATTGTAACCATGAAGATATGAGCACACAGCGTCACTGTTTGGTTTCTGCTCAGGAATGAGTCACATCACTCATAGGAACTGAGCGTGGTAAATGGGTGACTTTGGCTGGCCCATTCATGAAGCCTAACTGAAAACAGTTTGGTCTGTGAAGCAACAGAGAAATGCCCTTGAGACTGTAATGTCTGTGCTGAATGCCACGTTCACAACAAACAAGTGACCAGACAAATGAACAAACAACAAGCAAACAAACACAAACAGCCAGTACAGTACCTCACAACAGAATCAGATCTAAACTGTGGTTATTGAATTTGAACAAAACAAAACAAAACAAACATGCCACTGAATACAGAATTGTTTTTTTCCCCTCATTTCATTGCCTTGGCATTAGTAGTTTGCATCTGCATCCTCCCTGTGTATACTTCCTAGGCTTTTTCAGGGGCGAAAGGGTCTCGTCCTCTTCTTTGAGGCGATGACAGGCTTGCTGCGTTTGCGCGGTGAAGCATTGTGTACTTTAGCAGCGCGCTGCACTGGAGCAGCTTTCACAACTTCCTCTGACTCTGGACTCTCATTCTCTGAGGAGGACAATTTTCATAGTCACAACACTGTTTGCACTGTTCATTGGCAAAGCAAGTTTGTATTGCACATTTCATACACAGCTTTACATAGAGAAGTCCTTTAAAAAAAATCAAAGAGCATAGAAAGTCAATAAATAAGATATATAGTAATGAACAAAGTTGCCTCCAGTGCCTTTCCAGAGAATTTAATCAGGTATTCTTTGGTTTAAGGGATTGCTTCTATCCAGTACTATGAAAAAAATGATGCATCATCTTAAACTGCTTAATCCCAATCTGTACATAATTTCCACATAATTTCTTTTCTTTTACCTATAGCAACCATTTCAGCTTATAAAAATGGAATTTTACACATTGCCTCTCTTTTGAATCAGAATGAGTTTCAACATGAGCCATTTACCATCTTGTTCTTCAGTGCTGGATTTGGTGCCATCTACAAAAAAAACAAATGTTCTTAACAACACGAGATGTTTTTCAATGCATGCATTCAGTGTAATATAAACAAGTAAACGGTTAATGATGGGCCTGACTCCAACCAAACAACAAAAAAGCAACAAAAAAATCCCTCAAATTTGTGCATTGTGTTAATTTTTCTGAAATTCAATCAAGTGTCTCTCAGCTAAAAGTATTCTTGTTCCGTTTCTCTTTATCTTCCACTCAAACACAGTAGACATAACCTCCTAGAAACTCAAGCACTGATTCTGATACTTGCACCCTACAAATCTTATTGTTAATGTGTGAAGTGTGATGTGCATTTTACTGGAACTCACCAGCTGTTGTCACATCATTGACTTGAGGGCCTTAAAAGAAAATATGAGAAAGAGATGTTGGACATCTATTTAGTCTATTCTACATCTATTTAAATGTATTTATTTCACAAAATGAATAGACTCACCACTGGCCTGGCCAGCTTCTGCGCTTGTGCTACTTGCATCTACACAACATAATAAGATATTGTTATTTTTTCTTTACCAGTCTCACTGAACATCCTTTTAATATTGACAATCTTTATGTAGTTTTCAAAGAGATATCATCAGTGTGATTCAAGCTGTTGCCCCCATCCTTACCTGCAGTGGCTCCATTGTAATGCTGTGGCTCATCTGTAATTCAAAAAAAAGTTGTTTTTTTTTGTTTGGGTGATGGGGTTGTAATTATAGTTGAACCACTTAAATTCTTAGCTTATAGGCTTATTATAAATCAACTGCTATAAATTATTTGTTAGCCACTATGAAGGTTGTATGTATGAAACTATAATGCACTGAAATTTTACAAATTTGTGCCATAGGAATCAGGAAATTAGCAGTAAGTAAATGGAAATATATTACTTGCATTCAACTAGATCAAAGTAGTTTTTTTTATTTTAAAATAAACAAAAAATTGAACTTCTGGGGTAATTATGTTATGCTGTCCACTCAAACACATCAATATGTTTGCAATGTTTCTGTGACTATGAGCCTAGTTGCTAAATAGAAGACATATCAGTAAAGTCAGTATATCAGTAAAGTATTAGTGAAAATTAATAAGCTGAACAATTTTTTTAGAATCTTCCAAGATGCCGTGCTTGTACCAATATTGCCGTCTATTTACAGCATACTGAATTTCTGTTATTTGCCTGCCATTCACTGATGTAGAGTCGAAGGGTTTCCAGAGTGGCCAGAGCTTGTAGAATTTAATTCTACCACTAGATGGTAGTCTGTTACTAGACTATTTCAGGAGTTTACCACATTGGCAAAGGTTTTTCAAAATGTTTGAACTGAGCTATAGTAATTACGTGTAATGATAGTGTACAAGAAGCATGCTAGTGTAAGCACTACACAAGAACAGGAATTCCTATATGTGTATTCCTGTCTTCATTTATCAATTTATGTAATCATTTAAAACTCTGAAAAACTGGTTACCAGCACCTTTAAGCTTTTAAGTCTAGGAATCAATCTTTCAAAGGAAACTTTTTCAAAAGAAAGCCTTAACCTGTAACACCACCTGCACCAAACCAAATAATGCTGAAAAAAGCTTTGCTAAAAAATATAGATGTTAAAAAGGGTTCTTTGGAACAATTCCATAGAAGCACCACTTTTGGTACTCTAAAGAACCTTTCAGTGGATGGTTCTTTAAAGAAACATTTTTATAAATGAGATGTATGAGTTTGAATAACCATTTAAAATTTAAAGATCCTCCACATAAAGTATGGAAAAAAGAAAAAAAAAAACAACAAAACAATAAATAAAACAAAACAATAAACAAAAAATAACGTTTTTCTTTCTTAGAGTTGTGCATGCAAGCCAATAACTATATAGGAACTTTATAAAAATATATTTTCAGTTGTTAGTAATGTATACCTCTCAAACACAGACTGAACAGCCCTCCAGTGAACAACTTTACCAAGACCAAGCGAAAGGCTTTAGTTTAGATTAATCTATACTGTATCAATATCAAATAACGCCACAGGTAGATCCAAGATACTCACCATTGGGCTGGTCAGGTGAGACTGAGTTCATGCTTTCTGTGAAGATAATCATAAACGACATAACTGAGATTCACCCATATAAACACACTGCTGGCCAAGACATGACTCAAAAAACACCTAGTCATCTTGTAGACTCACCAGTCGGAGCTTCATCGGAGGTGGAGTCCTGATCTGTGGGCAGAAACAGAAAGAGTTTATGCTATTTTGCAGTATTAACTTATATTGTATTTAAATGTACGCATCTTGTTCAATTCATAATGGATGCTTATAAAAATAATAACAAACTGTAACCTACTTAAAAAAATGCATACCTGTGGACATGGCTTGGGGACCCCCATCAACTAGCAAGAAAAATACAAGCATTTACACACATTGACCAACAAAACATACATCCACCAACAAACCTAATCCAGATCTTTTGATTACATTTTTTTCCAGAAACCTTTAACATTTTGGTTCTAAAATATTTACACTTGAATACATTTTCCAGAAATTAAAGCACAATTAAAAGCACATATATAACTTAAACTTCAGTACTCTAATAATAATCATGTAACTATAAAATAGATTTTGACATGCTGTTATTTGTGAGAAATTTTCAGTCTTGTTTCAGTTTTTCAGAGATCAGAGGCATAGATTATTTTATTGGTAACTGGAAGGGACCCACAGAGAGCTGAAAATAACAGTGGTTAATAACACTATGTTAACCTTACTGCTAGTGTCATGTACGTGCTGTCTTTTGATTTGACCAAGAAATTGTGCACAGATGTTTTCTGAGTACACTCACCTGCATCAAGGTCAGCCTCAGCCAGGAGCACTGTCACCGCGCAGAAGATGAGAATATTCCTGCATCATTGAAAGAGAACAAAGTCATGCTTTGGAGTAATTTTGAGATCAGCAGTGTAATATAAGTGAAACTATAAATTTCATTCACAGTCATGGACTACAACTTTTTCTTATATAGAATTCTTTGATTATTATAGCATTGTGGCATTGAATGATAGTCTTGGTGTTCACACCCTGTTTTGAACATTTACATTTAGCTAGAATAAAGAGGGGAGCTGGAACATTTTGATGTGGCCTCCTCTGGTAAGGAATTTGTATGTTAAATAGTATTTCAATAACTCACATGATCCTTATTATAGCTCATTGATTGAGTACACTGAAAAACTCCTTGTTTATTTTCTCTGAAACATGATTTATACAATATATGAATATCAGAATTAGTGCTTGTAGAAGTGTTGTCACATGATCATCCTTGTTTAGTCAAGTCATCGCAAAAATATTTAGGCATATACATATTCAGAACAATATGAATATACTCTAGCTGTATTGTTAATGCTATGGATGCTGACATACGCTATACATTACTATTCATAACTGCATGATTTCAACCAGGTAACCAACCACAAGCTGAACATGTAGGGAAAAATAAATGAAACCTATAAAATCTATTACAAAGTGATAATATGCACAATAAACTTTCTTTTAGCCAACATGATAGGCTGTAACAGGATACAACAAATTAATATAAGAATGTGATGTCTTCTTACCTGGTCAACATGTTTGGAGGTCAGGGTCTGGATCCTGTGATGTACAGTACAAAGCTTAATATTGCACTTTCACTGCTCCTGAGGATTCATAGGATGCCTGGGCTTTTATACGTATCCAAAGGCCACTGGGAACGTAGGAGGGGTGGACCCCTTATTGTGAAAGAAGAGGAGGGGGTAAAAACAGCTTCATCTAGGATTACATTAATTGCGTGGCTTAATGTAAGGATTCCTATATCCCTTTCCTTCTTACGTTCTCCCTAAAAGATTCTCTATTACCCCTCCCCCAAAGACAAATCCTTACCTCACAGAAAACCTTTGTTACCTGCTGCATATTTAACATTAAATGTTGCACCACTGTTCCTCCTTCACAAAAAGTCTCTCTCTCTCTCTCTCTCTCTCTCTCTCTCTCTCTCTCTCTCGAAAGAGGGGGCGGGGGGATTGGGGAGGGGGTGTTTCGGCTGTGGAAAGTTCAGTCTCTACGCTACACTAGCTGAGGTGGTGTTAAGAGCTGGTGCCAGGTACCAAGGTCATGGCTGCCCACTGAGCTGATTGCCGGGGTTGATGACGGCAAGCTTTGAACAGTGGGCCTGAACCTGCCGGGCCACTGTGAATGCGCCCAGTCTCCCGAGAGGCCAGCGTAGTTTTCTCTGCTTCATGCCGGAGGAAAAACACACTTAATGGGGGATTCCCTGGGTCACTGAGGGCAGCTTTTTTGGAGAGAAATGCTAACCTAATTAGGCTGTAAAGCAATAGCGACCTGGCAGCGGATAAGTAGAATTTTTACTCTTTAAGAAGGTTGGTGTTGGGGAAATGGGCCTTGTTTTTGCCTTTTGTTGACAAAATGCCAAAGATAAGGTTCCTGGACACTGATGAAGGCATTGTGGATCACTACTTTCGAAAGAGTAGGGGATCTGTGCTCAGGAAGTTCCACCTTTCTTAGAGAGTAATTTTCAAGAGAACCACCGACTCATGGCCAGGTTAAAGGGGCATTCCTGAGAAAATCCATAACTTAATACGTGGTTTCTGCCCATGAAGACAGTTTGGGGGAATTTAGCCAACATTTCCCAGGCACTTTCTGGAAGCACAAATCCAGCTTTAGCTTCAGAATTAGTGGTCATGTGGTCTGGTGCCTTTGGAATAAGAAAATTAACTCCTTAGTAAAAAGAGTGAGCATCAAATCTAAGAGTTGGGGCTAAGAAACATTCATGAGGTGCTACCTATTCTGGTGGGAGAATATGATTTTGATTTTATGTTCTGTTCATGTTTAATATTCTAAGTCACATTTGCTGCTGGCTTGCCTTGTGTGACTCTACAATAAAGAATACAAGGTTGGCTAAAATCCACCAGACTTCAGGCAATATGAAATGACAAAGTTACAAGGTGTAATTCTCATGCAAGTAAAGTTTCATACGAATTAGAAAGTATTCTCAGTGTTTAGCCCATTAGCTTCCTGAATAATCATAGAATTACTAAGACTAAGAATTGGTCAGACAGCAACTGCAGCATGAGATAAACAACTACATCTATAATCTTATTTGGGAAAATGTGGAAATTCCATACACACAGAACAGACATGTCTCTTTCCACAAACTCATGCCTCTAAGACTAATACCCTTGTACGTCTCTACCAGGATCTCATCCGTCGTGGTCATTCAATCTGTTGGGTCTTTTTGCCTTTTATCAGACCGAACGAATGCCAATAGAAATGAATGGGCCGTCTCCAGACAAGACAGGAAGTCTACCCATCTGGGTTTTACATTTCCTGGATTTGTATGGGGGCCTGTGGCAAAATGGAACAGGCCCCTCTCGAGCAGAACAGAGGTTAGAGTGGTGATAATGGGAGAAAGTGGTCCTCTGTATTAGAGTTACATCTCACACGTCCTTCGCTCTGGTATTTAGGACTGGCCCGGTCTGCTCTCAAAGGAGCTCTCTGTCTGCACACTAAAAGGATTTCTCTCTTTAAGTGTAAAAGGATAATTAACCTCACTAGTTCGCATTATGGCCACTTAGCTATCTTTTCATGGAACACATTCGTGAGGGAAGTCTTTGAAAGTTGGTAAGGTCAGATTTACATGTGTATGTGAGGAAAGCCCCAGGGCATACGGGACCCCCCGAATTTCAATGCAGCGCATGTTCCATGAAAGGAAGTGACTGGATACCTGAACTGCAACACACATTATTGAATTATGAAGCGTGCTCTAAATTACGGTGTATTTGACACTGCAAACTCTGCTGGGACCAAAGGTAGTAAAGATTGACCTGAACTCAAGCTGAACTTAACCTCTTTTTGTTTGAATAATTACTAGGTCAGAAGCATACACTTGACACTAGATATATAGTTTAGGATTTAGGTAAAGCAGTGGTTGATGTTTATTGGAAATACTGATATTCTGATGAAGAGTATGTCCTCAAGGCCTACTTCAGTCTACAGTATGTGTGACTACCATTCTCATGTCTGTGGAATCCTTTGTCCTCTCTGAACTAGCACTGGATCGTATAGACAGAGCCAACCTAGTAAATGAAGTATCATAATTTAGAGGCAATCTCCATTGCCTTCCATCATCATGAAAAATTACACTCTATGACTAGCACATACCAGACAGGATTTATTAAAAGGCTGATAGTGCTGAATGGCTTTTTAATATAGATAGAGTATCACATGAGGCCAATCTGTTGCTTGCACTGTGGGAAAAATAATCTGTAGAGAATTACTCTACATCCTATCATGTTATTTAGTGGTGGACCTCTGTAGCATCAATAAAATATAATAGTTTTTTTTTTTTCTAAAGCATATCTCAACTATATTCAAGGGAAGAAAACAATAAAACAGTTCGGTGCAAAATGACAAGAAATTGCCTGATCAGAACTGTGAGTTTTATACATGCTTATAGGTGTATCTGGGCTTACTTTTAACCTGACTAGGGTTAAAGTTAAGTAGATACAGTGTACTGAACCAGTGGTGGACAGATGCTGATGTATGTATATACTGATGCTGATGTATGTATATATATATATATATTAATATATATATTAAGATTAAATTAAGGTGATTGTAGATCTTTGCGATCCCCTTGTTGCGTTGTAATTTCCAGTATTTTAAAGAGAACTTAGTGGAGTCACTTTCTGACCCCACATATGTTGGACTTTTCCCTTCTATTATTCCTGGCCTATCTGAGCTCGTAAGCGCCACCCGAAGGGCAATAATTTACCCTCTTTAAAAAGTCTGTATTTGGGATTGAAAACCACCTTGTGTTCATTTACCTCTAGCCATGTTTGAGAGACTTCATCAAGGCTTCTTTGTTTAGTGCCAGGCACCTTGTCTGCCACACTGATAATGCTATGCAGAGAAGCTTATTCTTTGTGACATGTTAGTCTTGCCAAACTATTAGCTTCAGAATGTTAATTCAGTCTCAATAAGAGATTGATCAAAAAGGGATAAGATGGTCGAGTTCTTATTAAAAGAGCTTAATGTTCTAAGAAAATAAAATGGCTTTATTGAAGATGTACTTAGTGTAGCTAATCCTATAACTTGTGTCAACCATGACTCCAACTTTATTGGCTTCCTCAAAACACAGAACCTCCTCACTTGTTTCAGATTAGGCTGTGGAACATCTCTTAAACCTCGGTAGTATTGAAAATCACAGTGAGCTTATAATACTGACAAACAAAATTGTCCACAAGTGGACACTAATGGTCCTGTGATGTAATATCCTTATTAACAGAATCATCAGATTGGAAATTTGTTCAGAAATGTAGATCCTGCAAATGTTATTTGAGAGTGTTTGTCTTTATAAGCTTTGCCTGCCTTATAGGCATACAATTACTGACTGTAGCCCATGCACAGTTTATCAGCTACCCTCTACCCCATTCATTATTGGTCAGTTTCTGAACACAGGAGCACTGTTTACAAAATAATGTTTGAGTGGTGAAGCATTGCTGGGCCGAGAGAGGCCTGCCCCCAAAATATCCAGTTAAAAGTGGTTCTATGGTCTGAAACTGATCAGTGAAGAAGGAAGGCAAAAACAAATCATGCATAGATGTACTACAGCCTCTTACTCCACTCCACTAAGGTGAGTACACAGATTAAGTGTTTCTAATAGTAGCAGTAAACATAGTGTTGCTACACAACTCTGCATACCAGTGGAAGCTGACAAGAAGTTTACAAAGAATCTGTACCCCATTCAAAAGTTTACTGAATGTTCAGCATTAAAAATAGTTTTGCCATGTTGATAAGAATAGGTGTCATTTTGAGTTAAAAGTGCTGAGGACAAGGAAAGGGTGTAAAAAAGTCAATCTGTGTGTATTCTCTCTATAATTACAGAAGATCTGTCCTTCTTTACTGATGTACCTTCGTGATAAAGATGATCAACACACAGTTAAACTAACATAATTCAGATACATTTGATGACACCATATCATAACCTCCAGAGACGGAATAGAAACCCAGTTTTGTTCTTGTCTAAACCCTACTTGCAATACTGGACACAAGCTAATGCTAACACTTTAACTTAACTTGAGGAAAATAGATTAACGGTCACACTTCATTTGGATGGTCCTCTATAGATGATCTACAGATACTTACATTATTAACAAACTTTCTGGTGATACTCAGTTGATTACCAACCACATTAAGTTTAAGATTAGGTTTTGCCTGGAGGTTAGGGTTAGGGTTAAGGTCAGGTTTAGGGTTAAGTTAGATGAAATAGAATCTTTCACACACAACTTCAAGGTCAGTTGCATTTAATAGATATTTAGTTGAAAGTAAGTTAGAAATAGACTGAGGATCTACAAAGCATCTGCAGTGGACCATCCAAATAAAGTGTTACCAGATTAACAGCTGTCTCAGTTTTTTAGATTTGTTTGCTATTACATTACTCCACTTCAAACACCCAAATGAAAAGCCTAAACTCAGTGTGGAACCCTGCTAGGGTAACTTCAACTATCCTGGCTGACTGCATTCATCTGACATCAACGTTGGTCCAATTTTATTATCAGCTTATGTTAATATATTAACACATTATTTTTGGCCTGTTAATATATTCATGAAAATCAATGTAGTAGTTCAACTAAACATTGGCTTGGGCTTGCACCACTGGGCTAGATTTCTATTGCTCTGCTGAGGAAATCTATTTAAACTGTACCTTAGTGTGACCTGATAACCTACTAGTCTGTCTATTAACATTAATAAGAACAAGCACATAACAAAGATGATATTGTTCACTCTTAGCTGCAGTTGGCATTTCTGAAAGTGATTAGGCTTTTCAAGAAGTGACACTTGTCCCAATTATCTTCAGTGTAAATGATGCCTGTGTTGATAAGCAAATTCCAGTGCATCCAAAAGCTTTCCGGAGACTTCAATGACAGGCCACGATGGTAAGACAATTTTTTTATTTTTCACTAAAGAAATTAAAGCAGGGAGAACCAATGTTGAGACAATTTATTTGTTTTTTAGAGTTTTAATTAAGGATTACACAAGATAAACATGATCAGGGTTTTGATGTACCCAATATCTGTTACAATATCGTAACAACTGTTAAAACGTACAACTCCGCGTTCTCCAGTGCAATAACCATTATTTTTGTTTTCTGCAAGACCTTCCTAGAGTTACAGGTCCCTTTACACACTTTGTAGTTCCTTTTTCAGTCTGATATTATGCTCATTCTGAACACTTTTCTAGACATTCTTCTCATTGTACACCAGTAGCTAAATTTTTTGAGCTGGTTTCTCACTTCAGACTACCATGTACTGCCACCTCACTGCAAAAAAGCCTGTCATAGTTAATACGTAATTGCTTAATTCAGTTATTTGAGATGATCATAATTATTTGATCGCAAATATGTAAGCAATCATTTTCGACCGTCATTGGATTTCACGATTATATTATGCTTCAATAAACAAAAGAGAATCGGGTGTATTGGCTAAGGACAAATAAATGTGACTAAAAAAGCAGTAAATGCATTCATTAAGACATCATGGGACTTGTGTAAACAAAAAATCTCTGGCTTGTAATTTGGTGCTTTAACATGTTTGGAGGGCAGTCTGAGAAATGTTTGTTTTTTTGTTAGCTATGTAGTACTTTTTTTAGCATGCATGCTAGCAGAATCAGTGTTTTTTGCTTATATTTATACACAACTTGTAATTTTTCTTAATTCTACAAATAGTTCTATGTGATACAAGAGTATGTCCAGCTGCTAAGTAAACATAGCTAGCAAGTAAAGTAACTAATCAGTCAGTATGGCCACTTAAGGCCTGCATTTTCATAGTTGCATAAAACGAACAAGAAAATTAAATCATTAATCACAGTAATTTATATGACGATGAACCGTTAAATTTCACGATTGTGACAGCCCAAATTGCAGAGTAAGTGGGCAGTGCGATACTGAATTATCAATATTTTCCAACCTGGTGTTTCGTTTTAAGAATAAATTATCACATGAAAATATTGTTTGAAGTGTGAAGTGTTTCATTTATGCACTAAAATTAATATCTATCCTTTTACGGAATCAAATGTCTTTGATTCAGAAAAAGTAAAAAATTATTGTAGGAAATAAATGTGCGGGATATGAACTACTTTTCCTTCCACCCCCTCTGCCCTGAGTGATATGGCAATAGATACTTCAACATTACACATATAGTGCTGCACTAAAGCCATTAAAACAGAACTAATTATGCATTTATTAGTTCAATTTAAGTGAACACTGATCTACCACTAATGCTATGCCTTATTTCTATGTAAGCCTTTGTATCTTTCTTTCAAGGTATCAGCACTGATATCTGGCAATATCTTAGTTTGAGGTAGTTTGGACTTTTTCTGAATGAACAGTGTTTGTGAGTTATATATACCGATCAGGCATAACATTATGACATTATGACGTCCTTGTTTCTATGCTCATTGTCCATTTTATCAGCTCCACTTACTATATAGTTGCACTTTATAGTTCTACAATTACAGACTGTAGTCCATCTGTTTCTCTGCATACTTTGTTAGCCAGTGGATCAGACAGTCACTGCTGGACTGAGAACAGTCCACCAACCAAAAATATCCAGCCAACAGCGTCCTGTGGGCAGCATCCTGTGACCACTGATGAAGGACTAGAGGATGACCAACACAAACTGTGCAGCAACAGATGAGCTGTCGTCTCTGACTTTAGATCTACAAGGAGGGCTGACGAGGTAGGAGTGTCTAATAGAGTGGACAGTGAGTGGACACTAAAACTCCAGCAGCACTGCTGTGTCTGATCCACTCATATCAGCACAACACACAGTAGCACACCACCACCACGTCAGTGTTACTGCAGTGCTGAGAATGACCCACCACCCAAATAGTACCTGCTCTGTGAGGGTCCATGGGGGTCCTGCCCACTGAAGAACAGGGCAAAAGGGGGCTAACGAAGTATGCAGAGGAACAGATGGACTACAGTAACTGTAGAACTGCAAAGTGCACCTATATAGTAAGTGGAGCTGATTAAATGGACAATGAGCATAGAAACCAGAAGGTGGTCATAATGTTATGCCTGATCATTGTATATACGTAATACTAATGAAACATGCAGCTGGTTAGTGTTCTTTAAGCGCTCACAATATCCATGGCATTTTATGATAGAGTTAAGGTTCGGGCCAACTGAAAGAGTGGAGAGAAGCACATAGAGGAATCGCAGAAGGCTGTGGGCCTCTCCGCAACCTTTATTTAGTTTAGATTTTATGTGCTAGTTGTTGGTGTTTAATGTTGAAATATGTTTTGGTTGTGGTTAATCGTGTCTTTTTCAGCTAATTAGCATGCTGGTAGTATTTTACCATCCTTGTGCTGTGTTTGGCTTTTGGTGATCTCCATCCTATTTCCCCCGTAGTTTGGTTCCCTTTTGCTGTCTGTTCAATAAAGAGCATTTTCCTGAACAGAAAATGACTCTGGGTCGTCTTCTGTGTCGACACTACAATATATTTATTGTACTCTGGATGAATAGAATGTTTAGGCAACATTGGGCTACTATGCTGAAATGTCTAGATTTATTTGTTTTACTGCATTTGTAACCCTAAAGAAATACACGTAATTTCTCTTTAATGCTAGGTCTAGGTAGATGTAGTCACAATTCTTATGTTTTAGAAATGTTTATGAATCAGCATTGGCACCTATATAAAAAACTGTGGAAAAAACATCGGCCCAAAACTCTTGGTATTGGATCAGAAAGAAAATTAAAAGTATTGCTCATTCATACTGCAGATCCCAACTCTGAGGTTAGAGTGTAATGATATGCAAAGTAGCTTTTGATAGTGACTTTTTCAATCAGTATTCACTCAGTGCTTGTAAGTTTTTCAGCTTTCATCCATAATAATGCATTTTATTTCTTTTAATGCAGTAAGTGCAGATCAATGTGACATACACAAGGAATGAAGTGAAGAACAATGGACCTCATTCACCAACTGTACTTAAGAACAAATTTCTTCTCAAAACCCACTTCGGCAGTTTTTTTTAAGATTTTGACATTTCCCAATGTTTTCTTATTTGAGATTTGTTCTTAGGTAAGAACAGAATCTACACACATTACACACAAGAACACAAAAAGGTGAGAACAATTCTGTAGTTTAAGAAAACGTCATGAATCTGATGTAGACTTTTTCTTAGGACCTTTCTAAGAACACACTTAAGAAAAATCTTTGGAAGATATTGGTGAATGAGGCCCAATGTCATTTTACAAAACAAGAAGAGAAAAAGGAGAAAACAAGGGATAAACGAAATAAAGTATGATAATACAATGATAAATACAAGTTACAAACGAATGAAAAAAGAGGATACACATGATTTTCAGAAACTTTAAACAAACAAATAATTGTACTTTGCAAACTGCTATGCTTTTTAGGGCTTTTTGTGTGTGTGGGTTGTGCTTTTGTATCAGTGTATAGTTTCTTTTCCTTCTTAAAGACATCAAAATATGGTTTATTTTTTCTGAACTTGCATTTCTGAGTATAAAATTTGTTAAAAAAAATATTAAATATACGAGGAAAAAATGTCTCTTTTGTACTGTTACATGATGTGTTTCAATATCTTTTTTTCATTGCAGATAACCATACATACACGTAACAGCACAGCAATGGATGTACGACATTTCTTATTTTGCTGCTGGCACAAATTTACTAATGTAAATATGTAATGACATAGATCCGTGCGTTCAAAGTCATGTGTGAAGTTATTTTTCTGGTAAATTTCATCTTATGTGAATAAAATTTAGCTATTATTCTTGAGTGTTTCAGTACCCACTTCTAAAGAAATCTGAGATTTACTAAACGGGATTCTTTGATTTACCAAGAACTGATTGAGACCCCGCCCATTTTTCCGAAACTGAATTTGTGATTGCGCCCCCCGGAGGCGCGGATGACCCCCTCTTCTCCTCTCCGGCTAAACTTGTTTGCCGAATCCCTCTGTCTGTAAGAGCCGCCATATTGTCAGCCCCGAAGAGCCGTGAGGTAACGTATGCTGTTTATTTGTAATAATCATTCGCCGTTGAACGCGAAATTTCAATTCATAAAATACAGCTTCTTAACTAGGGTTGTGAAGAAGAGCTCGGTTTTGAATTCAGTCCCAGGTAGTGGACTCTTTTCACTGTTAAGGACTACGATGTAGCTAGCTAGGCTAGGCTAGCAGGCTAGGGAGCAGGAAGGCTGTGCGCTGAATCGTTTTCCTCAGAGCGGAGCGGCTGCTGGTAGCATTCAGGCTATGTGCAGCGATAGCAACGTGCAAGCCAGCATGTTAGCCCAGCCTAGGGATGTATTTTTTTCTGCTATCGTCTAGTGGGCTCAATAGCACAGCAAAATATGTATGGAGTCTAGTCATCTATACTTGGAGTACTTGGCCATTGTTTACTCGATTGGCCAAGCAGAGTTGGACAGTCTGGTCACTTGTTGGCAGCCTAGCAAAGCAGAAAGAATGGCAGAGATCTACGTCGTTGCTCAAACGTTATTTTCATTATTTTATGGCTGTGTAGTTGGCGAAATCTGCCCACTCTCCTGTTTCAAGAAAACCTAAACGTTATTAAATCATTTTACGTCCGTGGTTCTCTGTATCGCCCCCATTTTGCCAGCTAACCTGAGGAACAAGTAGGAGAGTAACGTTAGGTAGCTAAAGGGGACTTCCACTGATTTTTCAAAATTTTTGCATGATTTCGTGGTTTAGATACTCAAAGTAATTCAGATAGGTTTGATGTTGAATGGTTAATTTGTAGGGAAACCTGCCGACTCCGGTTTCCTTGCAATGGTCGTGATAGGAACCAGGGGTCCCAACGTCTATAATGCACACATAGCCATTTTATTTACTATCTAAAATCACCAGTGAACATATACATGTCTTCTGAGTTTATATATATATATATATATATATATATATATATATATATATATATATATATATATATGTGTGTGTATATAATGTTGGTAATGGAAAAATAGTGGCCAATCTGAAAAGGTTTTCTTTGGGGACCGTTTTGATTCACATCACCCTTGTTTTATCCCTCGACCATGAATTGATTCAAATAAACTGATTAAAATAGATCACAAAACTTTATCACAAAACTACCGTGAGACAACATCTCAGACATCAGGCAGCGTGTTCGTAACCATTTAATGAAACAACTTTCTGTGAGGGAGCTTTTAGAGGCATTGAACTCTTCAGACGTTTGGCTCCTATCAAAACCACTGTGAGCAATTCTGACTCAGTAAGATGAAGCATTTTAACTCTAAATGATTTTGTTGACACAATAACCATTTAATTACATAGAAAAGAAATAAATAAATAAAAAAACTGGTGGGGTTCCCCTGCTAAGCTCATTTAATGCTGCTAACTGTCTAACAAACTGAGCTCTTGAAAAGAGTCTTTGACTATCCGATCAACAGTGCTGTGAAGAACTTGCTCTGGAATTTTAAATGGTAGGGAATCCACGTACAAGAGCAAGCAAACTAATAGAAATGAAAACAAAAGGCTTGACTACATCTCAGTCAAATTGCAGTTCATTTTAGTAGCAAAAAAAGCATTTCAAACCTAGGCCAGTAAAATGTTTTCTGTGGAAAAGAAGCATGTTCATGTTAAAACAATGTCAGAATTGTTTGTCAGTAACAGAAGCAGCAGAAAGAACCAAAACCATGCAAACAAGAACACATCTGCATCACAGGTGCACACTACAGGTCCTAAATCATTGGATATGACTGCTGCTTATTTGAGCAGGATAATTGACTTGAACAATGTTAGAAAATATTTTTCATGGCTCCAGAAAAAAAAACTCTATCCTATGTACTCCACAAAGCCTTTTTATATGTATCTTTTTAGTACTGCCTTATTATCCAATGCCATTGTACAAAAAAAGCAAAGTCTTAAGAGCAGAGCCTGTACCTTACAGAAGTAGAAGCAAGTAATGTAGCCTGGATAATGGTATTTCTGCTATCTGGTTTGTTTTATGTTTCCAAAGCCCTAAACCTCATGCCAGTTTCCAGCTGTAGAACTAAACTTATCAGCAGTAAATCTGTTCTAATGGTAGCACCTGACTGTTATTATTTTGATCCTTTTTTTTGCTTTAGTTGTACCCACATAATTGTTTTTCCAAATTTGAAATTTTTACTTTTTTTATTTGATCTGTCTTTCTGTTCATAGTAGATGTAGCTTGTTGTTTTTCAAAGCCATAAGTTTACAGAATGTAACAGCAAAGCTGCTCAAAGCCCCTATAATACTGTAGACTTGGGTATTTTTCACAGGGCTATTTTAGAGTAGTGTGGATTAGAGCCTGACCGATAAATCAGCGTGCCAGTATTATTGGCTGATGTCAGATAATTGCAGATTAATCGGTATCAGTGTTCATATCGACCACCAAATGACAATTAAAAAAAAAAACGTTATGAGTGTTGTCGTTGCGTAGTTTGTGCATCAGAGGGCACTCTGCACATTCCCTACTGGTAGCACACGTGTTTGGAACACCACATAATCACAATCAGCTGACCAAGTAGAGTTAAATAGAGAATAAGCCACGAAAGAGGTTGCCAGCGTTCATTGAGTTGATATTGGTCACGTGAAATACCTTAGTTAAATAATAATAAAAATATCCCCGTTACTTCTTCTCTTAGCCTAAATAAACCAGGCAACATCCATGTCAGCCATGCCTGCTTTACTAAAGCCTGTACTGTCAGGCAAAAAAAATATAATTGGCCTATGTTTAACGTTACGCTAGTAGTGTGGTGTAGCCTAAGATGTTGACAAACTTGATTGTAGATTAATTTGTGAAAGTGTGGCACTCCTGTCTTTTCTCCGCAGCTCATCACTTCTAAAAACTCTCTGCCGCCATTACTTACAGCAGCTTAACGCTGTTCGTTGCTAAATTAGCTTAACCACAAAGCTAACTAACGCTGTGTTTGTCAGTGGAAAGCAACTAACGTCAATGAGCGGTTAAACTAGAGGGTTTAACTTAGTCTGCCTAAATGATAAAACTGAAGTCAGCTTCTTATTTGACAGCTTCTTGTTCAAATTATCTGTTTCCACCTTAAATGGTGCAGCAGTTACTGCAGTAGCTTTATGCGCCACAATACTGCTGCACCAGTTGAAGTGCAACAGGAAAATTCAAACAAGAAGCTGGCGAATAGGAAGCCAACTTCAGCCTCGTGCTTTAATGAAGCAATGGTAAATACATCTGTGACTCGCATATCTGCAGTTACAGTCGGTGCATTGGAAATTATTAAACCAAAGGGGTCACATTAATAAATGTGAGCTTAACAAGCGTCTAACAAGGCTTGGTAGCCAAACAAAGTTATCTAGCTTCTCTTTCAAACGTGTAGTGTGTCTTGTAATGGTACTATTTTGTTAGAGCGCATTGATATGCTGTGAGATGTTATTCACTTCTCACAAAGGAATTTCGGTATAGTTATGAGTAACAAGCTATGTTCAGATGTTCCTGCATGTAATCCAGTTAATCATTAAATTCTGTAAACGATAATATAACAGATGCTTATTTGTGATTTCACTACAGTCTGAAATCACAAAGTTGCATGTTATCTTGGTGAGGACTCTTAAATACCTACATGTAGCATGGTAGGTAAAGTCTTTACGATATGTATTTCTAAAGAGGAAGAAAAAATATCGGCTGATATTGGATTTTTAAATCCTCATGTATCAAAATCAGTATTGATTTTAAAAATCCTGTAACGGTCGGGCTCTAGTGTGGGTTAGACTTCTAATGTGTGAGGTCACTCCTGCTCCAATTAATGCTATTTCAGCTTGAAACGTTACACTACATAACATGGCTGAGGGTTCATTCTATAGCTAGGCAACCAACCTAAACACAATGTGATGCATGAGTTTATATGATCCAGACTGCTTATTCTAAACTGATCACCCAGCTAATAAATAAGTAAACTGATTAAGATGGTGAGTAATGCAGTAACAATGAGTAATGCATCAACAAATCAACAAAGCTTTATACCTTTATATACGTGCATGGCTTTAGGCGTGGTAGACACATTTCTCATATAAAATAATGCTGTTTTTGCCTGAATGTTGACTGTTTCACCTTGATTTTTATTTAACCCTGTTTAAGAAACTAATATATTCATTATTTTCTGTGAAATGTGAGATACTGTACCTTCATCTGAGATTGACTGTGTAATTTTGATCATTTATTATAACAGTATGACAAAACAAGCAGTATTCTGACATGTCCCGATGTCTAAGTAAGGCAGAACAAGCTGTTTAAATTCTAGTGTTGAAATTAACTAGACACTTCCATGTTGGTGCGATGTTACGTATAAGCTAAACAGCCTCTACTTGTTTCACTAATAAGCTGCAGCTTTTGAAGGCTGCTTTGATGCAAGCTTCACAGTCTTTGGTGAAAATATATGCAAGAACAAGTAGGCCTATTTGTGGTTGCTACAGTGTGAATCAAACCAAGTGTCAATGTAGATTTTTAAAAGATACGTACATAGTCCTTATTTGGCCTCAGTAGCGTTTTTATTTTCTGACTTCAGTTTAATACACCCTTGTAATGCATTGTTAAGTAACAATGACTGTGTGGAGGTGTGGGATCTGTGGAAAAAGCTTGCATAAATATTGTAACTAGTCTGAAGAATTACACTTCAAGTAATTGGTAAAAGGAGATTTGCTTAGTTGGTTTGTGACCAAGTGTTTAACCATTGCTGCTACTTTTTGGCTTCACTGTCCATTCTTGCATTCTCTTTCAGTACAAGCTTTTCCCATGCACCTGAAGTTAGTCTGTTGTGCAAGCTGCATAGAAATATTTATTCTAACTGAAGTCATTGTCCTGTGGCATCAGCTTCTCTTTCCCACATTCTGTTAAGTGACCTGGATCTTTGTGACATAATTGATGGCAGGTGTTCCAGTTGCTTGATGAAGCTTCAAAATCTTATCACTGAGTAGCTCTGTCATCTAATATTAATGTTCTTGCCTTTACCACTCTTTGTCAAGGCACAGATCATCACCATATCAGTTTTCTAGCTAAACTTACCCAGCAAAGTTGCCTACAGAAGACAATGAAGTCTTTTGTGATTCTTCCATCATTTCAGTGCTTGTCTTTTGCCATGACATAGGTCAGTTGTTTGCCAGTTGCAAGAATTATGGGTTGGGAAAGTGATGTGTGGTCTTGAGATTTAACTTCAGTTAAGCGTTAACATTTTTGTTTTGAATTCATAAGGTGCAACTGCGAAGTATGATAATTTCCGTTTATTTAATTTCTCTGCCAGTTCCGTTGTGGCTTTACCTCACATATACGACAGTAGTCCTTTCTGATCCAGGCAGACAAAGCTTTGTTTCTCTTCAGCTGGCAGAGGTCTTGTGACTTGCACTTTTTGTGCACAGCATTTGATATCAAGTTTAGTTGTGGTACTTCAACAACACTTCATCCTCCAAGGTAGGTGGAAGTTGAGGTTCAAGAATTTCTGGAATGACACTCCAGACCATATAAGTAGCACAACACAACTGTCTATTGTATCTGGAATTACAGTCCTGAAGGATGCTGTTTAACATCATTATCTGTTTTGTGTTGGACTGGTTGATGTTCTTGTTCGTAATAACTTTTTATTACTTCTTATTGTTGGTATGTACATTCATGGCCTGACAAATTCCCACTAAAACTAAGTCTGTGTTTTCTTTTTGATGTTAAGATTAAAGAGAACTTTGATTAGTGAATGGATGGGCGCATGGGCTCTTTCGGTACGGTGTAATTTCCCTATTACTGAAACAGTGCATAGACATCATCTCCACTAAGTTTAACTATAGCTATGATCCACCTCCAGATTGAAGTGAATTGATTGACTTTCCAGTGATTGAGGCCTGCTTGATTTGTTGGGCTTGGCCATGTCATCTTTGAAAATGTTTCCCTTTTCCAAACAAATGTTCAGGTGTAGTCTTGAATCAGAAGGAGTGACACTTGACTAGCTAGTGTCCTGATCTCTTCAGATCATTTTTACCTACATTACAAGGAACTACACTAAAAAGGTTGAGGCCATTATTGTGCTGTCTGTGCCAAAAGGGGCCCACAAATTCCCCAAGCCCAGACCAGTAATCTGATAGAAGGGGGGCCTCTGCACTCAGGGTAGCATGAATGTGTTGTGTAGTTTTTTATGTTCTACTTCAAAGATGTGGAACAACAAAGTTCATCTTAGAACATTTCATTTCATTCTTAGTGTCAGCCTTATGCAAATTCTTGAAAACTTTGAATAATAAAGCTCAGTGGTGACATAGCACGGCCAGTCGTTGGTGGAATGAATGTCTATGGCTTGATTAGGGACTGGCTTTGCTTTGAACTTCATGATACGATACGTCAGCGACGTAACAGACGTACAAAAGACATTTTTGTTCATGTATCTCAGAAGTTTAATTTACAAATAACTTCAGTAATAATAAATAAACAAAAAATGAATAATGCTGGGAAAAATTACATTTTGATTAATATTTACCTTAACATTTGTTGTAAAAAAAAACTGCTGTAATAAAAAAAAAAAATAAACAGTAAACTATTGTCATGGTATGACTAGCACTGTCATGATCATGGAATTTTAGCTGACTGTTTATTTTCGTATGAATAATTGTGGTTTAACGATTTAATCATTGTTTGCAACCATAAAAATACAAGCCTGAAATGGCCAAATTCGTTAATTAGTCATGTTACTTGCCTGCTTTGTTTACTTAGTAGCTAACACTGGCAGTACTGTGGAATTAATACTGCACGCACACTCACACAAATATCAGCCATTACACAGAATGAGAGTAAAGAATTAAGCAAAATTTCATCTTTACAAGAGTGAGAATATAAGCAAAAACCCTCACCTGACTTCAAGGTTTCATGGCATCATCGGTTGTAGATTTGCATATGGCAGTGTTTTCTGTGTGATATTACTAATTAGGTTGCAAGTCAATACCTTAACTTAACTAGTTTTATGTTTAATAATGGCCATAAATTATATAGTTCATTAAATTAAATGTTTATTGTCTTGTTAGTGAATTAAAGACATAAGCTAAATACACCAAACAGGCATAACATTATGACAACCTCCTTGTTTCTATGCTCGTTGTCCATTTTATCAGCTCCACTTACTATATAGGTGCACTTTGTAGTTCTACTAGTTCTACACTTACAGACTGTAGTCCATCTGTTTCTCTGCATACCTTGTTTGCCCCCTTTTACCCTGTTCTTCAGTGGGCAGGACCCCCATGGACCCTCACAGAGCAGGTACTATTTGGGTGGTGGATCATTCTCAGCACTGCAGTAACACTGATGTGGTGGTGGTGTGTTATTGTGTGTTGCGCTGGTCTGAGTGGATCAGACACAGCAGTGCTGCTGGAGTTTTTAAACACCTCAGTGTCACTGCTGGACTGAGAATAGTCCACCAACCAAAAATATCCAGCCAACAGCGTCCTGTGGGCAGCATCCTGTGACCACTGTTTAGGACTAGAGGATGACCAACACAAACTGTGCAGCAACAGATGAGCTGTCGTCTCTGACTTTACATCTACAAGGTGGGAGTGTCTAATAGAGTGGACAGTGAGTGGAAACAGTGTTTAAAAACTCCAGCAGCACTGCTGTGTCTGATCCACTCGTATCAGTATAACACACAGTAGCACACCACCACCACATCAGTGTTACTGCAGTGCTGAGAATGATCCACCACCCAAATAGTACCTGCTCTGTGAGGGTCCATGGGGGTCCTGCCCACTGAAGAACAGGGTAAAAGGGGACAAACAAGGTATTCAGAGAAACAGATGGACTACAGTCTGTAAGTGTAGAACTAGTAGAACTACAAAGTGCACCTATATAGTACGTGGAGCTGATAAAATGAACAACGAGCATAGAAACAAGTAGGTGGTCATAATGTTATGCCTGATTGGTGAATAATAAGAATGTTTCATATGGAGTGGGGTTTTTTTTTGTGTGTAAGTGAGGGGCAAGTGGGGAGCAGAACATTTTCTTAGGATGATACTTATAGACATTTTCATGATGCACAATAGGCATTGCAATATTTTGACAGACACAATGCACTAAGAGTACCTCATTTAAAAGTGCCATTAAAAATTCTGGTCACAATGATTTTTATTCAGTGTTTCACACACAGCACTTTTTAATAATTTAAACAGATCTAATGAGATGCCCTTTGTGATGAAACATGCAGTTGATCAGTATTCCTTTAGTACTGACAATACCCCTGATATGCTCAGAAAAGCATATTGTTTATTTTAGCAAAATACATTGCAATGAAATATTGTCATATTACTAACCTCTAGGTCTGGTAGTAGTAGAGTTACAGCAGCATTGAAAGAGCGGGAGTTCACCTCATGTCACCGTGAACAAGTCTTCCTCGCTTCGCTTGCACTTAGATTAAAACTTCTGGGCTGAGTTTCAGTGTCTTAATCCAATTTAATAGACATTCAAGAGGCCACAGCTTGGTGGGCTTTAAACGACATGCATACTAGTCATGCGATGTGGTGTTCTCCCAGTACATGCATGTGTTGTTGAGAAACCCACATTCATACTAGGTCATAGGGTTCATACACACAGATGCTGAACCTGATTCACTGCAATATGCTACTTGGTCATCTTTGTTCTTAACCTGTCTCTCTCCTTCTCACAGGCCTGACAGAAACACCTGTGCACCCTCACTATGTCCGGCCCAGTCACCAGCCGATCCCGGGTTTACCCAGACGTCAACACACAGAGACCACGGGAGTACTGGGACTACGAGTCACATGTTGTGGAGTGGGGGTGAGCTCTTTCTGGTGAAAAGGATGGAGTGCGGTGGATTAAAAGAATTGTTGGAGAATTACCTGATCCTCCATTCTATTTCTTATGCATTTTTGGGCCCATTTAAGAATGATCAGTAAAAATTATTAGATCAACAGGAACAAGAATACAATTAGTGACCAGATGGACAAAATTTACTTATGTGCTACTTTTTATCAGTACAAGACTTAAGACCAAAAGTTGTGAAGTCATTGTAGGGCTGAACCAATTTGGGAAAATATCCAATTTTCTGACCAATATTGCACCTGCGATTTAAACGCGGTTATTTTCTTTAAATGAAGCTCCATGCCTGCACATCTGTTTCCTGACTTGATAGTTCTAACAGTGAATTTTGTGTGCCAGACGTCAGACTGCCAGTTTACGAGCCCCGTGTTATTAGGTTACATTTTACCAATTGTTAAGACAACATTAAATACTGTAGCATGTAGACAGAATTGCAGCTTTTGTGTTGTGAAAATTGCAATCTTCTGAATTGCGATTTCTGTATAAAAACAATTAATCGTTCAGTCCTAAGTCACAGTACATTATAGACTGTTATAGAGCTGTGATGATGTTTACTTATCACTGTTTTTATTACCGTCTTTTTAGAACTTATCATTTGACCTTAAGGAATTGGGTTGTAATGCTGCTGTCTGTTCTACAGAAGATCTGGAATAAGACCTGTTTTGTGATTTTCTTCAGGAATCAGGATGACTACCAGCTGGTGCGAAAGTTGGGTCGTGGCAAATACAGTGAAGTGTTTGAAGCCATCAACATCACAAACAATGAGAAAGTAGTTGTTAAAATACTCAAGGTAAGGATATTAGACTGCTTTTCTGTGTGGGTTGGATACCTGTGTTTAGATCTAACGCAGTTTTTTTTAAAGCTGATTAACTAATAAATTGCTTGATTAAATTGTTAGTTGGCTATATTTTCTTCATGAATGAATGAATGGATGGGTGGATGAGTTGGCCTTCTTGCTGGATGAATGTTTGCCTGTCTGGCTGGATGGATCAGAGCAATGCCATAGGAAGTCTTGGAGAAGTCATAGGAAGTCTTAAAGAAGTTGGTGTTTAATTTCTGTTTATTGGAACACAATCTACCAGAAGAGTAGACTAGACCTCTTACATTACATGCCGTCCTAACTCTCATTTTCCGAGTCACTGACAAGCACCTTTGCCAGATAAGCTTGTTTGTATTATGGACTGTAACATTAAAAAAGTATTGTAACTAAATCCTTTTGGCTGGAGTCCGAATTAAGAGGGGGGATTAATGAATTCGTCTTTCTCCTCTCAGCTGAACATAGCTCCAGATTCACTTGATAACATTCTGTGAGCTGAGAAGCTTCTTTCATGCTATGTGATAAATACTTGTGAAGATTAGCCGCATTTTCTCTTAATGTAGCCAGGATTTTATTTTGAGCTTCCCCTCACTGGAGACAGGATGGGGCGAGCACAACACAGACTATACTGAGACTCAATCAGATAAAGTGGCCTGTGTCAGTTTGTTTCCGAACCCACTGAAACTGAAAATATTTTTGAACTAAGAATCTTTCTTTTCTCTTTCTCCCTACAGCCAGTAAAAAAGAAGAAAATCAAGCGAGAAATAAAAATCTTAGAGAATCTGCGAGGCGGTCCAAACATCATAACCCTTTTAGACATCGTCAAGGATCCAGTGGTAAGTAGTAAAGCTCTCATTAACTACATGATGTATAAGATGCAGACTTTCCATTAGAAATGTAAATAATTATATAAGTTATGTTTGACTTTTGTAGATGTCTAGTGGGGTTGAATGGGGGGGGTGGGGGTGGGGAGGGAGTAGTGGTTTTATATATTCTGAAGCTGATTTTTGGTGTTTTCGTATTAGGATAAATGTGTTTCTTTATGAGAATAACTGACTGGCTTCTTCTTCTTCTCTCAAGTCTCGAACACCTGCGCTGGTTTTTGAACACGTTAACAACACAGACTTCAAGGTGAAGTCCTGCATTACATATATATAACATTAGATCATAAACAGCACATTTTCAAAGCAATTTGACCCCATCTTTTCCTTTGTTTTTGTCGCAGCAATTGTATCAAACGCTATCAGATTACGACATCCGGTTCTACATGTATGAAATCTTAAAGGTAAGATATTAAAATGACCATATCATCACTGTCCAAAAAAGCCAAATATCTCCAAAGTAGTAAATTTTCAGGAGAAGACAAAACTTAGTTCTGTTTACATTAGCATGTAATACAAGCTCTTAACTTGTATTACACGCTAATGTAAACAGATCCTATTCCAAGTGATTTTGGAGCCTTTCTGTGTGTCCATTCATCATGAATGAATTTGCGCACAGTTTTTAAAGTAGGGCTGCAGTGTTCAAATGATTTAGAAAAGTAAAAATAAAATGGAGGTTTTTCATTGAATAGTGACAGTATGCTGAGAACTAATTGATTGCTGAAGTATGTACAATGTACTAAAATAGTGATCTTAAGGTATTTAAGCTGAGATCAAGGACTACAGTGGCTTTCAGAAAAAACCTGTATGACTCCTCTGTATGATTTTCCCAGAAAGGGATCTCTGCAGTTGCAGGCTTCTGTTCTTTGCTGTACCCACAGAAGCATAACTAGTGTTGTCTCCAGTGCTTCATTCCAACACATTCTGTATTGTCTGAAATAGCTCAAAGTTAATTTTGAGGTTGTGAGCAGTGAAAACTGTCTGGCTGTCACCTTCTTGAGTCTCCACATTTGGGAATGGCATCATGGGTTATCATTTAGGCCTCTTAAGCCTTATTTCTTTATTGTGAATTGTATCTAAGTACTTCCACAGATTAACACAGATCTAGGAAAATGTTGGCTATAGTGTTTATGGAGATTGTGTTGTCTCCTAGTGCCCAGGCAGTCGGTTTTACTTGGACAGAGGTCCTGCAGAAAAAGTTTAGTTCCCAGCTAAAATATAAATGTTTTTCCTGTTATTTTACAAGACTGCCTTTGTCAGTAGAATGCATTTTCACAATACTTCAGCAAAAGGATGCAGCACAATAACACGCATTACTGTAGGTGCACAGTGAAATAGTGAGTTTTGTTTGAATGTCCCTTTAAGCATTTTTTTTTATTATTATTATTCACTGAATGTTTTGCATTGATAAGTGGGCCAGGCTGGGCCTAGTTTCCAAAACATTGCATATTGAATATTGTTCTTCTGGACCTTGAAATGGCTTTTCCATTGGTCAGAAACCAATCTAGTGTTTTTACTTGGAATGAGATGTTGGAAGAGCTGGAACTAGCTATGGGTAAAAGATTAATTTGTGCACAGAATAGGGCTGCCCTAGTATTGCTGTTTTGTTGCTGTATATTGCAGTTCAGATTGCAATATATTTAACAACTGTGGTGAATCAATACTGTGACATTATTGGCCTGCATTGTTTTGTCCAGATATTATTTTGTAGACTCTGCAGGCCTGTAGAGGCTAGTGGCAAGGCAGGATTAAGCTGCATGGTGGCAAGCATGGCCCATATGGAGGCGACATGTGTTTAAGCCTGGAGGATTTATACGAGCGGACAGCAGGGAGCACAGTTCACCCGCTCTCTCCGTCACTCTGACTCCCTCAGCCACAGCTGCTTAAAACAACCCAGCCACCCCATATCATTTACTCTGCACACAGCCATATGTGGACAAAGGAATGAATTGTTAGCTGGGGGGGTACAGGTTTCGCTTGCTCTGTTTTTAAGTTCTGCTTATTTATCTTTAGTTTTTTTCGCTTTGTCTTATTTCTGGTGGGTGAGCAGGTTACTAATAGTTGGTGCCTTTTGTTCATGCATTACTTAGAGTATAACTTCTGCTTATAACTTTTGCTAATTCTTTTTTTAATATTTGCATTTCCAGTGTTGATAAAGTCACTTATGAATGGTGGTTAATTTTTTTCAGTTGTGTTTGGTTAGATTGAGTGCATGATCACACTGGCCTGTTTGGAAGCCTGCTTCCTGTCAGTTTCAGGAAGGCTAAACTGCATCAGTGAAAGCGGCATCTCGCTCACACAGTGAGACTTCTCTGCTGGGCCCTGTGTATGACACAGTCCTCCTTCTGCCTGGTGCTTTTTTGTCCTTTCAGTCTGTCTTTTTCTTTCTTTCTGTTTTTTGTCTTTCTGGCCCTCTTTCAACCCCTTTTTTGTGCTCTAGTCTTCTCAGTGAAGGTCAATGAATATTAGAATTTTTTGTCAAGTTAAAGACTTGCCCTTATTTGTGAAATGCTCTTTTACTCACTTATTTGCTCTTTAATTTCAGTTGTTCATGTCTTAGAATTCAATAATAATTTTATCCAATTTATAAACAGTCAATTGAAAATAAATTTCCCATTTTCTCTTCTTAGGCCTTGGACTACTGCCACAGCATGGGAATCATGCACAGAGACGTCAAGCCACACAACGTCATGATTGACCACGAGCATAGAAAGGTATTGGCTTTCCCACTGTTAATCCTTAGCGGTTGACGGTGCAGTTAACGTCATACTCTGAGCTCCTCCATCATAACTAAAACACGGCTGTCTTGCTCTTTCCACCCACAGTCCTCGAAATAGAGCTGGGAGGCAGCTCAGTGGTACTCATAAACTCCCCATGCATTTTTATGTGGCAATTCAGTTTCCATTGTTAAATGCTTATGTTGCAACAAACAGAATGTGATTTTATACTGTGGATCGTATCAAATATATCTAAGTACAACAAAAGAAATTCTAATGTACAATCATATGTTCAGAGGGAAGCCTTTTTTCAGTTTTCTTCGTTTTACAATGAGAAAAGTGTGTGTACAATGGATTTATTCTTTGTTTTAACAGGAGTCTAAAACACTTTTTACTGTAACAAAAGACAGAACCTCTGTTTGAAAGTGAAAAAGATGGACTTGCATGTATGAATGTGGAATGATTTAGGCATCAAAACAAAAGTACAATTTATAGGATGTTCATTAACACATAATGCAGTGTGCAAAATCAGATCTGTCCCTCTTGTTCAAGCATGAAACAAGAGAAGCAAGTTCATAGTGACCACACCCTGATTAAATAGCGCTTAATGAAATACCCTCATCGTTTATTGTGTTTAAATTTTTAAGTGGGAGACATCCTTATGTAGTCCAACTCCTGTTCTGGAATGAAAAAATAAAAAAAAGTGATTGTTAAGTTTGGTTTTAACAGCTGAGCTAAACATAATGGTCATTATTAGGACATTTGTTATGTGTCGTCTCTAATAGCCTCTCGTTCTGTGCTGTTTGGTTTCTCAGCTTCGTTTGATAGACTGGGGCTTGGCAGAGTTCTACCACCCAAGCCAGGAGTACAATGTCAGGGTGGCCTCCCGGTACTTCAAAGGACCTGAGCTGCTGGTGGATTACCAGGTTAGTGAATGTGTTCATTTATGTGTATAAGTTCGTTATCAAACATTGATATCTGAAAGTACACTGGTCTACTAAAATCTATTTTATTCTGTTTATTAATGTTTATGGCATTCCTTTCCATATGTGCAGAAGGAGGTTTTTTGTCAGTGTGGGATGGAGAGCTGCAGTAGACTTACTAAGATGGTGGGCGAGAGACACAGAGATGTCACCGCTGCAATATATGACCAATGGCTATCAATAGCAGGGCGTTTGTACAATATAAAGCCATACCAACGGTTCCACTATTAGATGACCTATAGCAGTAAGGATCTGGTGAGGATCTGCCCTTGTGAAGCCTCTGCTAAAAAAGAGTAGCATGGATCCTTCCATACTAAATAATTTTAGACCGATTTCAAACCTACCTTTTCTAAGTAAAGTCTTAGAAAAAGTTGCTTTCAAACAACTAACTACGTATCTAATATCAAACAATTTATATGCGAAGTTTCAGTCAGGTTTTTGTTCTAACCATAGTACAGAGACGGCATTGATTCACGTTATGAATGACCTCAGGCTCAGCGCTGATGCACAAAATCCTTCTATTTTGGTTTTATTAGATCTTAGTGAAGACTTTGATACCGTTGACCACAATATTTTACTTCAGCGTCTTGAATACTGGGTCGGCCTCTCAGGCACAGTTTTAGAATGGTTTAAATCATATTTAAGTAATAGGCAGTTCATGGTTTCACTTGGAAATCATTCATCAAAACGATTTGCCGTTTCTTGTGGAGTCCCCCAAGGTTCAGTCTTAGGGCCTTTGCTTTTCTCTTTGTACATGCTACCTCTAGGTGATGTTATTAGGAAACATAGTATAAATTTTCATAGCTATGCTGACGACACCCAGTTATACATTTCTGTTCCTTCTGAAGATCAAGACTCTGTAGACAGACTAACCAGCTGTGTGTCAGATATTTCTCAGTGGATGTCACAAAATTTTCTACAATTAAATCATGAAAAAACTGAATTACTGATTGTTGGTACAGAAACTCAGAGAAAAATGATTTTTGAGAAACTTGGTTCTTTAGCTTCATCTACCAAACCTGAAGTACGAAACCTGGGTGTGATCTTAGACTCTGAGCTCTGTTTTACCCCACATGTAAACACGGTCACTAAAGTAGCTTTTTATCATTTAAGAAATATCGCTAAAGTTCGGCATTTTCTATCTCAGAGTGACGCAGAGAAACTTGTTCATGCATTTGTTACAAGCAGACTTGACTACTGTAATGCTCTTCTTGCTGGACTTCCCTACACATCTACACATCCCTTACAACTTGTACAAAATGCAGCAGCGCACGTCCTAACAAAAACAAAAAAGAGAGATCACATCACTCCCGTTTTGAAAGAACTGCACTGGCTGCCTGTATCATTCAGGATAGATTTCAAGGTTCTGCTACTAGTCTTTAAAGCTCAAAACAACCTGGCACCTGCTTACATCACAGAGTGTCTGTCTGTTTATGTTCCAGCACGCAATCTAAGATCTGCAGATAGTGGCCTTCTACAGATACCCTCTGTAAAATACAGAAAACATGGAGAGGCCTCTTTCAGTTATTATTCTTCTAAACTGTGGAACTCAGTTCCACCTTTTATTAGACAGTCAAGCTCAGTGCTCACTTTTAAGAAGCACCTAAAAACGTATCTCTTTAAATTAGCATTTAACTAAAACTGAATGTCTCGTGGTGTTTATCTTGTAATTTAATCTTCATTTTCTTCTGATTCTAATTAAGTACTAATGATCTTTTCTATAACTATGTTTTATCACCTGTCTGTAAAGCACTTTGAGCTGCCACCGGCATGAAAAGTGCTATATAAATAAAATTATTATTATTATTATTATTATTATTATTATTATCTGCAGACAGTTACATTACATTTCAGTGTGGTTGGTATATGCCCTATAGCTAAGCTTGAAGTTTGTACACCAAGTTTCTGGAACAGAAAATGGTTAAGAATGGGAGTTTTGCAGCTCTCCTTCTCACTGCAACAGCAGCTTTATGGAGTATATATAGCCTGGTCTACAGGTATTTAGGTAAACAAACCAGTGGTATTGTAAAGATGGCCTAATGTATATATTCCTAATAATTTGGCAAAACCCTTGAAGAGATTAAAGAGCTGTCAAATCCTGCACTAGTCCTGGTGATTTACTACCTCGGAGAGTTCAGATCTTCTAATTACTTAATAAGGGCCTCCAGTAACATCTAAATAGTAGGGTGCTTACACATTAGACAAAGCAAGAACAGAGTGGTAGATGCGAATGCTTGCAGGCCTTATCCGTTTATGAGGGAAGCACAAGGCTGAACCAGGGACAGAGTTGATGTGGTTCGAAATGGAGCAGATCAGAGTGGTCAACTTCTTTTTTTTTTTGGCCATCTATGCATTTTTCATTGGTTAACATGCATTTACATCACAGTTTGTTGCAGCAAAAGTTTAAATGGTTTTAGCTTTTTAGACACTCAACAGTATACAGTATCTCTGCATACAAGCACTGAAATACATTGAATGAGCTGCGTTAAGAAGCCTGGAGCTTATAAAGCCTGTGGTACACAGAACTCAAACGATGGCTTGATATACCACACTTGGGCCTGTCCTAATTATTACATAATTGCGTGATGGCAGTTATTTGAACTGCTTGTAGTTATTTAGGCTGGACGCAATTATTGTATCTCAGCTGGACAATTGTGTCGCATTCTCAGCTGGGCTCTTTTCCTAATGTGGTCTCTCTTCCTTTTCTTTCTTGAAGATGTATGATTACAGTTTAGACATGTGGAGTTTAGGCTGTATGCTGGCCAGTATGATCTTTAGGAAAGAGCCCTTCTTCCATGGACATGACAACTATGATCAGGTTAGTGAAACATTGTGAACCTTTATGTATTTTTAAAAACAGCTTAATTGGCTACAGCAGTTAATTTTCCGGTAATCAAATGATATAATCTCTGAAATTCTGCTGTACCACCTGGCTTTTTCATTAGGGGTCCAAGCAAAACACCAAAATTACTGAGCAGGACTCCCCCCAACTACTTTGGCAAATTTGACCCTGCTTGACCTCATGGTAGCACTATAATGTAGCATTTCACATTTTATACTAGTGAGCACTTGCAGAGTGTTTGTTTCTGTGGGCAAAATGTTGTAGATCATGGATTATGTTTATTTTGAAACAATAATACATTTTGATTATGTAACTTGAAAACAAACCCACAATTTTGTGTGTCAGCACAAAAATGAAACTCCAGCAAACCTCTTTTTATTATAATGTGAAATGCCCCATAGAGCAGATAAGGGTGCCGATGTTGCACTATTTTCATTATTTTTTATAACTTTTCTGAACAGATCAAATGGTGCTACTGAAGCTTTAACATAACCTCATGAGTACAGCCTATGATGGTTTGTCGTCTTAATTGTAATTGGGGTAAAAAGACATTGAGTCATTCTGTAGTAAATGACATATTGATGCTGAAAATTCTCACCAATATTTTTACTCCTCAGAAATTTGAAATGCGTTGACTAAACATTGCGTCTCTTTTAGCCTGTACCAGTAGTGCCAGACTATGTTACTAGGGAACAACAGCACTGCAAGGATTAATGTTTAATATGCTGCATTGTATCTACCTTCATTGAGAGCTTGATAATTAGTTCATGAGTGAACTTGGGTGTTTGAAAGCAGAGAGAACACTTGCAGTGAAGTTGCTAGTACAATATTTACAATAATGTTGTTCCTTTTTCTATAAATTTAACTCGAGCACCACTCAGATTTTATTAGCAAATTATGCAGCTACACTGTAAGCCTTTTTTTTCCTACTTGTTGTCAGCCCTTTGTGATACAGTGCCAATGAGTGGTTACCATTGCCCCCTGGTGCTTTAAATGAGTACTGTTTTTGCAGCTTGTACGGATTGCGAAAGTACTGGGCACAGAGGACTTGTATGACTACATTGACAAGTACAACATAGAGCTTGATCCACGGTTCAATGACATCTTGGGCAGGTATGTCTTGTTGTTTTAAAGTAAAATTTAATTTTTTAATTGTTATTTTATGGACAGAGTTTTTGTCCCAACCTCCCATGGCCCCATGTACATACACAAAGACCATTTAGATATTTTGTGTTTGTTTATTTACGTTTAGTGCAAAGAAGATTTTTCTTTGAAGTAGATCTGGTCAGTATATGGAACAGATTGAAAGGTTTTGTAGGTATAGGGGTTGTGCCATTAACTGAGCATCAAGTCTTTGAATATGGACCAAATTAAAAGCTGGAAGGGCACACTGTGAAGTACCCGTTTACCGGTGAAAAAAGATTTTGACCACCGTGCTCGCAGCTAACGTAAGAAAGAAGACCGGTTTAGGAATTTTTCTGATGATCTTTTTTCCCCCCTCTCTTCCCATATCTTTACACCTCACTCCCCCCTTGTCCAGACATTCCAGGAAGAGGTGGGAAAGATTCGTACATAGTGAGAACCAGCATTTGGTCAGTACTGAAGCCTTGGACTTCCTGGATAAACTCTTGCGCTATGACCACCAAGCCCGCCTCACAGCCCGGGAGGCCATGGAGCACCCATACTTTTGTGAGTTACACTTGATGTGATGTTCTTATGATGAAATTTAACCCAGAAAAATAAGAGTCTGTATTTTTTCAATTTGACTCTCAGGTTCAGTTAGCTATAGCCAACTAGGTATATACAACCCCGTTTCCAAAAAAGTTGGGATGCTGTGCAAAATGTAAATAAAAACAGTATGCAATGCAAATCATTAAACCTTTTATATTTAATTGAAAACGGTATGAAACTCAGAAATTTTATTCTTAATTGAAAAAAATATGCCCATTTTGCATTTGATGCCAGCAGCATGTTTTAAAAAAGTTGGGACAGGGTCATGTTTACCATTGAGTTGCATCACCATTACTTTTAACAACTCTCTGTAAGTATTTGGGATCTAAAGAGACAAATGGCTGTAGTTTTGAAAGTAAACATACACGTGACATAAAATTTCAGCTGCTTAACGATTCAGGGTCTCCATGGTCGTATTTTTAATTTCATAATGTGGCAAATGTTTTCAGTGAGTGACAGGTCTCTCTAGCACCCGGACTCTTTACAACAGCATGGCTCTGTAGTTAATATGTGCAGAATATAGTTTGACATTGTCTTACTGAAATAAGCAGGGCCTTCCCTGAAAAAGACGTCTGTGTGGCGACATATGTTGCTCCAGTACCTGTATGTATCATTCAGCATTATTGGTGCCTTCACAGCAGGTTACCCATGCTATGTGCACCAATGTAGACCCATACCATCACGGATGCTTGCTTTTGAACTGTGCCCTGATAAGAAGCCGGATGTTCCCTCTCTTCTTTAGCCCAGTTCATGATTTCCAAAAAGAATTTCAGATTTTGATTTGTCAGACTTCAGAAAACTTTTCCACTTCGCTTCAGTCCATCATAAATGAACTCAGGCCCAGCGAAGGCAGCAGATTTTCTGGGTGTTCTTTATATATTGTTTCTTCTTTGCATGGTAGAGTTTTAGTTCTAAACGCAGAGATGAACTGTGTTCACATATAATGGTTTTTGTGTTCCTGAGCCCATGCAGTGATTTCAACTACAGAATTCTGTTTTTAATGCAGTGCCGCCTGATAGCCCGAAATTCATGGCCAGCTAATTTTGGTTTTCAGCCTTGTCTTTTGAATACAGAGATTTCTCCGGATTCTCTGATTCTTTTAATGATATTATGTATCTTTGCTGCTGTTTGCCGTTTAACATTGAGAAATGCTGTTCATGAATTTGCCTGCACAGTTTTTCAAAGATCTTTACTTGTAAAAGTCTCAGCCTATCTGGGATGCTCTTTTTATACTCAATCATTATACTGACCTGTTGCCAATTATCCTGTTGTATTTGTTGTGAGATGTTCCAATATGTATGTTTTAAGCATTATGCAATACACAACTTTTTACTAGTCTTTTGTTGCCTCGTCTAAACTTTCTTGAAGCAAGTTGCTTGCATCAGATTTAGAAACAAAAACAATTAAAAATCAGTAAATTTATCACATTCGATGTTCAAGATTTCATATGTTGCCTTTGTGCTATTTTCAGTTAAATATTGGGGTTTCATTTTGTTTTTATTTGCGTTTTGCACAGCGTCCCAACTAATGGTGTTGTACTGCGGTAGACTGTATAGAGCTACCCATCTGTCTATATATCTATATAATATTGTGTCAGCTCCATTCCATCATGAAGTGTCAAAGGTGTTATGCATTTAGCTTTTTTAGGACTTAATACTTAATGGGTATTGTAGTATAACTAACACAAGTTAGTTGTTTGTCACTTCTTAGATCCTGTAGTAAAAGATCAGGCCAGGATGGGCTCTACATCAGGGCTTTCCACTGGTTCCACTCCTGTCAGCACCTCCAGCATGATGACTGGTAAAGCTCTCAATTTTCAGTCAAATCCATTTTTAATTACAAGAAGCATGAAGGTTCTGTATGTTTGAAAATCATTTGTGTAATTTACTGATTTGAATTTCTTTTGAATTTTAAGTGACACAAATACAGTTTTGTAGCTGCGGAAGCCCATTAAACCACCTGTTTTTTCACCTCTGTTTCAGGCAGCAGTGTTTAAAAAAAATTGCGTTTTAAAGTGAAAATTAGATTCTTTATTTATTTATTTTTTTAATCTCAAAATAACTATAAAGAATATATAAATATTGCCACAATAACGTATTTTCTTATAGTTCCTACTATGTCTAAATAACAATGTATATTCTCAATTTTTGCTGTATGTCAAAACTGACTGGCTGTTAGGGTGGGAATTTCTGTGCATCTCATGATCTGATTTCGATTCAAAGAACCAAGTTGCATTTATAAAACGATTTTCAGTTTTTGATGTTTTTTTTTTTTTGGTGATGGCAGAATTAGAGGAAAGAAAATTGAAACATCTTGAATGTACCAAAGCAGAGCAATACGTTTTCTGTCTTGTTGGGCAGCATTTGGTAAAGTCTGGGTTATACTACATGACTTGTAAATTCCTAACAGATTATAAAGTCTAATTATTTCACAATGTTTGACTGGTTCTTCAAATTTTTGGGGATGACAAATATTGGGGATGATGCACTAAACAACTTGGGATCACACACTGCATAACTTTTTAGCACATTTGGCACCAACCGCCAGTTCTGTTATGTCGGTTGTTATGTCAGTGATGGGGGACGGGGGACGGTGGGGGCCATCCTACCCACCCAGAGATAACGAGGCCATTTGTACTCTCTTAGACTTCTGGCCACGGATCATCACCAGGGATCGAATTCTTGATCTCCATAACTTAGAAGTTGTTGCCAACCGAACTCTGAACTCTGCACGAACACACTCGTTCTCCCATTACTAGGAGACGAAAATAAACAAACGTTGAGTGGCTTGCTGCTGCGGCCATTTTCGCGCTATTTGTGTTGAAAAGTAAAGAAACACAGGTAACCGTTTCAGTGAGGGTTATGGATGTAAAGATGTGATTAGTCTGAATTTAGAGTTTTTGATACACATGCATTCAGTTGTGCTTGTGCCATAAATTGTTCGTTAAAAAGCTTCACTACACAAGTGTCTTTTCAACATCTTTCTTTTTTTATATGCTGTGTTTTCTTCTTTTGTGCTCTGATTTCATTGGCTGTTGGAGTCCATTCATACTGACTCATAATGTCATTCATAATGACATTATACTCTTGGGTCAAAAAGAGTCTGTGCCCCTGACGCATTACTCCATTTTCTCTTCCAACTGACTCAGACTGCCCCAAAATCTGCAGACTAGAGCCACCCAGCCCTGACTCTGCCAGACTGAGAATTGGGGTAAAAGTCATGTGTTGTAACCCTGGCTTAAGCTTAATAAACCCAGTTTATGAGCCCAGTGCTAGTCTACATACCAGGTAGCCAGACATCATATTATTGTTTAGGAGTGTACACATTTACATGCAGCCTAATAATCCGTTAATAATCTGACTAATAGCTCAATTGGAATAGGATATGTCTGTGTATACACCTCGATCGGAATAGACTAGATTCCATTCGGAATACAATTTGTATCGATTGAACGAGGTGGATAATCCTGTAGATAATCCGTTAAATTGAAGAATAATAGCCATGTAATTGCCTGTATCTGTATCTGTATCTTACATTCCCAATCGGAAGTTTAATTGCGTTCTGCGCATGTGCGTTTGTGTCATAGCGCAAGTTTATAATGTTCAACATGGCGGGAGCAGAAACTGGCCTGCAGAGGAGACGGAGTTTATGATAACCCTAACCCTAACTTTAAAAGATGGCGGTGCGCCTGGCATCCAGCCTATGTCTCAAAACATGACGTCTTCTTCTCACCCCTTCTTTAATAAGCACATGTGAAGTACGTTTTCCGGTGTTTAATTTTAAAGTAGTTAAAAACACAAGCACTGCTCACTGCTGCTCGTCTCACTCTGACTGGATTTATGTAATGCTTATTGTCATGGTAACGTCTACACTTAGTGGTAGTCTATGCATGCATGTAATTTTGGATTGGATTATTTGTAGTGTGCATGTAAATGGAGATTTTCCATCAGATTGATGAGTAGAGTGAGCAGATAAACACCTCAGTCTTAATCTATAATCAGAATGTATTCAATCAGATTGGGAAAAAAGGTTGAATGTAAACACAGCCGCTGCTGTAATGATGTTGAGATCCGGTCTTTTGGGGTTAATTTGGGTAAATTACACAGATCCTTTGTCCCGTATGAATCGGCCAGTCAAATCATACACTTGTGGGTTTTTTTTTGTTTTTTTTGTTTTTTTTAACCCCCTCATACCTGGAAGAAACAGGCTTTCAAGGATTCCCAATTACAGCACAGTTAGAAGAAATATACCGGGCTAATATTTCAAATATTAGTCCTGACTATTAAACCTATTCAACTAATGTTGGCCTGTCATTAATATGCCAGATTGGATCTTTTCTGATGTCTGACAGTTTGTTCTTTTACAGGAGGCATCACGTCCATGTCGTCATCGCAGCCTATGGCCAACATGGCTGCTTCTCCGGTCATCTCCTCCCAGAGTGCTCTGGCTACACAGGTCCCAGCCGCTGCAGGCTCACAGCCCTGATCGTGATGCGCTCACCCGTCTGTCTCCTGGCCTCATTTTTACGTTGAGTGTAAAGAACTGAGGAGAGACAAATTTAGGTTCCTTTTTCTTTTTTTCTTCTTCTTTTGTTTTCATTGAATAATTATATATTGATATTTGGGCACATACCAGATGGACGTTAGCATTGCCTCTGTGTCCAGCTAAAAAATGTTGCTGCGTTCTTTTATGATGGTGTCTAGAGAAGCAACTACACTGTAGAAATTAACAAAAATGGATAATAAAATTTATTTTATATGTCCCTAAAATTCTCTTGTTTGTTTTTATTATTTTAAAAAGATGATTTTTGTTGTTTTAAAATCATGTAGTGAATTTGGCATTCCCCTAGACTTGAAAAATACTTGACTGTACTTCTTTACTAAAGTATTTCTTTGTAAGATTTGCACCTCACTCAAGTATTATTGTAATTGAACAGTTGCACACTAATTCAGTTACATTTCCAAGAGTAAAAATATACTTTTCACTCCTTACATTTAAATGTAAAACCTTCAAAATACTTTTTTTGTAGGACGTTGTGTAGGAAGTTAATTAATGTTGACCAGGTCCAGTTTAATTCGGTGGATTTGTTTTTGATGGAGGCTGAAAGATGTTGCATTGATATATAATCAGTGAGCATGTTTTTCCAGTACTTCATTATGTTTAAAACATCGTTTTTTTTTTCATTTGCCCTCATTACCCATAAATCTGTTTCCCTCAGAGGTAAGCTGCCTACAAATAAGCAGTGTCAGTATTATCAGCTATATTTATCCATTTCATTTGTAATGTTGAAGGTTTGTGAGTTCTGATGCACACAGTGGGGCAGCTTATTGTCACCTAAATTAATTCTAGTTCCATTTGAGTAAATGGAACAAACAAGGCTGTCTAATGGTGCAGTGTGTTTGTCCTCTTGGAGGAAAGTTGGATGGGTTTATCAAATGTTATGAAAAGGCAGTTTCGGGCTTGTGTGCGGCTGCTTGACCATGGAAGTCCAACCCATGGAGCTCCTGATGACCAGTTCTAGCCCTGATGCTGCTTCCAAAGGCAGTTTGGAACTCAGTAGTGATCTGTACTTTAAGCAGCTCTATTCTGTGAGCTTGTGTGGCCTCCTGCTTTGCGGCTGTTCAGTTGCTCCGAGACGTTTTGTCTTCTCAATAACTTACAGAAGGAGGTCAGTCTTCTCGTACTGCTGTTCCACTAGCATGTTTAGCTGCCACACCTTTTCCAGCTGTCGTCTTCAGAAATCTCTGATTAGATGGATCAAATACTTTACTGCTAGGTAAAGGGGAGGGGTGGAAATGTTTTCTGGTTGAAACTGCAGGTTTGTGCTGAACTTGGCAGGAAAGATCTCCAGGAGGAGGGTTGCTGACCTCTGCCTTAGACCAATGAGCTGTTTGCCTTTTAATAAAGGTGTTTATGAATGAGTTCATTTAAATCCAAAAGTCATAATTATGAGCTAGTAACTCTGAGCAAGTTATGAGAGGGAAACTTTCTCAGTATTATGAGATACTAATCATAATTGTAACTTCATTATGTTTAAAACATTTTTTTTTCATTGGCCCTAATTATCCATAGATATGTTTCCCTCAGAGGTAAGCTGCCTACAAATAAGCAGTGTCAGTATTATCAGCTATATTTACCCATTTCATTTGTAATGTTGAAGGTTTGTGTGAGTTCTGATGCACACAGTGGGGCAGCTTATTGTCACAGAGCTCACCTAAATTAATTCTAGTTCCATTTGAGTAAATGGAACAAACGAGGCTGTCTAATGGTGCAGTGTTTTTTTTTTTCCTCTTGGAGGAAAGTTGGATGGGTTTATTAAATGTTATGAAACAAGAAGTCATTTATAAAGTAGGTAAAGGGGAGGGGTGGAAATGTTTTCAGGTTGAAACTGCAGGTTTGTGCTGAACTTGGCAGGAAAGATCTCCAGGAGGAGGGTTGCTGACCTCTGCCTTAGACCAATGAGCTGTTTGCCTTTTAATAAAGGTGTTTATGAATGAGTTCATTTAAGTCCAAAAGTCATAATTATGAACTAGTAACTCTGAGCAAGTTATGAGAGGGAAACTTTCTCCATATTATGAGATACTAATCATAATTATGAGAAGTTCTAAATGGCTTAACTTTTTAAGTTACCAGTGGAAATCTGAAAACATTCACTTCAGTGGTTTGCTGAAATAGCCTAATAGCCATAGCTCCATTGCCTGTTTTAATGTTGTCTTTGCCTGATTCAGATTATGATGGGCTCATTTTCCTCATGAGGTGAATCTTGTCCATAGTGTGAAACACAATCTTTATGGGACAGGGAACCACTACTTTGATAACTTTTCCTACTGTGGCATTGCTGTGCAGTTACACTTTCCTGGCAAAATCAGGGCTCGTCCGGGATTTGAACCCGGGACCTCTCGCACCCAAAGCGAGAATCATACCCCTAGACCAACGAGCCTGTCGGGATGCACGCTCACAGACAGAAATTTACAGCTTCCACGTATCACACTGACCTGTTTTCAGACACAGATTCTTGTCATTTAGGCGCCATCTATCGGTGACTACTGAACCCTTTAGAAAGGCTCTTTTACTCCCCAGCAGTCGCTCCCAAATTCCAGTCGTGAGGACTCCATGCTGTCCCCGTTTTCTCTTCAGCTAACACCATCACCTACACTTATAAATTATCACGCCCTTAGTGAGCTGGGTTGTGAACTAGGACACAAACATATCGCTGTTGTCAGAAAAAAAACCTCGTATCTCCAAAATGGTAACTTTACAGGGGAAGGAAAAACCTACTTTACTTTTAATGTAAGTCAGTGGAACCAGACTTTTTTCCCCAAGTAATTTTGGGTCATTTCTTTTAATCCATTCATCGTGAAATTTACATACAATGTAAAGGACAACAGGCATTTTCAAATTATGTCAAAAACTGAAAAACGTAAAAACTGGAGATACAAGGTTTTGTTCTGACAACAGCGATATGCAGCCAAGATCCCCAGAACTGGGGCTGCAGCTCAACTCAGCCTCTGTAGCTCAGTGATTGTTTGCTCTAATCTCTATATTTCAACCTCTAATATAAGATACCCGTATTTGTCTGCATTGCTAGAAAAAAAAACAACATAGACCAACATGTCTGGTCACCTGCAAAACCATTATGCTTTTGAGACTGTAGTTGTGAAGTAGATGTGACGAGACAAACCTTTACCAAGGCTCCCATTTGGCCTGAGTAACGGCCTTCGATGAATATAGTACTAACACACTGTTAAAAAGTGGAACAGGGCAGAAGTTTATTTCAAGTTTTTCTGAGGTCTGAACTGATGTAAAATTTTGTTCATCTAAGCTATTTTTTTGCTTTGCATTCAAGATATTTATTTTAATTTAAAGCAGTTAATTTGCTTGTTATCATATGAAGTCATTTTTAGGTTGAACTGGAACCACTTTTAGAGTATGTTCTAAAGAACAAGAATTAACAAACATCCAGTTTTCACTTTTCCATTTGTTTTCTTGGGATACCTAGTATCCAACTATTATCTCTTCACAAGCTTTGCGCTGCTGTGCAGCTGTAGTAATAGGACTGTATTCACTGATGACAGACTTCTGGTCTCAAAATCTGGGCTCGTCCGGGATTTGAACCCGGGACCTCTCGCACCCTAAGCGAGAATCATACCCCTAGACCAACGAGCCACCTGTCACTTGGGCGCCCTCCGTCGGTGACTGGTAACACATAGGATACAGTTTGGACACACGGACTGTTGTATGTCTCCTAATCGTTTCCAGTGTCCTAGTGCGTCCTACTCTCCACATTTCTTTTACCATTACTGCACACCCAGGAATGACACGAATTTGAAATAGTCACGAATATGAAAAATTCCTTTTCCTTTCCTTTCTGTTTTAGAGCTCTATTTTAGAGTTTTCATATTATTATAAACAGTCTCTCTCTAATGGTTTCATTAAAAACATGCAAACCATTGTACACTGAGGCTACAGCTCACCATAGTCAATGCAGATTTTTCTAAAACAGTAGTTTTTCCAATGTAGTATTGTCTGGTTAGACTGTTAAAACTACATTACAACTGCAAGGGACATTGTCAATGTGCCTATTTAGAGGATTTTGTTTTTTACACTCTTAAAACGATGGTTCTTTAAGGGTTCTCTAGTAAGGTTCTATATAGCACCAAAATGGTTCTTCTACTGTTACAAGCTTGACATTGTAGCAATAGAAGAACCCTTTTAGGTGCTATATAGAATCATTTAAAAAAAGGTTTTATAAAGAATCACATACAACACTTTTCACCATGCAAAGAACCCTTTAAGCATTTAAACATGGTTCTTTGAGTGTTCATGGTTCTGTCTTTACTAACGAAACCTGGAAGAACCATCTTTTTTTAAGAGTGAACCATAACCACTCATATATATATATATATATATATATATATATATATATATATATATATATATATGTATATATATATATATATGTAAACAATATGCAGCCTTCCGACCCCATAGTCTTGCTGGGAGACTTCAATACTCATGTTGGCAATGAGTGGGAAACCTGGGTGGTGTGATTGGGAAGAATGGCCTGCTTGATCTAAGCCTGAATGGTGAATTGTAATTAGACTTCTGTGCTAGTCATGGATGATCCATGAAACACAAGGTGTTCGAGTGAAGAGAGGTGCTGAGCTGTCAACCAATCACCATGTGATGGTGAGTTGGATCAGATGGCAGGGAAGACTGGCAGTGAGAGCTGGTAGACCCAAGTGAATAGTGAGGGTGTGTTGGGAATGACTGTCAGAGGCCCCTGTTCGGAATGATTTTAACTCCCAACTCCAGGAAAACTTTTCTTATGTAACGGCGGAGGTTGGGGACATGGAGTTAGAATGGATCCTGTTCAAAGAAGAGGAGTTCCTAAAATAATGTTACTAGGTTTCAGACAGGCAGAGAATGGCTGCTGAACATTCACAAAGATGTATGTGGCATGCGCCTGTCCCCTTCGCGGGGACCCGCCCACCACTATCAAAAATCAATGAAGCTCTTGCGTGAGCAGAAGCTCCATAGCGAGCAGAAGGAACAGTGGAGTGTCAGGCTGATTTTCCTTGCGCGAGAGTGCGTCTCCTTCCGCGCGAGTAACTCTTGAGAGAGGTTTTCCTCATTTACAATTTTTTTAATTGGATTTGATGCCATATCATAGAGTCATTGACACTTCTCTGTGAGAGCAGAGCCTCCTTCAGTGTATTTGTTCGTTTGCGCAGCTGCTACACTCGGCTTATTTCACACGCTGTCAGCAGGTATCGGATAGTTAGTATCGGTGAATTTTCATGAGTACAAGAAAGTGAGCGCGGTATAGGCCCGATACCTGATACCAGTAACCATGCATCCCTAATATTCATAATGCATCTTATCCATGGTGACCATTTTGAAACGGATCCTTCACAACCTGCAATGTTCATAATCATGTGACATATTCAATGTTTGTTATTTTTAAATAGGTCATCTAACAGGTGAATTACATTTAGATTTAGATTAACATTAGATGCTAGTGGGCCGACTGGCATACCTTGAGAGCATCAAACTGCTTAAGACATAATAATAGTGAATAAACAAGCAAATTACAATGTCATTTATTCAAAAAATGAAAGTAATTTCCATGTGGGGGGATCTATTATTATTATTATTATTATTATTGTTATTTTTATTTATTTATTTATTTATTTATTTATTTATTTATTTATTTAGCACTGAGACCCATAAGATCCTGTCTCTTTTGAAACCTTGCCATCTCGCTTGTGTGGGCTGCAATTGAGCTGTTGCACTGAGATGTTTTTTTTTTTGTTGTTGTTTTTTTTGTTAAAGCATTTAAAGCAGCAGTGGAAGCATGGCCCCCCTTTTAGCCACCTTAATTATGAAAAGTAAGAAGGTCTGCCGTCATCAACAAAGCATCAGTCACGTTTTATGGTGAAAATCAGGATAGTTGCCAATCAGTTATGAGTCTGTAGGGATGAGCAAATCTTACTGTGATAGGCTAATTTGCAGACTGAACAGGCAAGTAAATGTGCACTGAGTCCTTTGTTTTTCAGTTTACTTGTGGCAAAAACTGTGTTGATTTATTCATATGGAAATTATGGATATTTACTTATGTACAGAGAAAAACAAATGCAACACTTTTTTCAATGCATGTCATTTTAATACAGTTATGCTATCTTATTTAGCTTTATTCGTAGCAGAGTGTCACCCCAATAAAATCTCTGGGTCTTATCTGGCCACCCCGTTCTAAAGGCTCTAGCTATGCTCCTGCCTGGAGATCCACTGTGCTGTAGCAGGCAGTAGTTCTCATGAGTGCTTCATAGCTGACATAGTTATAGTTGACTTGCAGACATGGAAATGAATTCTTTCCCAGTTCTCTGTTGCTGTAGCTGGTGTATGCTCACTGATGGCCAGGCTTTAAGAGGTAAAATCAGGGCTCATTTGAACCCAGGATCTCTTGCACCCTAAGCAAGAATCATACCCCTAGACCAACGAGCCACCCGACAAATATATATCAAGTAAAAGTTTTCAGAATTGCCACGTTTTACATTGACCTGTTTCTGACCTCTTTTCATGCATTCCTGTAACATGGCTCCATCTATCGGTGACAAAAAGCTCTGTAAAACTACAACAGTCGCTCACAATCTCAGTCATGCACACCTGCTTTTTGTCTTTTCTTTCATCTAACATTCCTGATTCAAATTCACAAGTTATTTATCAGGTTGAGTTCTTCATTGGCTGATATTTTTGGGAGAAAATAGAAAGTAAGGTGTGAAAGTGAGAACTGACCCATTTTCTGTTCTGCCTGCAAGTCTAGTACTGACAGGTAGGTGGGTGATGAAAATCCTCTGGCACTTTCCATGAATAGAGATCAATTTATGAGCCATAACCGTTACCAATTACCAATTAAGTTTTTTAATGGAGGGATCTGCACTTTAAACTAAAATAAAACTACTGAACTTAGCATTTAAATGATCACAAAAACACATAAAGTCTCTGTATCCAGCTCTTATATGGTGACTTTCAGCTGTTCCACTTCACTGACATTAAACCTCTCCATGAAATGTATTTAAAATATTTGAAATATATTAAGCTGTAATTACAATGTTATTTAGTTACTTTCCAAGCAATTTAATATTAAAAATGAATTTATTTAATTTAACAAAAAAGTAGTTTTAACCTGTGTCCCACATTTTCTGTGCAACCCTGTTAGCATGTGCAGTGACCCTCAGATGAGCTTGGAAGATTGTGTGCAATGAGGACAAGATACATGCTGACTGAAATAAACTTGGAGGCTGCAAGGTATGTTGAAAATCTATTATTTTTTATATTCTATTCATGTTTTTATAAAGTGTTGTTATAAATTTAACTAGGGAGCAATCTTGTTATAGGCTTATATCCACTTGTTTGTTAAAGTGTGGACTTGGAGGAAGACCTCAAGGCTTAAGGCACCATTTGGACAAAATTACAGGCACACTGGGGAATTGAACCCAGCTTTTTTACCGTTACTAGATAATATTACTGTTCATAGTTTATCTTTTCCTCTGTTTGATGTCTAAGCCTCTGCTTAGCTACAAGATTGTTTCATGATGTAATAACATATTCCACTCCATTGAGTATGTAATAACAAACTCTAACATGTAATAAACTCCACTGAGTATGTAATAAAGAATGTGTTTCTTAATAGTGCTCCTGGAGACCCATAATCTCAGATGTGATCTTGCAATAAGAACGTCTGGGGACAACCATGAGAGATTGTAGGGTAAATCCTGATGGGAAAGTAGATTTATTAGGGTGGGAACAAACTGAGTGTGAAATTTGTAAAGCAATCCAACACCTTGTAAAGGTGAAGCTCAGAGCAGGAGGAGATGGCACCATTGCCAACATAGTCCAAGGGACAACATACCTGCTGTTATCCCATTGATTTAAGTTAGTTTGGTATGCTGAGGTATATGATGAGCTGGACCAGTTGTGTTGGAGCAGAGGTTTGTTAACACTGTCCAAGGTAGCGGGTCCTTAAGAGCACTTGACAGTTTATGTTACAGGAGACCATGAAGTGAGTCTTTGATTGATGGTCAGACTTTTGGAAGTAAAATCAGGGCTCGTCCGGGATTTGAACCCGGGACCTCTCGCACCCTAAGCGAGAATCATACCCCTAGACCAACGAGCCATCCATACAGCTACAACTCCCATAAAAGTTTTTCAGAACTGCCACGTTTTACATTGTACCATCTCTACATCTTGTAACATGGCGCCATCTATCGGTGACTAAAAGCTCTGTAAAATGACTCATTGCACTTTGTATTTTCCTTGATAATCAGACTCTGGAAGAGCCGATCTGTTCATTAGCTGATATTTTCAGAGAAAAACTGAAGTAAGAATCTGATGGTCGACCACCCTAGTTTCCTGTATTACACCTTTAGATCCCATCAGGAAACCATCAAATGCATCTGGAATCAGAACACCTGTTAAACCATTAGAATCCTTTACACTGTAATACCAACCTATCAAGAAAACACCGTGACTGCTGGACACCAAGAACCAGCAGAAACTTGTAATGGTTTCTGTGATTTTTTTCAACAGGGCAGAAATTTGCAATCTTGTTACTGGTTAATAGAACTCCAAAGGTTCTGTTCCCGTTGACCCCATGAGGCCAGATTCCACCCAGTAAGCTAAGAATTCACAGTCCAATGGGAGTTGAAATGAGAAGGTGCTGGAAGAAAGAGTAAAGTTTGAGTCGGGGAATGAAAAGCCTCAAAATAGCACTGAGCTTTTTTCACTGGATTTGTAAATTATTAAATTTCCTAGACTTAGATCACGATGCAGTTGACCGATTAGATTATGCTGTATTGTTAAAATCACATATTCACAACATGGTCCTGCACGTTTTACTATTAAATCACTAAATCAGACCATAACGGCAAAGATTAATTAGCTGAAGATGTGAATTAATAATGCACTGATAATAATAAATGCACAACTATTATTGCTGCTGTGGGCGGGGTCTGTTTTCCCCCCACCCCTTTGTTCAATGTCTAATCTCTACTGTCCTGTGCTTAATGTTTGTATAGTTGTGTAGTTATTGTGTATTGTGCAGAATAGTGTTTGCATAGATTGTATGTATGTATTGTCTGTCTGCACTGTGATGAGAAGAAATGGCACTTTGTCTTTAATAGTAATTATAAATTCCCTGCTCAGACACACCTGATCCAGCTAAGATATGCCTAGAAGATCTGAGAAGATCTTCAAGTACTTTACAATTTGCTTATTTGTTGTTGCATTAAACGTCACATTCCACTTCCTATTAGCTCGTTACACTGCATTGCTCTGCAGTAGGTTGTAAGTATGTTCACTGAGGGCCAGCCTGATTTCTCCAGTTGTGCATTGTTCACCCTTAATAAACAGCACTGTTTTAGTTTAATTCTTCTCCCTCATTATTCTCCATCTTGGCTACAAAAGAAAGTTTAAGCTTCTATGCAGGGATGCTCTTTGAACTTGGCAAGGGTAGGCAGCCACCTAGGGCCCCCATGAGTCAAGGGCCACATGAAAATACACATTAGATATACTGTTTATGGAAAAGAATTCATGCCAAATTGAAAGGCAATCACTACAGTGGAAAAACGTGAAATGCAATGCATACATGACATTACTTTTCCATAGTGACATGCAGAATATGAGCTATTTTGACAAACAACCCCTCTGATACACTGTTTTAACGTCACTTAGAAAATAATACATGAGGATTTGCATTTTAAAAATGAAATGCTGAATTTATGTCACAATTGAATAAAATTCACCTTGAAACCTAATAAATGCGTTGCTATATTGATTTCCACCACGGAGTACTTAAAACAATGTTAAATCAATGTAGTCTACCTTAGACTACATAGACTTGCATGTTCCTGTTGAAATGCAATCTTGTGTGTGCATTGCATTTCACTGTCGCATTTCAATGAGGTACATACATTTGAAGTGCAAAAAAGAGAGAGAAAGAAAACAACGTAACAGAGGTTTTGCTTTTCATTTTGGCACTTTTTCTGCATGTCACCATGGAAAAGAACTGTCATGTGTGCAGTGCATTTCATGTTTTTTCTACTGTTTCCTATTTGCTTTTCAATTTGGCACGAACTGCTCTTCATACCTGCATGTGCTGATGCTAAATGACCCGTTCTGAAATATAGCTGTTATTTGTGAGTGAGTTGATTATCTTCAATAATTTCAATGTAGGGGATTACTAAACTGACAGATAATTTAGCTTGTTTCAAGTGTATTTCTTAAAACAAGCAAAATTATCTGCCAATAAAATAAGATCATTCCACTTAATTTACTTTGAAGTAAATCATGTGCACAAATAAGTTAAATAATTTTGAGATTGAGAAGTATTAGACACGTTTCATAGATGATTTCATTTTTTGCAGTGTAGTCAGTTGTGCCATTCAAGAGCCCAAAAACACAACTAATTAAAAAATGTATATAAAGGGGACCTATTCCTGTCTTTTGCCTAAGGCCCCACAATGACTAAAGGCACTTTTTTTATCACCATATCTGCACTTTTACATTTATATTTGGTGCACTGACTGAACTGAAGAAGTTATTAATGATTGTTAGGGGGCCCCTTGGTGACCGCGGGGCCCTAAGTAGCTGCTTATGTCGCTTAATAGGCAGAGCAGGCACTGACAGCAGCACACGCACACGCACACATAGATATATATTGTCATTGTTGCGACAACTTTTTATCTCTAAAATAGTAACTGGTAAAAATAACAAAAATTGGGATAAAGTGGTTTGTTTTGACAGTGATGATGGACCGTTTTATCAATTTGTTCAAACTGCCGTCTGACTGTAAAAAACTATTTAAAAAACAATGAAATATTCAGACCTTAAGCTCTGACTTCATGATATACTCCATCTTAAAATGCAATGCAGCTGTTCCAGGAGGTCGTACTGATGTAACCACCTGAATATTTTTAATAACTATACATTAATAACAGCTCAATGAACAAAATGTTTCCAAATGCTGCTGCACTCAGTGTAATGCTGAAGCCCCATCTGCTTTCTCTGCTGCTCTTGAGGTGGATTTGCTTACTTCATCTCATTAACAAACTTATGCTAACTTCCTGTAGAGGTAATGTGGTTAAAAAGTAGCTTTGCAAAGTTGGTCTCAGCTGAACAATCTGCTCCTGTGTGGAGTCATTCATGATGCTTATTAGTCAACTATGAATGTCATAAAAATGAAATGGCTTGAAAACAGAGAAAAACAGGTGTGTTTGGAAACTGCAAAGTTAAGTTTTAGCTTTGGAGATGGAGAGAAAAAAACATCATTTCCTCTGTCATTGCATGTGGTGTCTTTTAAAAGTTACACAGGCCCGTCTCATGACCAAAATATAAATGTAGAAGCGTAGACTCGCCCTGTCCTGCAGCATTGTACGCAGCCTTTGTCGTTGCGTGCAGTACACAGCACACAGTGTGCTATTTTAAACACAGAGAGTTTCCTGTGGGCAGAGCCTTATTTTAGCCACACCCCTGCATTTTAGAGCAGGAAGTGAGACTGCATCCCTGTACATTATGGCCACATGGTTAGAGCTGCTAGTAAAGGTGTCCTGAACTCTGAAAATCAGTGTGTAACATTAAGAATTGTCTCTACTGAAAAACATATTTCCTGCAATGAAGTAGTGACAGAATAGAATGTTTAACCTGTATTTTTAGTAAAATACACATAATCATGATATAGAGTCACTCAAAGCAAAAAGAGTTTAGTCTAAAATCCAAGTCAGTTAAAAATTCTATAGTTTGGTAGAATCATCCACATCGACAGCAACATTGTGACAAAACCTCCAAAAAAGTAACTTTACAGGAAAACATTCTTAACTTTGTGTGTAAGTTAATGTAACGTTTTTTTTTTCTTTATCATTTTGGACCATTTCTTTTGGTCTGACCAAAATGGAGATACAAAATTTTGTTCCAAAAGCAAAATATAAAAGTCTGCTATCTGAACTGGGGACCTCTTGCACCTGAATCAAGAATCATTTCCTTTTCTATGCAGTTAAACTGGGACTATTATTATTTTTCTGACTGACCTGTTGTTCTCTTGCTGAATTAGTCATTTTGAGCACACTTTCTCTTCTTCTCTCTTCACTCTACTTTTCTCCTTTTCTTTTCCACAGTTATGAACACAAATTGTGATGCTGTAGGCTTGTTGACTAACAGTGGTTTAAGAAACAGTGAACTGGACCAATGTTAAGATGTGCGTTGGTCATTCTTCTTGCACAGAACATGTAAATGCCTTACTTGACCTTTTTAACCTATGCAATATTGGCACCTGTCCAGTTGAAAGAATACAGTTCAAAACACTTGAGAGCTGATGTTGCAGGAGATGTTGAAGGAATCCAGGTTTTCCATTCCAATGTTGTTACAGTAACTGAAATATGCTTTTTGTATTAAAATTTGGGCTCGTCCGGGATTTGAACCCGGGACCTCTCGCACCCTAAGCGAGAATCATACCCCTAGACCAACGAGCCACCTTCGAAAAAACGATGGTCCAGTAAAGTTTTTTAGCCCTGCCACGTCCTACAGTTACTTCTTTTCAGGTTCTTGAAACATGAGCGCCATCTATCGGCAACCTTGTCCTACAGCAGTCTCTCTCGATCTCTGCACGTTTTGTATTTTCCTTCATTAAACACACCTTAAAAATCAAACCGTTAGCTCTTCAGACCGAACATGAGAATCTGATGTTTGACCCAATTTCCTTCCAGTATGTTGTAAACCTGCTCTTCTTCTTAATCCTTGATTTAAGATCTGAATTCAATGGAAGCTGTAAGTCATCGAGGCTCCTTCACCCTCCAGCAGCCGTTTTCAGTCTCGGTCTTGAAGACTCCATGCTGTGAATATTCTTGTATTTTCTTTTACTTCTAACAGCGATTCAAGAATCAACTAGTTGTAAAAGTTTTGAAAACTACATTTTAACATATTGGAATTATGTTAATTCTGAATTATTTTGCAGTTTGAATGACAGTTTTGCATTATATCACTTTCAGTTTGAATTTGTTAAACATTATAAGGCAGTTTAATCTAATTACATAACACCTACAAAGTTTTACAACTTCTGTTCATTTCACTAGTTTCAATAATATGACAAATAGATCCAATAATTTTCATGTCTCTAACACAAGGCCCGTAGCGCGATCCTATTTGGCCCCCCGAACTTATTTTCACTTTCTTTTAATATTAGCGCATATTCACAATGTGTCACACTACAACCCCCAGCATGCTGTGCAACATGATGTCCGCTCCAACTCTCGTTCCCCCACCAACAATCTATAAAACAGCGGCTACACCACAAATCCACCACACCAGTCAGATCATCAAACGCACTAGCTGTGCCCAGCAGCAGTCCAACCAATATAAACACACAGCTAAAAAACACCTGTTCGCTAAAAGTGAAAAGTGGATAGTGAACGCTGGGGATTTAGAAACAGGTGCGCACTCAAATACCTTTGTACTTCCAATAAGGATAAACCTGCCTGTCTCTGTCTCATTTGGGGAGATGGTGTAGCCATGGCCGTAACTAGCTATGAGGACACCGAGGTCCGGACTTCGGTAGTTTCAGAAGGAATTTTTTTTCACTTTTCTCCGTTCATGAGATTAAACGTAGAAACAGCGCCGTTATGACAATACCGTAATCTACTCAGGGGCGCAGCCACGGTGTCACAGACCCACCCAAATAGACCACTGTAGTCGTGTTGTCATTGTGTAGTCGGCGCCATGCTTTTATGCCCATATTAGGAACTCCGGGTCTAAGCTCCATTTCTCTATGGCCAGAATGAGTAGGGTTTTTGAAAAATCGCCTCTATCGCCCCCTGTGTTAAATAAAACTGTTCAGAACCCGATACGTTTTGTCCTGAACATTCTTCTGTCGAATACCACTGGATCCTCCGAATTGCGAGGTCGTTAAAGAGTTGAAATATGAATATTGCTACATGTAAGCTAATATTAATAATATTGCTACTGCGCACTGAATTCACGTCATTAGACTGGCAGTCTCCTTAAACAGGTTATCACCCCCTGATAAACTGATTTCGGCTATCTTAGTATCCTAATAATTATTTTAATGCTGGTAACTTTTTTCTGATGACATTTTCTCAGGACAATCGCCAGCTTTTTGTTCGACTTTTACCATTACCAGGTGGAACGGGGAAATTCAAACAAGCAGCTGGCGATTGTCCTGAGAAAATGTCATCAGAAAAAAGTTACCAGCATTAAAATAATTATTAGGATTAGGATAATTATTAGGATTGACTTCAGCTTCATTGAGGGTTGATATGAGGTTTCACTATTTCCGCTTAACAGAGTAACATTGACTTATTTTTGCTGTTTCACAGAATCGACAGGTCAGTATTTTGTCTCGTTTTATAATGTTTGTGATAGCTAGTCAGAGCAGCTGCACCATTTAAGGTGGACCGGGAATATTCAAACAAGAAGCTGCGAAAAAAGATTAATTCAACCTCGTAGTTTTAACACGGGTAGTATTTTTGATAAGGAGTTTTAGCCTATCAAAATTTCCTACCTAGAGGTTTTATTTACGGGTATACCCATAATTATGCGCTACAGTAGAACATTTCGATAAGATAAGGTAGCGTCATCAAATTGATACGCAGTAGCTTTAGCTCCCATGTAGCAATATTAGTATTACAGCTCTTTAACGACCTGGTAATTCGGATGATCCAGTGGTATTCTGGAGAAAAATGTACACAGGACAAAACGTATCGGGTGCTGAACATTTTTATTTAACACAGGGGGCGATAGAGGCGATTTTTCGAAACCCTTATTTATTCTGGCCATAGAGATGGCGCTTAGACCCGGAGTTCCTAATATGGGCATAACCATAGATATACATACCTAGATGCCGCGTTGGGTCCAGCCAGGCACGTCAACGGTGCCGCCATTTTAGGGCGATCAACATCGCTGATGGACTGCATTCAGAACCGTTACAGAGCGGAGGTTTAAGAAAGATACTGTCCAAAATTATACTATTTCAAGTATTTAGCTCTCAGAAAGTAGATAGTAGTTATTTATTTACAATGATGGTTAATGCTTTGTAGTTATAGCACTCCTTAATCCGTATAGATATTCTTAATAGATTAACGTTAGCACCTTACACGAACCTGAAGCTAACTTCTTATTTTGCAGCTTCTTGTTCGAATTTTCCCGTTCCACCTTAAATGGTGCAGCTTCAGGCACCAGAAAGTGACCTCTGCAACATTTAAGCTGGAACGGGAAAACTCGAACAAGAAGCTGGCGAACAGGAAGCCAACTTTAGCATCGTCCTTCTGTGTATTAAGATGAGAAGTGATTCACACACTGATGGATTTGCTGATTGTGTTTTTACCGGAGCTCGCGCTGAACTCACGTCAGGTGCAGACTGAATTCTTTCCTGCTGGTCTGGACGGCTAATTAGCCCGATCAGTTATTGAAGAAATAAAAGCTACCGAGAGCAGTCTGTGCAGCCTAGATTAAATTATGTCTGAGGATTACAACAAAACAAATCTGGTGAAAACTGTGGCCGATTTAATCCTGAGACTCATCGTCTCTCAATACAAGTAAATTTGTTAATAATCGGATCCTGACCGCTCCAACATGGCGGACGCGCAGACGTATCGCCTCACATAGAGAACAACCGGCAACGCGGCATTTAGATATGTATATCTATGGGCATAATGAGGACTACAGAATGACGCACGACTACAGAGGTCTATGGTGACAGAATTTATTATGCGTCATTTTTAAGTGAAATTTTATTTGTTTTCTGTGAGCTCTGTCACTCTATTATGGCCAATCAAAATCTGCCAAGCTCCGCCTTATTTTCTTCAAAACTATAATAATCGCTTAGCAACCGTCGCTTTTCGCAATTGCTTCCGTAATTAGCGCCCGTCATGTTGGTGACTACCGTTGGGACTCTGAAGTCCTCGGAAGTTTCTGAAGGGTTTTGAAGTTCAGTGTGTAAAAAAGGGACGTATCTACCCAATGAGCAGCGAGAGGTTCACAGCTGACCTCAGAACTGCTGTGGCTCAGCCATAGACTCTACTGCCCTCTCCGTTTATCTCTGTAGGAGACGCTACGCTGCCCGGAGAACCAGAGTAATTTGACTTATTGAGATGTTCAGGTATGCACACATGCTATAGGCTAACATATAACATTGCTATGGTAAAATGTGGCTAGCTAATGAGTTCATGAGCGCAATTAACACATTAAGGTTTTAAAACGCAAACCCTGTATTTCAATTTTGTTTGGACTGTTCGTTACATTCCTGGCTAAGTCAGCATGCTTTAGTTTAGCTCCAGTAGCTGCTCAGTTTAGGCTACAAGCTCCGTAGTCGGCTATATAGTGATTAGATGAGAAATAGAAGCTGTATTTTATTTCCCACACATTACAAACTACAGATGGCATGAGAAAGTTCACTGTTAACCTACATATTGGTGGTATAGCATCACGTAGCTAACTTTTTAAAGAAATTAGCAGCTACACTAGACTGTATTCTCTCTCATTACCTGTGTAAGTAGCTGCCTTTCCCGTTATCTGGGGTTTGGTAGAGACAGCCTTTGATAACGCATGTTTAATGTGGGCTTTTTCAGTAATCAGTGAGGACAGAGATGCAAAAGGGCCATGTAGAGAGAGAGAGAAAGAGACAGAGGTACATGAGAAAATCAATTTAAAACAATTAATTTGAAACTACTTGGTTTAGTGTAGGTTTCAACACATATTTTCAGCTGAAAATATACATCTAAATAAATGATTATTTGTTAAATGATTAATCAAATAAACTTAAACAGGGTAACTGGAGTCAAATCAGTTTATGGAAGAGTAATAGCAGTTTATGGAAGAATGGAGGAATGGGGAAGGAACAAATGAAAGGAAAAGGTGCATAATATTTATGGATAGGTGAAAAAAGCAATGAAAAAAACCCTAAAGAAACTTATGGTTGGTTTAATACTAATATTCTGCAGTTATTTTATTCTCTATGAGACGTAGGTCACATTTCTGCAATATGGGCCTCACTAAAACTTTGACCCTAGTTACAGCCCTGGGTGTGACTGTAATGAAAGAATACCACATTAAGTACCGTAACAAGACAAAACACTGGAAAGTGGCAGAGATGAAGAAGGTCATTCTCTGGCCCACAGATTTGTTGATATTTTTCAATATGGCCTGTTGAGAGTTTGACACCCCTGTATTAATTGGTGTTTTATAGGTGATCCATGTCATGTCTTGCATGACCACTTGTGAGTTGTGTGATACCACTATACAAGCACTAATGCTGCAGTAACTTTGTACACATCTTATACTCCTGAAAAAGTCTCAGGAATCATAAAGAGATGAGAGATTTCATCAGTGAGCTAAACTCACCTTTTCACTTTTGTAACCTTGACATTTTTAGCTTTCATATAATTTTTTTTTTTTTTATAATTTTTGCAACTTTGGCTCCTAAGTAGTTGTATTCAGACCTTACTTCACTAACAGGGGAAAATGGCTTTAAAATAACTATAAAAATTAAAAATAGGCTAGACCTGTGACTTTCCTCAGTATGAGGGTAAAGGCTCTAATCCAAAATCATACAGAAGCTAATAAAAGAAGCTCCTGTATTTTTCATTTAAAATAGTCAGACTAGAAAAATACAACAAATACAGCTCTCTTCCTGGTTGACCCCATGAGGTCAGACTCCTCCGTCCAGCATCACAAGTAAGTTGTATTTTTCTGGTCTTTGCAATCACATAAATGTCACAGCACCAATAACAAAACATACATTGTCAGAAAAAAGGGTGCTGAACTGTCAATGGGGTGGGGCCCTTGTCACTTGGGTGGTACCTTCAATGGTGAAAAAAGCTGCACTCACTGTCTCCATCTATCAGTGCCTCCTCTGCATCAGTGTAGATCAGTTTGTGAATTTGTCAGTTGAGCACAGCTCATTAAGTTCTTTTTTGTTTGTTTCTTCTTCTTCTTTTTCATCTTCTTATTATTATTATTATCTTTTGCAAGTCCTTAAAATTACAACCCTGAATTATTAGACAGTTTTAAACATTGTCTAATCCACTGCCCTCTAAATCTGATCCAGCTCATGTAGAATTAAATAATCATCTTGATGAGCTGGATCAAGTGTGTTGGAGCAGGAAATAGTTGAAAGAGTGTCAGGCAGTGGATCTTCAGGCGGAGGATTAAGATTGTTACCTATTCTTCCTATACAACCACATTTCCAAGTTGGGACGTTGTGCAAAATGTAAAATGTAAATAAAACAAAGTGCAATGATGTGCAAATAATTTAAACCCTATTTTTCATTGAAAATAGTACAAAGACAACAAATCAAATATTGAAACTGAGAAATTTTATTGTTTTTTGAAAAATATATGCCCATTTTGAATTTGATGCCAACAACACATTCCAAAAAAGTTGGGACGGGGGCAACAAAGGGGGAGGTAAAGTTGTGTAATGCTAAAAAAAAACATTTGGTGGTTAATTGGCAACAGGTCAGTAATATGATTGGGTATAAAAAAAGCACCCCAGAGAGGCTGAGTCTTTCATAAGTAAAGATGAGGAGGAATTCACCACTCTGTGAAAGACTGCACGGGCAAATAGTGCAACAATTCAAGAATAACATTTCTCAACCTAAAATAGCAAAGAACTTTTGCTTTTCATCATCTATAATACATAATAACATTAAATCTGGAGAAATCTCTGTATGCACAGGACAAGGCCAAAAACCAGTATTTGCTGGCTGTGATCTTTGGGCCCTCAGACGGCACTGCATTAAAAACAGACATGATTCTGTATTGGAAATCACTGCATGGGCTCAGAAACACTTCTGAAAACCACTGTCTTTGAAAACAGTTTGTCGCTTCATCCACAAATGCAAGTTAAAACTCTAAAACGCGAAGAAGAAACCATATATAAACAGGATCCAGGAATGCTGCCACCTTCTCTGGGCCCGAGCTCATTTAAAATGTACTGAGAGGAAGTGGAAAAGTGTCCTGTGGTCTGATGAATCAACATTTAAAATTCTTTTTGGAAATCATGGACACTGTGTCCTCTGGGCTAAAGACCCCTCAGCTTGTTATCAGTGCACAGTATTCATGATTCAAAAGCCACTATTCATGATGGTATAGGTGTGCATTAGAGAACATGGCATGGGTGACGTGCACATCTGTGAAGGCACCATTAATGCTGAATGATATATACATGTTTTAGCAACATATGCTGCCATCCAGACGACATCTTTTTCAGGGAAGGCCTTGCTTATTTCAACGAGACAGTGCCAAACCACATTCTGCATGTATTACAACAGCATTGCTCCGTATTAAAAGAGTCCTGGTGCTAAGCTGGCCTGCCTGCAGTCCAGACCTGTCACCACTGATAACACTTGGCGCATTATGAAATGAAAAATACGACAAAGGAGATCCCGAACTGTTGAGCTGCTAAAATCCTGTATCAAACAAGAATAGGAAAACATTTAACTTTCAAAACTACAGCAATTGGTCTCTTCAGTTCCCAAACACTTACAGAGTGTTGTTAAAAGAAGAAACACAGTGGTATACATGCCCCTGTCCCAACTTTTTCGGAAACGTGTTGTTGGCATCAATTTCAAAATGGGCATACATTTTTCAAAAAACAATAAAGTTTTCAGAAATGTTGTCTTTGTAGTGTTTTTCTTTAAAAATATGGTTTACATGATTTGCACATCATTGCATCATATTTACATTCTACACAGCGTCCCAACTTTTTTGGAAATGGGGTTGTACATAAAAATACAAAAATACAAATGAAAGTTTACAGGAGATGGAAAAATCATTTAAACTTTCTGTGTAAGTTAATGTAACATTTTTTTTTTCTTTTTTAACCATTTTGGACCATTTCTACTGGTCTGACCAGTAGAAATACAGAATATAAAGCAAAATATAAAGGTCCTTTTCTTTTCCACTTTGTGAAGTTGTGAACACAAATTGTGATGCTGTAGGCTTGTTGACTAACAGTGGTTTAAGAAACAGTGAACTGGACCAATGTTAAGATGTATGTTGGTCCATCTTCTTGCACAGAACATGTAAATGCCTTACTGGACCTTTTTAGCCTATGCAATATTGGCACCTGTCCAGTTGAAAGAATACAGTTCAAAACACTTGAGAGCTGATGTTGCAGGAGATGTTGAAGGAATCCAGGTTTTCCATTCCGATGTTGTTACAGTAACTGAAATATGCTTTTTGTATTAAAATTTGGGCTCGTCCGGGATTTGAACCCGGGACCTCTCGCACCCTAAGCGAGAATCATACCCCTAGACCAACGAGCCACCTTCGAAAAAACGATGGTCCAGGAAAGTTTTTTAGCCCTGCCACGTCCTACAGTTACTTCTTTTCAGGTTCTTGAAACATGAGCGCCATCTATCGGCAACCTTGTCCTACAGCAGTCTTTCTCGATCTCTGCACGTTTTGTATTTTCCTTCATCAAACACACCTTAAAAATCAAACCGTTAGCTCTTCAGACCGAACATGAGAATCTGATGTTTGACCCAATTTCCTTCCAGTATGTTGTAAACCTGCTCTTCTTCTTAATCCTTGATTTAAGATCTGAATTCAGTGGAAGCTGCAAGTCATCGAGGCCGTTTTCAGTCTCAGTCTTGAAGACTCCATGCCCTGCATGTTCTTGTGTTTTCTTTTACTTCTAACAGCGATTCAAGAATCAACTAGTTGTAAAAGTTTTAAAACCTACATTGCTGTCTCTATTTTGATATTATATATTTGAACTATGTCATGTCTGAATTATTTTGCAGTTTCGTATACAGTCTTGCATTGTATCAATTTCAGCTTTTTTTCAGCATTTTGTTAAACATTATAAGACAGTTTAATCTAATTACATAACACTTTACAAAGATTACAACTTCTATTAATTTCACAAGTTTCATAAATATGACAAATAGATATATTAGTTGTGCTTTATAGGTGATCCATGTCATGTCTTGCATGGCCACTTGTAAGTTGTGTGATACCCCTAAACAAGCACTAATGCTGTAGTAACTTTGTACACGTCTTATACTCCTGAACAAAAAGTCTCAGGAATCATAAAATGATGAGAGATTTCATCAGATTTAATATAAATGAGCTAAACTCACCATTTAACTTTTGTAACTTTAATGTTTATATTTTTCATATGTTGCCTATGTTTTGCATTTTATGAATTTGCAACTTTGACACCTAACTGGTTGTATTCATTCATACAGAAGCTAATAGATGAAGCTCCTGTATTTCTCATTTAAAATATGCAGATGAGCCATCTTAGTGAAATATAGCTTAAATTAAGCTCTGGTAGATTTTAATGAGCTGAAGGTTGAAGTTTAATTTCTAAAACTCTTAAAGATATAGTAGTACCCATTCAAAGGTGCCAGTGTGATATTTGAGTCTGTGTTGTTGTGCTGTACGCATGATGACTGTCTCCCTCATCCTCCTGTGTTTCCCTGAGCTTCACACGGAACAAACACAGAGGTCAAAGCTGTTAACCTTTCTTAAAGGATCTGCTTCTAACATCATGGTGCTAGATGCCACAGGGCACCTTCAGAGATCCTGTAGAGTCCATGCTTTGGCAGGTCGGAGCAGTTTTTGGAGGACCAACAGCGTATTAGACGGGTGAACATAACGCTTTGGCTCCTCGGTTTATAAACAGCTGTTCCGGTGTGTGGAAGCATTAAGTAGTAGCTTTTGGAGTTAAAACCTGGGCTCGTCCGGGATTTGAACCCGGGACCTCTCGCACCCAAAGCGAGAATCATACCCCTAGACCAACGAGCCATCTACAGTTAAGCGTTCACCAGAACATTTCCGGAACTGCCACGTCCTACATTGACCTGTCCTCAGATTTTTCAGATTCCTGTGACTTGGGCGCCATCTATCGGTGACTAAAGCTCTGTAAGTCGAGGCTCCATTATCCTACAGCAGTGGTTCCCATTCTCAGTTTTTGAGACTCTATGCTTTACAAAAGGTTGTATTTTCCTTCATCTGACGTAGAATTCAAATTATCGTACTTGTCAGGCTTTACCTGAGTCGATCTGTTCATTAGCTGAAATATTAGAGGAAATCAGAGATAAGAACCTGATGGTTAAACAGAATATGTTCTAAAAACGTGACTGTCGTTATTATAATAATATCTGCTGTTAACAGTGGATATTAATACAAATGTAAAAGATGTTACATGATCTGTGATGTCCCTTTTTATTCTTTGGCTTGCTTTATGATAATGAACTGTGTTGCTCTGAGCTATGAGCTGTTTGCTCGCCTGCCGTTCCACGTATAATAATAATAATAATAATAATAATAATAATAATGATAATAATAATAATAATAATAATAATAATAATAATAATAATGTTACAATTCTCTTTCGGCTGCAAACTTATCATCAGCTACAAATATGCTTAGACAGGGGTGGCGCCACACCTCCAAAAGTGGTGGGGCAAAACACATTGTTTAAAAAAAAAATAAGCAGCTGGCTGAGTGACGCGATGCAATTAGGCCACTGACTAATGTCATGGCCTTTTATGTCATGCTAATGACGTCTTTATAAACCTATTCTGAGGTGCGTAGTAACTGCTTACATTTACTCAAGTACATGTACTTCAGTAAAATGATCATGGATTTTTACTCTCCTGAGTATTTTCAAATCATATTACTTCTATTAAAGTGAGTAAAAGAATCTTTTTCCTTTTTTGTGTTTAATTTCAGTGTGTTTTAATACTTGTACTGCTTTGTGATTGGTCATACATCTGACTTTGGAGCTTCTGTATTTTAGACCAAAAAAATCCCAAAAAGAGAAGAACAGAGCTGCGCAGTCTTCAGTTCCTATGCTGATAAATGCTGGATGTTCTAAGAAGTTCCACTGCAGTATTCACTACTTAAGTAGATTTTTTTCCTTTTTATTTCTGCTCAAGTTGTTTTGGGGAAGGTACTTTTACTTCATTATTTTTAAATATCAATACTTTTACTTGAGTATTGATTTGCTACAAAACATCTCTGAAGAACATCAGGCTGTTTTCATACCCAGTTCATTTTCTAAAGACGCACCACCATTTGATTATGTGATATTTCACCCTTTTTCTTTGGTTCGAATGATGGACTGCAAAGGCTAAAGTGAACTAAATTACACACGTGGGTGTTTGTTTATTGATCAGAAGTTTTGCAGGGATGCAGGCGCTCTGTTACTCTCACATTCACCACCATGAAAACCGTAAAACAGAAAACAGAGACGCTTATCGTTTTTGTGAATACCAATTTAAATTTAACCGATTAAATCCTCATGCTTGACCAAAAATTTGCTTCACAATCCGTAATCAAACACATATTATTATTTTATTGCTTGTCTTTCATTATTTACAGCAGCTCGCAGTGCAAGAACGAGCGCTTGCATCCCTGTAAACCTCTGATCAATGAACAAACACTCACACACGTAACGAGTGAAATGCTAAAGCAGCAGGTTGTGCAGACAGTACAGAGAAAACATGTAGGGGGAAAAAAGCGTGTTGTGGTGTTGAATTCCCCCGAGAATTAGTGCGGTTCAGTTGTTTGGTGCTGCCTGAATGCGGGTGGAGTTTCGTATGTCAAAACTGAACTAAAGAAAAGTTTAGGGAAAGTGGAGGTTTTTATGTGCGCATCCTGAACCCAAAAAGTAGTGGGGCGTCACCACAGTACCGTGAAAAGTGGCGGCGGCCCTGTGCTTAGAGTTGGAACGGTTTATCCCACAGATGTTCTATTTTGTGGTTTATATTTGATTTTTCTTTCTTTTTTTTCCATTTTTTTGGGAATGGAATTTCACTGTTGCATTTTAATGAGTTAAATATATTTGAAGTACAAAAAAGAGGTCAAGCGGCAAGAAAACTATATAACAGAGGCTTTTCGTTTTGGCACTTATTCTGCTTGTCACTATGGAAAAGTAATGTTATGTGTGCAGTGCATTTCATGTTTTCTACTGTAGTGATTGCTTTTCAATTTGGCAAGAATTGCTCTCCACACCTGCATGTGCTGATGTTAAATGACCTATTCTGAAATATAGCTTTTATTTGTGACTGAAGTGATTATGTACAGTAATTTCAATGTTGACTGAGAAGTATTAGACATATTGACTAGATGATTTCATTTTTCTTGCAGTGTAGACAGTTGTGCCACTCAGGAGCCCAGAACTAATATAAAAATGTGTATCAAGGGGCCCATTCTTGTCTTTTGCCTAGAACCCCACAATCGCTAAAGGCACATTTCATCACCATATCTAAACTTTTACATTCAAATTTGGTGCATTGGCTCAACTGAAGATTTGACTGAGCCAATCGCAGATAGATATGGTTGCTTAGCAGTGATTAGAAGGCCAAGAAAACAAACGGTGTTTGAGAGCAGTTTGTCAAAGACATGGGCAAGTTATTAATGATGCATTTGTTAAAATTTGATCCACATCATTTTAGCACCGTTTTTGCATTGAATTATTAGTCACTGAGGGACAAAGGGGCACATGCTCCACCACCCGCAATAAAAGATCATAGTACAATAATAATCCAGACATTGTTAGGGGGTCCCTTGGTGACCGCTGGGCCCTAAGCAGCCGCTTATGTTGCTTAATAGGCAGAGCTGGCACTGACAGCAGCACACGCGCACGCACACACACACACACACACACACACACATATATATATATATATATATAGTCGTTGTTGCGACTACTTTGTATCTCTAAAATAGTGACTGGTAAAAATAACAAAAAATGAGATACAGTGTTTTGTTTAGGCAGCAATGATGGACCATTTTACCAAATTAGTTAAAACTGCTGTTCCACTGTAAAACTATTTAAAAATCAATTAAGTATTTAGACATTAGTAATTTACAAGCACTATTTGAGATAGTAATGAGCTAAATATGTACAAAATCCACATTTTTAGGGTACTTTCTACTGGGAGGTGGCTGTCCCAAACCCTAAGCCCTATATTTCAAATCGCCTTTTTTGCATTTTTGTTTTTTAAAAGATCTTTTTGATTTTTGTGAAGTTGAAAGATTTAGATTTAAGTTTAACTCTTTTAATGAAAAAAAAACAAACAAAAAACTGAGGTATTCATGTCGATTGGCCTCTACCAAAACACAGAGGCTGCATTCGAGCCTGTAAGTACTGCGTACTGCTCCTGTAGTGAGTGTGTCCAAAAGTAGTAAGTGGTACGCAGTATGTGACCAACATAAATTTCTCCAGCACGACAAAAATACCCAGATGATGTACTGCTCTGACAAAATGTTCCAGTAAGCAGCAAGATCTGTCTTCATGATGAGCACACCCCAGTCCCTCATGGCCACATGGTGAGAGCTGTTAGTAAATGTGTCCCGAAGTCTGAAAATCAGTGTGTACATCAGTTATGTGTTATGAACACAAATTGTGATGCTGTAGGCTTGTTGACTAACAGTGGTTTAAGAAACAGTGAACTGGACCAATGTTAAGATGTTGTGTGTTGGTCCATCTTCTTGCACAGAACATGTAAATGCCTTACTTGACATTTTTAGCCTATGCAATACTGGCACCTGTCCAGTTGAAAGAATACAGTTCAAAACACTTGAGAGCTGATGTTGCAGGAAATGTTGAAGGAATCCAGGTTTTCCATTCCGATGTTGTTACAGTAACTGAAATATGCTTTTTGTATTAAAATTTGGGCTCGTCCGGGATTTGAACCCGGGACCTCTCGCACCCTAAGCGAGAATCATACCCCTAGACCAACGAGCCACCTTCGAAAAAACGATGGTCCAGGAAAGTTTTTTAGACCTGCCACGTCCTACAGTTACTTCTTTTCAGGTTCTTGAAACATGAGCGCCATCTATCGGCAACCTTGTCCTACAGCAGTCTCTCTCGATCTCTGCACGTTTTGTATTTTCCTTCATCAAACACACCTTAAAAATCAAACCGTTAGCTCTTCAGACCGAACATGAGAATCTGATATTTGACCCAATTTCCTTCCAGTATGTTGTAAACCTGCTCTTCTTCTTAACCCTCGATTTAAGATCTGAATTCAGTGGAAGCTGTAAGTCATCGAGGCTCCTTCACCCTCCAGCAGCCGTTTTCAGTCTCGGTCTTGAAGACTTCATGCTGTGAATATTCTTGTATTTTCTTTTTCTTCTAACAGCGATTCAAAAATCAACTAGTTGTAAGGGTTTTGAAAACTACACTGCTGTGTCTATTTTGAAATATTTGAATTATGTTAAATCGGCATTATTTTGCAGTTTCGTATACAGCCTTGCATTATATCACTTTCAGATTGAATTGGTTAAACATTATAAGACAGTTTAATCTAATTACATAACACCTACAAAGTTTTACAACTTCTATTAATTTCACAAGTTTCAAAAATATGACAAATAGATACATTAGTTGTGTTTTATAGGTGATCCATGTCATGTCTTGCATGGCCACTTGTAAGTTGTGTGATACCCCTAAACAAGCACTAATGCTGCAGTAACTTTGTACACATCTTATTCTCCTGAAAAAAGTCTCAGCAATCATAAAATTATGAGCAATTTCATCAAATTTCATATGAATAAGCTAAAGTCACCATTTAAGCTTTGTAACCTTAATGTTTATATTTTTCATATGCTGCCTCAATTAGAATTTTTGTGAAGTTACAATTTTGACACCTACTTGGTTGTATTCAGACCTTCCTTCACTAACAAACTGTAAAAATTTAAAATAGGCTAGAACTGTGACTTTCCGCAATATGAGGGTACAAGCTCTAATCCAAAATTATATGGAAGCAAATAGAAGACATTCCTGTATTTCTAATTTAAAATATGCAGATGATTATATTAGTACCCATTCAAAGCACATTTGGAAAGACACCATTCATTCACTCACTCATTCAGTCAGTAGTTTGAAAGTATTACTTTGGAAATGTGATGTTTAAGTCTGTGTTGTTGTGCTGCAGGCATGATGACGGTCTCCCTCATCCTCCTGTGTTTCCCTGAGCTTCAACACGTCAAAGCTGTTAACCTTTTTACGTAAAAACACACCAGTGGTGCGAAAGAGAGATTTTCAGTTTCAGGCAATCAATTAAATTAGTCAGTTGATTAATCAGTTATTTAATACAACCCCATTTCCAAAAAAGTTGGGACGCTGTGCAAAATGTAAATAAAAACAAAATTCAACGATGTGCAAATCATTTAAACCCTATATTTCATTGGAAATAGCACAAAGACAAGAAATCAAATTGAAGCTGAAGTCAATCAAGTTGAAACTTGATTAAATATATGCCCATTTTGAATTTGATGCCGACAACACATTCCAAAAAAGCTGTGACGGGGGCATGTTTACCACTGTGTTTCATCATCTCTTGTTTTAACAACACTCTGTAAGCATTTGGGAACTGAGGAGAGCAACTGCTGTAGTTTTGAAAGTAAAATGTTTTCCCATTTTTGCTTAACATAGGATTTTGGCTGCTCAACATTTCGGGGTCTCCTTTGGCATATTTTTAATTTAATAATGCACCAAATGGTTTCAGTGGTGACAGGTCTGGACTGCAGGCAGGCCAGTTTAGCGCCCAGAGTCTTTTAATACAGAGCAATGCTGCTGTAATACATGCAGAATGTGGTTTGGCATTGTCTTGCTGAAATAAGCAAGGGCTTCCCTGAAAAAGACGTCATCTGGATGGCAGCATATGTGCCAAAACATTTATATATCATTTAGCATTAATTAGGGGTGGGAATCTCTAGGCACCTCACGATTTGATTTGCGTTCCGTCAACATTACGTTATAAATTAAATATTTAGAAAATCGATTTTTGACATTGAATGAATCGATTCAGAATCGTGCACGTCCGCATCGCGATGCATCTAAGAATCGATTTTTTCCCGCACCCCTAGCATTAATGGTGCCTTCACAGATGTGCATGTCACCCATGCCATGTGCACTAATGCACCCCTACACCATCATGAATACTGGATTTTGAACTGTGCACTGATAACAAGCTGAGTGGTCTTTAGCCCAGAGGACACAGTGTTCATGATTTCCAAAAAGAATTTCAAATGTTGATTCATCGGACCACAGGACACTTTTCCACTTCCCCTCAGTCCATTTTAAATGAGCTTGGTCTCAGAGAAGGTGGCAGCATTCCTGGATCCTGTTTATATATGGTTTCTTCTTTGCATTTAAGAGTTTTAATTAGCATTTGTGGATGCAGTGATTAATTGTTTTCACAGACAGTGGTTTTCAGAAGTGTTCCTGAGCCCATGCAGTGATTTCCACTACAGAATCGTGTCTGTTTTTAATGCAGTGCCGTCTGAGGTCCCAAAGATCACCATCAGCAAATACTGGCCTGGCCTTGTCCCTCATGTACAGAGATTTCTCCAGATTTTCTGAATCGTTTAATGTTATTATGTACCGTAGATGATGAAAAGCAAAAGTTCTTTGCTATTTTATATTGAGAAATGTTATTCTTGAATTGTTGCACTATTTTCCTGTGCAGTCTTTCACAGAGCGATGAATTCCTCCTCATCTTTACTTCTGAAAGACTCAGCCTCTCTAGGATGCTCTTTTTATACCCAATCATGTTATTGACCTATTGTCAAACACCAGGTGTTTCTTTTAGCATTACACAACTTTACCAGCCTTTTGTTGCCCTCGTCCCAACTTTTTTGGAACGTGTTGCTGGCATCAAATTCAAAATGGGCATATATTTTTCAAAGAACAATAAAATTCCTCAGTTTCAACATCTGATGTGTTGTCTTTGAAGCAGTTTCAATGAAATATGGGGTTTAAATGATTTGCACATCATTGCATTTTGTTTTTATTTACATTTTTCACAGCGTCCCAACTTTTTTGGCAACAGGGTTGTATTTAGAATAGACTGCTTCTCACTGCCTTTTAGTCATTGCATATCTCTTGAAGATTCGTCTTTGATTATGATGCTGCAGGACGTCCCAAATTAAGGTATTTATCAACTGCTGTTCCATTAACTGACACCCTGTGCTCAAGCGTGGTAGGAATACAACGGTGCTGCTTAGGGACCCTGTGGAGCGGAATGCAGCTAAGAAGGTAGAATAAAGTTGACTTTGACTAATCGTACAGACTCATCATGGTGGCAATGATTATTTAGTTGATGATGTAGTTTGTGTAAGTGACAGGTTCTCAGTCCTGGTCCTGGTTTCACACATCTGGAATTAGACCCTGTTTTATCCAGGTCACTATGTCATAGCCTGAGAAGCCAAGTAATGCATCCATATGCAGTTTAAAAGAAGAACAGATAAGAGCATGAAACATTGTCTAATCCACTGCCCTCATAAATTGTAACTATTTCAAGCCCAGGATCTGCTGCTACTGTCTTGGTGCTAAATATTAAAATACTCATAATATTGCTGGTTTTAAGAAAAAGTGGTGCAGTGGTCAAAGTGTTGTATCTGTTAGTGATACGGGTGTGATATCATTTCATTAGTGAATGTATTTCCTTTGGGATTTCTAATTATTATTTGTATAATTATTAGTTTAATTTTCCTTATTCTAACGTAAAATCTGTGAATCAATAATGCTTTAACAAAAAGGGGTTTAAAAGTCAAAGTCTTGGTGTCAGACACCACAGGGCTCCTTCAGAGGTCTTGTAGAGTCCATGCTTCGGCAGGTCAGAACAGTTTTTTTTAGGACCAACAGCGTAACAGTAATATTGGTCCAGTTTTTTTTAGGACCAACAGCGTAACAGTAATATTAACCAAAAAACATATTTTCTGGAATTATGTAAATTTCTTTGTGTTTTATTAAAAATATGATTTTTTGCATGTTTAATGGTTCAAAGCTGTGTTTGCTTGTCATGTACTGAATTTTTGAGAAATGCTGAAAGTTAGCTAAAACAGTCAGTACCAAAACATTCAGTAAAGTTTGACTAATGTTATGATTATTTTGGGTAGTGACAGAATAGAATGTTCAACCATTTGTTTCAGCTAAATAAACATAATCAAGGTATATAGAGTCGCTCAAAGCAAAAGGTATTTAGTCTAAAATCCAAATCAATTAAAATCTATAACTGTAACTTTGATCCAATTTGGTAGAATCATCTACATCGACAGCAACATTAATGTGACAAAACCTCATGTTTTCAAAAAAGTAACTTTACAAGAGAAGGAAAACGCATTGTAACTTTGTGTGTAAGTTAATGTAACATGATTTTTTTCTTTATCATTTTAGACCATTTCTATTGGTCTGACCAAAATGGAGATACAAAATTTTGTTCCAAAAGCAAAATATAACAGTCTGCTATCTGAACTGGGAAGAATCATTTCCTTTTCTATGCAGTTAAACTGGGACTATTATTATTTTTCTGACTGACCTGTTGTTCTCTTGCTGAATTAGTCATTTTGAGCACACTTTCTCTTCTTCTCTCTTCACTCTACTTTTCTCCTTTTCTTTTCCACTTTGTGAAGTTGTGAACACAAATTGTGATGCTGTAGGCTTGTTGACTAACAGTGGTTTAAGAAACAGTGAACTGGACCAATGTTAAGATGTTGTGTGTTGGTCAATCTTCTTGCACAGAACATGTAAATGCCTTACTGGACCTTTTTAACCTATGCAATATTGGCACCTGTCCAGTTGAAAGAATACAGTTCAAAACACTTGAGAGCTGATGTTGCAGGAGATGTTGAAGGAATCCAGGTTTTCCATTCCGATGTTGTTACAGTAACTGAAATATGCTTTTTGTATTAAAATTTGGGCTCGTCCGGGATTTGAACCCGGGACCTCTCGCACCCTAAGCGAGAATCATACCCCTAGACCAACGAGCCACCTTCGAAAAAACGATGGTCCGGTCCAGGAAAGTTTTTTAGACCTGCCACGTCCTACAGTTACTTCTTTTCAGTTTCTTGAAACATGAGCGCCATCTATCGGCAACCTTGTCCTACAGCAGTCTCTCTCGATCTCTGCACGTTTTGTATTTTCCTTCATCAAACACACCTTAAAAATCAAACCGTTAGCTCTTCAGACCGAACATGAGAATCTGATATTTGACCCAATTTCCTTCCAGTATGTTGTAAACCTGCTCTTCTTCTTAACCCTCGATTTAAGATCTGAATTCAGTGGAAGCTGTAAGTCATCGAGGCTCCTTCACCCTTCGGCCGTTTTCAGTCTCGGTCTTGAAGACTTCATGCCGTGAATATTCTTGTATTTTCTTTTACTTCTAACAGCGATTCAAAAATCAACTAGTTGTAAAAGTTTTGAAAACTGCTTTGCTTATTTTGTAGTTAGACTTACAGTCTTGCATTATATCACTTTCAGATTGACTTGGTTAAACAATATAAGGCAGTTTAATCTAATTACATAACACCTTACAAAGTTTTACAACTTCTATTAATTTCACAAGTTTCAAAAATATAAGAAATAGATACATTTATTGGTGTTTTATAGGTGATCCATGTCATGTCTTGCATGACCACTGGTGAGTTGTGTGATACCCCTAAACAAGCACTAATGCTTGTTTTACACCATTTAACTGTTGTAACCTTAATGCTTATAACTTTTGTATGTTGCCTCATTTGAAATTTTATGAATTTGCAACTTTGACACCTAACTGGTTGTATTCAGACCTTACTTCACTAACAGGGGAAAATGGCTTTAAAATAACTGTAAAAATTCAAAATAGGCTAGAACTGTGACTTCCCTCAGTATGAGGGTGTAAGCTTTAATCCAAAATCATACTGAAGCAAGTAGAAAACGCTCCTGTATTTCCCTTTTAAAATATGCAAATGAGTTACAAGAAGTTATTTTAAATAACAATAAGGCATCTTAGTGAAATTAAGCTTAAATTAAGCTCTGGTAGATTTTAATGAGCTGAAGGCTGAAGATTAATTTCTAAAACTCTTAAAGTTATATTAGTACCCATTCAAAGCAAATTTGGAAATACACTGTCTATTCATTCATTCACTCATTCAATCAGAGTAGTCTGAAAGTATCTTGTACTCTGGCAATGTGATATTTGAGTCTGTGTTGTGGTGCTGTAGGCATGATGACTGTCTCCTTCAACCTCCTTTGTTTCCCTGAGCTTCAAATGGAACAAACACAGAGGTCAAAGCCGTTAACCATTTTACTGAAAAACACACCAGTGGTGTGAGCCAACAGAGAGAGATTTTCAGTTTCAGTGAATCAATTAAATCAGTTAACCCACGAAACTTAACTGTGCTCAAGTGTGTTGGGACTATAACGGTGCTGCTTAGGGACTCTGTAGAGTGGAATGCAGCTAAGGACTTTGAATAAAGTTGACTTTTACTTTATAATGAATCCTGCAGACTCATCATGATGGCAATGATTATTTAGCTGATGATGTAGATTGTGTAAGTGACAGGTTCTTAGTTCTGGTCCTGGTTTCACACATCTAAAATTGGATAATTTTTCATCGAGGTCACTATTTCCTGCAAAATTGTAACTATTCAAGCCCAACCACATCTAATACGGTTAATCCAGCTAATCTACAGATGAAGCAAATAACGTTGATTATCTCGTAACAACAGTGCATTTTAAGGTCTGTGTTATATCATATGGTAAGCAAACAGTCGTTTCTCATAGTCGACATGTTGGATCAGGAGAAATGAGCAACTTCAACAAAGACCAAATCGTTTTGCCCAAACAACTGGGTCAGAACATTTCTGAATTGGCAGGGTGTGTGAGATGTTCCCGGTCAGCAGTGACGAGTTTCTGTGGCCTCCAGATTCTCCAGATCCATTCAAGCTTCTGTGGCATGTGCTAGAACAAGAAGTCTAATCCGTGCTGGCTCCGCCTCACAATTTACAGGACTTAAATGATATCTTCGGTGTCCAATGGAAACCATGTATCTCCTTTGTTGCTGATTTTTAGTTTTCTGCATCATTCCAACACACCAGCTGTCCTTTACATTGTGTAGAAATTTCATGATGAATGGACCAATAGAAATGCTTTAAAATCATATGGAACAAAATCTCTTTACATTGACTTACATTGGAAGGTAAGAGTGGTTTTGCCTTCTCCTGTAAAGTTAATATTTCGGAGATACTTGTTTTTAATTGGACAGCGACGATACGCTACTTACGTCTTGGTGCCAGATACCATAGGGCACCTTCAGAGGTCTTGTAGAGTCCATGCTTCGGCAGGTCGGAGCAGTTTTTTTTTAGGACCAACAGGGTATTATGCAGGGTATTATAGTGATCATAATGTTTTTGGCCCTCGGGTTATAATCAGCTGTTCTGGTGTGTTGAAGCATTAAGTAGTAGCTTTTGGAATTAAAACCTGGGCTCGTCCGGGATTTGAACCCGGGACCTCTCGCACCCAAAGCGAGAATCATACCCCTAGACCAACGAGCCATCTACCGTACGTCCCACCATTACTGTTTTTAGAGCTGCCATGTCCTGCGTTGACCTGTCTTCAGATTCTTCAGGTTCTTGAAACATGAGCGCCATCTATCGGTGACTAACAGCTCTGTAAATCAAGGCTGCTTTATTCTACAGCAGTGGTTCCCAGTCTCAGTCTTTTAGACTATGTGCTTTACAAAAGGTTCTAGAAATATACACGGATGAACATTATGACCAGATGACACAAATAAAGTTGATTATACCGTAACAATGGTGCATTTTAAGGTCTGTGGTATATAGATAGCTGATAAATAGATAGATAGATACAAAAATAAAAAGTAAACTGCATAAATACTATGCGGTTGACAATGCAGTGGTGCTTGTCCCCTCCAGTGAATGAACAAGTGACTATGTACTGTAAACGATAACCAATGTTAACAGTTGTGCAATATGACATTCATAGATGCATAAACAAAGTGGCAGTGCAATATGGAATATATATAAATGTATAATTAAAGTGGCAGTCCAGGTTGTTCTCAAGCAGGACACCTATATATTTGAAGATATTTGTATCTTACACTATATGGACAAAAGTGTTGGGACACCCCCTCCTAATTATTGAGTTCAGGTGTTTCAGCCACACCCATTGGTAACAGGTGGACAAGATCAAGCACATAGCCTTGTAGTCTCAATAGACAAACACTATCAGACCCCATGGGATCAAACAAGTAATTGGTGTCAGTTGAGCACAGCTCATTAAGTTCTTTTTGTTTGTTTATTCTTGTTCTTATTCTTATTCTCATCTTTTGTGAGTCCTCAAATTACAACCACAAACAATTAGGCAGTTTTAAACATGGTCTAATCCACTGCCCTCCAAACCTCATCCAGCTCATATAGATTTAAATAATCATCTTGATGAGCTGGATCAGGAGTGTTGGAGCAGGGAATAGAGGAAAGTGTGTCAGGATCTCCAGGAGGAGGATTAAAAACACTAGACAAATGTTAAAATGTTGTGTGTTGTCCATTCTTATTCTACACACCATGTGGATGTCTTACTAGGTCTGTTAGGCTGTGCAATATTCTTCCGTGTCCAGTTGAAACAACACAGGGCAGTGAATCCCCAGCAGAACCTGATATCTGATGTTTTAGGAGAACTTGAAGGTATTGTGTTTTAATTCTTTCCAGGTCTTCCATCGATGTACATTTATTATACCCGAACTATTGTTTTGAAATTAAAAGCTGGGCTCGTCCGGGATTTGAACCCGGGACCTCTCGCACCCTAAGCGAGAATCATACCCCTAGACCAACGAGCCACCCGCAAAACCAGAGGTCCAAAATAACATTTTTTTAGAACTGCCACGTCTGTTTTCAGGTTCTTGTAATATGAGCGCCATCTATCGGCGACTGAAAGCTCTGTAAATCGAGGCTCTTTTATCCTACAGCAGTCGCTCCCAGTCTCAGACTCCATGTTCTACAAACTGATGTATTTCCCATCATTTAACACAGCGATTCAAAAACAACTAATTATTATTTGAATTATGTTACAGTTTGAATTACAATAAATAGAACAATGCAAAGTTATTGAACTTCAACTAATTTCACTGATTTCAATGTCAAATAAAAAAATTAATTGGTGCTTCATAGATGCAGTTGATGCATGTCGTGTCGGGTCTTGTATGACCACTTGTGTGATACTCCATATGCACTAATGCTGTAGGAACTTAGAACCCTGCTGAAAAAAACATTATAATGCTTTCTAATTGTAATTAGCTTAATGGTTACTATTAGAGACCACTAGTTTCCTGCAGGACACTTTTAGATCCCATTAGAAAGCCAACAAATGTATCTGGAGTCAGAACACGTGTTAAACCGCTAGGATCATATGGAGCCCTGCTTGTGACATCCTGTATAATGAAAAATAATGTGTGGCGACTTGGTAAAGCATGGAAACAAGTAAGTCATGACCGTGGGAGTGGGAACAAGATCCTAATGCGTGGCCATGACTTAGTAAGGCATGTGAATGGGAATTATGCCTTGACCACAGCTTAATAAGGCCTTACTAAGTCATGGCCACAACTTAATTATCTTGCTCCTGTGCTTTACTAAGTCACGGCCATGCATTAGGATCTTGTTCCCATGCGTTAATACAGCATAGTTATGTATTATTTTTATTTATACAGGATGTCACCAGCAGCGCTCCATAGGATCCTTTACACTGTGATACCAACCCATCAGGAAAACACAAAACACCATTACTGACTGCTGGACACCACCAGAACAAACAGAAACTTTTAATAGTTTTATGATTTTTTTTCCAGCAGGGAAGTTTTAGGAATCAGTGAGTTTCATACAAATGAGCTAAACACACCCCTTAAATTTTGTAACTTTAATTGTTATTACTATTCATATGTTGCCTCATTTGATTTACAAAAATGATTGTTACTTGAATAATGAATAATTGGCTTTAAAATTAATCACAAAAATTCATACATACTCAAAAGAGATGTGTTGGAAAACATGTTTTGTCTAGATACATCAAAATATGTTTAAAGTAACGCAAAAAAGTTTCTGTGCCCAGTTGTGTAAAACACATTTTGTATTACTTTAAAATGAATATATGAAAGCTTAATTGCAGAAACAGCCTGATTTGAATTGTTTCTGTGATGTCATGAACACCAACACATTTACATACTGTATATCCACCTATTCAGCCCTGCCCATTCATCCCACAGCAGTTTAGCTAAGCCCATTCAGGCTGAAGTTCTAAGGAATGTATTTCAGCCTGTATTTCTTTTTGATTGAGGCGCAATAAGGGACATTCTGTCAGAAGAGAGGTCATTTACATACATCAGTCAAAAGGCACAGTAACAAAAACAGCCTGTTTAATTCAAAGGGATAAAGAGAAGTTGAGAATTGAGAGTTTTTGGTGCATAAACCTACACAAACATTATATGTGAACCTCAGGTTGAAAAATAAATATGAAAGAATGATGTAGGATATGGGCCCTATAAATATAGTGGCAGTGTATTTCATTTATTAAATCATCACATATTTACGAGGATTTTTTGTATTACTTTAAAATGTGTTAAAACAGAGAACAATACAACACAAAATGTGTTAAAATGAGTAGCACTGGTATGTGTGTTTTTATTTAACAAATCACATTGTTTTGGAGTATAATAGACTAGAACTGTGACTTTTATCTTTGAAAAACATGACTTTCCTCAGTATAAGGGTACAAGCCTTAACCCAATATCATAAAGGAGCTAACGGAAAAAGGTAATGAAGCTGTGAAATGTGCTAGCTCTCTAACACTTGAGGGCACCACATACTTGTATTATCAAGAGACTGTGTCTTGTGCCCATTCAAAATACCACGGCACCAGATGATTCAGTCCATAGACATGCTCAAAGAACACAGACACTAGAATATTCACTTGCTGCTATTATTGTTTGTAAACTAAAATAATTAGACCTTCAAATCAGTCTAAATGCGTATGTTAACATAATTCACTGGATTTCTAGCTCAGAATGGAATCAGATATACTACTGTTTTAGTTTTTTTTTTACAGAAAAATAACTGTTTTATTGGCTATTCTTCACAGAATTTTGCTGTAATTCTCTTTTTAAAATATATAGATGAGTTACAGCTAGTTATTCTCAATAACAGCTTAGTGAAGTGAAGCTGAAATGAAGCTGTGGTTCAGTTTAATGAGCTGAAGGTTAAAGATTCATATCCGAAGCTCTTAAAAGCACAAAGTACCCATTCAAACTACATGATTTGTTTGGAAGGACACCATCCATTCATTCACTCACTCATTCAGTCAAAGTAGTCTGAAAGTAACTTGTTCTCTGGCAGTGTGATATTTGAGTCTGTGTTGTTGTGCTGCAGGCATGATGACTGTCTCCCTCATCCTCCTGTGTTTCCCTGAGCTTCACACGGAACAAACACAGAGGTCAAAGCTGTTAACCTTTCTACTGAAAAACACACCAGTGGTGTGGGCCAACATGGGATTATCTACACCAACAACCACCATCGCCCTGCACACTGAGATATTCTATTAAAGCCATGCCAACAGCCAACACTTATAACTCCAACCACCTACTCAGCTCTAAACTTGGCTATTATTTGATTTTACTGTATTAATAATGCAATTTGCAATAATAATTGCTTGATTAACAATTAGTTGCAGAATGGTGGAGTTAAATGACAAAAAGAGATGCACCAGCCTGCTTTTCAAATTTTTTTTTACCACTGACATACAGCTGCATGCAAAAGTTTGGGCACCCAGGTCAAATGACATGTTCTGTTGAGAAGTACACATCTTATACAGAGAACACACTTCTGCCAGGGCTGGATTACTGACCGTGTCAGTGGGGCCAGTGCCCAGGGACCTCTATCTGCCATGGGCCTCTGGGGGGCTCAACTTCTCTTTATCCCTTTGAATTAAACAGGCTGTTTTTGTTACTGTGCCTTTTGACTGATGTATGTAAATGACCTCTCTTCTGATAGAATGTCCCTTATTGTGCCTCAATCAAAAAGAAATACAGGCTGAAACACTCCTTAGAACTTCAGCCTGAATGGGCTTAGCTAAACTGCTGTGAATGGGCGGGGCTTACCTGCTGTAGGTGGATATACAGTATGTAAATGTGTTCATGACATCACAGAAACAGTTCAAATCAGGCTGTTTGGCAGCTAAGCTTTCATATATGGACTGTATGGACTGGAGAGTGAACATTTCGAAACTGTAGCGATGTTTATATTCGGCATCAAACTCAAATTACAAAAAAGCGAGGAAAGTTACGTTTTCCACAATATGGACCCTTTGAAATAACCTAAAGCCCCCCAATACCAAAAATGTGCAGAAATCTGACTGTGCAGAAAACTATAGGCTGTTACACATTAATTCAGAATGAATAACTTTACTTTTTTCAGTGGAGTTTAAAGTGTGCATAAACAAACATGATGTTTATTGACTATATTCTTCAGATCTGTATTTTTTTCTGCTATTTTTACATTGTTGTTAGAGTGTGGGTGGCCTTCAAAGACATTTGTGTCCAGGAGCCTCATCAGACCATGATCTGTCCCTGACTTCTGCACCTTTTAATGCACATTATTTGCTGAGTTTAAAAAATTGATGGAAAAAAAAAACAATAACGTGGCCTGTGCAAGTTATGGTACACTTTATGTTGTACCTTTTATATGGAAAAACTGAAAAAATGAATATAAATAGAAATTGTGCACTAAAATCTGTAGACAAAGGCCATATTTAAGTGTTTTCTCTGTATAATTTATTTATTTTACGTTTATGTCATTTGACGTCATTTGTTCAAGCTTTTCCATATGACTGTATATGGAAATCAGTAGTGTAAATTATTATCTTTTACATTACTTCTACCTATATTGGGAAGTAGAAGCAGTGGCTGTGAAACATTCAGTAATTGATCATTAGCCATCCTTACCATCTTAATCCTGTAATGGCCGAGAGAGACAGCGGCGTGTTTGTTTTGAGTGTGTCAGAGCTTTAGGCTTTTCTGAGGCGGTTGGAAGAAAGTATGGAGTGATCATCAAACAATTTATTTGTTGCTAGAGCTCAGCCAGAGGGGTTAACCTCCGACCCTTCACCCTGACCCCCAGCTACAGCACCTCCGTCCACACGTTAAGGAGAGTGACAGTCACATGGAAGTTCCGGAACAGGCTAGTATTCCAATCTGAATGGGGCAGTGTTGATGTGGTGGGCTGTTAAAGTGATGTAGTTAATTAGAGTAGTGTGGATTGAGAAACAAAGAAGTGGAAAGGGGTTGCAGGATTCAGTTTGGAGTGAAATAGAAATGTATTTTTGATTCTTACCAAAAATACACACCTTATAAATAATATATATATATATAATTGCATATATATAAAAATAATATAATATAAAAAATGCAGTGATGTGCAAATGATTTAAACCCTATATGTTATTGAAAATACTACAAAGACAACATATCAGATGTTGAAACTGAGAAATTGTCTTGTTTTTTGAAAAATATATGCCATTTTGAATTTGATGCCAGCAACACGTTCCAAAAAAGTTGGGACGGGGGCAACAAAAGGCTGGTAAAGTTGTGTAATGCTAAAAAAACACCTGGTGGTTAATTGGCAACAGGTCAGTAACATGATTGGATATAAAAAAAAAACATCCCAGAGAGGCTTTCAGAAATAAAGATGAGGAGGAATTCACCACTCTGTGAAAGACTGCACAATCAGATAGAATAACATCAAGAATAACATTTCTTAACATAAAACAGAAAAGAACCTTTGCTTTTCATCATCTATGGTACATAATAACATTAAAGGATTCAGAGAATCTGGAGAAATCTCTGTATGCAAGGGACACGGCCAAAAACCAGTATATGCTGGCCTTGATCTTTGGGCCAGCACAGCACTGCCTTAAAAACAGACATGATTCTGTAGTGTAAATCATTGCATGGGCTCAGAAACACTTCTGAAAACCACTGTCTTTGAAAACAGTTTGTTGCTGCATCCACAAAATGCAAGTAAAAACTCTAAAATGCAAAGAAGAAATCATATATAAACAGGATCCAGGAATGCTGCCACCTTCTCTGGGCCCGAGCTCTTTTAAAATGGATTGAGGGGAAGTGAAAAAGTGTCCTGTGGTCTGACAAATCAAAATTGGAAATTCCTTTTGGAAATTATGCACACTGTTGTCCTCCAGGCTAAAGACCACTCAGCTTCTTATCAGTGCACAGTTCTAAAGCCAGTATTCATGATGGTCTGAGGGGTCATTAGTGCAGTGGTCAATGTCTGTAAAGGCATCATTAATGAGAAACAATATATACATGTTTGAGAAACATATGCTGCCATCCAGACGACATCTAGGTTTGTAACCCACTGATAACATTTGGCACATTATGAAATGAAAAATACGAAAAAGGATACCCCCGAACTGTTGAGCAGCTGAAATCCTGTATCAAACAAGAACGGGAAAACATTTCACTTTCAAAACTACAGCAACTGGTCCCCTCAGTTCGCAAATGCTTACAGAGTGTTGTTAAAAGAAGAGGTGATGAAACACATTGGTAAACATGCCCCCGTCCCAACTTTTTTTGAACGTGTTGTTTGCATCAAATTCAAAATGGGCACATATTTTTGAATTTCCCAGTTTCAACATTTGATTTCTTGTCTTTGTAGTATTTTCCTTTAAAAATATGGTTCACATGATTTGCATGTCATTGCATTTTATTCACATTCTGCACAGCATCCCAACTTATTTGAAAATAGGGTTGTATATTTATGAGGGTCAATATGACAATATTCTGTTTTTATCATGATACATTATGTCACAATATGCTTTTCTGTGCATACTGTGTCTCGTGAAAATGTCTTGAAGTATCATGATATAATATTTTTGCCATATTGCCCACCCCAACACACACTGACATCACAACAAGGTGATTAAATGTGTGACACACACACACACACACACCTACACACACACACACACACACACACACACACACACACACACACACATATTTACACTCACACTCTCACACATGCACACAAATTCACAAACACAGATACACTGACTAACATGCACACACACACATTACGGGTGGGTGATATGATGATATTTTATTGTTATTGTAATAAATTATGTCATAACTCCCATTTCTGAGCATATTGTGTAACATCAAGTATCATGCTATAATATGTTTGCCATATTGCCCACCCCAATACACTCACACACACACACGCAAACACACTCAAGTTGGACACACCCAACTAAATATTAAAGTTTTTATAATGTTAAAAACAATTTGATCTTATGTTTAATGCAAATAAAATTTGTTTGTAAGGCAAGTTAATGCCCAATGTATCAAAATTACTTCCAAAACCATTTTTTTAAAGTTGAAATAATAAAAAAGGCTCCTGCTGAGAGAACGGCAAAAGTGTGTAAAACTGCATCAACCTAAGAAGACATTTTGATTTTTTTTTAGCACTTTTTGGTGCAGAATTCATAGTGTCAATGTCTTCACTATTATTCTAAAATGTGGAAAATAATAAAAATAAAGAAAAAACCCTGAGCAGATGTCCAAACTTTTGACTGATACTGTAGATTTTGACTAATCTAGAGAGATGACCCTACACTAGACTATACTTGTAAGTTCTTGTAAGTTTACACTATAGTCCAGTAGAATCTTGTGTCTGGCCTACTTGCCACTAACATCTGCTGTCCACGGTATTTAAAAGTTGAAAAGGTATATGTTCCTCATTCCAGAGTCATCTAAACACCAAACTATCTGTTTTAAGTCATCTCCACATTCATCCAGGCAACTTGACAGATCATTTCAGCAAGTACCCACAGACACTAGAACATTCATTCTGCAGTCGATAGCCATTAGACATACACCACTTCTTACTGTATTTCAACACATCAATCAGGAGATCAGATGCTGGCACAAAGAAATACAAACAAAACCTGCAGTTTCTCTGCATGGGCACAATGATAATGCCCACAGTTTGCATATGTACTTTGTACATGATTAGTCTTGTAAGGCAGTCTCCTGCCTATTGTCAGTGAGTCTGCTGCATTTCATAGCTTACCATGGCCAAGAACCTCTTACACTGAAAAAGAATTCTTGAATTTATACGATTCAAATGTGTACATTTGTTGCACACAAATGAAATATCTTACATTAAATGATATTAAGCTCATTTAACTACTTACATGTAGTAATTCATTTGAGGTAACATTTCATTCATGTTGGGCCAGTGTGTGCATCTGAATCATACACATTTAAAGCAACTTTTTTTTCAATGTACTTTGACAGGAAAGGGCCCACTGAATGATATGCAAAATAGCCAACTACATATAGTTATTTTTGTGTAACATGTAGGGGCAGCTGTATTTCAAAAGGGCAACAGCAAAAAATTCACCAAATTGGTATGCTTCTTGGCAAACATGTTAAGGTATCTTGCTTACACTGAAAGAAAAAAATCTTGAATTTACATGATTCAAATGTGTACGTTGGTTCCATACAAATTAAATATTTTACATGAGGTTAATTTAAGTAAGTTAAATTGAGTACTTACACATTGTAATGATGTCCATGTAACATAGTTCGTTCATATGTAGCTGACAAACACATTTGAATCAAGTAATTTTAAAGCGAACTTTAAGCAACTTTTGAGTGTAAGAGGAAAGGAAACTCTTCAGTAACCTTTAAAAATGTGATGCCGTGAACTTTTTTCAATTCAGTGGCTACATCCATACCTTTCTCTAAAATTCTTATGTTGTCATGGCTGCGCAGAGCAGGCAAGTGTTGGAAGAGTGTTTCCTGTCAATCTGATAAAAAATTGCTGTATAGAAGTGCGTGCACACAAACGTGCAGAGAGTCAATTAGAATGGAACTGAGAAATTCCCAGTAGTTGTAAGCAGTTTAATTTACTGTAGATATCTGATGTTCAGTGTACATTTAGGCAGAGTGTCAGGGGGTGAGGCTGTGATTGACTATGGCTTCAGCTCCTTTTTGTGAGCTCATTACATTGCCTATCAAAAATGTGAGGACACCCTGCCTAATTTGAATTGAATTACTGTTACCTTTCAGTTAATTACAGTGAATCACATTCAATTATCCTCATGTTCATCAAAATGTCTTGCTTAGTATGAAGAATGTATTTTGCCTAAATAATGATTTGACTGTTTTCTTCTCCAAAACTATTGTTAAAAACACATATTTTTCACCCCTGAGATGGTTTAAAAACATAAAGAGTTTGAGTGCTGATGAGCGCTGACATCACATAGGTTACACACTGGTTAGTCTATGTGATACCAAAAAGGGTTATGTTGAGCAAAGCCAGAGAACAACCACTTCTAGTTCTCTAAAGAACCTTTGGTAACACTTTACTGTAGGGTACGGTTCATAAGGCTACATGACATCTACATAAGCTTGTCATGACCTACATAAATGTTTATAAATGCCTATTCCAACAGACGTCATTTGCTATAAAGTTTGTATTTGCCAATTTTGATCAGTTAGCTAAAGTAGCCTTTATGACAGATGATGCCTATTGGAATAAGCATTTATAAACATTTATGTAGGGTTATGTCAGTTGTCATGGCAAGCTTATGTGCATGTCATGTAGACTTATGAACCGTGCCCTACAGTAAAGTGTTACCGAACCTTTCAATGGATGGTTCTCTTTCTGAAAATAAGCTGTGCGAGTGTGAAGAACCTGTGTGATGTTTAAAGAACCTTTATAATGTAAAGGTTCTATATCAATTAATCGTTCCTAGAACTGCATGTTCGAGCCAAGAACAATTTCAGACCTTTTTATTTTTAAGGGTGTAGGTTATTGTACAGTGCAGAAGAGGAGGAGGTGGGGTCAGTGGTCGTGAGTGGCCGTGACAGGTCAGTGGCACACATGCATCAAACAGCGACGCGTTATCTTCAAAGGCCCGGCCTCCCTGCGCGGCTTGCGGCGCGGCCGGGCTCTCGCTGAGCAGCAGACATGCTGCATTCTTCGGGCCATTCCACAGAGTACAATAACTTCCTGGAATTCTTCGAACCCTGGCCGTCGGAGCCAGGGCACTTCCTGTTGTCCTTGCAGTTCTTCCTGCATGGCCGGCTCAATCAGGTTTCTGCCTGTTGCCATGGCGAGGAGGCAAACACCTTCGGCGTGTAGGCGCGTGATGCTCGCTGAACAGTGTTGGACTGCACAGGAGTCCTTTTGTTTAACTGTATGTTATGAACACTTGATCTTCTCCCATAATTACCTCACATATGGTACATAGTACACTTTTAGAAAAAAGGTACTGTTTAGGTAAATGTTTCATTCATCATAGTACAAACAATGTAAATGTACTCTTAAAGGTACAACAGTGATTTTAAAGTCCAGTTATGTACAAGGTGCATATTTGTAACTTTTCATAACCTAATGTTTTAAAAGAGAACAATAAAATACAAAGGCTGGAGCCAATACATGGTCAATACAACTTAGAAAATATCATTTTAATGGAGTAGATTACAGTAATGTTCCCTAAGTAAAGGTACTGAAGACATACCTACATAGGCATACATGGACTACAGCCCTCCAGCATGTTTTTTTAATCTCGAGGAGGGAAAAATAATGCTCATATTTCCAGGACAGCAAGCTCACATTTCCCAAACTGTTGCCCATTGTGTGAGCTAATGCTGATTGATTCACTTATTTATTGCGACACCTACTTATCGCTGTTGTCGGAAGAAAACCTCATATCTCCAAAATGATAACTTTACAGGAGAAGGAAAAAACATACTTTACTTTTAATGTAAGTCAATGGAACCAGGCTTTTTTTCCCCCAAGTCAATTAGGTCATTTCTTTTAGTCCATCCATCATAAAATTTACATATAATGAAAAGGGTAACAGGTATTTTCAAATTATGCCAAAAACTGAAAAACGTCATCTAACATCATTCATCATCTAACGTCATCTAACAACTTTCATCTAACAACAGTGTTATACTGTCTGTTTTATGTAGTATCTTACAATGTTGTGCTCTGGTCTTGAAAATTTAGGCCTTGCTTTAGGGTTAAAACCTCACTGTATTAAGAAAATTTCAAAACACTGATGAAATTTACAGCACATGTGACAAAAAAGAACATAAGAACAACAAATTGCAAAAGCCACGGTGGCCAATCACTTAAGTAGCTTTAACCCCTGTTCACATTAGCTATATAATCTGATTTCTGCCTGTTTTGGAGGAGGTCCCTCAGATGAGTGATACATTTTTTTCTTCAGTAACACAGATTGAATATATTTCTGTTGAAACGTATTGCATGAACTGCAGTCAAACTGTATTTTTATCTTAGTAGGTGAGCAAGTGCTCTCAGCACTTATTGCTCACTAGCAGCTCAACATTTCACAACCAGAGAGCTAACAGTGTTCTAGTTAATCTGCTAACAGAGTTACAAGGAAAATATTTTATTTTATTATATTAATAAAAAGTATTAGCATTGATTTCCATTCTGTTGAAAGAATGCCCCCTAGGGGGAGCTGTAGAAAGGGGTTAATACCTCACTTCCAGTGTGGGAAGTGGAATGTGAATGATTCTTTTTCCAAAGCTGTTTATCAGCTTCACTTAAGGTGACTTTTGTTGTTGTTTCCAAACACATCACTAGGCTCTCACTTTAGGACTAAATGGTGCAATGAGTGAATAAGTGAGCGCATGATGAATGAGTGGAGGGTTCGTCTGGGAGAAGACATTCCAGCAGGTGGCTGATATCACCAGCTTACCCTCTGGGCTTTAGGCTTCAGTCTGTGCGTCAGAAAAACACACACTCATGCATGAAGACTGATTGTACCTGGGGATGTGAATGCCATAACTGGTCTTATGCCATTTTATAATTCCTGTATGAGAAATTCAAGAGAACGGTTGAGGGAAACGGAACATACCATAGTTTTGTAACAGGGATGTGTTTGAGCGTGTGTGTGCATGTGACTGTGTGGGTATTTCACATGTAATGAATACCTGTGGTATGTTTGTTGGATGGGTTTGTATCAAGTACGCATATCTGGGTTTGCCCATTCTCACAAATTTGTCACATTTAGTTGTTTTTGGTCTTCAAATGAAATTTAATATAACACAAATACCACCTGACTTAACACAAAATACATTTTTTAAAATTATCTTTTCATTTATTGAAGGTAAAAGGTTACTCAACACTAACTGGCCCTGTGTGAAAATATAATTCATGATTACTGACAGCCCCATTGAAGATCGACATCATTTAGTACCTTTATAGCAAAGTGAAGTAGGCTAAAAGGTCTCAGCAAGCAGCACACTGAGATGAGAAAGAAACTTATAGAAATATATCAGTCTGGAAAGGGTTTCAAAGCCATTTCTAAGGCTCTGAGACTCCAGCAAACCACAGTGAGAGCCATTATCCACAAATGGAGAAAATGTGGAACAGTGGTGAATCTTTCCAGAAGTGGCTGGCCGACCAAAATTCATCCAAGAGCACAATGTTGACTCATTCAGGAAGTCACAAAAGAACCCAGGCAAACTTTGCACTGCTGGTCTCACTCGTCTCAGATAAGGTCAGTGTTCATGACTGCACTGTTAGTGTTATTATGCAGTTGTGTTATTACATATCAACATGGAATAGTCCATTATAACCAGGACCAGGGGGTGGGTTACTAAACAAAATTACATCCACAAATTAGAGCTAGTTTTTGTGAATGTGGATATATTTCAGAACAGCTTATTTAACACCAAGGTATCTGTATTTCATATGATTTGTATTTTCGCAGGGACCATGGCTAATGGGGGCCCTAGGTGGCTGCCTACCTTTGCCTAGTGCAAAGACCACTCCTGTTTAGGGGGCAATTAATTTTTCATGTGGATGGCATAGTACTGCAAAACATTTTTACTTAATTAAATGAAATGTTTGTTTAAATAACTGTTTTCTGTTTCCTCATGTTCTCCTTGTCTTATATTACATTTTGTGTGAGGATCTGAAATCATTTAATGTGACAGATTTGTGAAAATAGAGTAAATCAGGAGGGGGCAAATACTTTTTCACGGCACTGCGTAGAAGTTAAGGATAATGTTTGGTTTAGGTTATGGTAGACCTATGTCAGTAACAAAGTTCTTTTATATGAGTCATTGTGTGGTGCTGTAAATGGTTAGCATGTGAGTTGAAGCTTAATCTTTGTAACGTAACAAAAGTGCAGCTCAATGAAACACCTAGTTGTGGTATCTTGTCATTTTTATTAGACCACAAAGTATATAATTTATTCAGTGAAAAAGAATAATATTGTAAATGTCACATGAACCGCCCAAGGCTGCTTCACTTAGCCCGACGACTTCTTCTCTGTAGCCATTTCACCTGAGACAATTTGAAACGGCCCATTTCACCTGATGAACGAGGGCTGAGATATAATTTTACTTGTGTATTTCCAGAGACATGAAGCTGTTTTGTGTGATACCTGAAACCTGATGCTGTGGTTTGAGGATGTCTTAAAATGTACATCATATAGGTGATTTTTTGTACAGGCATGATATCTGTGCAGCTCAACAGCCACATCTGTAGAACAATCGCATCTGTGTTAGTTATAATGAATGTGGTGTTAATAAAGGGAATCACATCACCCAACAGGTGTAAAAGTTCAGTTGTTTTTATATAGAAGTACTAATGTCTTGCTGTGGTTTGCATGAAAATAACAAATAACAATGGCTAAACCATCTGTAAATAAGTTTTTACCATAAGTGTGGGCTGTTACAGAGGCCTAAGTTAAGGGTTTAATTTAATAGAATCTAAATTAAAGTACAGTTACATGTAAATGGATTTGTGGAATAACTGAAATTTGTGGTAGAACCCCTCTTCCCATCAATCAAATGACCAATAAATTCCCATCTCTACCTCCCCTATTACATGATGAAGCTTTTGTTTTTCTGCAAATTATTTATCTACAGGCTATGTAACGGACTTTGTTTACTCCTGTTATACTGACCTCTGCTACAAAATATTTGCTGGTGTGTGTGTGTGTTTGTGCACCTCTTTTGTCTTCAGTTCGTGACTCGGATGTGGCTGATCCGTATGCACAATGTTATAATTTCCATTGTCCTATGCAATAATTAAAGAATTCCACTGTACACTGTATGTCGCCATGACTAAATGTGTGTGTTAGCAAGAGAAAGGTAATTTGCGGGAAGATAAAGGTGGGGTGAATGTTTATAGCACCTTTCCTTAGAGCTGAGACCTTGAAGACAGCCTCCTGTTTCATAATCACATTCCTGATGCCAGTGTGGAATTCTTTATCCTGCCAGGCTTGGCACTACTAGCAGACAGAGAGAGAGAGAGAGAGAGAGAGAGGGGGGGAGAATGCAAGCTTCTTTCCCATCAATGTCTTTGTTGTTCCCCAGGGTGAGGCATTCAGTCCACTTTCCTGCTCCAGTGTGTTTTCCCAAGAGTCATGATGAGGAGAAAAAAACAGACCCAAACTGTGTCAGTAAAGGAAGGCTGAATGGCCGTGACAATGAGTGTTGCAAATGGACCTTAACACATTTATGCCCTTTATTGTCCTCAGAGCAACACAATTGAGGCACACTGCAACATTTTTTATGCTTATCCAATTGATTGAAACTTCACAACGGCACAGACATACAGCACTGTCGTAAACGGAGGCGAAATGTTTCAAGCCCACATGGCACTGACAGTAGAAAACACTCTGATTTCACCTTGACTTATGGAGATTGGTTCAGGTTCATGATACCAGGTTGGGAAAACATCCCGTCTTTGCTTAAGCTGATCCCATATGCATGGCAGGCTATGAGGAACGTGTCTCTACAGTCTTAAAGTAAACATGCCGGTAGACTCAGACTTTTAATGGTGCCTTGGAAATCTTCTAACGGCAGAACATATTTTGTTTATTTTTTTCTCTTTCTCTTGGCTCGCACCACAAGGACGCTTCAATTCTTTGAAATCGTCTGTATTCTTCTTTATTCTTTTTTTCCTGTTCTGTTTTCCTACTTAATCGTAACTGCTTCCTATCCAACTGTCTTTGTCTCTCATCTTTCCTATCTCTCAAACATCTATTTCTTCTTCTTCTTTGAAATGGCCTGGATTAAAGAGGCATTTGAGATCAGTGTTATTTGTTGGGTGGGCCCGTGGCTGATTGTGGCCCTTTGCCCGAATATCGTTTATTATGATAGACAGCTGGTATCATACAGTCTTATGAGGGTTTTCGTGACTGTACACTCTGAAACCTCTCCCGCATGGCAGCCCCAGGTTACTCACACAGATCTCTATGCCATCACTGTTAACACTACACTGCATGCTGAACCGGATGCGTTGAAATCACATGCAAGTGGACTGAGATTGAAGCACGCAAGTACGCACTCTACCTAAATCCCCTATGCAACCAGACATGGCTCTGCAAAATATTTATGTTCATGGGCCTAATCCATGAACCCTAATCTTTAACTGTCTGTGAAAAAAATGCAAAACTGCATGCTTGTGCTGCTGTGTCATCAGCGGGCGCAAAGGCCCGGATAAGCACAGACGCAATGGTTTGGCATCGATCTAAAGGGGAATCTCACAGGCATCCCAAAGATGTGCAAGGTTCATAAGAATGACTTGTAAGTTGCAAGTTTGCATGTTGAAATTGAATAAATTGGTAGTGAATGACTCTGAGATGCACATTTTACTCACAATAAAGTCCAAGACCAGAGGCAAATAGACCATAGTACAGCAATCAGATCACACTAGAACCAGAGTAAAGGCCGGATACATCAAGCCAACTGTCAGTAGCCAGCCGCAATAGTGAGCATTGGTGGTTGACAACTGGCGGTAGTCAGCGCAGTGGGTAGGGTATAGTGGCTATAGTTGGTCCTCAGCTCAGTTTTGACTGATTGAGCATGTTGAATCAGCTTTGATGATTGTCTGTGAGAGAAGGCAAACAGCGCGAAAAACGAAAGCAAAAAAGAAAGCAACATAACCCTGCATTCACACCGGCTAGCAATTTCCTTTGACAGGAGGCAGCAAGAACAGTGGCAATGTGAAGTGGGCGAAGAGTGCGCGGTGACGTGATTTCTCACCGGGATTTTTATTGTTAGCAAGAACACATCTAATTTTTCTATGCATTCTGTACTTGGTGTCAGTAAAACAATGGCAACCAACCATCCTCCAGAGTTCAGAAATGCCCACAGGTGATGAGCAACCAACAATGTGGGTGACAGAAAGCAAAATGTTTAAGCAAATTTTACCACTAGGAATGATTTTTTTGCTTTCTGATTGTCCAAATTTTTAAATGAATAATGTGTGATTATCATATGCCTGATGAGATTAAAATGGATTTGAAAAAACATGGTCACACGAAAAAATCGATTCTAAGATGCGGACGTAAACGATTCTGAATCGATTCACAAATGTCAAAAATCGATTTTCTAAATATTTAATTTATAACGTAATGTTGACAGTACGCAAAAGGCGGAACTTGGAAGTGCAGAAGTGCAGCGCCCGGACAGTCTGTGGCGGCACATAACAAAAACACTACTGGTTGAGCGAGAAATCCGACCGGCACCCTCTGCATTAAAGCCAGCTTAGGTCAGGAGTCACAACACAAATGATAAGAAGAGCCATTTTATCCTTTCAACAAATTCAAACCAGCTTGGGAGCTGCAACATTTAAAGTCTCAGTATGTGTTAATGTCCTAGTATAGGCTAAACAATATAAACGAAAACGCAGATTTATTTCGCTCTGCTTTAAGCGTTGCCTACAGCCACTTTCCTCCCATCTCTGCCAGAAAACTTTTCCTCAGAAGTAGATCAGTTAAATGTCTCTCAACGTTCGACTGTTTCACAAGGCTGAAGTCGCTTCTTATTCTCCAGCTTCTTGTTCGAATTTTCCCGTTCCATCTTAAATTCTAACTGAGGCGCAGAATGTAAATGCGGCACCATTTAAGGTGGACCGGGAGAATTCGAAAGAGAAGCTGACTTCAGCTTCGCCACTTTTTAGTGTTTGACAGTCTCTTGTTGCAGATTTAACGTACCAGGAAACCAACTGCAGTGCTTATAAATGCGAATAATGCATCGTTGCTATGTGACCTGCAGTCTGCACGCCGGTTCTCAGTCGTTGCGAAACAGGGCTTTCGCGCTGTTTCACACGTCCCGTCTCAAAGATACTTTACTGACACAGCGTTCTCCCCCGTCTCTACAACGAGACCAAAACCGAAGTTAGAAAATCACTAAAGAAAACGGGTAAAATAGCTGTAACGTGCTGCGTGGACATCCATTACAACTGGATCTTATTTCACCGTAACTGCACATTTTATCACAGATGAGTAGCAGCAGCTTCTCATGCTCCAAACAAGAGCAGTGAATGAGAGCCTTCCAGTTCACTTACCACATCACTTCCATTTGTTTTATTAAAAAAGATATTGGAAGTAAATTCATTATGGATCATTACAAATACTTTGCTTTAAAAGTACCAGGTCACTTTAAATAACAATAACACAGAGTTACTTACTCACTTTAAAATGTATATTGTCTCTACATTCTGTATATATTTTGTGTATATTTAATATATTTCAGTTGGTTTTTCTTGTATTTTTATTTTTACTTATTTACTTTCTATAGAGTGATTAGCTGAGCCTCACCACAAGCATTTCAATGCATAAATGTCCTGACATGTTGTGCAAGTGACAAATAAACTTGAAACTTGAACTCGAAACTTGAGCTCACACAGTGAGAAAATATAAATGCTACATAAAAAAAAGATGCATTGAGATGCATCGATAATTGTTTTATAATCGCATCGCAGCCCTCTGAATCGTAATCGAATCGAATCATGAGGTGCCTAGAGATTCCCACCCCTAGTCACATGTGAGCTATAAAGGTGCTCTGATAATACATTAACACAAAATAAAGCATAAGATACTCTTTTCATTTACTTTTTTTTTTGATTTTGTCATATAATTATTAACTTGTAACTGCACCTTTGAATTCACTGTTTTGTGTACAAATGTTTACTTCTAATTTCCCTTCTTGCCCCTTCAGCACCGCTAACAGTGGTTTAATTTCATTTTCACACAATATTTTAATTTAAACATGAAAACCTAAAGCTCAGAATACATTCAAACATGAAATTCTTTATATGCTGCAGTTTTGCAGTTTTACACTACTGCCAGGTCCTGTTATGGAGATTTGCTCAGCTTGGTGTGTGCCTAAAGTTGGTACCAGATGGAATGACACAAGAAACAGCTCAGTATCAAGACAAAGAATCAAGACTGGAATAAACTGAGGTGTATGTAAATCATAATGAGTCCATAAATAAGTAATAAGTGTGATGATGATGATGAGGAGGAGTAAGTGTCAGGACAGAGCTGATAGTCAGTAGGCCAGGAAATGAAATAAGATTGGGATAAAAAAAACATGCATAGTCTATTGCTCTTGTCTGTCTGAAAAATAAATTGTCTGCAAGGCCCCATTCACATCCAGCATTAACATATTGTCTTGGGTGATCCAGTTATAAATGGACAGTGTTCAGTACAGGTGTGAATGAGGTCCAGTGCATCGCACTGCGGTCCAATCACTTAAACCACCTTCGAAGATGCTCATGAACTCACCACATGTTAATGTGTTCCTGACAGGAATGAACAGCTGCCATAATCAATCATGTCATCATATAAGAGATGAAAGGAGCTGCATAGTTTCTTTCTTCACCTTCTCTACCAGTTGTTTATAAATAACATAGTAAATGTGACACCCTTTCTATAGTCACAAAATCAGATCATGAGTGGTCACTGGAGACGCATTCAAGTCCCATGGAGATAAGTGAAAATGGCTATACGTCTTGCTGTTGACTTCTGTTTAGATCACTCAAGAAGGATGTAAATATCATGGATGCCAACTTCTAGAGTCATAAACCCTTATATTCACAGCCTCCAAACTGTATAAATTCACTGACCATTAACATTAAAATCATCAGCAACTTAGTATCAGCAATTTATCCACAGTGATATATTCCTGAGGTAATCATGCTTCATATATCTTTGCTAATGCATCTTAGAGTAAATTTGGAAAATTTCATTTTTTTTTTCTACCAGGGACATATAAACTAAACACTCATCTCTCTAACAATGATCAGTATAATACAGCACTGCACCTTATACACTTCTGCGGAAATATGCTCTGACGACTTTTTCATGAGTGATGAGTTTCTGATGACTTTATCATGTAAGGGTGATATCTGTTTTGTCTGTGTACATTGTAAAAATGGTTCGTCAGTTCAACCTAAACATTTTTTATGTAGCTTAAAAACATTTTAATTGAAAGAATCATTCATTCAATGTATTGATTTAGGTTGAATGAATCTACCTAATTAACTTGGTACCACATGAAGTACTTTTTTTAGGTTGAAGTGGCAAACCATTTTTTACAGTGTACAGTGTGTGCACATGAACAAAATGTCACATAAATCAGTCTTCCTATGCTCCCACTCCATCACCCACAGCCTGATCACATTACTTTTTTAGGTTAGTAAGTCTAATAAAACATAAAGCGAGAAACAAATGTGAACATGACAGAATTATTGAGGTTTGCTGGCCAGGGGAAGGCGTATTAGGCTGGATTCCCCGCATCCCAACCTTAAACAGCCATATACTTCCAAAACAGTGAAAAAATTAACAAATGTAGTTGATCTCATGAATCATCACAAACAAGTAAGACTTCATGCAATTACCCACAAATGAGGTTATAAGCCTTCAGCACTTCATTCAAGCCCTAACATCTTCTTGGGCCTCTATGCAAATCTGGCACCACTTGTCTAATTCACATCATCAAGCATGTGGATGGTGAAATGTTTTGCGTCACCCCATCATCAGAAAGTGAGAGCAGTGTGCCAGGATGATGGAAAGATATGCTCCATCCTGTGTGTGTGTGTCACTGCTCGTCTGATGTGTTATCTTTGGAGTGTGTTATACCCTCTCCTTGAGTAAGGAGTCAGTCTATCTGGTGTGGTCCCCCAGCCGTGTGCGTGTTCAGCATGCCAGGGCTGTTTTTACAATCTGCATTGTCTCCACACGCCTTCCCACAGCAGAGGAACTTTCAGTGGCATTACACAATACAGTCACTGCGTCTTGCTCCAGATACCCAAGCATTCTGCGATGTTCAGACATTAATGAATTGTTGGTCATGGCAGCACTTCATGTACACAAGGACCGAATGCCTTGCAGTTACTGACGACGGAAACTCCAGTGCATAAAATGCAGGAAAAAGAACTAATCTCAACTCCAATGATGTAGTAAACTGAAAACAGAACAAAGCATGATATTTGATGTTTTACCTTCTAAATTTAGTGCCTGCAACTCGTTCCAAAAATGTTGGAGCATGTTTACCACTGTCCTACATTCCTTTTAACAACACTTACTAATAGTTTGATGACCAGTTTTAATCCAGTTTTTAAAGCCAGTTTTTTTTACCATTTTCTGTTATATAAACCTTCATTTAGACAGTTGTTCAGGGTCCTTATTATCATATTTTATGCTTCATAATCCGTCACACATTTTCAATGGGAGACAGATCTGGACTACCGGCAGGCTGGTCTAGCACACACACTGTCTGATTACTCAGCCTTGCTGTTGTAACACATACAGATTATGGCTTGGTGTTGTCATGTTAAAATAGTCTATTTACTAATGAAAAAAATGTAATCTAGGAGGTAACATGTTGCTTTAAAATGTCTATTATGTGTAGATTATATATGTGTAATATTTCACTGTTAATGGTGGCTTCACAGATGTGAAGTTACCCTTGCCATGGGCACTAATACACCCTGATATGATGGCAGACTCTGGCTTTTACACTTTATGCTGGTAACAATCTGGATGGTCCTTTACTTCTTTGGCCTGGAGAGTACCACATCCATTATTTTGATAAACAATCTGAAAAGCTGACTTTTCAGATCACAATACACGTTTCCACCTTGAATTAGTCCATTTCAGATAAGCTTGAGCCCAGAGAAGATGTTATTGAGAAATGGTCTCTCCTGTGCACTTTAGTATCTTCACTTGCATTTGTGGATGCTTTCTCGAACAGTATTTATTGATTGATTGGTTCGTCAAAGTGTTCCCGATGTGCTGATATGTTGTGATATCCATCACAGAAGCAGTGCTAATTTTAATGTTTCTAATCTTGAGGGATCGAAGATCACAGTCATTCAGTTGTGGTTTTTGGCCTTGACCTTTATGCACAGAGATTTCTCCAGATTCCCAAAATCATTTGATCATATTGTGCATTGTTCAGGATGACATAACTAAAATCCTTGCATGTTGAGCAATGTTGTTCATTTTTTGGGAGTCTCTACCCATCGTTGCTCATAAAAATCTTTCCTGGATGATCCTATTATATCCAAGCATACCACGTCACCTGTTTAGATGTTTTTTGAACACTGTGAACATCTTGTCTTGATCTGAGGCAGTGGGTAATCCTGTTGCCTCATTGCAAGAAGGGCCTGGGTTTGATTCCTCAGCCAGGGTCCTTTCTGTATGGGTTTCCTCCAACAGTCTAAAGACATGCTGCCAGGTGGAGATGCTAAAATTGCCCCTATGTGTGAATGTGTATGTCTGTTTGTCTGCCCTGTGATGGACTGGCAGGCTGTCCTGGGTATTTCCTGCCTTCTGCCCAATGAGTACTGGAATAGGCTCCAGCACCCTTTGTGACCCAGCAGGATAAATGGCTTAGATGATATGTGTGTCTTAGATTTGTTTTTGAGATTTGAGATTTGTACAGTTCAAAAATACACTGTAGGAGTGAGACAGTATTACATAATGCATGCCTTAATGTAACTCGTTTAGTGTAGCCGACATGGGCAAAGGGCCTGTTGCTCACACATTCAAAGGACTCCATGCACAGGAGGGCAATGGACATGCAATGCCAACTGTTCAGTGTTGAAGAACAGAAAGAAAAGTGTATATTTTTTCAGTATTTGAAAGACAGATAGCAAGTGCAAAGCATGCAGTAACCTGTTTGAAGAATCTGCAGCTTCTCGTCGGCTGAAAGATGCTTATTTCTAAACTACCTCCCTTATCTCCCTGCACAGCTTTCGCTTTCCCACAACAACACACCTGTCAAAACTTCCCATAAATGTGAGGCTGAAAAAATGCTCTAAGAAAAACAGAAAACCTTTATCAGACCCCAGTAGCATATCTTTCATGCTCATCTGAGATGGAGAGATTTCACAGGAGCAGCAGTAACATTGGCCACAGGACAAATTTAGAGTTTGTAAACAGGCTCTGTCAGAAAGAGAAGCATGGGCTTTGGCCGGGCTCATTGTTATACAAGTGCGCGGAACAGGGTGTAAACTGGCAGTCAGCTGACTCAGGCTTGCCGGGCCGAGTCATTGATGTCAAATTTTCTTGGTTTTTTCCTCAGTGTGCACTGTTTGTACCCTGGCTGTAATGGGGCAGTTCCTATTTTGTGGAACCAGTGCTGGTTTGACACACCTCATGTACCACAGATGTTCAGATAACTTCCAGTTATTTACATATGGTAATTAGGCCAAAGGTGCACATAGGGGAGCATACACAAGGTCTGGAAAAGTCTGGGTATGCTTAAAACATGGGTGTTTGGAGAGGTTAGAGAGAGGGCATTCATTTGCTGGTACACATTGTCAGTGCAGGTACCATGGAGGATGACAGATTTGGTTGTTGGCATTGACTGGTATGCATGAGTGAACTGCTATAAATGCTTGGAGGGGTTAGACAGAGGACACTCATTTTTTTGGCTTATTCACAGAGGCAGTATCATGGAGGTGTGATCAGATTTCTTTTGGTTATTGGAATCCACACCCTGGGAAACATTCTACATTTTCTTAATAAAGATGGTTCTTCAAGGGTTTTTTAGTAAAGGAAATGGTTCTATATGGAACCGTGATCACTCAAAGAACAATTTGCATGCTTAAATGGTCCTTTGCATGGTGAAAGTTTTTTTCAGACTGATGGAGAATGTTGTAAAAAGGGGTCTATATAGCCCCAAAAAAGGGTTCTTCTATTTTTACAAGCTTGACGTTGTAACAATAGAAGAACCTTTTTTTTCAAAATATATAGGTTCTAACAACACATTCTCCATTAATGCAAAGAACCATTTAAGCATGCAAATGGTGCTTTGAGTGATCATGGTTCTATAAAGAACCATTTTCTTTACTAAAGAATCCTTGAAGAGCCATATTTTTTATTAGGCGCAGATCACTGATAGACCAATGTCAAGTATATTCAAGTATATTTCATGTCCTACAAAGCAACTACTCATTCAAAGTCAGGTTCAACATTTAGTGGGCTAGCTGATTAAAGTCATGTCTGCCAGAAACTGAAGCAACTTTACTGAGTTTAGCTCTGCCTTACAGGCATACATTTTGGCAGAGGTTACCTGAAGCTAGCTGTTTTGAAACTCAACAGCCAGCCTCTCCCTTCAGTGTTCCCTCCAAAGCCTTACTCCCAAAACACATATACATGAGCTGCCTGGGCTAGAACCCCTGAATATTCACAAATAAAATGATGACACGAGCAAACATCAGCACAGCTAATTAACTAGCTAGCACAGAAGCAAGCTAGCTAGCCAAGGCAACTGCTTCCCAGCTATTAACATCTTTAAGGGATGCATGTACTGAGTTTGTTAATGAATATTTTGCCATTTGTATACCTTGTATATGTTGTGTGTATATTCTTGATTATAATGGTTATGTTTTTATGTGTTCACCTATGTACACTGCTAGATGTGCATTTTTGCTACTGTGCATGTTAAGCTGGTTTAGGGTGCCTCTTAACATCTTCTAGAGGCTGAAAATGATCCTTTTTGGCTAACTATCGCTCATTTATAGTTTTGGTGAAGCTGTTTATTATGGGCACTGTCCATAGGTAAATAAAAATATAAAAATAAAAATACTGGACTTCCTTGGGTCACTTTGTTATCCTCTGTTGTCTATGCAAAATAATTTCCAATTTCCTGTATAGCAGATGTACAGCAAAATTGACATTCTTCCTCATGCACTTCAACTCCATTAGCTCTCACACTTAGCTTTCACTCTGATGTTCACTCTTATCTTTGTTGTAGATCATTATTCTTTCTGGGTTTTTTTTTCTTGGTTTGTTTACCAGTGTAAGCCATCATAGGTTATTTGAAGAACTAGCTGCTGCAAGGGGTCTTACCACAACTCATGTTTGTGCAAGCTAGCCATACAAAGCTAAGATTAAGCTATGACTAGGCCATGGCTAAACAACAACACAGATTATATATATATATATATATATATATATATATATATATATATATATATATATATATATATATATATATATATGGCAAATGTATGGCATGCCTATTCATGTCAATGGGGTGAAAAGTGGTACAGTACAGTTTTGGGTCAACCACTTTGCCCTGTCCTTATCTCCTGGGCCAACACCAGCAACCTGTGCTGAAAGACAGGGCAGTGGGCTGAACAAACCTGAAACAGAACTGTTTTTTTCTTGAAATCAGCTCATTGAAAAATGTTTGTGTAAGCTCAGATTACTTGGCCACTAGTCCACTGTACTCCTAAAAGGGAAAAAATAAATGCAAAAGTGTTGAGAAATGTGCACAGTTTCTCACTTGTGTGAACGGGGCTAGGATCTCTGTTGTCTGCTTAAGGGGGGAATGAGTCATGCTTGCCAAAACCATGTAATGCATTCCCAGAAATATTTTGACACGGTGGGTCTCGACTTCATGTATTCTCTCTGGCAGCACACAACATGATTGGCAGGCAAGATGAGATGACTTCCTGTCTTAATAATACAAAAAGTATTCCTATTTACAATTGCTGGCCTCACAATATATTTTGTAAAGAACTCCACTAGACTTTCTGAGGTAGCAAAAAAACAAGTTTCACCCACCATCCCTGCATGCCTACTTTACAGTAACCTCAATTTCTCATCCTCTGGCACAAAGCCAGTGCCAGGAGGAAAATGCATGTTATTGCTTGTGTGTCTATATTTAAAATAATTAATCTAAATTTGTGATGATTGCAAGGCCTTGCACCCTGAGAGGCAAGCCTCAGCATATTGCTGTGATGTTTATGCCAAGAACCTCTCAGAGCATCTGATTAGCCTTGATCATGCAAATGCTAGTGGTAACCATGGTGTTTGTGGTCAACATTTAAAGGCCTTTCAGAAGACAGAGAGGGCTGGAATGTTTAGCATGATCTAACTTTCACCTGTTCAAAAAGAACTGGGAATCAAAGGGAAAACATGGTTGATCATACTTACATAAGAGGCATGTTGCTGGCACCTTGCCTCTTGACCCCTCTTCCCACAATGAATATAATAACCAATACCAATCTTGGCTTTTTGTCGAGTATGTGTTACTGTTTTCATAATATTTTGCTTTGGCCAGGTGACAGACAAGTACATGCGGTTATTTCGGAAACAGCAGATGGAGTGGATAAAAGAGGTTGTCCACCTGATAAAAGCTGTATATTTTAATATGAAATTTGTCTACTTAAATTATATACAGGATGCTTCAAATATATTTTTTTACTTTATGATGAACTTTTTACCTACTGAATCTGTATTTTAGTATATTCTGAGAAGTATACTTCACTTTGGTGTACTAAATTCGCACTGATGATATACTTCATAAAAATATATATGGTGCTTATTTTATGCAACAACTATGCTTTTGCAAAGTGTGTCCTGAGAGCATGTGTTACTGCTGTGTTAAAATGTATGTCAATGAAGTATGTTTTAAAAACACGTTAATTTTGTCTTGAAACAGTGCTTCATCAAATTATGCTTATAATGAACTGTGTTTTTATGCTTAAACCATACCTTCACAAAAAAATATTAACTCAGTGGTTCCAAACCTGGTTCTGAAGAACCCCTGCATTGTGCATTGCCTTGATTTTACTTCATTTGTTGCTGTAGTGATAACAAATGAAAGCTGAAATAGAAACGGCAAGATTTCCCTCTGCATTACTAGTGCTCCGCTCCAAACTGCATACTAGCACACTAAATAGTGTATAAAAATAGTGCATCTGCCATTAGAAGTGCACTCGTTAGTGTAGTAGGTAACGTACAGAAGTGTATGTTTTGGGACGCGGCATTAGATCAGCCAGTGAGGTGCATTCAGCAGCTGCTCTACTGTACTGCTCATTAACTTCTCATTAAACATTTCCAACCGAAAGCTTGAGGTATTTGTTGATTACGGATCATTTATTGAGATAATGCATTTATTAATGTAAGCTGATGTTACTCTGATATTACTCTGATATTTAAGAGCTTTGGTAACTTTAATAGTCACTTTTAGTAGGTTTTGTAAAATCTCACAGATTGTGATTTTCTGAACTTTGGAGATATGCAGGCTGTACGGATCCAGTCCACCAGTCTAGCTAAACTTCACCCTGTAGCGTTTTTGGAGACTGCATCTAGAGTGTCCACATACCTTTTCATGTTTTTCATAGTCATTCTGATCTATTTTACTATATGGCTTTTGGTCTTCAGCCACCTGCAGGGTGTAACGATGGTAACAATTAGACAGACTCTATCAGAGCACCGTCAGAGTTACAGCTTGTCTTCCAACATGGCAATATAGTCTTCTTAATGATGCAGTTGCATACTATGAATAGTTCTGTACTGCATGGAGTATTAGATTAGATTACAAAATTAGATTGAATTTCAATCAAAAATAACCCACAGTTAAAGAACCTTTGTAGATAATGTTACATTTTATATTTTTTATAAGTTATGTTTGCAAATAGGCTATTCAAATTACATGAGCCTTTGGAAGTTCTTATATTGACAGTTTCTGATTGAAAGATGAAAATTGATTGTTGGTGGATTTCTTGTAATTTATTGAAGACTGATAGCTGCCTGTTAGCTCTGACTTCATTAACTCACCAAAACAAGGCGAGAAAGCAGAACTGCACAAATACGTGGTAAAAAAGGTTTTTTATTCTGTTATATGCACTGAGCTTGCCAGTTACTCTCTATCAGGTGAGTAGAACTATTTTATCCAGGAAATTTGGGAAAATACAGGAAAATTTGAGCTGGCAGCCAAGGTGACCAATTATATATCAAGTGTGGTCAGAGCCACTCTGTCCAACCCTCTAACTCCCTTAACCAAGCTACCAGTTTGTTGTTCTTAGGTTCATTAAAACCCTTCCTTCTCTACACTATGTTTTGCTACGTTGGCATGACATTAGCTAATTTGCTACTTTTCACTTTTAAAACATATAGTTCAGTTTTACACACTAGTTAAGTATTTAGCAGTTTTATATAGATCCTTGAACACCTGGCTCCTGTGTGGAGTATTGGAGACAACATCCTGTAGCACAAACATTTTTGCAGTATATTCACTTCTTTCTATTTAGTTGTTCCACCATGTGTTTCTGACTTGATGACCTGTTTGCATACCTGAATAAAGATGATTAAGTTTTATTTCTTTTTTTTTTCTCTCCTTCTAGTGGCCTAACAGACAGTGGCCTTTGCAGAAAAAGAGGCTTCATGAAACATGGACTACAACATGACTGTCCATCACAGCACCTGGACCAACCATGCCAAAGACATTTAAAGACTCAGGACACACTTTAACATTTATCAAGGCATCACACCCCTGATGATGTTCTGACAGCAGAGGATATTTCCTTTTCAAGAAACTGTGGACTATATTTTAACTATTGTGATATTAAGACAAATGTATGTTTGAAAAATTTAACTTTAGGGGAAATGGAGAAACACTCTTAAAAAAATACCTTTTAAAATGCTTAAAATAGAAGAATATTATATAAATACATTAAGTGTGTTATCTAAAAGCTTTTAAGGAATATTATCTGTTAATACAGTAATTGCATTACTGTTAATACATTAAGTGCAATATTTATAGACTTTAATCATTTGACCATCATGATTATCTTGTATTACAAATTACAAAGTATAAAATAATTGAATATGTGAACTATATTTTCCACTATGTTTGAGTAGTGTTGGAAGGTTACATATATGTCATGCTGCTAATATTGGTATTGTTTAAAACAGGCAAAATTCTTATATATTAGAAGTATATGACATAGAATGCTAAACATTTATTTGAGTTCACCTTAGTAAATACCAGTATTGCAAGAGCACAAGAAGGATTCAGCAAATATACCTGTATTTGTGAATATACTGAATATATACTGGGACTATATAACTTGATATACAAATTATGTGATTAAAGAGCACACAGTTAGTGTTAAAAACATACTTTAACACAGTTTAAATGTATTTTTAGAGTTGAATATGGCAGCACAGACTAGTATCCTTAAATTATTCCTCGAGAGGTGAAAATAACACTTGACTAGTATACCTAGTATACATAAAGCAAGACACATTAGTAGTAGTGACTAATTTGTAGTTAGTACAAATTAGTGGTTCCAAAATAACATAAGTGTATGATTTCGGTTCAAATCTCTGCACACATTTAGCTTCAAACTCTACAACTTTTAACTATAGTGGAAGTGGCATGTCATGGTCTGCAAACCACAATGTGTCTGCCGTGCTGTGCATGGTGACACATTCAAATGTGTTGTTGACAACATTGTAACTATATGTTAATGTTAGGTATAGTATCTTAGCCATGTGGCTACAGCAGTGAACATTAGGTGAAGTTAGAATAATTAGAGTAGTTGTTAAGTTAGCAAACAAGCTAGCGCAAGGTTAGCTGTATTTTTCTTTAGATTCTTTTCCTGTGACAATGTTAACTACTTTAATCAGTCTCAGTATGTGCTACAGTTTCCCAGAAATATGAATGTTTTGGATATAAACTGGACCTGAATGGGTATGTAAAGCCAGCTAGCTAAGTTAAAGGATTTTTTATGTACTGTAACTTAACATATAAACTAATCTAATACACAAAATATCTTACCTACAGCTGTGTGTTGAAGGCTCTTTTAGCCAACATGCTTCAATGCAGACAGGACTGAAGGAAGTGGAAATAGCGTTCTAAATGTTATCACACATTGTTTTAAGGTTATTTGGAAACGCTGTTTACTATAAACATTATGTATGTTATTTCCTTGAATGCTGTAAAGGTAGAACCCCATTTCCAAAAAAGTTGGGACACTGTCCAGAATGTAAATAAAAATACAATGCAATGATACGCAAATCATGTAAACCATATTTTTAGAGGAAAATACTATAGAGGCAACATATCAAATGTTGAATCTGAGAAATTTTATTGTTTTTGAAAAATATATGCCCATTTTGAATTTCATGCCAACATATTCCAAAAAAGTCGGGACGGGGGCATGTTTACCACTGTGCTTTGTCACCACTTCTTTTAACAACACTCTGTAAGCATTTGGGAACTGAGGATACCGACTGCTGTAGTTTTGAAAGTGAAATGTTTTCCCGTTCTTGGTTGATTTCAGCTACTCAACAGTTCAGGGTCTCCTTTGTTGTATTTTTCATTTCATAATGCACTAAAAGTTTTCAGTGGGTGACAGGTGTGCACTGCAGGAAAGCCAGTTTAGCACTTGGACTCTTTTACTGCAGATCCATGCTGTTGTAATACGTGCAGAATGTGGTTTGGGATTGTCTTGCTGAAATAATCAAGGCCTTCCCTGAAGAAGACGTTAGCTGGGTGGTAGCATATGTGGCCACATCATGTATATATATATATATATATATTATTGAGCATTAATGGTGCCTTCACAGATGTGCATGTCACCGCCATATGCACTAATGGACCCTATACGATCATAAATGCTGGCTTTAGAACTGTGCACTGATAACAAGCTAAGTGGTCTTTAGCCTGGAGGACACAGTGTCCATGATTTCCAAAAAGAATTTCAAATGTTGATTTGTCAGACCACAGGACACTTTCCCACTTCACCTCAGTCCATCTTAAATGAGCTCGGGCCCAGAGAAGGTGGCAGCATTTCTGGATCCTGTTTATAAATGGTTTCTTCTTTGTGTTTTAGAGTTATAACTTGCATTTGTGGATGCAGCCAGGGTTGGGATAGCTACTGAAAAATTAGTAGTTAGCTACTTTGTAGCTACTTTCCCCATATTTGTAGCTAGCTACAATTTAGCTACTTTTCCAGAAAAAGTAGTGGCTACTTTTCAGATACTTTTTGAAAAGTAGTGCACTACTTTTTAGCTACTTTCAAAGCGTGGTTGTCAGAATGTTTGTGAATCTCCATCTGACACACCAAACAGGCCCAACTGATAGTGTGAACAAGACACTGCATTAATCATGTGCCAGACAGAAACATACAATTGAAAAGCTGCAAATATACAAAAAGATCACCAAAAAGTAAGTTTAAGTGTAACCAACAACCAAACTTACACAACCAAAGGCATGATATCAAACAAAAAAATTGACTAAGTAATGGCAAAGTCAATCGTTCCAGGTTTTTCCTAACAAAAATCAACAAAAATAACAATATAAACCAAACAATTTTGTGCACTGTCAACTGTTGAAATAAAACTGCTTCAATTTAAACATTTCAGCAAGATGTACAGACATGACATCCAGAGTCCTTTAAACTTCAGCAACATTTTAGCCTAAAAATTCTTATCAGTGACACATGCTATGTTTGGGGTAAGAATCAGGTCTGTGCAGCTCAATAATCTCTCCACTGCTGCAGAGCTGTTTTTTTATTTTTAGGTAAAATAATATAATCCTCCTTTGCTGTAAAATCGTTATAACACACAGTTTTAACACAGCTTTCACGATAAATGGTCTTAAACGCTGGAGTTAACGGATAACTGCTAATTCACCTGACAGACTGCTGGTCACACAGCAACACAGATAACGAAAAGGCAAAGAGAAAGATTTAAGACGAACATTGCTGATTTGGAGATTAATGGACTTATTTGCATTTATAAGCGCTCAGCTGGTTTCCTCATACGTTTAATCTACAACAACTTGCGAAGATGAAGTCGCTTCTCATTCTCCTGCTTCTTGTTCGAATTGTCCCATACCAACTTTAATAGCGAAGTAGTACAATCTGGCGCCTCAGGTACCATTTAAGGTGGAACGGGACAATTTGAACGAGAAGCTGGTGAATGAGAAGCGACTTCAGCCTTGTAAAAAGTTGAACACTGAGAGATGGAAGAAAAGCAGCTACAGCTGAGCTAAAGCTTAAAGCAGAGCAAAGTAAGTCTGTGTTTTCGTTTATTTTTTGAGCCTGTACTAGAACATTAGCACACACTGAGAAATACTTACAGCCTAGATGGTAAAACGGACATAAAATGTTGTGCCTCCCAAGGTGGTTTCATTTTTGTTGAAAGGACAAAATGGCTCTTTTGAACATTTCGGTTGCCGACCCCTGAGCTAAGCCTACTAGTAAGGGGTGATCAGCGCGTGACTGTTTGCTCGAACTGTCCGCGGCTCAGTCAGGATTGCACAGTCGCCACCAGCCCAGTTAATGACTGCATTCTACGGTTCAGATTTTGCGCGGATTGACTGAAGCCTGTAGCGAAATTGTAGCGAAAGTTAATGCTATAGCTACACAAAAATTTGTAGGCGCTACAGCTATTAGCCACATTTCATAAAACTGTAGCGGCTACAGCTATTAGCTACAAAAATTTGTAGTTGGCTACAAAAAGTAGCACTACACTGTTCAAAGACAGTGCTTTTCAGAAGTGTTTCTGAGCCCATGCAGTGATTTCCGCTACAGAATCATGTCTGTTTTTAATGCAGTGCCACCTGAGGGCCCAAAGATCACTGTCAGCAAATACTGGTTTTTGGACTTGTCCCTTACATACAGAGATTTCTCCAGACTTTCTGAATCTTTTAATGTTATTAAATATTGTAGTTGATGAAAAGCAAAAGTTCCTACTTGCTATTTTACATTGAGAAACGTTATTCTTGAATAGTTGTACTATTTGCCCGCACAGTCTTTTACAGAGTGGTGAACCCCTCCTCATCTTTACTTCTGAAAGACTCAGCCTCTCTGGGATCCTTTTTTATATCCAATCATATTACTGACCTGTTGCGAATTAACCACCAGGTGTTTTGCATTACACAACTTTACCAGCCTTTTGTTGCCCCCATCCCAACCTTTCTGGAATGTGTTGTTGGCATCAAATTCAAAATGGGCATATATTTTTCAAAAAACAATGCAATTTCTCAGTTTCAACATTTTATATGTTGCCTTTGTACTATTTTCAATGAAATATGGGGTTTAAACGATTTACACATCATTGCATTTTGTTTTTATTTACATTTTGCACAGCGTCCCAACTTTTTTGGAAATGGGGTTAAATGTGTTGCTCTGTAACATTTTTAAACTATTTTTATTGCCACCCTTTTATCCCTCTAAAACTGGTCTGAACACAGACTTGACTGCTAGAACAGGTATGCCTGCCAAAGTGCATTAGTCTGTATGACCTCTGGACATAATAGGTATGTTCCATGGCAGGACGGTGAAATGCCAAGCCAGTGTGTTTGCACCACTTCTTGAAAGCCACTAAAATTAGACTTTCTGACCTTTCTCAGCACTCTAACAATTAGTCTAATGTTTGATCACCAGACAGTTATTCAACATGTCGGAACTGCCAATGTTTTCATGAATTTCAAGCATTGTGTCTGCAGGATTTATACGGCTATATTGTTGAATGGCTGTAACTGCTTTCTTCAGGAAAAAAAACAAAAGTGCTGTAATCTCCAGCATTACTATTAGACCTAGACTGGAAATAACCTTCCCTTTTGAGGTTAAACAGCATGTCATGAGTAGCATATTTTGTCTGACACATTCTAACGGTTAATGGCATTCCATAGATCACATAAAGATTAGCTTCACTCTAACAGAAGTAATACGCGACCAGTTTGTTTTTGATCGCGCTAACTCACAACTGAATCTCCAATCTTACATCTTGTCTTTGTATCTTTTATGTTAGCAACTTTATTTATTTTATTACCTGTATTATTAGCGTTCCAGTCATAGGTTTTGTAATATTATTATTATGGGGCTGTTACAGTAAGGCAGAGTTGAGTTTTGTATTCAGCATGACTCTTATCTGCTTGGCTGCAGGGGCTGTTTAGTGGTTCCTGTTATTGCAGTCTCATGTCACAGCGGCCGAGCCATGCGCCTGGCCCGGCTCGCTCACAACCCCAAGCTTTTTTCACCACCTAACAATTCAGATTGTATAAAGCGCTGTGGCAGAAAATACAAATTGTTTGTTATTACAATGCCAGCCCACAGTAGGCCCAGTGTGTGTTGTTTTGACTTTGAGAACAATCAGTGTTTGCAGTAAAAGAAGAACCTCCACCTCCTTTTTTTCCACTGCGAACCCTCTCGCAGGTCTTCCTAAATTTTTGGAAAGCTTGACCTGTGTCCAGTACGTTTTCCTGTGCCTGGAGAGTCCTAAAAAGTCAACCATGCAGGAATAGAATGTTATTGCGTAATTTTATATAATGACCTATTGTTTCAAAATATAGTTTTAAATGTTGATCTTGATTATTTAGATTAACGATTATGTTTTGATGATGAATGATTTAGAAAAACATTAGTTCACATTGAAAGAGAGATTCTAGTTATGGTCACTAATAGAGACTACAGACTTAAAACTTTTAGCTGTGTCCAAAACCACATACTACTGTACTCCACATACTAAACTAATGAATGGACTTCTAATGGTGGCGTGCTAGTTCTGACATACTATTTAATATGGTAGTATGTGGTGATATAGGTGTGGTATAACTGATGATAAATCTCAATCTAAAAAATACACTGAAATTGTTTTAATTAAGTATTAGTTTCACAAGTTTAGGGGTTAGGCTTTGGGACAGACACCTCTCAATAGAACATACGCTATAAATAATGTTTTTGTATATATTTAGATTATTACCATCTCTATTAATGCCTTGGGTTTAAATAGAGCATAACAAAATCCTTCTAGATACTCAGTTATTCTTTTAAATTGTTTTTCTTATTCTGGGACCACAGTATGAATTTGGTAGAATAGTCCAGATAGATTCATAGGTCTGTATCTGTATGTGTGTGTGAGTGTGTGTGTGTGTGTGTGTGTGTGTGGGTTGGGGGGGGTTGGCTAAAGGCTGTGGAAACAACAGGAAGTCCACGCTTTTTGTTTTGGCTTGGGGTGGTGGGGGGGCACAAGTGTTTGGAATTTGGCCGTGCTGAATTCACATGTTATGTTCATGCCTGCGCTCAGGTCACACTCTGCACACAGGACCGAATATCTGGCATTCCTCGATAAGCAGAGACATGATGAATGCAACGCCCCCCTCAGAGGTGTTGTTTCTGACAGAGCGCTGAACAGACTAAATAAGGGTCCCTTGCCCTGGCCTTCCATCTTCCCTAATGTCCCCCATATCACTCGGTGCAGGGAAATGTCAGGGTTTGCCTTTAGGTCAGAATGGCAAAGAAAGCTGCGAGCCCTCATTCCCTCTGAAGTTTATGTGAGATTTGAGTTTATCAGCGCTGTTTTGGATTGGGGGCTTTTGTTTGTTGGCTCGGAGGCTGAGAGCATTCTTCAGACGAAGGATGCGGCTTATCATCCAAAGCAGATACAACCGAGTGATAGAATAAAGCTTGCTAGAACTTGTGGGAAAAAAGTGTTTATTTTTCCACATAGCAAGGCGAGCTTTGTTGCTGTATTATTTTCTGTCTTAAGTGATCCCCCACCCAGCTCCTGAATGCATCCCCAAATGCTCTCTATGAGCTTATGAACCCTTCCTGCACTTCCTGACCTGGCCGAACACAGCCCAGAAACGTGTCTCGCGAGTTAATGACACCTTTTCGGTACTCCCACCCCTCTCAAACATTTTTTTATGGTTGCACTCCATGCACTGCCATTTAAAACACCATCCCGCTGCCAGCCTCTTATCAGTTCTTATTGTTACAAGAGATGACCGGCATGATATAAAAGTATTTTAATGCTTCCTATTATTGTAAAAGGGAACTCCATTTTCTTGAAGGCACTGCAGGATTTTCAAGGACACCAGAAGGGAAATGTGAGTCATTTCAGTGTGTTACTGATGTAGAATTCTTTCAAAAGCAGGCTCAGCCATATCTTTCACATTCCTCAGGTCTTTGAACTGCACATGATGAGGATAGGATCATATGATCTGCTATATGTCTAATTCTGCTGAATCTGTTTATTCATTCTCAGGCTTACTACATTCCAACTGGTACTACTCACTGATTCCATGGAAAGCAAATGCAAACTGAGTTATTCTTAAATTCCAGGAGAGCAAAATGGACACTGTTGAGATTAAATTTTGAGATTAAATCTTTAGATTAAATCTTTTTTGCTTGTTTGTTTGTTTATTTGTTTTTGTACTAACTAATTGTTTTGTGTCTTCTGAATTTTCATTTGTAATGTTGATGATGGTAAGACAGTGGAAAACCTAAAAACTAAAGCTTCTTCAGGTTTCATAGTTTTAGGACGAAACACTGTCTCAAAACTAATGTAAAACAATCAGTCAATGTATTCATAATAGTTGCTTTCTGTGAGGGAGCATTTAGAAGCGTTCAACTCTTCAGAGGTCTCCATCACTGTGAACAGTTCTGACTCTGTTCTCTAAAATGGGGCATTTCACATTAAACCACTCTGAATTTTGTTTGCATCTAAACCATGTAATTATGTACACATTTTACATAAAATACCATGGACACTTCAGACTGCTGGCATAACCGTGAGTATAGGCCTAAGGACCACCAGAGGGTGCCCAGTGGTTGAGAAACCCTGTCTTAAACCAATATGTTTTTAATTATAGGCTTATTAAAGAGAAGCAATTGCTTAATTTTTTTTCCATTGAAAAAGTCAGGTATTGAGGTAGAAGGCATAACAAAGGCAACAAATCCCAGCCTTTCTCACTTTCCTGGTGGATTGATGTCAGTATGTTTATGAATGGATGTTGTCACTCATGTTCAATAGATCTGACCTCTGACCTTGGAGAAGTGCTTCCAGGTGGCGGCACTCCAGCACTGGCCTTGATGTCATGGCGAGGCAACCTCCTGCAGTCAGCCAGCACATCACTAATTACAAATATCGCATTACCTGCTCGCCCAAATCTCCTCTCTGATCCCAAACGTGTCCCAAATTCCTTTTGGAAGTATACACAAACACAGATCCTCAGTGGCCTCAGATTTGAGCCATAATACATGGTTCTGTACTCTTTTCCATATATGGAGCACTGGAGCACCAGAGGTGCCACATTCAACAGTAGGCAAAATAAGCATAAAACTCTTTTCAGAGCTCTTTGTATTTGTGTATGTGTAGGATAAACAGCCTTCAATTATAAATAGTTATACGGACCTGTATAAATAATTCTCAGGACAACAGTAATATCCAAATTATAGATAATCACTGCCACAAGGCTCAGCAGTGTTCTCAGCATTCCAAAATGCATGAAAAACATTCATTAAAGTTCCACTCAGTCCACACAGATCCTGCAATAGGTTTATTAACAGAGTGTACAGAAATACTACACATTACCATTGTAAAGAATACATTTCTGCACCGCTGGTGTCCATTGTTCAAGTCTATAAATGAATATGTCTAATGAGAAATGGACAACCAGCCAATAAACAGGGTAGGAATAGCTACTGAAAAATGAGAAGCTAGCTACTTTGTAGCTACTTTTTTATCCAACAAAAAAAAAAACAGACTAAATAAAGTCAAAGTCAATCATTCCAGGTTTTTCCTAATAAAAATAACTGCATACAAACCAAACAATTTGTGCAAAGTGTTGTCAACTGTTGAAATAAAACTGCTCCAATTTAAACATTTCAGCAAGATGTACAGACATGACATTCAGAGTCCTTTGTTAAACTTCAGGAACACCTTAACCTCAAAATTCTCCTCAGTGACGCTGGCTCTGTTTGGGGTGAGAATCAGGCTTGAACAATCTCTCCACTGCTGCAGAGCTGTTGCTCTTGCTAACATTGTTCTCCTTTGCTGTAAAATCATTCTAACACACAGTTCTAACACAGTTTTCACAATAAATGGCCTTAAACGCTGGAGTTAACACATAACTGCTAAGATTGACGTGCAGACTGCTGGTCACACAGCAATGCTGACAACAGTCTCGCCTAGCTCGTAACTAAGGAAATGGCAAAGAGAAAGATTTAAGAGGAACATCGATCATTTGGAGACGAACGGACTTATCTGCATTTAAAAGCACTCCAGCTGGTTTCCTGATACGTTTAATCTGCAACGAGAAACTGTCAAACATAAGTCGCGAAGCTGAAGTCTTCTCTTTCGCCAGCTTCTCGATTGAATTGTGCCGTTCCACCTTAAATGTTGCAGCAGTACATTCTGGCACCTCAGGCACCATTTAGGATGGAATGGGATAATTCGAACAAGAAGCTGGTGAATGAGAAACTGACTAAAGCCTCATAAGAAGTCAAACTTTGAGAGACATTTTTACAAGAAACCTTTGTGAAAAAGTTTCCTGACTGAGATGCGAGCAAGAAAAGCAGCTACAGCTGACCTGAAGGTTAAGCAGAAAAAAGTAAGTCTGCGTTTTCGTTTATATTATTTGTTAGCCTGAACTAGCACATCAGCACATACTGAGACATATTTACAGCCATGATGGTAAAATGGACATAAAATGTTGTGGCCCCCAAAATGGTTTGATTTTAGTTGCAAGGACAAAATGGCTCTTCTTAACATTTCGGTTGCCGACCTGAGCTAAGCCTACTAGTAAGTGGTGATCAGCACATGGGACCTGCACGTGACAGTTTGCTTGAGCTGTGCACAGCTCAGTCAGGATTGCACAATCTCAGCATTCTATGGTTCAGATTTTGCACAGATTGCCCGAAGCCTGTAGCAAAATTGTAGCGAAAATTTTTAACTTTTTTAAAAATTTGTAGTTAGCTACAAAAAGTAACGCGCTACTTAGCTACTCCCCCATTCCTGCCAATAAAGAGCTGCAGAAGAGATCAACATATGTTTATAAGTGTACTTGATGCCAACCAAGGACATTGACTGGGGTCCACTGGTTTTGCACTTAAGTTTGTGCGTAAAGTCTTTACTAAGTCCTTAGTTAACACTAGTCAGTTTCATACTCTCCTTTTACTAAATTTGGTAACAGCACAAGTCCGTAAGTCTTGCCTTAACTGGTAACAACTAACCAGTGTACATCACTTTAACATGACAATAACATGTTTAAAACAAACTTATGAACACTCTGCCATAGAAATGCAATGGTGTGCTGAGTTATTCTATGGAAAAAATGTCAAGTATGGAAGTGAACGATGTGTACAAGTTGAACTGAATAAAATACAATACAAAGTTTTATAGCTAACCAACACCAACAGCAGCCTAGGTTTGGATGTTTGGCAGCTGTCGAGTCTCACTGAACTGGACATGTGGGTGGTAGCTTCATGCTAACTTCATGAGTTACAACCAGCAATGATAACAGCTGTGAGAAAATGAACAGAATAGAGCATTTATTGTGGAGCTTAGTTAACCAAACAGCCATGTTTTTGGCTTTTTTTTGTGCAGTCTATGTGGTTTCCATTGGTTTCTGCCAACACTTAAATATTTAGTAGCTACTAATCCCAACATAAAAACTAGTTTGTGTGGTGCAACCCGTTTTGATTAAGTAATGCATTACCCCGAACATATTAAACGCTTACATTATAGTTGGTATATGTTAGAACATATACAGCTGGTGCAGCCAGCCCTTGGTTCATAAGCACCAGACAATAAAATCCAAAATGGTTGCAATCACATGATCTGTTAGTGGAAGAACCTTGAGACTTGTGTGGCTGCAGTTGCGTGGTTGCAGTACCATGAGACACAACTGGTTAATGAAGCAACCTTTTAAAAAAACAACAAAAAAAATCCACACCATAAACCACAGTAATGGAAAATAAGTCTTTTGTACTGATGTTTTTATCAAATATACACATTATGATTCCATTAAAGAAAAGCTTCCCCTCTGTACCAGGGTGACCATTTTTGGTTTTGAAAAAAGAAGGACACTGTGGGCACTAGGGTGTCACAGGACAGACTGTAGAAAGAAAATATTAACATTAAAGCAAAGCCAAATCCCAGACATTTCAGCCAATTTAGAAATCTGTCCAGATGTTTTAAGGTGCCAAAGAGAGGATATGTTCTGGAAAAAGAGGCAGTATGATCACCTTACTCTGCACTTGCCCTTGGAGGAATCCCTGCTGCTGTTTTGAAGGCGATTCTAATTATCAAAAGGTGTGAGGTAAGTTTCTACCAGCAGGCCCTCATACCCTTGATGTTGCTGGAAGGACGGTGTCTGCAAAAGACTTCAGAAGATGACATTTCAGGAGGTGCATTTCTATTTTTTGCCACAACCTATGGTGAAGAGCTGTCCCCAGAGCTAACTACAGAAGTTATGTTTAATAAATGCTCTATTCTGTTCATTTTTTCACAGCTGTAATCATTACCGGAAGATAAGGTTAATTATTGAGTTTGGCCTGTGCCTTCAGCATATGGTGGCAGTGTGAAGGAAGCTGAATAAGGGAGGGAAGAGAACTGTTAGGTCTTGGGCTGGAGTTCTGGGTGGCATCTGCTTGGAGCTAGAAGGCCGGGCCCCCTTTTTGACTGTGGAAGAACAGACAGAGGACTAAACAAGGAGGAGATAGGGTGGCAAAATGGAAAATGGAAATGGAAGGTAGGGATTGGAATTTATAGGGTTTTAGATCGGAAAGAGGAGGGGTTTCAAGCATGGACCTCCAGCCAAAATTTCAGTGACTCCATAACTCCATTAAGTTATGTTTGATCAGTTTATCTTTGCCTGTGCATGCAGAGTGCAGATGATTTCAGTAAACCGCAGAAACTAAAGTAACTGATGTTAGCTCAGCTTACCCTGATTGCAGGGCCATCTGGTAAAGGTAGCACAAACCGCTCGGGCAACAATCCAGAATCCAATTTTTTTTTTTAAGCCTACTGCATCTACAGTGTTTTCAGCTCTCTGGTTGCATTTATTTTACTGATACAAAGATAGGGAGGATTGTGGGGAATTCTGAGAAAACAAAGTAGTAACAAGTAATGTTCTGGGACGTTGACTGCAGATAAACCCTTGAACATGCTACTCTCCTCGTCCCCATAGTCTACATACACACAGCAGAAAATAAATACATGAATAAAACAGTAAAAGTGTTGTTTTGTTCCATGATTATTAAAATGTGGATTCTGATGAGGGCGGCACGGTGGTGCAGTGGGTAGCGCTGTCGCCTCACAGCAAGAAGGGCCTGGGTTCGATTCCCGGCCGGGCGACCAGGGTCGTTTCTGTGTGGAGTTTGCATGTTCTCCCCGTGTCTGCGTGGGTTTCCTCCGGGTACTCCGGTTTCCTCCCACAGTCCAAAAACATGCAGTCAGGCTGATTGGACACGCTAAATTGCCCCTAGGTGTGTGTGTGTGAGTGAGTGTGTGTGTGTGTGTGTGTGTGTGAGTGAGTGTGTGTGTGTGTGTGTGTGTGTGTGTGTGTGGATGTATATGTCTGTTTGTCTGCCCTGCGATGGGCTGGCGACCTGTCCAGGGTGTATCCTGCCTTCCGCCCGATGACAGCTGGGATAGGCTCCAGCACCCCACCGCGACCCGGAAGGATAAGCAGTTTAGATGATGGATGGATGGATGGATGGATTCTGATGATAATCACTGATCACAATGGATTTCCTCTATTATTTCTGCCACTATTAAATGAAATTCTTGATTGGACATCTGCACATGTGTGTCTAAGTTGTGTATTCTCAAGTTCCTTTTGTGTATTTACAGGCCCTATCATGTTTGATACAGTTTCAATAACTCAATATCATATAATAACTCAAAAGTAAAGATGCCCTCAAGTGCCATCTCATGAATCTGAAGTTTTTGCAGAGGCCAGCGAGTGGTCAGACTCTCAAACCCATACATGTGCCATTGGACTGTTTGGGAAAGTGACTGGTGAGTATCTTTAACCTGAGGAGACATTGTTCTGTACCTCAGTGCCCTGGGAATGTTCTTGTGTGGACAGTGAGGTCACTGTGGCAGACAGAAAAGTTAACACATGGAATGTTCCTTGTGTGAAAATCTCTGGCAGTTGACCTTCAACATGTACGCTGCATGTGTAATCTCCCCTCGGGAGACTGTGGTGCATGCCTTGTGCTAAATTCCAGATAGATCAACATTAGAACCTTCAGGTGCAGAAATGTCTTTCTTTCTTGCTTGCTTGCTTGCTTGCTTGTTCTCTCTGTGCCATCAAACCTCCTCATCTATCATTGTTCAGTTGGACACAAAGGCTTTCAATGATAACTTCTATATATTTTTTGTTGTTGTAGCAAAACCTCATACCTCTGAAATGGAGATTCTTCAATGTGCAGTCAGATCTATAAATATTTGGATGTTAACAAAGTTATTGTTATTTTAGTTTCAGTCTACCACAGCAAACTGGAGTTAAACTAATATAATAATGAATATGAACTTAAAGTGTACTTTCAGCTTGAGGGTATTTACATGCAAATCAGGTGAACATTGTAATTGGACAAACTAACAATCATCACATTAGGTTGACATTTTTAATACTTGGTTGTAAATCCTTTGCAGTCAATGGAACTCTACCAGACCTGATTGTGCATAACAAGGCTTCTATTTATAATTTTGGATCATTTCTTTTGTTCTATTTATCATGCAAAATTCAGACAATGTAAAGGTGAGCTGGTATTTTCAAATGATCCACAAAATCCAAAGATTTTGACATGACAACAACATTACGTGCTCCACAGTCCAGAACACACCACCTCTGAACTGTGCATTCCTGACACACAGAAAGCAATCCTTCATTCTGTCTAACTTTTGCCTCCTGCACAATATTACCAGTCTAAAGATGCATGGCATTCTAACACATGATTGAGACTGTCAGTCATCAAGCGCTTTTAATTGCCCTTCAAATGAAGTCAGGTGTAAAATGCCTAGAAGGCTCCTGTCTGAAGAACGAGACACATTCAAAACGAGCAAATCAAGATGTTCCATGTCAAGGCCAATATGGTTAATGTAACACAGGTTGGCGTCTGTATTCAGAGATGAATAAGATTAATGAATGGCACTAAACCCCTATATAGCATGTAAAAATCTGAACGGAACGATGCCATAGAAGAACTTCTTTGGGTTATCTGAAAGATCTTTCATCGTCATTTTAAGCACAGTTTGTAAGTGAGATGAGTCAGTATGAAGAACTTTTTTACAAATTTGAAGAATCTTGTAAAGATTCAATGTCAATCAAAGCTTTTTCTAGAAAACCATTTAGGAACATTTATATTTAGGAGTGTTTATATCAGTCCACTCCTTACATTGACACTGACCTTCATACATTGACTATACTTAAGCAAACCAAGAGTGTGCTTGGCTTTGCATGTGTACTGTTGAGGCAGAATTGTCCATAAAGACTTTAAACAGTATGGACACCCGCCTAGTTTCAGATAACTCCACCCCTAGTTCAGCTTTGGAAAATGCTTAAAAATGGGAGGGACATCAGTGCTTGGCACAAATATAACACTGAAAAGCCCATAGACTGACTAGCGGGAAGTAGCATTATTGCAGCATTGGTAATTTTTGGTACAAATAGGTGAATAAGCTGAAAAAACATACTGCATGTTGTGATGTAGATACTGGTCAATGTTATGTGCGCCTATAGCAGATTTGAACCACAGGGGATGATGCAGAGGCTGAACCAAAATAATGATGTTATTCTGGCAGTTTAAAAAGAAGTATTAAAACAACAACGGATGTTATTAATTATTACAAAGCAATATATTTTAATTATAAATAAAAAATGAAAAATTGGCTTTAGGGTGTAATTGCTCTTTGCATTACTGTTGAGCCCCAGGTCCAAGCATGCTTCTTCAGTGTTAATGGATATGTGTATGAGGGTCAAGCTGGTTGAATGACATCAGTTCACCCCCTCACCCTCCCCCCACAGACTCAGACACCTTGTGTGTCTTTCACTCATTCACCTGTCACTTTGTGGATTATCCTGCTAAAAGAGCCATCTGTCAGTATGTGTGTGAGTGTATGTGTGCAGCAGTATATGTGTGAGGGCAGTGGGGTAACGTCTCCCTATCAGATATTACCATGTTCTGCAGGTTGTGTGGAACTGATGTTGCTTTAGATTAAGGTGAAGGGGCCCCTTTGCTGATAAAGTGGAAAATATGTTCTTACTGCATACATATACATGTTCTTACATCACTACTACAGAGATTATGATTACATAACTACACAGGGGCCCCAAAAGTATTTGGACACTTTAACCATTTATAAAAAAAAGTTCTTCAGAGACTATTTCATAACGTGTTTAACAAAATGACACTTGTTTCAGAGAAAAACTGTTTTAGCTCAACATCAAACTTATGCTAGAATCTTTGTGTGGAGAAAGCCTAATGAAGAATTCCAACTAGACTGCCCAAAGTAGAATCTTTCAGCAGACCAGCCACCTTTTGAAAGGTCTTGAAATGGTCTGTTTAAAATAATTGCCACTTGGTTTGATATTTTGTATCCTAACACAAATGAAATGCATACATGCCTTAAATAAGACAAGCATATCCACTGTATATATTCCTACATCACTACTATAGAGTTTAAGATCACTTTTTATTTACAGTCAGGTCCATAATTATTGACACCACTGGGAAAGATCATGAAAGGTCATGAGAACCACATGTGTCTTAATTATTGGTACCCCTGCGTTATTAACTTGTACAACCTCGTAACAGCAAAGAATCTTCTCTTATAATGCTTGAAAAGGTGGAATAATATAGAGCAAATAAGAGACCACTCAACAATACAGAACCTCTACACATCCTCTAGGGTCCTAGGTCCTCCCTTTTGGACATTCGTCTTCAGCTCTCCTTTTGGACTTTGCTCTTCAAAGGGGTTTAGGTCAGGGGACTGGGATATCCATATCAAAAGCTTGATTCTGTGGTCACTGAACTATGTATGAGTGGATTTGGACATATGTTCTGAGTCACTGTCCTGCCGGAAGATCCAGTCATAATCCAGGTTTAGCTTTTTGGCAGGGACAGACACATTTTCAACAAAAATTTCCTGGTACTAATTGATGTCATGTATCCTAACAATGTTGCAAGGGCCTTTACAGTAATAATAGCCTCTAAATATCACAGATCCTCCACCATACTTAACAGAGGGAATGAGATTCTTTTCTGTATAACAATTGTTGTTTTATAACACACTATGTCATATTTACCACTTCTGAATGGGACTTATTACTCTTATGCTGGTCCTGGGGCCTCATAACATCAAAAAACTTCACTTGACTTCACTTTGTGCTAGTTACATACTCAGATATATGGAATTCCTGGGTTGCGTGCAAGCAGTATGCATGGCACGCTGTTGAGGTAATGGGGAGTGCCTGTCGGTAGTAATATTGGTATTCTTAATGAAAAAAGCTTGGACATACAGTTCTAGGACAATCCTTAAATTGATAAAGAGTGAAATATACCTCTTTCTGTAGACCCCTTAGTGTCCATTCTAATGGTGGAATAAAAAAAAAAATTAATTAATATAATCCAATATAATATTCAACTCTGTTATTAGATTTACTAGGTCACTGTTTGCTCTGTGCCTCTGTGTTTAGCCGCTAGTGAGCAACAAGGGCTGAAGGAGGAGAGGTGAGAACACCCTGATGTGAAAACAACATTCACCTCTCCATAAGAACAACTGTGCCGAGGCAAAATGGACAGCACAACTGCAGCTGTCTTCATGTGAAACAATCCTGCACAACTGCCACAATAAAAATATCATATAAATGCAGTAAAATACTTTTATGAATGTCTTTTATGAATGCTTGCTCACCTACAAAGATGAAAATCACTGGTTTTGTAAATCATATACATTTCCATCTAAATATGTTCCAATAATGTTATTGAAGAAAAAAAATGCATTGTTCAGTGGAGGGACCTCCTCCACCAATATAGGCGGAAATTGCAATTTATGGCTACTGTGAAAAAGGGCTAAAGGGCCTATATTATAAAAAACCAAATTTTTCTCACTTTTTTTACAAAGTTTTTGTGATATTATAAATACTAACACATTTACATGCATCCACTTTTTATTGCAGTTAAATTTCACCCACTGATGTTGAAGTTATGAAGAGTGTTTCAGCACAGATTGTTTTCTGAATGTGGCACAATTCAGGGCAGCCAATGAGAACAGAGATCATTTACATATACCAGTCTTAAAGGCACAGTGAGAAAATTGTTTAATTGTTTAATTACAAGGGATAAATTGAAGTTCGGAAATGGTCATGTAAAACTGAATTATGGAGTCCAAGAGAGCACCTGGCCTCGTTCTCTCTGGGTGAGTAAGATGGCCCTTCCATACACAGTATGACAATACAGTCTCTCTATAGCCACATTTTACAAAGACAGTTGAAAAAATCAACATCTTAACCTCTCAATTCTACTCAGTCAAACAGAGTAAAGTCAACATATATAAACTTTGGAAAGAAATGCTGACTATTTTGCCTCTGTTTTGCTAGCTTACATGTCTCCAGCTGTACCGGGAAAGCGGTTGTGATCGTGTTTGTGTGTGTGTTTAAAAATGGGCTAAAATTGCACAGTGTATTCCTGGTGGGCCTTCACTGGCAGTGCCTTCACTGGCAGTGCCTTCACTGGCAGTGCCTTCACTGGCTGCTTGAGTTGTTTAATCATTAGCGCAGCAGTGTACTCCAGGCTTATGTCGCATGGTATCAGCTTGTATGAGATGTTGATATTGGTGCATTTTTGAGCATGGTATTGGGCTGATACCCAGTACCAGTACTGTTGTTGATGCATCCCTAGTTTTTGGTACATTACCAAACAAATATCATACGAAAATAAAATGCAAGGAAAACATAGATATGGGCCTTTTAGAATGTGCAAGTACTCACACACCTCATTTACAAAAGAAAATCATCCATTGAAAGGTTCTTTAGGGAAAACTAAAGTGGCTCTTCTATGGTGCTGCTCTGAAGAACCCTTTTGGGCACCTTTATTTTTAAGAATGAGAGCAAAAAAGGAATAATACTTGAATTCAGAGGAATGGAGACTAGTGAAAGAGACCATATTTTGTGTGTGTGTGTGTGTGAGTGTGTGTGCGTGCATGTGTGTGTGTGTGTGTGTGTGTGTATGTGTGTGTGTGTGTGTGTGTGTGTGTGTGTGATACATCAGTATCTGCCTCAGATGAAGAATGTGGATAAGGAGGTGTTTTTGAACCTGTAGGCATAGAGGAATAACACAAGTCTGAATGGACTTATCTCGTGTGACGGTCTATTCAACAAGCTTCAATGGATGGAGATTAGGATGTTGTACAGGGGTTTGCCATTGCATTATTCAACTGAGTAAACAAATAGTTCTGGATAAAGAATGTCTGATGGTCTTTGGTAAACACACTTGAAGTGCATAATAAAATAATAAGATGGTTCATTTACTATAAGTATTTCTCTGTAAGTGAGTGTGGCAGTAGGAGAAGGATTACCAGCATGCAGCTGGGCATGTCTCATGCGGTAGCTAAAAACAAAAAATGTCAACAGTGCGGTTGGTAACAGCATCTGCCCGGGTTTTTCATGGCACCTTCATTCTTCAGGCCGCACCTTTTAAAGCAAAACGCTGCTGAACTGCCAGTGTAGCAGACTAACTTCTGAGATCAAACTGTAAATGGCTGGAACTATTTTAAGCTTTAGAAGTTGGAGTTATCTTTGACTAGAGCATGTTGTAATTCTATATGAATTATTTCTCACTCCTAATTCATTGACACAAGCAGAAAATTTTTTATTAAAGGTTCGGATTCTAACCTTCAATCCGTACCATTTGAAAAGTTTTATGAAAAGTTATTGCTGTGCACATTCTTGCTTTGAGGAAAGAAAAATATATGCTTTACATTTTTGATGCATTTTTGCCATTGCTTGACATCAAAATAAATAGAAGAAAGTCAGAAATTCAGGCCCAAAGCTGTCAATACAGAATTCAACTCTAATGTAATGAAATAATTCCATTTGTATAGTTCAGCACAATAAAAGTAATAACTCTACACTGTGATAAAGGTTTGCCACAGTGAAAAAAGTCTCTGGTTCAGTTCAGTTTCTCATTTAGTTTAGTCAGTTCCTACCCACTAGTTATAACTCCCTATATCACATGATGACTGCTAACTTGTGCTCTTTCAAACTCACATATGGCAATCTAAGACACTTTATCACAGGAGCATGAATGCTTTTATAAGGAGCTGTGGTTTTAATGATAGTGGCTGTTATTTTGGATACTAAGTGTGTTCTTCTGACTCAATAACGAGACTTCTGTCATTTTTTTAAAGCAGCTTTATGCATGTAACAAATTATTATATGGTGTGCTGTGCTGCCATGTGATTTATCCAATACATGTCTAATGGGCACCGGAATGTTTAAATGAACAGCCTGCAGAACGCATAGCAACAATATTAGCATGGTTACACCACCTGTCCACTTTTACCATAAACAGATTTGTGTTGAACGGATAAAGTGTCTTCTGCAAAAACTAAGACTGTACTAATAAAGACGTCTTTCTGTTTTACAGTGTGAAACCAAGGCTCTTTGTGAACAGCAACCTAGAATCCATAGTGAAAGGGTGGAGTTCCAGGGATTTCTATGAACTTGGATAACCTTGGATGGCTTTTGTTTGGAGAAGGATTTTCGCATTTAAATAGAGAATCCCACACTCCCATTAGGAACTTTGTAGAAATTTTTGTGATTTGGAATGCATTTGTGGTAGAAGTCTTCTCTGCTCACATTCAAGAAATAAAAACTGTTAAAACAAATGTGAAACAAGCGCTGCAGATTTTGGCTTGAATGCTCTGAACAGGCTTCTTCTTTTAAGTGCAGGTGTAACTCTACCCTGAGTTGAGTCAGAAAGGGGCACAATAGGACCCTACAGTCTATTCACAAAGTCCAGTGACCAGAGGCCCACCACCGGATTCTTCTTTAGCCATAAAGCGCAGCCACCTCCTGGATGTCACTTATCGTTCTGACCCCATCACTGAAAGGACATAACCCCTGTCTTCGCTCTCTCTTGCACGATCTTTTGTCTATGGTGTCTGCTCTTTTTTCTCAGCTCCAAAACATACAGGTTTCTGGTTCACTGCCTCGTAGGTAAAGAATGAGGGAAAAAAAGGAGTCTGGTAGAGGCGAAGCTGACACACACAACTGTTCATTAAGGGTCCATTTTTGTCTTTCTTTGTCATTGTGGTGACCCCAAGACTTTTTTCAAGTGTAAATGCTTAGTTTATTATAGATCTTTGCTTTTTCACAACCACATCATCCTTAGTCAAGTTCAATTCAAGCCAAAGTACTGAATTAGATTCAGATCTCTATTCAGACTAGAGATCACTGAAATGTCCATGTTCCACCCAGAGATACTTGTAGATACTGTTGAAAGGTTGGACGAGAACTTTATAGAACTTCACAGAACTTTGGCAAAAATACCAAAAAATACCTGATGAGAAATTGTAAAAATATCTGAATGAGTGCTTCTTTCAGATGATTCATTTCATTTCAGATGATATTCAGGGAAAAAAAAACAGTAAAATCTGTATTTCTTTCTGAAATATGTGGTCAACAACAGGGTATTTGATTTGATTTTGATTTCTTATTTGAGTATAATCACAGTAAATGCTTAAATTTACACTTGACTCAGCTTGTCCCAGTAAGCCTGCTGACCCATTTCTATGACATTTGTCAATAGAGTTTGACATCTTATTTCTTAGAGGTTATATAAAGATTCTTAGAGAGATAATATACTATTAGATTTGGTCACATGCTGTACAGAAAAATCTGGCATTTTAACTTTAAAAAGTTAGTTACTGTGTTGGCTTAAATTTTAGATGCACAGAGAAAAAGACACAGATTCATGTTATGTTAACTTACTTGATAAGATTGGACACCCCTGCTGTAGAATGATAGGGCTGTTTAGTTATTTTGCCCCTGTCAAATGTTGAACTTATACTGCACTGTAAAATGGGTGTTTTAACATAAAGTCAGTTACCAGGCTGCCTTAAAATTCATCTAAGAATTTAAATTAACAGTAATTGTGCATTAAAATTTTCTCTTAGAAAATCAACAGAACATGGCATTTGACCGGGGTGCCCAAACCTTACGATTATACGTTGTTTTTTTTTTATTTCAAAAGGCCTGTGTCATATTTGAAGGCCAACATACCATCTAATTAACATAATCTATGCACATTTTTAAGTGTGTCCCTATAAAAGATTTGTTTATGTATTTGCGGGAAGAGCGTGGATACATCAACTGATCTCTTTGTGATATCAAAATAACATAGATATTCTATTTATTTATTTATTTTATTTTATTATTTATAAATGTGTCTGTGGCAAACATGGTGCTGGCAAAACTTTTAATCATAAACGCCTGCAGTTGTTTGCCTGACTCATTACGGGTGAGGGATCATGCTGTATGAGTTTGTTTGTTAGGTTAACTGGTGTGGAGAGGTGAATGTGTCCTGCACTCGTGCTGCATCCCACCAGCTTCCCCTTTCTGGACTAATGAGCCCCATCAAATGACCCACAACCCCCCCTCCACCTCATTCATGTGCACTGATCACTGCCAGCATCTCTCTTCACAGGCTGACTGTGAAAGGAGCGCTGAAAGACTGTTTGTTTTGATTCTGGTAGAAGTGTTCCTCTCTACAAAAAGATACAAGAACTTTGACATGGGACAGTGAGAGAACATAAACAAACAGACTGCCAAAACGGACGGCCAGAGTGTGGCATGTCCCTGTTACTTCGTCTTTCAATGGAGACTCTTTTTTTCCCCTTAGGCTCTATGTAGTAAGCGTCAATGCAATGAGCCGGTGCTAGAAGATGGAACTGATAAACTGAAAACAAAACAAACAAACAATCAAACCAACAGAAAAACACATAACGGCATAGCAGACCCCTTAACACTAAGCATTCAAGCCTTCATAAACTAGACCCCAACACCCTCCCTTAATTAACGGAAGACTTCAAAACAAGTCGCAACCACATGCATTAGGATTTCAAAAAGGATTTTAAAAAATTGTAGAGTGCATTCATCTTTTTTGGATTTCATACAAAGGAAATCTAAGAAAACCTACTGCCTACAAAACTTACCCATTGCTAACCCAGCAATCTTTAACATATTTGAAACAATAATGTTTCATTAAGTCACTTACGCAGATGCAGTAAAAGGCTACAACTTTGGCTGGCTGACAAAACATAAATTTACACAATCATTAGATTATGATATGCTTGAATGCTGCTTAAAAACAGCACCACATATTAATGACCTTCTTCAACAGCACAGTGAAAGGTAAAATGCTCATAACTGTTGATAGCAAAGTACTTCTTGTAAATAAGATAGATGGAAGCTAGTTTGTTGGTTTGATTTCTCTCAGTGACTTTCCAATAAAAATTAACATTAATATTTACAACAACAATGAAGGGAACACAAGTTTATTTTGTAAGTGTAAGATGTCTGTAATGAGCCTTATTGTAATCAGTCTTATAGCCTAATTGTTGCTTAGGGCAGTAATCTTTTTGGAGAAAAAACTTTTTGTAAATAAAAAGCAAACAAAATGTGAATTAACTAAAAATACCATAACATGCCACAAAAACGAATTAAAATAATAACGCCCAGCTTGTGAGTGTGTGTGTTTATACACAGTTGCAGTATTTACCACCATGCACCATGCAAATATGTGGGGCCCCAGAGATCAGGGGACCCCTACTGGTCACAAGCAGTTGAAAAAAAGGAATGAATCCAAATAAACATGTTTTTTTCTTTCATTGTTCAACACCAAAGAGATACCATAACCCACTAGCTAGCAAATCAGGACTCTTGAAAGCAACCATAAAACACTTGTATCATAGCGGTGCCCAAAAAAGGAATAAAGAGAAAGCAGCCCACACCAAAGCTTGCCAACGTTCATCGCTCATTTCTTCCCAGCAGCAGCAGCAACCGCAACCACAAGAAATGATAAGTCTGATGAGGAGAAGTTGCGGGACACTAGCTAGATCGTCAGACAAAGAGGCTGCACGTGTGGCTGAAGTTGCTAGCTCTAGTGTCTCTCCTTAAACTAACCAGTCACAGCAGTAAAAGTGGTTTGAGGAGAATCTCTTGGAGCTTTGCAGCCCTGTAAGCATTGCCCTGTGCTCACTCTTGACCTTGCCTCTCACTGTCAGGAGAAAGAAGCTTCTCCTCTTTAAAGTTGGTTAAAATGTGCTGCACCATTACTCAAGAAAGACTGAATGGCTTAGCAATGATGTCCACTAAGCAGAGAGTACTGACTACAGTAAGAGATTGTGTGAGGCAGGTAAAGATTGTATTTTGTGTAAAAAAACATGTCTTTGATTAAGACCCCCAGACATAGCTTTACTTGGGCCCCAGAAATGCGAAATTTGTCCGTGTGTGTGCGTGTCTATGTGTGGAGACGTGTTCTCAGCGTTATGGCTAAGTGAGTTAGGAGATAAAAGAGTAGCCCACAGAGATGTAAAGCAGACTTCAGCATGTAGAGGATGTAGAGGTCTGAATGAAAGCAGTGGATTTGAGACAGGATGCACTTGTCACTTGAAAAAACAAGAGCGAGGAGGGTGAAAAAAGTGTCAGTCTCTCTCTCACTTTCTCTCTCTCTCTCTCTCTCTCTCTCTCTCTCTCTCTCTCTCCCTCTCTGCTGGACTATTTGTCCCCATTAGCACTGTCCGGCATTCCTTCTTAATCTTGAACATTCTGCTGGAGGGAAGTGCAGAAAGCGCTGATACACTCCTCAGAACAGTCCAAACCACATTTTGAAGAAAGTAAAAATTACAGTCTAGTTCAAGTGGAATTAATGCAGAATGAAGAATGGATAGTTGTCCTTATGAAAGTGACATACAATACTGTGCAAACGTCTTAGGCTTCTGAGAAAATGATCTGTGAATTCTCTGTGTTCATTTGTTCAAAAATACATCGATCAGGCTTAACATTATGTCCTGTCCATTTTATCAGCTCCACTTACTATATAGGTGCACATTGTAGTTCTACAATTACAGACTGTAGTCCATCTGTTTCTCTGCATACTTTGTTTGCCCCCCTTTACCCTGTTCTTCAGTGGTCAGGACCCCCATGGATCCTCACAGAGCAGGTACTATTTAGGTGGTGGATCATTCTCGGCACTGCAGTAACACTGACGTGGTGGTGGTGTGTCAGATCCACTCGTGCCACCACAACACACACTAACACATTAACACATATAGTAAGTGGAGCTGATCAAATGGACAATGAGCATAGAAACAAGGTACATTGTGATTTTATTGTATAACCCTTTCTAAACGTCTCCTCAGTAAAGTAATATTTACAGTTACCCTTCAATACCTGCTTCAGCTAATCAGTCCTCTATTAAATTACATGTGCTGCTGGTGTGCTACTGATAAATTAAAAATCTTGTTATGTTTTACTATATTTTTGTTCATTTGTATTCATTCTAATGTTATATAGTGTTTTATACGCAAAACAATCAAAAAGTTTTCTCGGCTCCCTAAGCCCTCTGCTATATGGTTTCGGCACCCCTTGTCAAATTTTGTTAATTTTCTAAGTGAAAATAAGAACAACATGCTCTACAGAGAACACATATCTACATTCATAATGCACAATTGCTGGTTATTTGCAGAACTGAACATACTGGAAAAATAAATAAACTGTGAAATGTGGCCTGTGCAAAGTTATGGCACATTTTAAATGTTGTGTTGTATTTTTTTTTTCAATGTGTTAAACTCAGAGAATAAATAAACAGAAATAGTGTACCAAACTTATTTTCACTTAGAAAGTCAACAAAACATGTAATTTGACCAGCGTGTTCAAACTTTTGCATACAACTGTACATTCATTCTGTGTTTAATTATGCCAATGTGCAAAGCTTTTCAAAGTGTAAAACTTGAACATCATAATCTCCGAATACATTAATAAAAATCTTTTCACCCATAGTATCAGAACAACTGTACACACTGTATATATTCCAATATATATATATATATATATATATATATATATATATATATATATATATATATATATATTTTATTTTTTTTTATAATATATATATATTTCCAAAAACAAAAAGTGTCTTATATTAAAGGGCTAATTGAAAAGCCTTACAGGTTCAAACATATACATTCATTCTCAAAACAGCATGGCTTTATGAACTTAGAATTCCTCTTGGATGTATATAAACATGTATTGTGTTCTATTAAACTCCTTTGATGAATGTTCATGACAGGGGGGTTTTGTATTAAACATGACCCCTAAGACAATCCCAAGAAACACATAAACAAACGTGGACAGACAAAAGGCAGGATGGAACAGGAGACACTACCATCAGCAAACTGTCTCCATACAGACTATAAACCATAGAGAGACAGACCAACAGTATATCCTCTACTTCTATAGCTACTATAGCATACAGGACACATGTTTTGCACCTTAAAGTAAAGAGTCATTTAGCCTCTAACTGCAAGGGCTTGTCTGTAGGCTTACATTTCAATTCCTCTCTCTCATAACTATAGAACTAATATATTAGTTTCATAATAGTTCCTGAAAAATAAGAAGTGTCATAATTGACAAACAAATTATAAGCCTGCAGTTTAGAGGTTAAAATGTTCATGCCATAGAGATTGCAGCAATTGTGTTAAATTGTGTTGAAAATGTACTGAAGACAAGTATTAATTGAAGGACAAGTATTAATTCTGTGCATAAGAACCACCGATTCATACTAGAAAACTGACATTTGTTAAATGAATGATGACATAGATATTCTATACAGCTTGGCCCATATGTAGCCTGGTACAAATATAAAGAACAAATATAAAAAGAAACACACATAAGGAGCTCATATACAAAGAAACGCCCCCAAAATGACTATATGGATCATTCTGCTGAAATGGTTTGAAATCAGAGATCAAAATACATTTTGGACTTTTACCTGACTTGGACAATAAAATCATTTTGCTCTGAATGACATTCTACCTTAATTTTCTTTATTTTATTAAAGTAAATGACTGAACATTCCACTATAAATACAATCATTACACTTCCGAAATTTTACCAAATGTTTCAGTAGTGATTGTTCAGTAGTGACAATTTTAGCTAATTCTGAGCATAACTCAAAAAAGCTTTGAACAGTTCACACACATAAAATATATACTTTTTTAAAATACAAAACATTTTGTATAATTGCAGAAAATGAGTGTTTCAGTGAAGACAATTCTTAATGCAACACTCTGATTTTCAGACTTTGGGACTTCAAAACAATGAGATCTAACCGCTCACCATGTGGCCATGATGAACAGGGATGCAGTTTCAATCCATGCTCTAAAATGCAGGGGTGTGTCTTTGTGTTTCATTAGTGAAAATGTGAAAAAGCATTTTGTAAAGTTTTTCAGTTTAAAAATAAAACTCATAATGAATATGAGTCTTTCAACTTCAATTTGAAAGATCTTTAAAAAAAATACAGTGACCTAAACAAATAAACAAACAATCCACAAGTTGAAATTCATGGGTTAGGGTTTAGGACAGCCTGCTGTCCATATAAAATACACTATAAATTATGATTTTTTATATGTTTAGCATATGTTATCCCAATTAGTGCCTTTTAAAAAATGTTCTGTATTTCATTTTTTACTGTGTGACTGCAGTTTGAACTAATTGGGTAGGATGGTCTAAAAATAGTAAATCACTTCACTTTAAAAAGCCCCAGTATCCTCATGTAAGACAACAAGTTTTGGACAACATGGAGCTGATGAAATGATGAGCTGAACTGATGCATAAAAACATTAAAAGTACAGCTTTCTATTCTTACATGTTAGAATTAAATTTGACCACATCATAATGAAATTTCCACAAGCACATAAATGTAATATTTCCATTTTGAGAATTGAATTATCATGTTACTAATAACATTTATACTTGTTCACAAATTTCTGATATTAAGAAATTGTGCATTAAAAGTTAAACCATCTTGTTATGAAAACATGCTCCTTGTAGAAACCATACAGGCCAAAACCTCAAGTAATGCAAAAACAGCCACTGTCTGCCTTATCACAATCAGTCTTTTTCTAATTACATTTACTAGACGTGCCTTTTTTTGATTACATTTACTATGAACCTAATGCAGCTGTAATCTGTGTCACTCATCTGCACCTCGTCTGTATGAGCTCCATAGTTTGCAATCAATCTAGCCATTCTACTGAAATGGTTAACTGAAACGTGCTTGGCCAGTTAGCTCAGTTGGTTAGAACATGGTGCTAATAACGCCAAGCTTGTGTGTTTGATCCCCCCACTGACTTGGGTGGCCCGTACTTGCCCACTGCTCTGGGTGGGTGTGCTCACTGCCCCCTGGTGTGTGTCTTCACTAGTGTGTATGTGGTGTTAGATTGCGGAGGTGAAATTTCCCTGTTGTAGGACTAATAAGGGTCACTTAATCTAACAATAAGTGGCTGTTTGTGCTTTTCATCATCGGTTTACCTGTGATTGCACTTTTCTTCCACTAGGGTTTCTGTATATGGCCAAAAGTACGTGAATACCTGACCATCACACCTGGATGAACTTATTACACATCCTATTCCAAAAACATGGGCATTAACATGCAGTTGGGCTCCCCCCTTCATGTCAAATAACAGCCTCCACTCTTCTGAGCAGGCTTTCCACAAGATTTTAGAGTGTGCCTAGGAATAGGACCTCACTTTGTGCACAGGGGGCAAAGTTATGCTGAAACAGGAAATGGCCTTCCCCAAACTGTTGCTACCAAATTAGAAGCATATAATTGTCTGAAATGTTTTTGCAGCATTAACATCACCCTTCACTGGAATTAAGGGGCCAAGCCCAAACCATGAAAACAGCCCCAGACCATTACTGCTTTTCCACCAATCTTTACTGTTAGCACTAGGCATTTTGGTAGGTAGTGTTCCGCAGTGGTGGTGTGCTTTGCACCACTCCAGCCGACGCTTTGCATTGCACATAGTAATCTTAGACTTGTGTGCAGTTGCTCAATGATGGAAACCCATTTCATTAGCCTCCCAATGCACAGCTCCTGTGCTGATGTCACATATAGAAGGAGTCAGGAACTCTGGCACTGAGTGATGCACAGAGGAAAGGTAATTTTAACACACTATGTGTTTCAGCGCTCTTTGGCCCCACTCTGCGAGCTGTTGTTGCTTCTAGACACCTCTATTTCACAACAATAGCACTTACACTTGACTGGGGGAGATCGAGCATGGCAGAAATTGTACAAAATGACTTATAGCAAAGGTGGCATTCTCTTCAGTATGACCTATTCTACTGCCAAAGCTTTTTCTATGAAGATTGCATGGCTATGTGCTTTTTATTGATTTATTTTTTATACATCTCTTAGCAATGGATATGGCTGACACCTGTACTCAATAAGTATACATACCTTTGGCCATATAGTGTGCATGTAGTTTGGAGTCGTTCTAAAGGTATGTATATTCTCACACACTATTTGGACAAAAGTATTGGGACACCTACACATTACACCCACAGGAGCTTTAATTAATTTCTTTCTAAATCCATAGGTATTAATATGGAGTTGGTCCCCCTTTTGCAGCTATAACAGCTTGCACTCTATCTCTCTACAAGATTTCGGAGTGTGCTTGCGGGAATTTTTGCCCATTCATCAGGAAGAGCATTTGTGAGGTCAGACAATGATGTTGGACGAGAGGGCCTGGCTCGCAATCTCTGTTCTAGTTCATCCCAAAGTTGTTCGATGGGGTTGAGGTCAGGGTTCTGTGTGGGCCAGTCAAGGTCTTCCACACCAAACTCACCCAAACCATTCAATATTTCTCATGTTGAGATTGTTGTAAGCTTATTATAAGATTATTTAACGGATTTCTGGGCATTTTTTTACTTTTTACAAAATTTGATTTGATTGACTTGATTTAAGATAATTTCACCTGCCAAGATATAATTTTTAGCTGTGTTAAGTAGGTGGTTATCTAGAATTACACACTTTCACTCTTGATATGCTGAGGAGAGCTGCACAGCGCATACTTCTTGGTAATTGCTGCAGAGAGTTTTGGGAGGATAAAATGTTGAATAGAGAAAAGAAGAGCCAATAATTTATCGACCATTCCACATAGCAAGCAGCAGCTCACATCTTACAGGATGGAAGATGATCGCTGTGCATTTAAATACATAAAGACAAGAGCAATAAAACCATATCTGACAAGGCTGAAAAGGCCCACTTGGTTGCCATTTGTTGCCATCCCACCCAAACATTTCTTTACATCTCGACCACTGTATACACTTATTCAGTTTGTGCTTGTGTAGGGCACAGTTAGAGCTCACCATTGTGCAGTTATGTACAGTAATGCGTCCTGTGTGGCAGCAGCGATTAAGCCACCCAGATTTCCATGACAAAGCAAGAGAGGGAGGCTACAGAGCTTAGTTCTGTCTGGGAGCTGTGCTTCCAAAAGCATGTAATCCCTGCTGCTGACCATCTGTGTGTGGACACTGGAGTCACAATGCCACTTACAGCTGCAGGAGAAAGCAGTGTTGCTGGAAAAGGGCAGTGAGGCCAGATATACAGTAGTGCTGCTACAGAGTGATTAGCTGAACATTCACTGTATATCATGAATATGGTTTGGCATTGGCTTTGGCCCCACTTGTCCTTGAAGGAAGGGTCACTGCAAATCAACACAAACTTATCCTGACTGATCACCTTTATCCTATGATTGAATATTTCTGTTCTGATAGGAGTGGTCTCTTTCAAAATGACATTGCCCCCTCCACAAGGCATAAGGGGTCATATATATATATATATATATATATATATATATATATATATATGTATATACTGATCAGGCATAACATTATGACCACCTCCTTGTTTCTACGCTCATTGTCCATTTTATCAGCTCCACTTACTATATAGGTGCACATTGTATTTCTACAATTACAGACTGTAGTCCATCTGTTTCTCTGCATACTTTGTTAGCCCCCCTTTACCCTGTTCTTCAGTGGTCAGGACCCCCATGGACCCTCACAGAGCACTATTTGGGTAGTGGATCATTCTCAGCACTGCAGTAACACTGATGTGGTGGTGTGTTAGTGTGTGTTGCGCTGGTCTGAGTGGATCAGACACAGCAGTGCTGCTGGAGTTTTTAAACACCTCCGTGTCACTACTGGACTGAGAATAGTCCACCAACCAAAAATATCCAGCCAACAGCGTCCTGTGGCTAGTGTCCTGTGACCACTGATGAAGGACTAGAGGATGACCAACACGAACTGTGCAGCAGCAGATGAGCTATCGACTTTACATCTACAAGGTGGACTGACAAGGTAGGAGTGTCTAATAGAGTGGACAATGAGTGGACACAGAGTTTAAAAACTCCAGCAGCACTGTTTTAGCATTTTATATATATATATATATATATATATATATATATATATATATATATATATATATATATATATATATATACTAAAATAAATACATTTTTATTTTTCTACATTACTTGTACACAGCAGCTTCCCTTTACATTGTGTGAAGAATGGACTAAAAGACATGCTCCAAAACTGCTGGAAATAAAATCTCTGCACTTTAACTTACATTAAAAATTAAGAACACTTTTGCTTTCTCATGTAAAGCTGCCATTTTTTTGGACAGTGATAATGTACTATAACCCTTAAAGTCAGATCTTAACCCAGTTAATACATGTGTGAGATTTTGGGCAATATCCACAACCATCATTAAAACACTATTTGAGAGAGTATCTTTTGGAAGAATGGACCATGCACCATCCCTCAGTTTCAGTACAGTACAGTTTCAGAGACCTGCAGAATCTATGTTAAGGTGCATTGAAGCAGTTCTCTTGGCTTGTGATGATGAAACAAGGGACTCTATTGTGGTTTTCCCTTTCATTTGTCATCTGACAGTACATAGTAAATTTTCATCTGATCTCTCTGTATTTTATTATTTTAATTGCCATTTTGACTTACGCTCATCATTATAGCTATCTTTAAATATTCTTTTCCTTGACCTAGAGTAAGGCTACAGTGCCTCATAGTGCTTTTTGTTTTCTCTTTTTTTTCTTTAACCTTTGCTGAGTTTGAGTGTTGTGACCTTTATCTCTCTGGTACTCACAATGCCAGTTTCATTTTCGCTCATGTCATACTGTTCAGTGATGCTTAATTTCTTATAATCTTAGTCACAAGTCATGCCAGTCATTGAGACATTTCTCTATGTGTTTATTTTCACTGCTTTTGCTTTTGGTCAATCTGAGAACAGTTTGATGTCACACTTCTTCATTTTTGTTTGGGTGGAGGACTCACTATCAGTTTTTTTGGAACACGACACATAGAATATTATGGAACAGGCTGCTCAAAGTTTGCAGCACAGCAGGGCATGCTCAGTGAGGCTATGAGCAGGCGAGATCTAGAGTACTAATTTACGTCATCATCACGTTTAACTGTGTGCCTGTATATGTTAAGGACTGTGCTGCTGGTGTTTGGTGAATTATAAGTAATTGCGTCCACGTCCTTCAAACATTGGGATACAGAGTGCTGATTACCTGGCCCTGGCTAAAGCACTGAAACTAGAACAAAATGAACAAAAATGTGTCCCTGATGGTTCGGATTGAAATCTCTGGTGTCCAGAGAAGAGGCTTAACAAAACCACAGCATAATGTCATTGTGTAACCAGTTTGCAATGAGTTGGACAGCTAATAATGTGTCTCAAGATTGTGTGTAGACTCAAATAAACTCAAATAAAAAACAGCTGAAAATATTGTGCGCCTAATCATGAGGGTACAAACGAGATTTATAGATGCAGACTAGCACCAATAAAGCACACAGACTTCACTTGACTTGTGCTGGAACAAAGCTTGCAGACTTGGTGACTTTAGTGGGCACATGAAAAATAAAGTGCAATAGAGAAGTGTCAAACAAGAACAAGTTTCCAAAATGTCACTAAAGAGAACAGATGCCGCTTTCAGTCTACTTTCTCTCTGATTTCAGCCCATGAGATAAAGATCAAGAAAGAAATTAATGTAGTTACCAGAATGGTGAGTGAAAGGCTCTTGGCACAAAAAAATAACAGTAAACATTACCCACAAATATATCCTCAGCAAACTATTCCCCCAGCACACACACAGACACACACACACACACACAGTGGAATCCATTGTTTTGAGGTTATGTTGTTCCTTGTTCCCGTCTATGACAGTGGAACTGGAGTTGTTTGGGTTAATGTTCACAGGGAGAGGTTTAGTTGTTGACTGGCCATTGATTGGCTGTCGGTTCTCGCTTTGCTTTGGAGGGAATTACCCCCAACATCTTGCAGGAGTGCCGGTTAATGTTTTGGTTCATTCGTGAGATAAGAATGTTGCATTTTCTCTGCCAGGGTTGAGTTATGAGAGGTGGAGCCGACTGTAACGTGCTGGAATGACATCGAATGAGTCCTGATTACAGAACGTGCTTGACATTTCACGTTGTTCAGTTACACCAACATGACCCTTTTAAAAGCTGCTGATGCAGGCCCTTGCCTCATTTCTCCATTTTGTCCCTGTTCATGAATTTGTATGTGCTAAAAAGACCCTGTCGGCCAGTAAGAGTCTCCGACACGCTTAATGCTCACTGATATGATCTGATGGCATGGAAAGAACTACAAGTGACTGATGTGTTTTTCCTGTCAAAAAGATAATTGCCTGTCTGGATCTTCAAATGTGCATTTCGCCGCTGTTGGAAGAAAACCTTGTATCTCCATTTTTGTTGTTTTTCAGTTGATTGGCTGTTGGTTCTCGCTTTGCCCAAAATGACTTGGAAAAATGTCTGATTCCATTGACTTACATTAAAAGTAAAGTAGGTTTTTTCCTTTTCCTGTAAAGAAATCATTTTGGAGATACAAGGTTTTCTTCTGACAGCAGCAACTTACTGTTGAATTGAATTGCACTGAATTGAATTAAACTTGCCCTAAACAATGTTCAAGGAATGCAGAACACAAAGAACAAGTCATGAGATGTGAAAAAGAAAAAGCAGTACCTTGTACAATTCATTCATTCCTCAGAAGTAGCAGAGATCCTTTCCTCAGAGTACAGAAAAATCTGTGTCATCATAAAAGTCTATCAGACTGTTTCTCAAACATGGAGTCTTAGACTAAACTAAAGTACCTGTGGTGAATCTCCATTTAATTTAAGTCTAGGCTCTTACAAATTGGCCATGTAGAATGTATCATTTTGCATCAATTTTTTTTCTTCTTTTTCTTCTTTTTTTTTTAAGTATTAGACTAATTCATATTTCCCTGGCCAAGCAAGTTGTATCAGGCTTGTTTTCTCTCTGTTGGCATGGACTGTGTGTCAAGTGGAGATTTGAAGGCTTTAGGTATCGTGGACAACAATGATGGAAAAGTTGAAAAAATGGTTTTTTTAGGCAAAAAAGTATCAGTGAATGTGAACCTACAAATTCCCTGTGGGCTGATGAGAGTCTCCGAGACACACACCGCTCACTGATATGAGCTGATGGCATGGCATGAACTATATGTGTTTTTCCTGTTAGAATTTAGATAATTGCCTGTCTGGATCTTCAAGTGTGCATTTACAGTCCATGTTTTCTTCCAGGCTCAGAGCCCCTCTGGAAAATATTTGAGTGATTGTACTTCATTATTACACTGCAGCGTCGAATCATGACCATTAGGGTTAGGCCTTCAGTCTGCGATAAATACCAAAACTCAGTCAAAAATAAGGTAAAAAATGCTACGTTAGCGCTAAGCTAACAGAGAAGGCCTTATAGTTTCTGGGTAGTGAAAAGTACATGTCTGTAATGCTTTAAGCGTTATGCTAAATTATGCTAATTATATTTAGCCATTGTGTTCTTCATTAAACACGACATTTGAATGTTGTTTATTTGAAGCTTTTAACAGACTGATGGACGCGGAAAGGTGTTTTAAGCAGGATATACATGATGTGAATGGTGACATGCAAAATGATTTGCTTTTTTTCAATTGATGTTGTTGATAATTTACTTAAACAGAACGTGTCATAATGTACAGTAATATGGCAAGAGATGACAATATGTACATGTAACTGACACATCAAACCACTGATGCACACCCTGAATTCTCTGTTTCTCTTTTTTATGGACAAACTTTATGTAAATTAGTTGAGTGACATCGTTTACAGCAGCTCTGATCAGGTTAGCAAGCTTGCTGAAACTTCTGTTCAGCATCATCATGTTCCTAGATGGTTGTGCAAGTTATAAATGACTATTCTTTGAGGATGAGTGTTTCCTGTAAATAGCATATTTCCTTGCTCTCTGGAAAGAACTGGAAAAAATAACACATCTACATAATTTGTGCATCATTGTCACATGAATAGAACATATTACATCAACACAATTATTGCCTATTGCAACTGTTAAGTAAACTGAAAGACATGGTTGTGTAAGTATCATTTATCAAATATCAAGTATCAAATATCATCAACAGAAACTCTTCCACAAGTACTTGGAATAAAACCCCATTAAAGTTAAGAATGTTTTTTCCTTCTGCTGTAAAGTTACCGTTTTGGAGATATGACATTTAGGCCTGACAGTGAGCATGGGTTTTATTGATGTAGAAATTAAACACATATTTAAATCAAATAAATTCAGTGCATCACTTCTTCAGTATGGTGATGGCAGCTTTTCCGTAAGGACCACCTAGGAATGAGAAAAACAGTACATAAGGAATTGGGGAGATGGCTAGATTATGCATTCTTCTCCAGATTAATGCTGTACTTTATAGCCAGGGGTGCACGCCATGTCAGACCCGCCCAGCAGCCTAGAGGTGGCGAGAGCGAGCCAAGGGCAAGGCGTCACCCTCGTTAGAATGGCAGCAGGTCACCGGAGCACCCAGAGGCCTTTTCGTTGCGTGCCAGGATCCAGTGACGCCGCAGCCGGATGGAATTCCCTCTGAGCGTTTTTCTATTTTTGGCTGTTTTCAGGTTTACATGCTGCTTGTTTGTATCCAAGAGCAGGAGCCTTGACTCTTACCCTCAGAGGGGGTGGCGTCAGTCACAGTGCACATCATCCTCACCTGAAAGTCAAGGCAAGTCTACACCTTAGGACCACAGTAAAGCACTGTTACATCAAAGAAATATGTTATCAGCAACATCTTAATGCTATTTAAAGGCTGTTGTCATCTTTCTAAAGAGGTCTGCATTAGTATAGTGGAAAGTATTCTTGTTTTTAATATTAAGCTTGGTTTTGGAATCTAAATGGCAGAGAAAAAGGCAAACGTATCAGGATCATTATGATGGCTGACAAGCTTACAAGCAGGAAGCAGAAGTAGCGGGATGAGTTGTGTAGGGCTGCTGTCTGTAGAAAGACACTTACTACAGTGTATGGTCCAAGCCATCCTCTACAGTTGTTGACTGCCCTCACATTATTCAATGGTGACCTCATCTACAAAATAAGTCTGAGCATTTATCTTTGGGACAAACAAACAAACAAACAACAAAAAAAACGAGCTCTAACTGCCATGATGTTGTGTCACAATAATATAAAAATCATTTGGAAGCTCAGATGTTTTTCTTACCTCCTGAAAGGTTGTGGTTTAGAACAGGGATGTTAGCGTACAGGAAATGTGAGAAGTACAGTTTTTTAAATTTATTTATTTTTACAGTTCTGAAGATTTTAAAGTTTATTTACTATTAATTGTTGTTAATTGCCCTTGGATTATTCAGCAGCGACCCCTTAGTCATGAATATGTCACTGCAAATATTTTCTTGAATGTGGATAATATTAATCAAATCAAACAAAACATGAGAGTGAGAGAGGGAGGGAGCGAGAGAGAGAGAGAGAGAGAGAGAAAGAGAGAGAAAGTCAAAGAGAGCACAAACACTTCTGTGACATTTCCATTCTTAAATAAGCCTGATTGACTTTAATATGATTAATAATGCAACATTTTATTCATGATTCATGATTCTGTATCTTTGAATGTTATTTATACTTCATTATTCTCGTTAATTAATTTGTGATATTGTTATAACAATGAAATCATGAGATTATGTAACATCTTTAATCACAGCAATAATGTACGCTATTCATGCCAAGAAAGCAGCAATGAACAAAGAGAGAGAGAGAGAGAGAGAGAGAATGTGTTTAAGCAGCTGCCTTGTATTTGCTATTTCAAGGAAAAGGGTGATGAATATTGGCACTCACAGCTTCCAGCCTCATAGCACTGTTTTGTGGTCAATTCAGGCATTCCAATCCTCATGATTAAGATCTTGATGTAGTTTGATAAACAGGAGGAGTTGGATTTGTGGATCAGTGATCTATTTTTGTCTTAAGCAACTTCATCGTTGTTTTGAACTGAGTCAAAAGTCAATCCATTTTACCTGAGCCCAGTATTTATAATTTCATTAATAACTATTAATCTCATGAATAATCTCATTGATAAACTCATGACTCAAGCTTTGTAGAATTCGCTTCTGGTGATCAAAGTAATTTATTTTTTTCCTGATAGTGATAATATGTGCAGCACCCAAAACATGCAATATATAAATATGGGTTTTCTCAGTGGCAAACTGTAAATATTACAATTAGGCCTTCAGTTTGGGCCATAAATGTCAAAATGTGGTCAAAACATGGGGGAAAAAAACTTTACAATAATGCTAATTTCTGCTAGCATCCTTTTGTGATTGTAGTAGTTTGTTAGCAATGAGCTAATGGTGAATCACATGAACATTTTGTGACAGTTCTAGATTAAACACAGACATGTGAAGCTACTAAAAGACAAGCTTCTTAACATCTTTTTTACCTTGTAGCAGTTTCACAGTTACTCGTTCAGTAGAGAGGCCTGGTATAGAGCTGCCACTTCCACTTCTAACAGCCACTTCATAGGAGTACCACTCATATTCACAGTCAGTGATGTATCTAGGACTCCCAGAAGGCCTAGAACAGTGGTTACCTGGTCCTGAACCACACATGCTCCAGACAATTAACTTTTTGAGAAGTCCTTGACTTAGTGTAGGTATGGGGACAGGGCAGCATGTTAGATACAGGTTGAAACCGCAGGAAAGGATCTCCAGGAAGATTTCCGCAGCATTTTTTTAAATAGAGTAGATTGCTGTAAAGAATGTTGCATTCTGGAAAAAAAATGGTCAAGCTTCTTGTTACAGAAGTAAAATGTCGGATTTTTACAGAAATTGACTGTTATTAGTAAAGGATATTGGGAAAGTGTCTTGAGGAGGCTTTAAATATTGTAGTGATGGGGTGAAGCTTCCCAGCCTTCCTTTTTTGTTCTAACCAATAGGAGAACTCAGCTGGCTAGATCTACCTATACATCACGAAAAAAAATTAATTCCTGATCGCTCAGCATTTCAAGAATTTAACCTATTTTTTTCCATCCAAAACTTAACAATGAAACAAGAGCAGTACTGTTTAACCCCTTAAAGTCTCACACTTATTACATACTAAGGTTTATTATTTAGTAACTACATGGACTGCAGTGCAAAGTTATTTGTAAGTTACCAAAATGGGTTGTGACACTGTAGACCTACCAGTGGCTCCTGGCCATTTAAAAGGTTAAATACAAGCATGATTCTATTGAACAAAATAAACCAAGAATTAATATTTTAACAACAGTTACATATTTAATTGAATAAGATACCTAATTCAACAAAATGAGATCTGATGGAGATAGATCAACCACACTGAGCAAGTGAGAGCTTAAAGGGCTACTTCATGATAATCAACCACATGCTGCAGATGTGTCTCACAAAGTTTAAGTTGAAGATCTGAATTTAACCTGAATGTTAATTGCAGGGATAAAGAATAGTAAGGAGCTGAACATGTGCGTTTTTAAAAAGCTGAGTAAATATTCAGTGTAAACAGTAATTAAAAATAGATGGAAGGGATAGAAAAGGATAAACCATCACATTCCCGGTCTGACAGTCCATTTCCTCCAGAACAGTAAGTGCATTCTTGCCAATAAAAACATCATACAACATCAGAATAAATACAAACAAATATAAATACAGAAAAACTAAACAGGAATTTCTTGTTTGTAAAACAGTTATTGATATCTCAGTCAGAAGACTACAATTTGAAGAACACAGGTTTGGTTCCTAATTTCTTGGTACATACCAACCGTTGCATGGATTTGTTAAATTCCATCAGCATTACAGCTGGTTTAATTTAATGAATGATTGATTAGCTGAAGCAGGTACTGGACAGTGGCTTAACATAGCAAAAGTCAGAGTTCAGTTCAAAGACCTATGAGTCAGGCAGAAATAAACTCCTCCATTCTAGTCTCTGTTACTCTGTGTCAGTAATTCATACAATTGGTCTGATTGGTGGGAAAAAACTTGAGATAGTTACCTTTCAAATAAGACCAAGACCATGACTGTAGCCCAGAATATGTGTGTTCCTTTTACTTTGGGTACACCATTTCAGGCAAAAAGGGGGCGACGCTTAACAGGTGTTATTTATGAATTAGTTGTGGCTGATTTATCTACATTCCCTAACACTGACAAACAATGAGAAGTTCCTTGTTGATCTGTTTTTTACTTCTTACTCTTTACTAAGCCAGAAATCTAAGTCTGACTCACCAAATCATAATTTATTTGTCCTCCCTTTTCTTAATATGAAATGAGTGATTAGATTATGCTGAGCTCATATTGGGTGGATTCTTATTGACTAGGTTCAGTGGTCATGCCCTGATAATGTGATGGACATTTCTTCTAAATGACCTTCCACAGCTGGACATAATACTGTTGAGCTCTATACAATGGTAACAGGGAGAATAATGGGCACCCTTAAAGCTATGGGTGTGTTGACCTAGCTGAATACAGGCAAAGATGTGCTACAGTATACGCTGGAATTTGCTGCTGACATCTGATTCATGGCATGATGTGGTGTGATTTCCCGCTTAAAGAGTGAATTCTGAGGTAAAACCATTGACTCACAGGTGAATCTTTTTTCATTTATTTACTAGTCACATGAATTAATTATACAAATGACTGTTGGTACATTACATGAGGTTCCTAGGAAAGGTTGCAATTTTAGTATTGGATCTTTTACATCATAGGCAGAATATTACTGTTTTACTTAGCTCAGCAGTGTGTGGAGCTAGAACAGAAAACATTTTTGTGAGGTTTGAACTGAGATCTTAACCCCCTAAAATCCCAAGCTTATTACATACTAAGGGTTAGGGACTTCAGTGGAAACTGGTTGAGCTGTTCTTAGGTTATAGAAGTGTGTAAACTTTGGGCATGCTGGTGGGCCCTGGCCATTTAAGGGGTTATGACACCACAGCACTTTTTTTTTCTCAAATGATAAATGTTTTATATTTTTTTCTCTCACTTTTGAAGGCACTGAGGATTACAGGAACAGAACTGAACCTACATCTGCTTAGCAATGCAAGCAAAGGAACTTTGACACTGGACCTACTGAACATCAAAGAGGGTTCGCATGCGTGCTAGATCATATTTGCTTCTTGTATATGTTTTTCCCCTCCTTAACTCTTGACATATCTTGATAGATTACTCATATGCCTCTCAAGAGGTGTAGACTTGAAGCTCTTGATCTAAATACAGATTTTAGATGGCTTGTTGTTAACAGCTCTGACGTTAAGGCTTTCTTGAGATAGGGCCATATCAATATTCAACAATGAGCCTCAGCGTGTGTCAACACAATTCTGATGGCGCTCCTTTCAGTAGAAATAGAAAACAGTGATAGATATGTTTCTAAAACTTCCTTTTGGGACAGTATTATTATATGAGGCTGCACTGCTTTTAAAACCATGAAGCTGATCAAGTAAAACTTTGTAGACAGCCTAACAGTGCACTGATATTTACTTTGCAGGTCACATTTGACTTATTTGTTCGAAATTAACCCTATTTAAGGAGCTTCTTATTAGCGCTCTTAATTGTTGCCCTATGTCTGAACTCTCATTTGAGGGCAGCGCAGTATTTTGAAGGCCTGTGCTCATTAGGCCTTCTCAGAATACCATCTGTCAAGGTGGAATTCTGAAAATGTTTTGAGGGATATTCCATAATAGCTTTTAGTGTATGTTTTACTGCCGATGGAGATGACTAGAGGCTTAGCGGAGAGTGTGCGTGCATGTATTTGTGTGTGTGTGCATGCTGCTGAGAGGGGATTAGGGTGCACAGACAGTGTGTTGAATGATACCTGTGCAGATTCCCATAATTGGCCCTATGAAAAGTATGTCAGCACCCATAGCTAGGTGAGCAGGCAGAAGCAGATTAATTACTGAGGCCAGGAAGCTTTCCTATACCTATATGTATAGAATTTGCTGATTTGTAGTGATTTAGTGGAATCTGCAGGAAAAAGATAAATAAATTATATATATATATATATATATATATATATATATATATATATATATATATATATATATATATGCCATTTGGCCAAAGTCCCCAACCATTTGCATACAGCTATATATATATATAGTAGTTCATGGTGGATTTTGAGGTATGTTTGGATCATTGTCCTGTTGTAGAGGCTAGCCTCTATTCAGCTTCAGTTTCTTGACTGACTATATCACATTTGTTTTTAGAACTTGCTGATTGCTCATTAGGTGATAGTGGACAGAGTTCCATTTTTACTTTATCAGTTTCTTGGTCTTCTTCTAGATCTTGTCACGATTTCCACAGTTCCCCTTAACTGCCATTTCTTAATGACATTTCAGACAGTGAAAATTGCAAGCTGGAAGTGCTTTGAGGTCTTTTTACAGCCTTCACTTGCTTTTTAGACATCATTTAACTTCATTTTCAGAACCTTAGTCAGCTTATTAGAAGAGCCCATGGTTGTTGACTGTTGGAACAAGGTTTGAAGAATCAGAAAATATATTATGCTCTGGAGCTGTCATCAGCTGACAATTCCTAATGACAGTGTTTGACCTGCCTAACCAGTCTTTACAAGTCAATAAGACATAAGTTAATGCACAAACCAATTTAATCAATTGTTGAGCTGTTAACAAAGCCATTTACACTGGACAGATGTGAAATGGTTTGTTGTAGATAAATTTACTAACTCCAACATGTTTATAGTGGTGGTGATGGGAACCAGGAGTCACAATGTCTACAACACAAATGCAGCCATTTTATTTATTATTTAAGATGACCAGGGAGGTTTTATATGTAATGTTGACAATGGTAAAATAGTCTAAAAAAGTTTCCCTATTTTGCATCACAATGCCATACATGGATTAATTAAAAAAATATCTATGTTTTAGGCTAATACCATATTTCAAAAGTGCTAGAGACTGTTAGAGACATTAAACTCTTCTGACATCTGGTTCCTATCACAACCACTGTGAACATTCCTGACTCTGTAAATTTCTTGATTGATGATTTAAAAAAAATGGGTGGAATTCACCTTTAAGTTCCTGTAACACGATTTTATCTGAGGAAATTTTGGACTTAATTTCCTTTAGACCATTCTTCATGAAATATTCACACAATGTAAAGGGCAACAGGACAAAATTAAATGGAAAATGTAGTCATGAGGTGTCAAGGGGAATTCAAATTTGAAATTCAAAACTGCATGATTAAATGGTTAAGATGTAAACAAAGTCAATGAGAGTGATTTGACATGAAATGTTCCATTCTAGAGAAACTTGCTGAGTCAGAATTGTACACAGTGGTGGTAATAGGAACCAGACATCTGATTTACTTTAATGTCTAAAGGAATGCATTTTTTAAATACATGCAGTGTGCTGTAAGGCAAAATAGTCCCCGAAGAAAACTTCTTTTCTCAGTTTTACCACTATTTTATCATTATCAACATTACATATAAGGAAAAATGCAAATGTTCTTAATGTATAAAGTCTTGTTAAAGGGAAATTCCACATTTTTTCAATATTTTCACATGAATCGATTGTTGAGATTCAGACTGATAGATGCAAAATGGTCCACTGTAAAGAAATGTACCTACTCCATTCAACTGCATGCTCTGTAGACACTAGTAGGTTCACTGGTCATGTTGGATAGTACATAACATGTTTACTTTTGCACTGTAGGCATCGTGATCCCTGGTTTCTGTCCCCACCACTGTGAAGAAATCCAAGTCAGTAGGTTTCTCTACAATGAACCATTTCTCATCAAACCACTCTGAATGACTTCCCAGCCCTGGTCCTGCATATTTCAGTTGTTTTCCTGCTCTAACATGCCTGATCCACCTAATGTGCTAATTAACGAGCCCTTCCTAAATTGAATCAGATGTGTTGAAGTAGAGAAAAAAGTAAATGTACAGAGCAGGGGTACTCCAGGCTCAAGACTGGAAACCACTGACTTCAGAAGCTTTTGAAACAAGCCTTGATCAGAAAGTTGGTTGGCGTGTCTCTCATTTTACGTGTTCAAACAATAGCTGCCTCATCACTTCTGGCTCCGGTGAAGCTTGCGTGATATTACCCTCGAGAGGACCCTGGAATTTAAGCCGTCTCTGCTCTCAGGCATCGTCTGATTGCTTAGTGCGGTGTGAGTTGTTGAGAGAGTGTGTGTGCGCGCAAGAGCAAGAAGGTAGCTTGGGGCGGTGGTGTGTGGTGGCAGCATTCAGGGACGTCAGAAAGCAGAAGCCTGCTTGCCCCTCCCAGAGCTTCACCCATTGTTCTCCCCTTGCGAGCTGAATTCCTGTCGAGTTGAGGAGATTCCTTGCAGTGTAATGGGCTATTATGTGTGCTCAGCTCCTATTCAAGCTCTAATGACTTACGCCAGCGCCAAGGTCCTTGGAGACTCCCATGCATAGCACGCTAGGAGAAGGCCTTTGTGCCTGGATTCAGCATTCTGTCAGAGGGTATTTAACCTCCAATGTCCAGAACCAAGCCATCATTTTAGAAGATCGGTTCCAAATTCCCTGCTGTGCATATATTTTTTTCAAGCCCTCTATGACTGAAAAAACACAGTGAATATCTGGGGATGGTTCCAGTTATGAATGTGCATTGAATATACAAGCACACTGATAACTGACACTGATGCCCCTACTGACTTTGATATTAGCAGGCGTTCACTAACAGAGGCCGTAGCTGGAGCTATCAACATACTAGAGAAACATACAAGAGCTGGAGGGCTCTTAGGTCAGTTCCTAGGTGGGCATCTTCCATTGTTTCCTGGTGTTGTGTCCTGATTTTCCACCAACTCATGTACAGCAGCCCTGAAAAAACCTTGGACTGCTCAGTGTGAGAAAACCATAAACCATCACAGCAAATCATTGTTTCTTTTGTGTTGGTTTTACTGCTTAATTTGACATTTTTCATTTCATTTCACTGTGAAACCTGTGTCATAATCAGTTAAACTCCTATCTTAATAGCATACCATTCAAATAGATGAATCTCAAACCAACCTAATCATATTCTACTGCCTCACTTACAGCTTCAGAAGCAGTGACTACTTAGTATTAGCGACAGAGAAAAAATGACATGACAAAATGTGAGCACAACCAAATAAGAGACAGACAACAGAAATGATATTATAAATAAAGTTAATTATTTATTTCCTACAATGCAGACCACAAGAGTGGCTTTAAAGTGATAGCATTTCATAGAAATATAATAACAGTCGAAAAGGCGGGCCAATATGGCTTGATAATAAATACGTTCTTTAACCTAAATATTTCAATAAATATCCATTTGCATTGATTATATATTCAGAGCGAAGTCATTATACAGCATGTAGACAGAAGTGAACATGTCAGACATGATAAGGAAGATATCCAGTATTACATCGAAACAAAAGCCCTATCAGTGAAGGTCACAGGGTGCTTCTGGAATAACATCATGCCACACCCAGTAATTCGCTCTGACTCTATTTCTCCAGGTGTAACATTATGTTTCATCGTGACATGCTACTTTTGTGCGATTACTACAGGGATGTCTTGAGTTGACTTTGGTTATTGATGCAGCACTTGAGTGTCCCTGCTGAAGTCCCAATTCAAAAACATAAAAGTGTCCAAGAGCTGGTTCTCCCACATATGACTTTAAACTCATGAAGAAATTCTTGGTTTCTTGAGTTTTCCAGTGCCCTCCAGGTTCATATCTTCATTTTGATGTTGTTTTCCACTGGATGTTACAGCGGCAGGTGGTTTCTCTCCTAATACATGATGCCTAAAAAGTGTCAGCATGCAATGTTTGCATGCCACAGCTTCTCAGCTCTGTAGGCTACTCTGCAAACACTACGACTCAGGCAGTCACATTTGCAGGGTCTCTGGGAGAAGGTCCCATCATACCTCATGGACTGCAAGGCATCATCAGCAGCTTGGGGAGAACAGTCCCTTAGCTTTGGAACCCCTTGCTGAGTCTTGCATGGCAAGTTGAGGACCTCACTCCTGCCTCTAAGACATGGTATTTTCAGCAACCCAAGCTTGTGCCTTGTGGAACCGTCTGAACCTCCATTTCTCCAGGAGAAGCCGAATCTGCTTGGTGGTCAGAGAGGGTACAGCACTCTTATGGACCCTGCATACAAAGAAAGAAACCAGGTGAGCCTTCAGATATTCAGTTTCATTCAGGTAGACTCTTTTATTGGTTGATGATGATGTTTCTGTTGGTTATAATGAGCTGACCACTGATGAAGGCTGTTCAGCTTGATTAGATGGCAAATTATATCTGAGACTCTGGGGCTTGTTCTGAGCAACATAATGACCTGAGCTAAAGAAAAATGCTCTATGGCCTCTTCCTCATACTTCATAATAAATGCCTTCCTCAGTAGTCAGACAACAAAGGGGAATTCTATCACAGTACATACTCATAATCTATACATACATCTCCAGTGGAAACTCTCTTTCATCATATTCTAACCTTTGAAAAACTGTCTCTCACTATCTACCTTGTCAACCACAATGAGGTGAATTGCGCATTCCTAAGAAAAGCCATCCATCTTACAGCAGGTTATAATCACACCGCCCAATTATTTTGCACAGCTATGCTAGTAATTTTTTCTTGCTTTCTCTCACCTTTTCATACTCCGTGTCTGGGCTGCCACGTCGTGTTTGCGCTGCTTCTTGGCACAGTCGTGGCCGCAGGCAGTAGGGATCACCTTGTCAGGCGCTGCCTTACGCCTTAAGAGAGAAAGAGAGAAAGCGCACATGTCAGAAACACAAGACGCACCTTCAGTTTCGTGAAATCACTCACAAGGGCTGGAAACACTCCGCATAAATAGAACCCAAACTTGTTCATGCAAGTCTGTCGAGTCTCGCACCTTCAGTTATTCTGGCTGCGTGCATGAATACTGCACGTCTTTACGTGCGTTACTGACCAAAGCTTAGAGTTGAAGGCAGTTCAACAATGAGTGCATTTCAACAGTGTGTCTTGTTGGTCCAGCTCAGCTGAGTTCAGAGACTGTAGCCCATCTGTTGGTGCACGGTTTGTGTTATATATACACAAACAGCACTTCATGGTCAGTTGGTTTTCTGTTACTGACCACAGAGCCACTGCTGACCAGGGGATGAGCCACTCTTAACTTAGCAGAGACACTAATGTGTCTAAAAACCCCAAGAGCACTTCTGTGTCTGATACATTCAGTGTGGCACCAACTACATCTATGCTATGTTCAGAATGGTCCACCACCCAAATAATATCTGGACAACAGTGGTCTTATAGTCAGAAACTGACCAGTGATGAAGGGAGTAAAGAATGGCCGAGAAATTGTGCATGAAAACAAATGAGCTACAGTCTGTAACTGTACATCTACACAGAAGAGCCATGAAGCAGGTTGACCTCAGAAAGTGAGTGGAAGTGAAAGTAAAGTAGTGCAGGTCTTTACCGAGCCGGGTAGTCCGTGTGGCAGAATGAGGCACACGCGCCATCCATGCTGTCCGCACACCTGCAGCGCGCGGGGTCGTTGCTGGCCGGTCGTGCCGCAGAGCGCTTCCTGCGCGGCGCGTTGCCCAGCCCGTACGACACTGTGCGCCTGAAAGAGGGGGCAAACATTTTCTCACATCAGACCACATGGCTCGGGTTAAAGCAGAGAGGCTGTAAATAGGGGTCTCTAAATAAAGATCGGTGGTCCTACTCACTCTGGAGTGTTCACCCAGATGATGTCCAGGTGGCAGAAGTACACGCACTCTTTGTCCAGGAAACTGGCGCACGAGCAGCGCTTGGTCCTGGAGTGGCGCGCGGGGCCGGGAGTCGCCGCACCTTCGGTCAGAGACCGAGCCGGCAGAGCAGCTGCAGAAAGAAGTGGAAAGAGGACCAGATGAAACACGCTGAATATCATCTCTATGTCATGACAGGCTACTACATATACACTAACATTTAAACATAACACGACAAAACTACCAAAACAACAAAAACCGAACTGAATTCAATTATTGATTCAATTATTAATTCAAATGTGAACTCAACTGTGAGATCGTTTCCATGTAAAGTAAATCAGACATTTCGTAGGGTTAACAGACCTTACATGAAAGCCTGATGCTGCGAATTTACTGTTATTAGTGTGGACATAATGTAGACACTTGAATCAAGTAAGTCCAAATTCCAGCACACTTCTCGCAAAAATGGACCTTTTAAAAGTACCTAGTAAAATCTGAACGCGTCCACATCTTTTTATTTTCCTGTAAAGTTCCATACTTAGTGTACTTTTACCCCTTTTTGCCTTTAAACACATTTCCTCACACAAATAACACCAGAAGCAGAGTAAAGGTGAACTCATTACCTGTGTGAAAGATGCCAGAAGAAAGCACGGACAACACGGGGAAAATAATCCGCAACTCCATTATGCAGAAATGAGGTCGGTTTCTCTGATTATTAGTCCAATTTGTGTCTGAACGCAGGAGAAGTTTGTGAGTTTGCAGTAAAGTTGCGCTCCTTCTGCTGCTGCGCTCTCTGAGATCAACGAGAGCCAGTGCGTTCAACTCCACACAACACATGCACACACGCCTCCAGCAGGCCCTTATATACCCGCCACATCCCACCTCCCCCCTCGCGTGTAAACACTCCTGTCGGCGGGCTCGTGCGCGGACAATGCTGTTTGTTAGCGTCTACCGACACGCCAAAACGTGGAGGCCGAGATAAGAGCGCAGCACTGCCGGAGACGCCGGCCGGGCTGCTCCAGCCAAGTCTGTCAGGCGGCGGCAATGACGGAGCCTCGCCAGCAGATGGAGCCTGAGGACGCGAAGAGGGAGAGCGAGCAGAATGAGAGTGGAGAGACGAGATCTCGATTTTAAGTGAAATTAATTAAACAATAAATATCCGTGGTATTCTTCACGGATATATCTTAAAAAGCCTTTATTAACACTAAACTACGACTAAAAAATCTGTTTCATACGTTATTGACTAATAAAGGCTTTCAACTCCGTGAAGAGTGCAATGAAAATTCACTTTTTCTCGAGCCACTGGACCTTACATACTTAAAAAAGATGGTTCTGCAAGGGTTCTTCAGTAAAGGCAATTGTTCCATTTAGAACCATGAGTTCCATATACAATCACTTAATGCTTGAAATTAAATTGTTCTTCAGATTGATCAAGAATGTGTTGTATATGGTTTTATGTAGCACCAAAAAGGTTCTTCCACTGTTATGATGTCAAGCTTGCAACAATAGAAGAACCCTGTTTGGTGCTACATAGAACCGTTTTCAAAAAGGTCCTATGTAGAACCATTTAGCCTACAACACACTCTGAAGAACCACTGCACCATGCAAACCACCAGCAGGAGATGGCTCTAAATAGAACTCATGGTTCTAAATAGAACCAGTGCCTTTACTAGAGAACCATTTTTTTAAGTGTGTACTTCACAGACCACCTTCAGTATTTGTATGTTTATTTCCCGACACTGTTAGAAAACAAGGTACTGTCCAGGTACATGTTAGTTCCTCAAGGTATAAACAATGTAGATGCAACCTCAAAGGTACAATATAGTCCTTTAGGGCAAATTTATACTTTTTCATAACTAAAGTCATAAAATAAAATAAAGAATCTGAAGTCATGAGAAGAACTATAGATTCAATGCAACTTTATAACTGCAATATATCAATTTAGCATATATTAAAAATATTTAATAAAAGATGTAGTGCAATTAATTATGTTCCCCAACTACTTCCCTTTAGATTATGATTAGATTACGGTAGAACTGCATTAGTGCTGCATTAGCACCTACAATTTTAAATGTACTCTTGGATGGATCATAATCTTGCAAGACTCCAGGACACAATTGTCTTTGGAGACCCCCAGTACTCCAACAAAACGCTTAATAAATACAAGAAAATAAGCTGAAAATCAAGATGCTTCACATTCATGTGCACTTTTAGCAAAGCACATTTGTTAATCTCTTAAAAAAATAAACACACCTAGCCTTTTAATAATCTGCAATATACTATTGTGTCTACAGAGTAACAGTTTTTGTGTGAAGATTTGTACGCTAAAGACAAACTTAAATCATGCTTTCTTTTCTTTTTCTTTCAAACCAAACCTGGTCAGAGAGCTAAAACAGAAGCAGTCCTACACACATCGAAGTGTAAAGAAGAGTAAGATGCTTTTGGGAAACTGGCTCTGCCCAGTAATCTGTCCCCTAGACATAAAAGAAGACTGGGGTGGGCAACATGGCAAATACATCACAGCATGACACTTTCATCATATATATATATATATATATATATATATATATATATATATATATATATATATATATATATATATTTATATATATATATATATTTATATATATATATATATATATATATACATATATATATATATATATATATATATATCACAGTTTTTTGTTTGTTTAAGAACAAGTTATATCAGACAAATTGCCCCAGCAAAACAGTAGTTCCATGTTTAAAAATAGACAATGAAAATTTGAGTCATTTAATTCAACATTTGCAAATATTTGAGAAAAACAGTTCATAATTACAACAAAGAAGCTGTTCAGTGTTCAACACCTACAGTGCTGGATGGCATCTTACAGTGCTGAATTAGCACCAGCAGCACTGAATGATCCCTTACAGTGTATAATTAATGCCTACACTGTTGAATGACCATTTAAGGTGTCAAATTAACACCTACAGTGTTGAATGACCTCTTACAGTGTAGAATTAACACTTGCAGTGTTGAGTGACCTCTTACAGTGCTCATTTGTGTCCTACTTGACTTGCTTGGAACACTGCTAATGTAAATTCTACACTGTAGATTTATTTAACTGACTTTAAAATCTATTTTATAATTAGAAGGAGTCTAGTCATCAGTTTATCATCCCATATGTTCTGTAGCATAACATGTCCATTGCTTACCCATGCTGTTCTAAAGTTAAAACAGTAAGAAATTACTGGTATGACAAGGTTCAAAGTGCATTTCACACCTGCTGATTCTTATTGTTTTAGCCTCGCTCTTAAATCTGTGAAACTCATGACACCAAGATGTCTGGTAGGGAATCAGGCTATCCCTTCAAGGGGAACTCCACCAAATTTTAATTAAACAGATGAGACGTAAACAAAGGCATTGAGAGTGGCTTGGTGTGAAATGCTCTGTTCTAGAGAAACTTTCCAAGTCAGAACAGTTCACAGTGGTGGAGATAGGAAACAGACATCCACCTCTAAAAGGTCCCTAATGGAAAGTCATTACATGGAATGATTAGGTATATGCTGCCTGATGTCTGAGACATTGTTAAATCCAGTTATTTTAAACCTTTAATGCTGGAGGGCTATGTTATGAAGCAGAATAGTCCCCAAAAAACATCATCATCAACATAACTTATAAAAAACAGAAGACACATATAGGTTCACTGGTGGTTTTGGAAAGTAAAAAAATGGCTACATTTGTGTTATAGACATTGAGACCCCTGGTTCCTAGCAACACCACTGTAGAGAAGCCTGTAAGTTTCTTTACAAATGAACCGTTTCACATAAAACCAGTATGAATGTTTACATCTCAAAGATTGTTAATCAGATATTTTTTTAAAAAATGGTGGAATTCCTCTTTAAGAGAAGGAGTACTGTTGTAGAAGGCTTCCATGGACTATTTCATGATGTGGAGTTGATGGCAAGTAGGCTTACTCGTAGCCTAACAGCTTCAGTCTGACTTATATGTGTCCCTTCCAGTACACTGGAAAAGTACATTCATGGAAAGTGATGCCTATCATCCCACACTCAAGCTCTTCACTGTGCAGGCACACTACAGCACTCTTAGAGTTGGGCCTACTACTATACATCTAATCTCATGTACTTTATCAACTGTTATATAAGGAAGATCCCATGCAACCTGTTTCTGCCTGTCCGGAGAGCATCTGAAGCAGCAGCAAAGCAGTCATCTATTAGAGAATCCATCCTAGTTCTGGGGATGCAGCATAAAAGTAATTATGAAAGTATGCATGAGGCTACAGCTGAACTCTTCCTCTGTCCTCAGGCTAGGGCGGTATAACTGCAGATATAGTTGTTTTAGGTCCTGACATCACCAGTATCATTCTTCACTAAGCTCTGCCTGTCAGTGCCTCTGTTAATGGCGCCACTTAAAGCTTTCCCTTTTTCTCCTCTGGCTGATATGTGCACAAGGAGCAGTCTCAGCGCCATTAAGTAATGACGGAAAATCTTGTGTGCAGGGGAATAGGAACAGTGGAAAGTTTGGAGTCAAACATGGCTGACTCCACTAATCAGCGGATGGTGTTATTCTTTCCACTGGAGCTCTGATGTTAATAAGTCTGCGTTGTGTCTGAGGTAGTATGACAGGTTAAGTGTTTAGTAGTAGAGCGAAACAAGAGCATTAATACCGAGTCGTCGTTTGAGCTAAGCTTTGTTTCTAACATTGTTGTGAGGGCGCTGCGCTGTTTTTTCCACAGATAATCTGAGTATTCCGTGGCATTTTAGATTCTCTCACCCACTCTCAGACTCTCTGAGGGTCTGGTATCTAGGCAACATCCTCCCCACCCACCTGGTTACCTCGCTCTGCATGTTCCGTACAGCGTGTTCTGAGCCTCCTGCTGCAGTAACGCCGCTCCGCCACTCGGCGGCACTACAAGCCAGTCTCAGCGGACTGACGGGCGACGCGAGCCGTATGAGTCACTAGCGAGCTCTGAAGAAGACTTTAGCTCTGAGCCCTCTGGAGAGAAGCGCTCGGAGTCAAGGTCAGTGTGACCTCCGTCATCCCGCAGCAGCTTTGAAGGCTGACGTCGCTCCCTCCTCTCCAAGGAACATCGATTATGGATGAAAGTAGAAAAGACTTTGTTGCATCTTTAAATGAGGTCTAACGATACAAGATCTGATTCGGTATTCGCACGATATTCGGAGCAAAATTCGAATGCAGAAAAATGAAGACAGTAATCGTTGGTGCACAACTTACTAACGACACTAGAGCTGGAGCGAGTTGCTTATTGGTGCTAATCGTTTGCAAACTTTGGTGTTCAAACAGTTGGACTGCATGGCTTAATCATTAGAATACACAATCATACACAATACACAGTCACTAGGTGTGGGTGATATGGCAAAATCATGATAATTCAAGGCATTTTCTCGATACATGATGTGCATCATAACATTTTATTTTTCTGAACACACACACACACACACACGCGCGCGCGCACATTTTTTCCAAGTCATTTTGGGCTGTTTCTTTTGGTCCATTAATCATGAAATTTACACATAGTGTAAAGAGCAACAGGCATTTTTAAACTATGTCAAAAACTGAAAAACACAGACGCGGAAAAAGCGTTTGATTGTCTCTCTTGGAGATTTCTTTTCCAAACTCTAACTCGTCTAGGATTTGGCCGAAACTTTATTGAGTCGATTTGTATACTGTATTCAGAGCCAAGTGCTGCAGTTAGAGTTAATGGATACACATCAGAGTTTTTTGCTCTCAAGAGGGGAACATGCCAAGGGGATCCACTATCACCTGCTCTCTTCGCCATGTGCATCGAACCCTTGGCTCAAATGATCAGAGATAGCAAAAATATACATGGAATTTTGGTAGGTGACATAGGAGCATAAAATATCCCTATATGCTGATGACATACTCCTTTACTTATCAAGTCCATCTTCCTCCATACCTGCGCTGAAGGAGTGCACTGAAAAATTTGCTTGTTATTCTGGCTATAAAGTTAACGTGACTAAAACTGAGGCTATTGACATTAATGCTAAAATCTCGCAAAAAAATCAAGACTGACAGTGGCTTTAGATGGCCAGGAGAAGGCATTAAATACCTTGGGTTTTTTATACCCGCCTCAGTAGATAGGTTGCACCATGCTAACTATGATACGATAATCAGGAACATTAAAAATGATCTAACCCGTTGACTCGAATTACCTCTGTCTATGGCAGGGCAAATAGAATCTATTTGTATGAATGGCCTTTATTACGAATGATACCACAACCAGGTGGTTAGATATTGAAAGGTTAAACTGTGATATTGAAAGGTTAAACTGTGAAAAAGCCATAGATGACTTACTATTTACTAATATACCCTTGTCATCCTGTAGAGTAAGCATCTGGGTAAAGAACACAATTCAAGTATTTCGATTCAGCATATAAAAATTGGTCCAGGCATGGCCTCACCTATATACATCACTTATTTCAATAGAAAATACTAAGTCTTTTGTCCAAATTAGGCAAGAGTTTGACCTCCCTGAAACAAACTTTTTCAGATATCTTCAAATTAGGCATTTTCCAATAGAGCAATACTTTGTCATTTAATGACCTGCTCTAGTAGCTGGAGGGAATTTAAATGGAAGCTTATTGCTAGATACTTCAGAACACCATATATAACCAAGAGGATTGGCTCATCTTCATCGAGTAGTTGCTGGAGGAATTGAGGGGAAACTGAAGCGAATTTTGTCCATATTTTTGGTCAGGTGGAAAACTGAGGAAGCACTGGGAGGATGCAACAATACAATGCTCTAAACTCTGTCTTTGATATTCCAATTCCTAAAGAACCTTTAGTATCATTGTCAGGAGTTGTCCCCCAGGAATATGATAATAGGTGCCAAATCTACCTTCTCAAAATTTTATTTGCAGCAGCCATTAACGGTACAACTGTTAATTGGCTGAAAACTGCTGTCCCAACATATGAGTCCTGGATTCAGCGTCTATGTGAACTACATAACATGAAAGAAATAACATATAATTTGAGACTACAGAAGCAGAAATTTGTTAAAAGATGGAGTCCAGCAATGTCAATAATGCTTTGAAAATATGGTATAATTAAATTTATATTGGTAGTAGGCATCAATCCCACTTCCACTACATCTCCTTCCTTCCATCCCGGTTATTGTTTTACAAGTCTTTATTTAATGTTTAACATACTGCACTGAACTACATCTAATAAACCAGGCCTAATAATGCTCTCTTTGTGATGAAAGATGCAGGTGGTCAGTGATTTATAATCTCACTGATTTGTTTTTTCAAAAATTCTGCATAATTCAATAAATAATATTATTATGGGTAAAACAGTGACAAATCTGGGATAAAAAAAAAAAAAAAGTTTCTTTAGGGGTTATTTTGCCTTACAATGGCCTACCTCTCTGCCATAAACATATTAAAAAATGTTTTTGGCCAAAATCCTCAAATCTTCTCTCAAAACTATAGTAAAAATTATATCAGGCATCAGGCAAGGTATTTGTAACCGCTTCATGTAATAACAGTGAGGCAGCTTTTAAAGGCTTTAAACGCTTCAGCCATCTGGTTCCTATTGTCTATTGCGAACAATTCTGACTCAGTAAGTTTCTCTAGACATTTCACATCAAACCACTCTTAATAAGTTTACCGCTTAACCGTTTAATTATGCAAAATGTTGGAAAAATGCTGGAATTCTACTTTCAATAATGGCGATATACACAATGTGATCCGATATGAGATAATTTCTTATGATAATGATACATATTGTCATATTCCCCACTCCTAAATGTCATATCTCCACAACGCACATTGTCACAGTTTTGCACTGCAGTCTCACAATGACATGATGCATTGGTACAACCCTAATATTTAAGATCTCCAAGCTTCTGTGCTATGTAAATCTGAGACAACAGACCAACAAAAAGACATACGAGCAATGAGTGCACTTGTAAACAAAGTTTTACTGATACATTTGATTGTGTAGATACATCAATGTAAAGCCACCACTTTACACATACCTATGGACTTATGGAGATCAACTGGGCACTAGATGGAATATAATAAATAGTTGAACACAACATCTGTACACAGAAACACTACCCCAAAAGCCATAGAAATGTTCATATATCAGTACAACATTTATTTATTTTCTTAACATAAATTTATGAGTTGACATAAAACATTTCAAAATAAAACTAAATTTTCTCCATTCAATTTTAACTTCCTTTTAATCTAGGCTAATTGAACACAGGCAACTACTAGATTTGTAAGATAATATTTACATGTTCCTAACCAAGAAACTCCAAAAAAGGCACAAGTGTCTATACAACATGTACAAAAAAGAAAAATAAAGAAAACTGCCTGGAGCTGACAAAAAAAGTAAAAAATAAAATAATTGGTCATAATCATTATCATCATCATCATGATTGCACGTACAATAATGAATGTCAGAAAATGTGCTTTTGGAGAGGGCCAGCAAAGTTGCCAACCCCCTTGAGTGTTTTCAGTTTTACAAAGTGACAAAGTTTTACAAAAGAGAGAGAAAGCAGTAGTCAGAGAAAGAGAGAGGGACAGAGAGAGAATGAGAGAGAGAAAGATCAATGGAAAGATAGAAGTTTTTATTTCCACCACGGACTCTTAGGTAGCAATGACAAGTCTATCTTCATCATCGCTGGAGGCATCATTGTAGTCATCAGTTACTGTTTGCCTGGTGATTGGCTGCCGTGGTGGTCTTGCCTCACTAGCCCCCACTGCTGGTGCCTTTGGTGCACCCTCAGACCCTTCCTCAGCAGAGGTGGAGGGCTTTGGTTGTGGTGTTGATTTTTCCTTTTCTGTGACAGCTGTGCTTAGTGCTGTTTCATCCCCAGTGGTTGGACTGGGTTTGCTTGGTGAGGTCACTTCCACTGAGGGCTGTACAGTGACTGGGATTACCGCTACAGGTGGTGCTGCTGCTGCTGTGGTTGGCCTGGCTGTGGGGGAAATAGTAGATGGGGAAGAGGCTGGGGAAGACTCAGCTACTTGCAAAGGTAAGGAGACAGAGGTCACTCCCTCCGGACTGCAGGGCTTGTCTGGTACCAAGGGGAGAGGGCTGAGAGCGGAGAGGGGGCTGAGGGAGGGGATGAGGGCAGGGAGGGCGATGTTGAGGATCTGCAGGCCAGGGATGTGACCTGGGGAGGCTGTGCTGGTCTGAGGCGCAGGGCTGGCTGCCAAGACCTGAACACCCAGAGTTGCATTTAGTGCCAGGCTCTGCTGAGGAACTAGCTGGGTGGAGTTAGCCAAACCCACCACACTCAGTGTCTCCATTCCTACAGGCTGCAGTGTGGCCTGGGGAGCACTGAGGGTCTGAAGACCTGCCACCTGGCCCAGGGGGAAGCAGGGTAGGACACTACTGACAGGTTCCTGGACTACCAGTGGCTGCGTGGGGGAGCCCTCAGGCCGAGGTGGAGTGTTAGGGGCTGGGAGAGGGCTGCTAGCCTGTCGGTGGATGACACTGACAGCTGGGATGGTGAGTTGGACAGGCCCAGCTTGGATGGGTACAAAGGTGGAATATGCAGCCAAGCCAGCAGGCACCAGCTGGATGCCACCAACTGGTACCATGCTGTAGGGGGAGCGAGAAGGCTGCTGAGAGTGTAGGGGGAGGTGGCTGAAGAGGTGGGTGGTGGTTCCGGCTCCGGATTCATGGACTGGACCAGGGGCTGGAAAGTGTAAAGGACCTTGAAGGGAGTCTGAGGTGGTCTGAGTGCCACGGTCAACATTGGAGTTGGATTCATTTGAGGGCTGTGAAGGGCTGCACACTGATCCATCCTGTAAAACAGTATTTTTATAGATTCATTTGGCATACGTATTCACTTCTGTGAACAACAGAGAGGTGTGTACTACCTAATATTTATGGATATCAATTTAAACATAAGTCTATTCACCTTTCCATGCAATCAAAGCAGCTTTGCAGAGGTGCCAGGCATGCGAGAATCAATGCATGGGTATGGAGGTGGATATTGGTATGGACATGGGTTGACAAGTAAAGAAAGGGGAAGGCAAGGTGGGAAAGACAGTGACTGGGAGGACACGGGTCTCACCTGGCCGAGCTTGGAGCCCTTGCCCGGCACGGGGGGACTAGGGGGCACATCGATGTCCGGATAGTCGATGGACATCTGTCTGCAGGGCGAAACCGGGCTCATCATGTGTACAGATTCTGTGTCGGAGGCATGGGATTCTGAAGCAGGGGCAGGGTGGGAGACAAAGGGGGGGGGGCTTGGGCCAGGGCTAGAGCAGAAAGCGGAGATCGACATCTGTCTGACCAATGAAACAGGGCTGGTCATGGCCACCGACTCTGTGTCCGATGTCTGGGACTCTGAGGCCGAAGCTTGAGGGAGAAGAGCTGGGCGTGGGTTCGGGCTGATAGACATCTGTGCGAGCAGGGAGCTTGGTGCTGGATCAGCCTGGCTGGAAGGAAGGTGCTGGGGGCTTGCAGAGACAGAGGGTGTGGCGGAGACACCTGACTCTGCTTGGCTGTCTTCCTCATCCTCCTCTTCCCCATCGTTATCCTCGTCATCAGGGCCATCTGAGTCATCACCATCCGAATCTTGCCGATCTGCACTGCCTGCTCTTCCTGATCGATCACCTGCTGAAAAAATTTAGAATTAATTGCAACGCAAAGGTTTTGGAAAGAAGCAGAAAAGTACAACCCTAAAGAGCCACACAATGTGATATTACTCTAGCATCAATCTAAAACTTTTCACTGTGAATTCCTCAATCAAAATTTGTAGTGCAAAGAATAAAATCATAAGATCTGGACTCAGTTTCAGTATTATAGGTACAACAGATCTCAGTCTCAAACGATGGAGACATTTGGAGTTTTTATGACTAGAATTCTTCCCTTTTGATCTACTCTTAAACCAAAGCATGGACCGGTAGGCATATTAACATCTCAGACCTCAAGACTGAGTGGCATGGGCTTGACTGCTTGTGTGAAATTCAGATAAAGAGAAAGAGAAACAGAGAAACAAATATGCTTTGAGTGACTGGGACCAGAGAAAGCTTACAGCTTTTCACATTCTTTTTTCTCTCTCTAAAATTAGATACTGCAATTTCCCCTTGGTAAAGGCCGCTCATGCCGCCCACATGTGCTTAGAGTTAACAAGGGAAGAGGCTGCATTTAGAATCTTTAATTACATCGTAGCATTGCCATTGATCGTGACCGCGACTGAGCACAGTCCGGGACAATCGGCATTTAATGGCTGTTGTTATTATTAGTAAACCTATTAATGGGCAGGGTGATCCTGTTGTTAGAAGCCTTGGGCCACTGGTGTAAACATACTGTGGTGACTGCATAGTGGATTTCTTTAATAAAACATGAATCAAATATTATGTGCTCTCCTTGTGTTTTCCAACTGTGTGCCTTGTTATGCTTCAGCCACCTTACATGATTTAATCATAATATATGACTGCAAGAACATGACACTTTTTAAAGCAGAGTTGTACAACTGCAGCCTTCTAAAATTACAGCACTGCTAATCATCCAGCAATTCACGATCAACTATGCTAAAGCAGTGAAATCTCTAAATGTGCAGTACATTTGATCTCTATAACCAGAGAACCCAAATGGCAGAGGCAAGGGCTCTGAATAGGTTTTCACAGGCTCAAATTGTGATCATTGTATGAATTGAATTGAATCATTATGTACCATATACTTAAAGCTACACTATGTAGGTTTGGGGGATTTGGAGACCTCTCTGGTGAGTTGTGCTTTGGACCCCTTCCATGAGCGGATGACTCTGATGATTGCAAGCACATTGTTGAGAGTATTCAAAGAGAACTCAGCCAGAACTTGGTGATGTCTTCAGAGGATTTAAGTGAATTATCTACCAATGTCATCAGATCTTCATTAGTATAATGTTAATTTTGCAATCGAGACCTATACATTGATCTGCACCTTAATTTTTGAGCCTTTGTGTATGACGTTAATACGTGAAGAGGTCTGATGTGGTTTAAAACACTCCTGAAAATCCAACCCGATGCCACTGAATTTTAAATTATTATTTCAGGCTTTATAGGGTGACCCAATGCAGCACACGGAAGCTATATTTCACTTTTTTTTCCTGACTCATTTATTCTACTTAAAAAACTTACATAATGCAGCTTTTACATTTTTTGTAAAGGCTTTGTGCTATATCAGTGGTGTTCAAAGTCTGGCCCCAGGGCCATATGTGACCCACGGACAGTTTTTAATTGGCCCGTGCCTTCTGTTTTAGAGTGAGTTATAAGTGGCCTTGCCAGCCAGTACGTTGCAGTTTGTCCTTTCACCTGATGGTGGCAGCAGTCCTGTAATATTACAGTGTGATGCACTGCACTGTGGTAACTAAGTTAACTAAAGTTTAGGAGATTTTCTTTTCTGACTAGACCTGCAACTTAATTTACTGAGTGACATTTAGTCAAGACTATAGTCATAAAGCACAAACTTAACACCGAGAATCAGCGATTTTGGCAAAATGGAAGTTTTTTTTTTTAAGGCCACAGCAAATCTTTGTGCCTCATGTGTCAAAAGACTGTAATGCATTCAATATCATAGGCATGAAACAATGCACGGACATCCCAATAAATTTTGTATCATTTGTAAATAAAGTTTCGGCCCTCAGGTATTTTGACACGGTACTCTGGCCCTTTTTGAAAAAAGCTTGTGCTAGATGTTCTCAAATCTTCCCAGCTGTTCTCATTAATCACTCATTTGTTTTTTTAGTCTACCTGAGTCTTCTGTATCCTGGTCTTCGATAACCCCAACAGCAACTCCCATCTCCATACACTTCTTACTATGGGCCTTGGACTTCATGTGCTTTGTCAGGTTTCCTGTGTGAATACGGAAGAGAAGAGAAAGGGTCAACCAAGGTAGGTGGGGTACATGGGCAGAGGAGTGGCTTACATAAGTCAGCTATGTCTCTGAGCCTGAGCTCTATGTTATGGGTGAGTAACTGATAAAGAAGTTCTTAAAGGAACGTGGGCTGCTCTGACACTGCACGCTGCTCTGCAGTGCAGCGTGGGTAGACGAGTATGACTGGGATGAATCATTTAGGCCTTTTCTGAGAGAAGCACAGGCTTAAAAAAGACATGAGAACAGTTTGCAGAAGACAGTGTTCTTATCTGTGTTTTGGAAATTAAATTGTGCTGAAGTGCCAAACACAAATGCTTACTGCGAGCACAAACAAAATGTTAGTTTTCAAACATAAAAGCCCTTAATGCAGAAACACATGTAGCACTAAAGTAATTTTCCTATACAGTCAGATATTACAAGCCAATTTGTAAATTATAAGCAGTCAAAATTACAACCAAATGCAATTTAAAACAAATGTACTTCTCTGTCCTACCCTTGACCCAACTACCTAACTGTCCTGTTTAATTGGTGTACCTCATTTTTTTAAGGAGAACAACTGCATGAGTTGTGAAGACAGGCATATTCCTTTTACCATTTTCTTATTTGTGGCAAAGCTTTAATTCTGCATGTAGTATTTTCTTATTTTGCTTTTGAGGACAGTATTACTGGCTTATTATCAAAAACATAACATAACAAAAAATGATGTTTAAGCTCACCAAGTTATAAACAACAAAACAAAAGTGCACCCACCTTTAGTTTTGAAGGAGAAATTGCATTGTGCGCAGTGATAGGGACGAACATCAGAGTGTGTGCGGATGTGTTTGCGCAGCATGCTTGGCTTCTTACAGCGTATCCCACACTCCTCGCAAACATACTTCCCCCTTCCGCGCCCCCTCACATACACATATTCTTCATTGGATTTGTACCTGCAAAACAGAACAGCATTTCAAACAGATTACCAATGAAGGACACCTCAAATCTCTGTTGAATGTTTTGTAAGTTGTGGTTAAGAAGTTGAGGTTAAGGTGACAAACCCTCCATCAAATATCTTCACTCGTCGAGGCTCAGCTTTAGAAGAGTCGGACTCCTGACTTGACTGAATCTCTGGTTTTGCTTTGCCACAGTTCTCAGTTGACAGAGGCTTTTGTTGGGTCAAAACCTGACAGAATCCATTTTTATAGCACAATTGAATTAGTAAAAATAATAATATTGAACTTACTATAGCTTTTTATACTTGCAGTAGTAGACATAATGATTTTATTGTATGAGGAAAAACACACTTACCTTTGGCAAAATGTCTTTTAATTTCTCAGAGTATGTCAATATGTCAGATTTTAAACTTGTTGTTATAGCTTGGGTGTAGAGTATTTTCTTGGAAGTCTGTTTAGAGTCAAAAAGAGACATGACCACTTTGGTAGGAAGTCCCAGTGGATTGGGATTGTTGGACTTGACTGCCCAGGTAGAATAAGCTGAGATTCTTTGATCTGTCTGTTGAATGTGGAGAGGCTTCCTTTTCATGAGGAAACACCAGGTGAAAGTTGTAGCTGTTTTCAGACTTGGGAAAGACAGACGATGACTGTCTCGTGTGTTGACAACAGACACAGAAGAAGCCAACTTCACTTGCCCTTGAAAGGTTGGAGGCCTCACTGGAGATTTAGCTGGAGACCATCGCTGTTCCTCAGGCTTTTCTTGTGACTTCAGTGTACTGTTTCCAGGTCCAGAATGACTTTGAACCCCTGGAGAAAGTCCAGAGTGGCTTTGTAACCCTGGAGAAGAAATCATGTCAGATCCGTGAATTGTCTGTACTGTGCTGGTAGGTGTCCGACTCTCCATTTCTTGTTCAGTGGTTTCAGGCATCGTTGTGTGAGAAACTGATGTCTGATTATCTTTTTCGACTTCTGTGCTTTCCGGCAATTGCTCGGGGGCATCCGTTTCTATCGGGCTGTCTACAGGTTCAGTGGTGCAGACCTGTCGAACCAGCATTAGCTTCCGCTGCCTTGTCAAGTCTGACATCTTTGAGTTCAGATAGTTGAGTGATCGACCGTCTGTCAGGCATGCAGCACCATGGTCATCCTTCGCCCGTTTCTGAGTTTTCTCCATGGCAATGTCCAGGCTGTTAGCAGGGGAAAGCATACGTTTACTTGAGGCAGTGGGCTCTTGTTGCGGGCAAAGGCTTACTGATGCTAATTTTTGAGTACAGTGTAATGACCCAAGAGATGAAGTACTCTGGTTTTCACCATTATGGTTCTTGCTAATTGTCATACTATTTTTCATTTGGATGCCAACTGATCCAAGTGGCCTGATATTTTTGCTGTCTGGTCTGGTTTTTGGATCATTGTCCACGACAGGCATGGCAGGAAAATTTAAACTAGAAGCTACTGTAGAGGATGGCAATGTATGTTCATGAGTGATTAGAATCTGCGGAACAGCAGACGTTCCTGATGAAATCTGAGAGGCTGTGTTAACTTGAGGATCAACAGGCAGAACAACTGAGGCCTTAGGTGTAGTCTGGTGACTTGGCTGGGCTACATAAACATTCTGTATTCCATCATTTAACTTTGACACTTTGATCTCGTTTGCAATTGGTATTGTAATAACAGGCACGGTAATTTGTGCACCCTGCACACTAGTGAAAGAATATGCTGGACCCGTTAACACTGGATACTGCAGCTGGTACTTGGGTACAAAGTTCTTCTTAGTTTGTGCATCTGTGGACTTCTGAACGTCTGCTTGACCGGGCACAACATGTACCACAGGGTGTAATGTTTGACATTTGACAACCTTTGAGGTCTGGTGCCATGGGTGGGGAAGACCATGAACTTGGGGTTGCTGAGTTTGGCTTCCCAAGTTGATACTTTGAACCATTTGCTCATTCTTTTGCAGAGGTGCTTCTGCAGAATGTAGGACAAAAGGCTGAACAAGTGTAGACTTATTTACATGTAGTGGTTTATTTTGGGACACCGACAGAATGTTAGTAGAAGGCCCTCTCTGAAGGGAGACGGTTTGTTTCCCTGCTAGTTGTGTTTCTGGTCCAATCTTCAGTGACATCTGACGTACTAGAGGTCCTCTTCTTCTTTCAATAAGAGGCACCTGTGGAGTTGGATTACTCTGTGTAGTTTTTGGCAAGGCATTAGTGACTGGTGACAAAGTCCTGCCTGGTGACATGTTACTGCAATCAAAGGATTTGCTACGGTAGTCACAAGAAATCTCTACAGATGGTTGAGTACAGCTGATTTGCTCTGAGGCAGCCCGTCTCATCATTCCTGGGACTCCTAAAGTGTTGTTTGCTACAGGAGACCCTTGAACCTCTAGTGGTTTCCGAACACCCTCCACCCTGGATGGGCTGTCTGATCTTGGAGGATCATCTCTGTCAAATGAGGCTGAGACACTGGAGCACCTTGATAAGCTACTGTCTCGACTGAGACTACGAGAGAGACTTGAATCAAAGCTGGACTCCCCTGAGGAATGTTCCATTTGAGCCAGTCTTATCCGCTTCTTCTTTGGTGGGAGTTTTTCCGTTGGAAGTTTGGACAAACTTTCACTCCTCTGAGGCCAGCTGAATGTTTCTGGAGGCTTCTCTGTTGATTCACTCACTTGAGTTTCATGCTCTCTGTCTGGTTCCTCTGTTACAAGGATTTCAGGGACTTGAATATTGTTTTGTCGCACCAACCTTGACTGAGTAGGAGTACTGTTGTCACTACCAGCTGATGAAGTTTGCTTTTCATGATGGTCCATTCCTTGGTTTGCACATTTGGGCGTTGACATCTTTTCATGGTAACTTTGCAAGGATGAACTAATTGTACCTTCAACATGGCTTTTTGCTGAGGTCTTGGCATCTTTTTCCACAGAATCAACCGGAGATGATCGGTCAATAGACTCAGATGTTTCAAAAGAATTTGGTCGACTGAGAGAGTTGGTGTGCCGAATAACTGAAGTACCACTTCCTTGTCTCTGCAGTTCTGCTCTTTCTTTATTTGATGTGCTGATCTGGGTCTCTCGTATTGGAGACAGCCTTGACTCCTCAGTGCCTCTTGCAATAAGTTGAATTTGATCAACAAGAGAAGGGTTATTGGAGGCATGTGAAGCCTGAGCATATGGGTTTCCTGAAAAACCTATGGACATCTGGCAGGAATCAAAACTTCTCGAACATGGAGGAGTAGTTTCAGTTGGAGACTGGTCATCATCATCTCCAACACTTTTCATTTTCCGTCTCTTTCTTATCATAACTGGTTGCTCTGCAATTCCTGGAATAAATGCAGTTCTGCTCAAAGGTGGTTGCTGTGTTCCACGTACAAACACTTCTGGCTCAGTATCTCTGATGGGCACAGATTTATTCTTTGGACCATGCAGTTCAGAACAATAAAACTTCTTGTGATTTTCAAAGTTTTCTAATTTTCTGTACCGGTTACGACAGGTCTCACATTCATATGTTGCCCCTTTGTTTTGTTGAGTCCTTCTGGTTCTTTCTGGTGCATGATCAAATGACTTACTTCGAATCTCATGAGTAATACTTGGTCCATGACGACCCTCTTCCATTGAATGAACAGAAAGGAGGACATGGCCCTCATTTGTGGATAAATCCTCAACTGCTATCTGCCTGACTAAGGTTCGATGTACTGGATTGGGAGTGGAAGGAGCTGAAGAGAACACGTCATCATTTAGAGAACTAATCTTGTCATCAAATGAATGGCAGATCCTTAAAGGATGGGGTTGAGGAGTAGCATTTGGAAGGACAGCTGACTGGCCTGGTGTTGTAGGCATTGAATTACTTCTTGTAATTGGTAAACAATCCATAGCCGGATATTGAGGAGGGACAGAAAGAAGAAATATTGGTTTGGATTTATCTGTGGGTGTAAAGGGAGACCTTGGTATGTCTGAGTTGGAGCTGGATCTTCTTACTGCTGGTTTTAGATCAAACTGAAAAGAGTCTTTGAATATGTAAGATTTAGGGGAATCTATGCTACCTCTTCTGGAAAGAGAAGTTCGTCTTGGTTTGACACTATCAAGTTGCTTGGCATCAACAACAGCCTCATTATCTGATATCAACTTTGAAATGCGCTCTTCAAGAGAAAGAGTTTTTGCCTCTAATGGAGGACGCATCGGTCCTGGCAAAACAGGAGGCTTTTCAACAGGTGCTACATGCATGACACTGGCCACTACAGGGGAGGGTTGGGCTTGTGGATTTTTCATAATGTCTGTTTCTGCTGGTGGAGTAATCTTGACAAAAGGGCTTGGAGGGCTCATAGCTTGATCCGCACTTTCAGATCGTGAAAAGTAACCAGAGTCAGTGCTTCCCAGACTTCGGGGACTAAGCAGGCATTTGCCTTGAGGCTGCTGAGAGTAGTCAGTTGCTTGTTGTCTCTGAAGCTGTGCGTGTCCACTACCCGATGGAGATTTACATTGCTGATCTTCATCCTCACTTATGGAGTCCTGTAAGGGACTTACACAGTCCACCTCTTTCAGTGAAGACAGGACAGTTATATTAGACCTCAGACTTGCTGTCTGGAAGTCCCTTTGCCTCTGGGTAGCTGCTTGCTCTGGTGTGGAATCTATAACTCTCGGACTATCTGCCCTCAAGGGTGAAACATTGACAGGATAGACAACTACTTTAGGAAGAGCAGCAGTTACCTTGGGCTCACAACCTTTTTGAGAAGCCAAAGGTTTTAGATTTTCAAACACCACAGATTGCTCTGCTTCCCCTTGGCTGCCTGGCAGTGTGCCTGAACTCTGCAAGCTGCTCTCAGATAAAGCAGTCAGGCTGCTTTGTGAAGATTCAGGGTCAAAGTCAGCTGTGCTAACCTCCTCATCACTCTCACCACTTTCCTCCACATCTGAATGAGTACTAATGCCTCTGTCAGACTCTTGGGACAGAGACCCACTTCCAGAGTCTTTTGAAACCAGCCCAAGTTTAATGGCATGGGCATGAGATTTTTTATGTTTGTAGAGATTACTCTTTGTCTTAAACGAGAAACCGCATGTAACACAAGGGTAGGGTCTCTCACCAGTGTGAGACCTTATGTGTTTCAGCAAAACACTTGGCTTTGCACATGCTCTGTGGCAGTACTCACAAACGTACTTCCCTTGCTTTTTTGGTTTCTGCTCCTTTGCTGATGCATCACACATTTGATTCATGCCAAAGTTGACAACAGTTGCCACCTGGACAGGGTTAAATCCTGGTGTTACTGGGACTTGGATGGAGCTGGGGACACTGGCAGAGAGAGACTGGCATGTTTGCACTACAGGTGGCTGACTCTGAGGCAAACCAGTGGACCCTGAGGGAACTGGGGCATGGGTCAACGTAAGAGACGGACCTGCACTGTAGCTCTTCTGGAGGCCTGGCTTGTCATGCTGGCAAGTAGCAGCCATGGTCAAGTGCTGCTGTGAGGACTGCTGAAGTGGAGCTAGAACTGCTGCTGATGCGCTGCTGTAGAACTGCTGTTTTTCTGCATCATATGGACGGATTAGTGCAGGCTGGGATTGTGGGCCAAAATTAACTGCTGGCATAGCCCCAGAAACCTCTGACTGGGCAGCAGGAATTGAGATAGAGTTCCCAGGATGTCCAATTAGATTGCAGTGTTTCTTCTCTGTCAGAGTGTTGAAATCTGGCTCCATAGCCTTGAGCAGGACTTCAAGAGGGGCAGCAGTTTGAGATGGAGGTATGCCTTTGTTGCTGGTTTTCTCACTCCAGCTTTTTTTGGTCTGCACTGACTCTCCAACATATGTCTGTTCCGTGCCACTTTTGTTGCCAAGAGCCTGTGGCTCTGAGATGGTCAGATCTTTTTTCTCCACTTTTTCTGTCCTGTCTCTCAATGTCTCCTGGTGATCATCTTCAGAGTCTTGGACTGATTTTAAGGAACTGTGGGCGGGACTCTTAGAGAATACACAGGAAGGTGTGTCTACATTGGATGAAGCACAGGTTGGTGAGGAAACAGGTTTCTTGGTTTGTGACTGCTTCTTGACTGGAGACTTGGGTATCTTCTTCAACTGGTTTTCAGCCACAACCTTCTTCCTCTTCAGCCCTTTGATGCCATCAGAAATTCTGCCAATGCTTTCATTTTTGGCTGCTGAGGAAGAAATTAAACAAATGATTATTAACAGAACCTCTTCACACAACATGGGCTACAATGTGCTTTGCAATGGTTTGATGTGTTTAAAAGTATATTAAAATAAAAAGCATGCCCAAGGTACCCATATATTGTTCAGTGCATAAAACACAAACAAACACAAAAAAACAGGCCTCCACAAAAATGTTACACTGTAAAACTGTAGAAATGTTAACTGCATAAGAGGCAACCATTACTCTCACCAACAGTTCATAGTCATATGAGTTAATGATCACTGCACTGCTGTGTAGTTCATCACAATAACAAATGATTATGTAACAAGCAGGAAACACTGATTAGCGTACCAACAAAGCATTTTGAACCAAAGTTTTAAACCTTTAAAAGGGAGAGCAAAGACAATATATTAGAATGAAACTGAATTACTTTTCAGCTGCTTCTTTAAGCTGTGGAGCATTAGATTAGTGATGTTATGTAATCATCCATAATACACAGGTATCTCTCACATTTTCTGCCTGATTTAAAAAAAAAAAACAAAATCTTGGATATCTATTCTTGTCGTTGATTTTTTTCCCTTTCCCAGCCTCACAGCTGAATATTATATACCATACTATTACATACCATACAAAGAAACTCTACAAATGCTAGATAAACACTTAAATAATGTTTCCAAAATTACCAGATATATCTTATTAAATTGAAAAAGCATCACTCACTTAATGAGACAGCACCCGAAATGCCTGTGTAAGGTTGTTTGATGCAAATATAGGGACATCACTGTCAGTCAGATGAAAAATCCATCTTCTTCACCAAAGCAGTTCAAAGTTTACCTTTGTATTTTGTCTCCAAAAGATAATGTGAATATAAGACTCTGTTTTGAGCTGGAAGTTCTCCTCTGCTGCTCGATCTCTGAAGCTACTGAGGCCCACGCATCATTATGTTGAAAACCCACTCTCTGTCTCTCTCTCTCTCTTTTACCATCTCTCTCCTCTCTCTCTCCTCTCTCCCTCTCTCTCTCTCTTTCTCTCGCTCTCCCCCTCTCTCTCTTCCATATATTTTTATATCTCAGCCGTCTTTCTCTTGCCATTTCTCTTTTAAGAACTGCATCTGTGTAAGATGCCCCATTTTCTTGCTAAGATGAATGTTTTATTCGGTTACCGGCTTTCAGTTCAGAACTGCCGAATGTTATTTTATGATACATATGTGTTCATTTTATGTATGTGTGCATTTGTAACTGAGACTGGTGAAAACTAGACAAAAATGAACTTGCTGTTAGGTAGGTAGGTCAATTCTTTATTGCATAAAAATCCAAGGACCGTAGGCAATACCTGGCACTTGAGTCAATGTCTGGCACAAAGTGAATCACGCTTATTATGGTAAGGGAACGTACAGAAGCGTGAATAAGGCAGTTATTCTTAATTGCAAAGAGACAGGCACAATGTAAAACATTTTCCATGCTTGGCCTCCCAGTGGTAACATACAGAGAGGCTTTTGTGTGTCTCAAGCCCCGTGGTTATGAAAGTACATTGCTTAGTCTTAACATCTGAAGCAACCCCTCCCAGACTGGGGTTTCCCTTGTTCGTTTTGATTGGCACTAAGAGGGGGAAGTGAAGTGGCTTAGGTTAGTTCTGCTTGGTCACTATTTCCTGGACGCTCAAGGAATTCCCCAAGAACTGCAAAGTGTAAGCAGGATTCTAACAGACTTATATGTGTTCGCAGCATTGAGTTTTAGAAATGCATAATGCTTTTTGTTTCCTAATGCACTTTCTTCAAAAAGCAAAATCAAACAAATGTCAACATATTTGGACTCAAACATGTTACAAAAATGCACTGAAGGCTCCTTAGAAATTTATGCTTTGACAGCATAAAACTCAAAATGAAACTATTTTACTACCATTAACCATTCCACGCCACAAGGATTAGGATGTGACTTACTGGCCAAATGACATCACTGGCTGTGGTATTTTGAGAAGGGGTTTACGAATCCCTGGATCACCTCACTTCAAGAGACATGATAAATCTGTCCCCACACTAAATACAAAGGAAGCCTAGGCCTGGAGAGGCTTAACACACTCTAAACAGGAGCTTTCTAAAAGGATTTGCTTAGGCCGATGAGGTAAGAAGATGATGTCCAGCACTGTATAAGAATAAAGTAAGGTGAGAAGGCTAACCTGACCCCTTACACTTGCTATCATGCTGCATCACTTGTTTAGCAATTTACTACACAAAAGACCTCACCTCTTGGCAACATCCCTCAACCAGTAACCTATTTGTTATCATGAACAATCTTTATAAACTGTTCCCAAAAGCATTGCAAAAACATGACTGCATTCCACATATTATTTCAATTAATCAATATATGTAAATGACCTCTGTTCTAATTGTTTGCCCTGTATTGTGCTTAGTTCAAAAAGCAGTCCACTCTGAAACACTCCTTATAACTTCAGTGCGGACAGGTGGAGCTAAACTGCTGTAGGCTGAATAGATGGATATATGTAAATGTGTCGGCTTTTCTCTCAACACAAAAAGTTACTTCAAAATGGTTTTTGGAGCTGGTTTTGTAGCTTAGGTTAGACTAGGGAGTGAACGGTACATTTTGACATTGCTCACATATTACATCACACTCATTTTAACAAGGGGGGAAAATTCGGCTTTCCATAATATGGGCCCGTTAACAATGGCTATGCAGCATCATGGCTAGAATGTAATGCCAGCTTTAAAAAAGCAACCGAAAACATGGAATTTAAAAGGATGTCCCTGGAGTTTTGTGGCCAGCAAGAGACTCTATAGTGGTCCCGGTGCACAGCTTTCCAGGTCTAATCACACGTCTGCTGCACTTAGGAACCAAGTATGGTGGCTACAGCTAGAGGAAAACAGCAGAACCCTCCAGAAGCTCTAAACACCACTGCAACACAGCCATTACGCAGCGCCCTCTCCAGCCAACAGCCCCCGCAAACACACGGGCAGCTCAGACCACCAGAACACACGCATACAAACACACACAGACACCAAAACAACAGGAGCGACCAGGAGGTGTGGCAGCGCATCCAGCTTGGAGAAGCCACACATAGCTATTTCCAAACAGTCCCCATTGTTCGTTTAGCTTAATGAGCTGCTACTGTCAGATGGTGAACATGCTGTTGTGCATTTTACAACAAGGGGAAGGCTGGGAGAAAAGACACAAGGGAATGTTTGGAAGCTTTGTCTAAACGAAGAAATGTGTTGTGAAACATTTTCAGTCATGGCAGACTAATTGGAGGAAGCCAAAGTATTTATGACTGAGATGTTTTGGTTTTGCTTATTTTCCCTCAAATTATGCATCTTGCAACTGATATTTTTAGGAACTTGGAACATAGACTTCTTGATTACGTTTGAATTGTAATACGTATACAATATCCTCTCTCGCACCTACGGTGTGTGCCCATCAAACAAAATACATGCATGTGCATGATACACATTTACCTTCAAACAGCAATTTCTTTGAAAGAAGGAAAGTGGGGGTTACCTTTTTGAGCACCTCTGGGCTCTTTGAGTTCCTTCTGTGCCTCCTCAATCTTATCTGCAACACAAAAAAGGACAACATAATAGAGAAGCTATTTAACCATACAATGTAAGAAGAGGATGGTATAACAGTGCTTATAAAATGTGTACATACTATATTTATCCAATTTCATCTGTTATTATTCAATTCTGTCTTTAGTGTACTTTGAAAATGTGCCTTTACAGTAATGTGCCTATACAGTACTGTGCAAAAGTCAGAGACCACCTTCATTTATTTTGTTTCCAGTCAAAACAGCAATTAAGTACATGTTATACATTTTTCAGAAGAGATTAGACATGAGACAATTCACTTGCACAAGGAAAGGAATAGTCAAAGAAAAATAGGTGAAAAAACAGGAGTTTCCAAATCTAGTGTTCAAAAACACTATTAAAAGACGCAAAGAAAATGGGACTCCAAACAACCATGCAAAACCTGGTAGTCCACCAAAACTGTCACAGTTTTGATTAACAGTACTTCCACCCTTCCAATATGAGAAGATACCTTAACACTGAGTCTGAAAGGATGTGTAGCTGTCAAGAAATCAATACTGAGAAGAAGACAAAAAAGATTTGCAAATCAAACAAAGAAGCTGCTGGTGTTCTCAGAACAATGAACTGCAGAGTCCAGACCTCAACATCATTGAATGTGTTTGGCATTTCTAGGATTGTGACAAGCAGAAGATTTAACCAAATACTAAGACTGAACTTTGAAGGTGTGTAAAAATGTCCCTGCATATTTCTTTGAAAAACTGAAAGCAAAATGAAAAATGAATAACTATATGTAATTTTAAAAGGAAATAATATGGTCTCTGACTTCCAGGCAAAACCAAGAGATAGACACATGAAGATGTACAGAAGTATTTTTTAAATACAATATTGAATTTAGTTTTGTGCAGACACTAAGCAACTTAAGTGTTTCTGATTACATGCTTTAAGAAACAAATCAATGTACAAATGAAAGCTGTCATTTATTCAGAAAAATATCCATGAACAGACATCCTATCCTGACTTTCTTTAAATATCTCCCTCGAAGGGACATTTATTTTTTCATAATCTCCTACATTCTCATATGCGGAGGAGACATTTCATATTTTCGCCATCTCTTCTTGTGTGTAGGAGGGTGTTACATATGAGTATGCACAATATTGGAGTGTAATTAATGATCATTATATAAGCTGGAGCTGGCCAGTACAGTGTGTGTCAATGTGTGTGAGTGTGGAGGGGGAGTATGGGATGATCTCCTTTCACCAGCTTCAGCCACACACAGACACACACAGACACACACACACAATAAGGTACAAAGCAAGGGAGAGTACAAAAATCATCAGTTCAGCAAAACCAAACTGGTCAAAAAAAGCAGAACAAACTTGCCATGTAAATGAAAAAAGCTAATACGTTTTAGCCACAAAATTGCACTGAACAAAAGCATATTGTTTAGGCCTATTATGATCATAAAATTTTATCTGATTAGTCTTGCTTCCTAGTTGTAAGTACTTAGCAGTTTCCAACTGACTACAGTAACAGCTCAAGCTCAAATAAACAAACATTACTTGCTGTTGCCCTCTAAATGTGTTATAGCACCAGTCAGAAGTTAAACCTTTTGTTGTTTTTGTATGACCTGTTTGTATGACGTGTCTCAATGCATGTTTTCTTTTATTTACATGCATCTGCTTCAACCCAGCAGATGAAAATGCATTCAATTCACATTCTGCTTTTTGTGGCATGAACATGTGATTGTGAAAGCTAACACTGTGGTAAATAATCACATATACAATTATGCAATCATTTTTTAACCATTTAAAAATGCTTCCCATTACCCTGTGTGAACATTTTATAATGAATAGACCAATAGAAATGGTCCAAAATGACCTCAAATAAAATCCTGTCACATTTAATGTTTTTTCTTTTGCTGTAAATTTACAAAGATTTGTTACAATTCAAGTTTTTTTTACGACACCATGACCAATAAAGCACCCAACTGTTTTCTCATATTACACCAGGGAATAAACCTGCACTGGAAAAAAAAGACTCAGGAAAAAGCTGATGCCTCTGAAACTAACCATGGCAAATATTTGTCACCCTGGATCTGGTGAGGATGTGTGGTGTTTTAAAGTACACAAGGCTGCCGGGAAGAGCTCGGTGAAGGGTGGGGGTGTTGGGGGTGGGCAGGGGGGAGTACAGGGAGAGCCCATTGCCGAGGTCACAGGATTATGTCACCAACAGTGTTCCACAGTCACACCCTTCTGTCTCCCTCTCTCTCCCTCATTTAACCACCACTAGGAACACTTTTCACATTACATAAGCCCAGCTCGCTCCAATACCCCCCCACCATTAACCACTGTGGCATCTGTCACTAAACAAAAACACAGTAACCAGGACACAAGCTATTATGGGATGAGTAAGTGAATTTGTGTGTATGTGAGAGACAGAGAGAGAAAGAGAATGTATGTGTGCCTCGCATAGCGCTTCCTTGCCAAAGAACAAAACCAAGCCTTCCAAAATAAACTCTCCCTGCTTTCGCCCTTCTTCCTCTGCTATCCATCCTTTTCGGCAGGCCAAACCTGACCCCAGGCAGACCTGTGTCATGGACAGTGTCGCTCAGCCAAACACTGTTTAATAAAACATTAGAGGCCGGTGAGGGGATTTCGGAGCTGTTTTTCTTTGCACTTTCTCAGCCCATCTGTCTTGCGTTTAACCACACTCCCCTGAGTTAGCCTAACCATGCACAGTTCTTACAGGCTAACAAATGAATGGCTGTAAATGAGGGCTCGGATTACAGCTATTAAATAACCAACTGCTAACGGGAACCCCCTCTGGTGGGAGCCTTCTAGACCTGCTGGGGTAAGGCTGTGGTCCAGCTTTAAATGGTTGTTGCAGCGTAACGCTAAAATGCTCAGTGAAGTTTCAGAAATTAACTCTGAGCTACTGTTAGATGACTAGGTGCCACAATTGCATCATTAACAGAACTTTCGATGAGATGGCTCTGTTAAAAAGGTGAAAAGTTCCTGGACGCGATACAGTGAAATAGAACTAGAGCAGGGGAAGAACCCTTGGGGTCTGCCAGCATTTCAAGCGATAATTATTATTATTACTATTATTATTATTAGTGCCATCAAGTCATTTCAGACACCTGGCGACCATATGGATATTGTTTCTCCAGAATATGGATAGACATAACAGAATGATTTTAAGCAACAGCTTGCCTAAAATTCTAATTTACAGTTGTCCCTTTACAACTAACGTAGTTGAGCCAAGTCATGTTTGGTGTCCGAGGTTTGCTAACAGGTTACCTTATTTTGCTAAAATAGCTAACAAGCAATGGAAAGTTATAGCCAAGCCATGACAACAACAAGCCTTTTTGGAGCAAGCTATAGTTGGCATTATGAAAAAACATCTGTGATGTTCACACCAGCGCATCTTTAAAGTTTTTCAAGAATCATCTTTGAAGCATTTAGGAGCTCTTAAGCGAGATATCCTTGAAAGTTTGCCAACGCACATGCCAATTTGTTTCTTGTGGGTGTGTTTTTGCTGTAGTCCGTTTTTGAAAATGTCCACTACATGTCATGCTAAACCAGTGGTCTGTAGCTGTTTGGTTTGCATGTCAGTCAGATGGCCTCTTGCTGTCAAAGTAGGTGGTTCCTTAAATGATGAAACATACCACAAGCTCTGACGATAGGCTGAAGTCTGGCTTGTGAGAAAAGAAACTACATGAGCAAGTCTATTTGAGATTAATTAGCACCTTTAAGCAGTCTGAGGCAAGTTTATGATGATTTAGGCATGCAGTTTGCATCATGCTAATGGGTAATAGACTTACTTTACTTGTCAGCTACATTAGGCTCACAGCTCCAGTGCCAAACTAAAGAACCAAACAAATCAAAGCTGGAATTCATGTCAGAGAGTACCTAAACATACACATTATAGGGCTTGTTCATGTTTCCTTGGCAATGTGCAGAGAAGCAGTTATGGATGGAGCACTACAGCGAATCAGCTATGTTCTTAGAGGGGAGTCTTTAAGATGTTGTTCTGACAATTCCAGCTCAATCTTTCACAGCTAAGACAGCCATTTACAACCATTCTCACTCAGCTTTTATGGTCATGCCAATGATGCGATTATACACTGACATAAGGCGGTTATAATTTACAGTAATTAAATACAGTATTGTGTTTGTGGGCTCCACCTAATTCAAATGCAATTCCTCCTGATGAAATGCAAAAACATCAGGGTCTGGTGACCTTGCAGGAAGTTGAACCTGAGGCAAAATAAGAAGGAAACAAGAAGTGAAACATAACCAGAGCACACCACTGCGGTGTGACTAGCTTACAGTAAAGAAGTTCTGTTAAACAACAAAGTGGGAGTCAGTGCGAGGTACTTTAATACCTCAATCAAGAGTTGCTGTAACTGGTAGCCTTGTTTTTAGTTTAGCTACAATGAAGGGCTTACTGTTTGTGCTGCTTAATATAAGCACTAGTTCAAGAATGGCTTTACTGCTGTTTCAGAGGTTTTTGATTGGAGCTTTCGCCTTTAGAAGTCTGATAACAGCAGCATGTTGTAATTTTATTTCAATTATTTCTCATTTGCAGCTCACTGAAACAAGTGTTTATAAGTAGAAGAGGACGTATTTTATTATGATTTTAAAAGAAAGTGTGTACAGTCTTGTTTAGCAGAAAAGAAATCTTATATTTTTTTGTCATGTTTATCATAAAAGCCAGAAGAGTGTACTTGAACCTGTTGATCCAGAATGTAAATGAAATGCAAATGTAAACCATTATGTAATTATGTAATTTTGAAATTACATTTCAACGACTATGTAATAATAGTAACACAACAATAAAAAATGTAGTCTTCTAATGGTTAAATTGACAGGTAATGGCATGTTAAGTGTATTCATTTAATAATAAATTCTTGACCATTAACACTCCAGCTATTATGTTCTATTCATAATACTGACTGATTATGTCTCTCTCTCTCTCTCTCTCTCTCTCTCTCTCATTTTTTTTCTCTATTTCTACCAAAATGTCCTTTCACCCAAAGCAAACAGTGGATAAAACCAGTGCTGTTTCCTGGGAAAGGGAGATGTATAGGAATCTGCAGCCCACCGGCAGAAGGCCTCTCTGTAAAATCAAGGCAACATCATCAAATGTGCACTGTTGGATATTATGATGAGACGGCTGGCGCTTGCAAAGCAGTGCCTCGGTCAAGCGAATACTGAGAATTTCCTTGGTTACCAATGCAATGATGACCAAGAATCCATCATGATCACGTCCTGCGTCGTCACCTGCCAGTGGCGCACGTGTGCTAATGAGCCAGTAGCTAATGGATTTTTAATGTGCACAGAGTCTGGCTTTTTAATGACTGTGAGTCAAAGCAGTGTGGGGGTGGGAGACGCTTGCAGTAACCATCATTTCACAGCCAGTGACGTCACCGCCGTTGCTCGTCTGCTTAAATTTGGCTCCGTTTGTGTCATACCACCCCCCTAGCAGGCATCGTTAGGCCAATTTTAGCACCATGTTGCTACGATAAAAGGAAAAGTTGAAGGTATTTAATCACTGTTGCCAGTCTCGCAGTATCCGCACAGAGAGGTCTATAGAGACAGTCAGCAGGGCCATGAGAACATTTCTAAATGCTGACTGCATGGTGCAGTAATCTGAAGAGTGCATTCCCTCTGTCACACTGGTGTCAAGGAGAGAGAGACAGAAATAATACCACACTCTTAATTGCTGGGAGTGAGTGGTGAATCAAGCCTCCTCAAGTTTCACAGGCCCTCAGACTAATGAGCAAACTGGAGTCACTACAAGTGATCTCTTAACAAGTCTAAAATCTTTCATTGAGGCAATATACATTGGCTGGACTTCTATTTCTAGACTTTCTTACAAAGTAGAACACCAGTGGCATTGCCATTTTTAGACATTCATTTTTTCCTTTTTTATATTTTGTATTGAGTTTTCTGATTCAGGTCAGGATATTCTGTGGAGCCCTGTCCACTTCACATTCATGGCTTGGTTCCCGTTATCTTCCTTGTGTGGCATGTTTGGACAAACAGCAAAATAGATGGCTAAAGGTTAAAGTAATTTGCCTGATAGCATAACTTGTTATGGCACACTGAAAGTGATGGCTGGCCCAGTTAGAGCACAGACACGCACACACACACACACACACACACACACACACTCATACACTAACACTCACAAATGGAGCAGAAAGAAGTCACCATTGCACCTGACATCAAGGGTTATAGGAAGCACAGCAGTGTAAAGTGTGTGTGTGTGAGAGAGTGTGTGAAGGGAAGTGTAGTTCTGTGTGGTGTGTAATGTGTAGACTATTTGCTGTGTCACATACAAAAGCAGAAGTGATGCCTGATGAATCTAAGTCTTGGCCATAAACACACCCACATAAAAATCCATCTGCCTTTAAAGGGTCCAGATCATATCCTGTTTGTCAAATAATAAAGTGATATAGAATGTTATATTGTTACAGTTTCAAAAAGTACAATTCACTCCCCTGTACATATATAAAAATCCTTCCACTGTGAGAAAACAACTCAAAGTGTATGGGTCTGAACGGATGTGTAGCTGTCAGAAAGCCTTTACTAAGAAAAGGAAACAGAGAAAAAAAGAAGAAAATCTGCAAATCAAACAAAGAAGAACTCCAGAACTCAACATCACCAAATGTGTCTGGAATTTCTTGGAGCAGAAAATGCAACTTCCGAACTTTGGGGGTGTAGAAAAATATCCCTGCAATTTTTTTTTTGAAATACTGAAAACAAATGTCCTGAAATGAATGGAAGCAGTATTAAGTTGCTGAAGCTTTGGTGTAACTGTCTGTTTTCTGCTTTTTTTTCTTGATGCTGAAAATTGAAGGGTGGTCTCTGTCACTGTCTTAAAATCTCAGTATTGAAAATGGTATTTTATTAGTTGGAAAATGGTGATATAAAAATAAATGATGCCTGTTTTTGGAACACAAATGCACATAGATATCATAGTGGATGTCAGAGACATAAAACAAAATAGCAGACAAATGAATCTGAGCCCTTTAATACTCTGTTTCCAGCCAAGAGAAATGTTAAGAGAAAGCCATTAGTTCCTCTGCAGATTTCTAGCAGAGGAACAGCCTTCTTTCTGGATGACATCAGAAGCAGCGCAATATGTGTGCGTGTGCAAACACCCCCCCCCAATACACACACCACAGAATTCCCGGAATTCTAAACACACTGCATCCTCCATCCTGGAGTTCCCCACACGCACTGAAATTGCACTGGAGCCATTTTTGTGTCTCTGCACTCAGAATTTGACCGTGTGCCGTGGCAAGTTCTTTTTTCGCTCAAGTCTGTTTCATTAGAGATTTGTTAACGGTCATTCCTGTCATATGAGATTTCTTTTTATGCTTGTTATAGTTTTATTAGACAGTTTTGTTTCTATTTATGGTGGACCCTGATGACCCTGGGGTTTCCTGCCCTTGAGTCAGCCCCCCTTTGGGAAATTTAAATTTCCCCAAAACACACAGTGGATTTTAAAAATAATCAATCCAAGAGAAGAAGGGAGTGGGGAGGAGAACACTATAATGGAAACAAGTGAGTATAGTGCAGGTTGTACTGGAGTGGAAGACGTGATCATATAGAGAGAAGAGGTTCCAGTACGGCTGCAGTTCAGGAGCTTTGACCAGTGGGACAGAAAGAGCACAGAGGGCTGGACGGAGCTGTGAACAGAGTCTGGAGGCTCAGAGTGCTTTAGGAGGGGCTTTCCCAGAACTACAGTCAACTGCCTCTCCACCCTTATTACTGTGACACACACACACACAATCAGTGAGAGAGAGAGGGAGAGAGTGGAGGAGTCTACAAACGGTGGGTGCTTCTATTACACAACTGTCCATCATCATCATCAGACTCTCTTTCATCCTCACACTGCACCACAACCACTGAGGGGTTCAACTCCCACTCGTCTCATTTGGGTGTAACAAGACACATACTTTCAGGTTTCATGCAATTTTTTTTTATTCTTAAGATTCTTGTTAAAATGTCTTGATTGTACAAGCTCTAATTATATACTACACAGACTGGTTTGACTCAGAAAAATACACATTTTATTCCAAAACAAAACAGCAAAAGACTGCAACGTAGAATGTTCTTATGCAAACATAGATCTTATAAAACAGTGTGACTGTAGTTTATATATATATATATATATATATATATATATATATATATATATATATATATATATATTTAACGTGTCTGCTGCCCTTATTGTACATTGAGAGTTAAGAATATTTCCCTCGCCTATAAAGTTACCATGTTGGAGACACAAGGTATTGTTAGACAACAACTTGTATTTTATCATAATGTATTATTGTAAATTGCTTAACAAAATTACAAAGGTTCAACAAAACCTTGTGTCACCAAAATAAGAACTTTGCATGAGAAGAAAAAAATTCTTAAACTTAATGTAGTTCACAAAAAAAAAAATTATTAAAAGCAATTTTTAAGAATTTCTTTTGGTTTACTACTCATAAAATGTTCATACAATGTAAAGAAAACAGATTATGAAGTGGTGTAAAATATTCATTGGTGTGGAAAGTCATAATCACATAAGCAAATTGTTTAAAACCTTTTAGCTGAACAGTAACAGTGTTTTTTTTTTGCTTGTAAACCTGTAACGTTAGAATAATTGCGAACAAATGTACACACACACAATGCAGTAAAAAGTAACAAGAATATTGTGTTTTCATGAAAGTAGTTATGTTGTGAGCTGAGTAGCACAGCTTTGGTTCCAGATTTCTTCTTGAAGCCCCCAGACATCACACTGAGTTGTTAAACTCCATCAGCAGTACTGTTGGCCTGCCACGAGGAGAGGTTTGGAAACAGTTACATACATAAAATCAATACTTTTTGTATCAATATTATTTGTATTTATTCTAATGTTAATGTTTTTTCTCAGATGCCTAAAACTTTTGCATAATACTGTATAAATTGTTGGTGTTGGAACAAAACTTTGTAGCTCCAAAAACCTTACAGGAGAAGGAAAAACAAACATCCTTAACTTTTAATGAAATTTAATAGAATGAGATTTTATTCCAAGGCCTTTTTGACCATTTTTTGCTGGTCCATTCATTATGAATTTTGAGACAGTGTAAAGAGCAGCTATCATTTTAAAACATGTTTTAAAAAAAGGAAAAAGGAAAAATGAAGAACAACAAAAATGGAAGGTTTTGTTTAGCACATGGTGGTTGACTGTATGCGACTGACACTAACAGAGAGACAGAGAAATGATGCGGTAAACTCCTGTATAAGCACTGTGGACTTTCATTCCCCTAAACCTTCATATTTCAGACACAGCACACGCTCAGTGTAGCAGATCCAGCTCTTACTGCAGTTTTGGGGAGGCTCCCGAAAAGACGGGTAGGAGTAGATGGGGTCCCTTTTTCATGTGTATGTAGTAGTAAGTTGTGGAGAAGACAGAACCATTACTTACTGCTCAAGGCTACGCTTAATAATGCATGAAGATAAAGAGAGGATTGGGTTCACAGAGAGAGAGAGAGAGAAAGAGAGAGAGAGAGAGAGAGAGAGAGAGAGAGAGAGAGAGGCTCTCCTTAGAATGCACAACATGTGGAGATATCACAACACATCGCTGTGTAGCTCATGATACAGAGTTCAACTTAACCTTCTATACAGAGCTGACAAATCCATTATATCATATTGAATGCCTACAGTTATACACATGCATATTCAACTATCTGTGCATAACTTACACGCCAACAGCAAGACACCCAAATACTGTATTACAAACACATCGCTGATATTCGCATGCGCACACTCACAAACACACACACACGCACAAATGTGTGTATGTGTGCAGCACGGCTGCCCCCGCAGGAAGCAGTGGGCGGCAGCAGCGTTAGACAGCATTGCTGCTGATTGTTGAGACTGCGTGGGCACGCTGGTGAAAAATTGATACAGCTCGCCATCGTCGGGGGGTGGAGAAAAGAGGTAAGGAAGAGGAGGAGAGAGGAGTGAGCGAAGACTTTGGGTTTGGGGGAAGGGGGGTGGGTGGGATGCAAAGCAGAACACAGTCTTTTTACTGCTTTAACCCATCTTTGTTTGCTCTTTTTCTGATCTGTAAGTTCACAAACAAACACGCATTACAAGCATTTTAAAAAGGAAATAAGTAACGTTTTTACTGTGTTATGTTTTATGTCTTATTCCAAATAAATACAGTCAGTGACCACACTGAGAATCTGGGTCTTTTTTCATTTAAACCTGAAAATGAATAACAGAAAGAATTTTTTAAAAATCGAAAACAAAGAAAAGTTATGAGAAGCAAAATCAAGAAATCTTCCAGATCCTGCACTACTTCTAGATCACTGTCCCAACTGACCATTGACAATATTGAGGCCTTTGTACAAAAAACTTAAATTTTTTGTTTTTTGTCTTTCCAGTGAAGCACGTTCTCAGATTTATCGACTCAGAGGCTTTTGCAGAAACGTGCGGTGTCTAAGCTGGAGTGCACGGCATCATTAAAGTGCAAGGGGGCACAGCAAATACTAAGAAGTTATATTTTTTAAAATTTCATTAAAGATTTTACTTTTTACTGAAATTGTGATGTTTACAATAACATGCTGAAAACTGCTCAAATCAAAATCCTTTTTAGTTAGAATTCAAGTAGGAATTCAACATAGATGTACCATATGCCTCATTCTAACGCAGTTGTACTACTGTAACAACAAGAGCTCCAATTTTACAAAACAGCTAAGCTGGACTGTTCACAGTAAGTTAACAATGACATCAGACTATATGAAAAAACAGCAACTTGTTTAGTCTGCCCTTTAAATGTCTTATTTTATTGCTTAAACTGAGGAAGCGATGTGAGAACTTTCCATACACAAAGACTGAACTGACAAATCTACTTAGTGTACCTTTAATTTCTAGTAACTGTGTCCTTAAGTCCTTTGGTGAGGTCTGAGATTCTCTTTATGAATGAATGGCATCTGTGTGCTCCAGCATGAGTCACTCTCATTGGGAGCTCACTCGGTTTAATTATTCATCAATGTCTGCTCTACCTGAGAGACTAACACTTGTCCTAGTAAATAATTCATCCGCATTTAACAACGCAGGGCTGAGAGAAGAGAGGCGAGAGTGCCTTTCAAAACACCGACTCTTGTCTGTTTATTGCTACATCACCCTGTCGCCTGCCACTGGTCACTTCTGCAGGCCTTAAACATTGCCTATCAAAAGTTAAATCATTACATCATGGTTTAACTAATTAAAGAGGGGCTGCGATAGAAATTTGTTGGACCTTGCCACTGTCTATGCAAAAAATAACAACACTGGAAGAACAACTGACAAAAGTACTTTGGGAATAATGCCTAAGCCCTCACATTTTATCCCCCTATTGTGATAGCAGCACTCCAAACATTCAGCTGCTTATCTTTGGGCCAAGAGATTTTCGATATAGGTTTTTAACAATGGTTTAGCATCATTACAAAGGAGGCTACTATATACTATATATCCAAAGTACCAGAAAATACTGTTTTACATGAACAAAAACTTCTTTCAGGGACTTTTTTCTTGCTTAAATTAAAAGTAACAAAGAAAATGAATGTCCCATAGTTATGGACAGTGTACTTGGGCTGCACAGTATGGAAAAAATACCAGATTGAGACCATACTGCTACTCACTGTGGACTTGCAATACATTGAAAAGGAATGGCTGTAACCTTTATGTTATATGATTAAAGGCTGGTCTGCATTATCTTCATTCAACAAACACCCAAATAAACACATATGGAACATCTAAGGATGTTCACAGCACACAATAAAATCATTTACATATTCGGTAAAATCATAAAGCAAAGTGTCTCAATAACGATGTGCAGCCGTATGGTCTGCTGGTTCCTACTGACATCATCAATCAGCGAAGAGGAGGCTAATTAGCTGCCGCAGACTAACGCAAAAAGTCGAGACATCGTGAAGTCAACCGGAGGTTTTCGCACAGGAGATTTTATCTGAGTTTACAGCAAACGTGCACACCCACTCACTATGAAAAAAAAATACAACACAAACAAAAAGGGGAAATAGCACATACTGCGTCACACATCGCTGCAGTCAAGCATTCCCTGCTTCCCTTTCACTACAGGGGAGATTTAAATGAGACACAAAAGAGAGAGACAAATAACACATGGGTACAGACCAACTTACTGTAAAGGCCAGCCTTTTCAAGGAGAACAGTAAACAAACAGAGGATAGACAGTAAAAAAAATAAATAATAATAATAATAGCAAATGAACTCAATCAATCAACAGAAACCTCCAGTACATTTGAAAAGAAATGCGTAGGAGTGTTAAATGTTAAAAGTATAAAAGCAAAATTTGCTTGAGGTGTCACTGGAATAAGAGAACTGATAAAAAAGAAAAACAAAGAGGATAGCTGGGGCAAAGATAAAAGACTGCTAATGCTCACTGCTGTTACAACGCTAATGAATTAGTAACAGTACGTCTGAGAATGGCCGTCTCCGCTTCACACAAGACCAGCTTCTGAGCCAGCTTACACGCAACTACTTCAGAAACATTCACCACTTCTCTTATAGGCCTACAAAACATCAAGGCTCATAACATCTAATAATAATAAATGAGTCTTAATAAATAAAAGGTCTTCTTTATATAGCATCTGCTTACAAAATCATTGAGAGAACAGGTTGGAGCAAAACACAAGACAACATAATAACAACACTGGCCTATTCTTTGCACAGTAAACAATCTCTACCATTCAAAAGGATCTTTGGAAATCTAGCCCAATCTTGGCCTCCTAACTGCTGTATAAAGTTATGCATACAGAAACAGAAATACTTAATTGACACTTGACACAAACAGTAAACAAACAACAAAAACAAAGACCCAGCCACAAAATCAGTTACACAGAAGTTTACATTTAATACTCTGTCAAACTAAAGAATTTAAGAGCTGATGGAAAAAGTGAAGCATGGAAACAGAGAGAAAAGAGAGAAAGAGAATGAGTTGTAAGAGGCTGACCTGTTTTTCTTCGCCCCTCTGAGGAATCAGCCTATTTCAAACGCAGCAATCTCTGACATCTCTCTTAAATCACTTATCTCCGTCTTCGTTCAGTCTGAGAATGTGACAAATGTATTGTAACGCAAGCAGCATCAGTGTGTGTGTGTGTATGTGTTATAGACTGCCCATTTACTGTTGAATCTGCTGGTGGCTGAGTGACGGCACGCTGACTGCTCGCTGTCACTTCCTCTTTCATCACAAGCTCTATCTGTGCTGTGGCACTTTACAGGAGGCAACCCCCCCCACACACACACACACACACGCGCACACAAACACAGACACAAATACGTACATAAACACAGACACACAGCAGCAGCAACAGCAGTCTTTTCTCTCCCTCAAGGTAAAGTTCCTCTGCTTGCTCTGGATTTCAATTTTTGTAGGTTTGTAGGTATGTAACAATGAATTGTGACATTGATATCAGAGTAAAGTGGGTTGGGGGATCCCTCAAGAAGGGACCCCTTTTATGTATGCACCCATGGTCGAATGACAGGGCTTTTTACAAAGCCATTATAAATTCTAGCTTGTGATTTTTGTTTTTTTGAGGACTATTATTTATCTGAGCCGATCCAGTTTATATAGTTAATTCTTCCATTAGAGTTTATATAATTTTAATATTTTAATTTTCATTAATAAATGTAATATAGTAATTTTTATTAAGAATTTTATTCAAAATCATTTTATTTAATTATAAATCATTTTCAACACTCTTTGTAGTTTAATATATATAATAGGATACATAATACAAAATATCACTAATGTTGAGTCAATTTGATCAAAAACCAAACCGAATCTTGACCTCAGAAACTGTCATCATTCCTGAATACGTGCATTGTAACACCGGAACACATGTTATGTGTTCTGTATGCATGGTGTAAACTAACATTGTGTCAGAAACATTTCAACACAAAGCACATATTCAAGTACTCTATGTTTTTGTTGCATTGAAAAAGTGAAACCACTGTATCATACTAAATAAAATTTAGAATTTTGTGTATCGTTACACCACTAGAGCTTGTAGTTGTGAAAAGCCTGTTTCTGCTTTCTCAACTTACCCTTTAACCCATTTGAAAACAACACTCCATTCAGCTGCGCTTCTCTCACCCGCCTTACACACATACACGCGCACACGCAGGCGCACACGCACGCAAGCACGCACACACACACGCATGCACACACGCATGCACACACGCACACAACAGAAGGGAGATCCCGGTGTGGGCAGGCGGAACCAGTTCTGACCAACCAAAGCACTGATGTCATCATCAGTGCAGAGGTGTACAGACAGCCACACACACACACACACTGCCCAAAAAACTGACGAGCGAGCACTTTACAGCTGCCAAGTTCACACACACTCAGAGAGATCCCACTGTGCTAAAACACTGCTAATAATCACACTCATTTATTTCTTTACTTCAGCAAATGAAGCAGGATTTCTCATTTAAAACAACGAGCAGAAAACATCTGCCTTCGTGTTCACTCAAGTAAGCAACAGACAAACAAAACTGCAAGCAGAACTGACTGCTGCAAACACATGGTGTCAGTCATAATGAACCTGCTGTTTAGAAACACACACTAATCCGAGACTTGGCCTTAACAGGATTGCCTTTAATGGAATTCTCCATGAGTGCACTACTACTCAATGGTGAATCACTCAGGATAGATTAAAGTTAGGTTTTGCAGTGCATGCAATTCTGTTACAGATGTTGCAATGCAATAAAACTGCAGCAAAGACATAAATCAGAGTCATTATGCTTCGTTTTAGCATGGAGAAAATAGCTATTTTCCAGCACAGGGGATGATGTTATTATTATTTATTGTTTGAAGTGCTGTTTGTTCCCTACATCCAACTGAAAAGGCCTGAGGAGCCTCACAAAGCAAGTTCAACTTAGACAGTTACAGCTTCACAAAATCGATAAACTCCTTTAATGACAACTGCTATGTTATACTCTGTAATTCTTGTGCGCAAGCGCATGAAAGTGTGACATTTGTAACAAACAACGAATTGCATGAAACACAAGGAATAGTTGAGTAGCATGTTTTTAAAAGCAGTACACCCATTTCAGTTGAGTTTTTGAAGCATAATAAAAAACACTACTCCCAAAAGCATATATCATGAAGAAAAGAAAATTCTTCAAAGGGATCTATAATAAAATGAAACCCTTCACACCTATTTTTCGTCCGCTACTGGAGAGGTCCACCACTGTCAGAAGGTTGGTCAAAGAACGGTTTATAATCCAAAATCCAGACGTCAGTCAAAAAATCCAAGGTTGGATTGAACTAAGCTTAAAGTTAGCTGGCTAAGCCATAAATCCTGCTTTGTGAAAGAGACCCCTAAAATCTACCATGTAAATTTATCTTTGTTCTAATACATGTGAAAACACATCTTGTCTGTCTGTGTGTGTGTGTGTGTGTGTGTGTGTGTGTGTGTGTGTGTGTGTGTGTGTATACAAACACCATACACAACACTTCTGTATAAAACCAATAAATAAACATATCGCCTATTCCTACCTGGAGTCAACAGCTTCAAATGGAAGCAGACATACAAATTTGCACATCACACACAATCACACACATGATGAATTCCCAGGCTTTCATGAGAGGTCACTAATGGCTTCAGAATAAAACAGAGGTGTCCAATGAATTAACCAATGCAATTAAATTGTGAGAATTATTTGCACATTATATGCTAAAAAACTTCACAGTCCATAGGGGCCTCACATATAAACTAAATCTAACTCCCATTTCACAGTGTTTATGGTTACATGTCAGGCTCTTCTCTAATCAGCAGCTTTCATAAAAAAGGAAAAGCCTAAATTAGCTGAAGGCTCAAACACTCTTCACATGATTATCATAATGTCTGACACCCATGCACACAATAGAGGAAATACCCAACTTTTTCTTTAAAGGTTTCAGAATTGTGGCCTTTAATAGGGACGTCTAATCTGTGCATACAGTGCTACATACAGTACTGTGTAAAAGTTTTAAGCATCTGAGAACATGATTGGTAACATAATTTATCTGGGCATTTTTTATTCTAAAAAACATTACCACGTAGACACAATTGGGTATGGAACGATAACAAACTGTGCTCAGCAAGGGTTTTTTTGAGAGGGTTATCTAACCAGGCTCAAGGCCACGAACCATTCGGTGGGAGGAACTTTAGATGACAATGACTCAAATCTGAGAGAGCAAAGTCGAGCGGCTGATGTTGGAGGGACAGAAACCCGAAATTAAACCTGTTCTGTGATGTTTGGATCTGTAGCCTCCCATCCAGACAGATGCTAACCACCTGCTCTAGTTAAATTATCAAGTGGCCCACATATCTAAACACCACAATACAGGTTTGATTCCATCTGCTCTGCTGTTATAAGTGTGGATAATAAAAAGGTACGTCTTAGAAAGCAAAGTCGAATGACTGGTGTTGGAGTGACACAAAGCCAAAGTCAAACTTATTCTATGGTGTTTTGGGCAGTAGCCTACTGGGCTAGGCTAATGCTAGCATAACATTAGTTAGCAGGCTAAAAGTTCCACCCACCACAGAACAGGCTCAGTCCCAACTACGCGAAAAATAACACTTGTTTAGAGGATAAAGACTCCAAGAGCACAAAATCTAGAGACTGGTGTTGGAATGGGAAGCCGGAAACGAACGTGCTGCAGCATTTAGCCTGTTAGCCACTGCTGAGCAACTCGTGTGTGTAGTCTTCTTCACTGTTTCCTGATTCTGATTTAGCAGCACAGCAGGTGGAAAAATAAACTGTAATCGGTCTCAGAAGGCTGCACCACTGCGGAATGGCACAGTACGGTCCAGAGAACCATATGGCTCTACAGGGGAAAAGAGGCCTGTGTGGCAGCATATGACAGAGTGAACATGCTGAATAGACTCCACAGCACACTTCTATGCGGTATCTGTCTGCAGCTAACTGGAAGCCCTCAGGCTGGTTTATTTGGAGTTCAGTCTCCTCTCATTCACACCAATTTTCAATCAGCAGAGTGGGCAAAATGGCAAAAATATAACATCACTATACTTGAAGACATTGCTAACAAGTTGGAAACGGTTCAGATGTACCAGCCAAACAGCAGTGCTACAAAAATAAGCTACTTAAGAAGTAACAGGAGGAAAAGTAAAAAAAAAAAATAAAATCCATAAATAAGATAGCTGACATACAATAGGCTACTTGTTGCTATGCAGTTACTACACATAGCACATAGCTAAGAGGATCTTTAAAACTGGTCTAAATCTATCTTTAATGATGCATGTAGTAATTCAGTGTTCTAGGAGGTACTCAGCTAAGCATAAGCACAGTTTTACACTAAGATACGATGCCTGGAATCGACCTGTTCAGACTTGAACGTTTACAGGTACCTTTATGGAAACAGACAGATAGCAACACACTCATTCAAACATAGCCTAAATAAGCACATGACACATTACTGCTAGCTTCATTTTGACAGTCTCTCTTTGCATATGAATCTGAAAGCGAGCCGAATGTGACAAAAGAAGCGAGTATGGGAGGGGAAAAAGGCACAAACACTCAAGCAAGACAAACAAGACTTTCCTTTATTACCATTTCCTTTCAGCATCACTCTCTATAAGAATCTCTCTCTCTCTTTCTCTCTCTCATACTCACACGCTGCAGCATTCGTGTCAAACGCAGCTGTCATTAGGAGTGCATCAAAGGAACCCAAAGGCCACATTCAAATGAGCTTTGTATGCCTCAGAGGAAATTTTGATTCGCCAACCAAAACCAAAAAGACTCCCATCAAATATTAACAGTACAGTGTGAACAGGCAAGGCAGGTAATTAATGCTATTGAAAAGCACAGCATTGAGTGTAATTGGGAGAAAGTGACTATTAGGAGCAAAAGTTTAAAAGGGAAAATGCTGGTAAATGACTTGCAGAACATTTATATATATTGGGAAAATGTGCTTATTAAAACCTGGTTAAAGTCAACGTGATTCGGAAATCATAACGCATTTTCCTCCCATACTGTGATGTATTTCTTAGTGAAACACTGTATCAGGGAGGGTCTGATGGTAGGTGGGGGTGGTGTTAAGTAGAGGTGATACATGATGTTATTTCTTACTATTACTTTCTCCTGTAACTAAACATCAGAAGAGCTTTTAGAGGCAGGTAAATGTCATTAGAAATTAGAAGAATTAGGTTTTTACGGGGTACGATGAGCTGTGCTTAATATGACCAAGGACATGGACTAACAAGTGGTAAAAAAACATGTCAATTTTAATTTCAGGCTGACTTTAAAGGTCCAACAAGTAATTTAAATAGATTTATCCATACTCTGCTCACAAACATGTTCTTAGCCACTGCTGAGAGGTTGAACAAGCTTTGGAAAAAATTCAATTTAATTTAATGATAAAGTGCACTCGAGTACCTAAATTTAGAATGTTATTCATTTCAAATGATATTTAATTGCCATATTATGGGAAAGTTCACTGTTAGAACACTGTTTTTATTTTTAGGGGACATTGTCATTTAATCATGCATGGACAGGTCAATAATCCCAGGTCACTTGCATAACAACCAACCACTGGCCAACTGCTGGAAGTGTAATAAACTCCACTCAATCTCCATTCAAAGTACAAAAAAAAGCATTTTTCCATCTTATAAACATCAGTGACCCTTTATTACTTCATTACCAAAGTATATTCTATGCAGGCCTGGGGCAATTATTGATTTATTATGTTATCAAGATAACAGATGCAGATCGTGATGAATTCAAATAACCATTTTCATTTGTTTTGCATTGTTAATTTTCTATACTGATTTTTTAAAATCAAGCATACACACAAAAACACAAGCAGAAATGAAGTTTCCAATTAAAAGTTACAGTTTAAACTATTTTGCAGACAATTTCTAACCAGTTTTCTGACTTTACCATTGCAATTCAAATTAAAACATTAAACAAGACACTGCAAAGCCTAAGACAGCTTCACTCATCTTACTGCATTTTGGTTTGAAACTTAATGTCTAGAAACTTAAACAGTCTAGAGCAGTAATTACCATGATAAAGCAGGCATAACAGCAAATGAATCATGTCAATACATTGTCAGCTATGTTAGTATTTTAATTAGAATGCTTTGTATCAGTAAATTAATTCATCTTTATGACAATAATGTGAAAGGACAATTTAATTGCTAACATAATTGTTTGAATGACTATTAATCAGAAACCACAATTTCATAACTGACACTAGTTTCCTACTTCAATCGGGCAGTTTTACCTTTTCATAATATTAGAAAGAATTTCATTAGAAAATTAGATTTTCAACATAACATCTTTGGATTATGAAATTCTTTCATTTTGCTTCAGCACAAACATCTGTTCTTGCATCACAGATAGCATATTTGCATTTGCCTGCCTGCTAAGACACACTTCCTGATTTGCTGGAATCTTCCAGGGAAAGGATCTCTCTTTTCCAACTAAGCTCAGAGAAGTTGCAACACATCGAGGTGGGTGTGAGAGTCCTCAACTGTGCCACTTTCCCTTTCACTGGCAAGTGACAGCATGTCTATAGGGAGCGTGTGCACCTTTGACACTCTCACCTACCAGCCAGCAGGTAAACAAGCAAAACCTCAAAACACCTCAGCTTCAAACACACATACACAAAATCAACTAGCACAACAGCCTAAATCCAGTAAGCTCTCTTCATGCCACCGGTTTGATGACGAAAAGCCTCGCTAACACTAGCTAGGGCTCACACGGTGTTTACAATGTGTCTTCCGTGGCTTTAGCTGAGTCAGGTGGTTGCAGCGTCATGAGTGTGCAACGCTATATGGAGGGAGCTGGAAAAGCAGAGAGTATTAAAAGGCAGCTGGGGACAAGTGGGAGGGGGAGGCCTCAGGAGAGGACGTGTTTAGAGGGAACATGCTAATCCCCTACGAGCTCATTAGGGCAGGGCTGTTTAGTGTTCATTCACAGAATTCTCCCGGTCGCTCCGTGTAGGGAAATCAGGCCAGGACAGCCCGGATTACGAAGTGTTACGAAATTCAGCGGCACTGCTGGAGAGGAAACTCAGACTATATGTGGAAATTCTAACAGATCAGAGACTGGGTTACGTGAAAAGTGGGTTGGAACTGCACAAAAATACAAAGCCCAGAGGACAGGAGATTTAACCTCCTACCTCTAAGGTCTCATATGATGTGGATCCACACTTCAACATAACTGTGTATATATATATATATATATATATATATATATATATATATATATATATATATATACATACACACACACAAACACACACACACACACACACACACACACACATACATACTTTGGGCGCCCAGGTCAAATGACATCTTTTGTTAATTTTCTAAACAAAAGGAGCACATACTTTTTGATGCATAATTACTTTTTATTTGCTGAATTTAGCACATTTTAGAAATACTGCACTACAATTCACAGAAAAATTCCATATTTAAGTTTGCTCCCTATAGAGGGTGTTAACTTATTTTCATTTAGAAAATCAATGAGACAGGTCATTTGACCGGGAGTGTTCAAACTTTTGCATATGACTATATTGTCGCTGTCATAACAAAAACTTGTGTCTTAAAAATGTCAACTTTAAAAGGAAAAGGAAATACATTTAAAAGTAAATGTCTGTAAATGTTATAAGACTTCATTCTTAGACCGATAAAGTGACTGCTATCTCTCAGTGTCTACCTGCAGAGGGAAGGGTTTACCATCCGTTTCCCTCTATGTGTTTGTGCGTGTATCTGTCTTGCATATGTCTCGGGAGACAGCGCTCCCCTCAGGCTTTTCCCAGTGTCTGTCTGCGGCTAACTGGAAGCTCCTCAGGCTGGTTCATTGGAAGTTCAGTCTCCTCTCATTCACACCAATTCTCGATCAGCAGTGCAGGCAAAATGGCAAAAATATAACACCACAATTCTTGAAGACACTGCTAACAAGTTGGAAATGGGTCAAATGTATCAGCAAAATAGTATTGCTATGTTAGGGAAAACAAAAGTTTGTGTAAGTTCAGAACTGTAAAAATAAAGGAGAACAGGAGGACAAAGTCAAAAAGTTGGTAAAATTACACAAATAAAATAGCTGACATCCAATCAGCTACTTGTTACTCTGCAGTTACCACACATTTGCTGTTGTTTAGAGGCTCTTTATAACTGGTGTAAACCTGTCTTTAGTGATGCATTCAGTAATTCAGTGTTCTAGAAGACACTCAGATAAGCATTTCGTGACTTGTTATAGTAACAACACCTTATCATCATCTTGCCCCTCTTTATCAACAATGTGAGCTCTCACATTTGGAAACCGAATAGACCACAGTCAAACTCTTAGTCGACCACAGTCAAACTCTTACAAGTCAACAACAGGCTCTAAAGTCTGTTCACTGATTTCAGTTATGCCACTGATTCGCAAGTGATTCTCAAATGGAATAGCATTCTAGAGAAGTAACCTGCCTGCATGCTGGCAAGGCAACATTAGGATATAAAGTCAGCATATTCTCCACTGCCCCCTCAGATCGAGATTGGAACATTTCTCTGTTGCCGTGGGAAGTTGTTCAGCTCTCAAAATTAGGACACCTGCTTGCTTGGGTGTTTTCATTTCACAGCATCCGTTCGAACAGCTTGTGTTGAGGTCCGCTCGCGTGACTGTGCTGGCTTCAAAAGCAGCAGGACGGCAAAGGGCTGACAGAGCACGGCTCTGATGTATTCTGTAAACAAACCAATCTGAGCAGAGATCAAACTTTATTAATATGCTATTGAGACACTAGGCTGCTACATTAGAGATGGCAGGTCCAATCCCAAGCCAGTGTACATATTTTTTTTTATTTATTGTTTGATTGATTGATTGCTTGATTGATTGCTTGATTAGCATGAAGAACAGGTCCATGAGGAATGTGACCGTCAAATATAAACGATCATTTGGAATGTCTTGTCATTTACATTTTTTGTTATTTTTCACACATTAAATACAGAACAGATTTAAAAATTACAAATACCAAAAGATTTCAATTTATTCAATATTTCAAGCATTTTGGGAAAAGTTATTCAAATGATAAATAATATAATTTTTTAGTATTATTTGTAAAGTTTTAGAAATTTGAGTTATTCTGGACATTAATTTCATTTTAACTTCATTATTTGCTATTTTTGCTACAGAGATTCTCATTCCAAAATCAGCTATTTATATAATTGATTTTATATTATTGGTTTTTGATTCCAAACTTTTGAGTGGTAGCGTAACACTAATTAGTGAACAGTAAAGAGGATTAAAATAATATAGATATTTGATATGAAGGATTTTAAATGGCCATGTCAGTTGGTGAGCTCTGGCAGTAGAGCTGCGGGAGACTGTGCTGGCATCCCAAGCCGCAGTCTACACGGCCAAAGAAGTAGAAGCGAGCGTATGTCTCTGTCTCTGAGCCTGTGTGTGAGTGTGTTTCGGTGTTTTCCTGTGTCGATCGGAGCCTGGCTGGAGGCCGCATTATGTAATCCAAGACAGCAGAACACCCACTGTGAGACGAGAGGCAAGAAGCGTGTACAAACGACAGCCCTCCCTCTCTCTATCTCTCCATCCTTTATTTATTCCATCTTTTACCTCCCCCACATTGTACCTTCATATTCCCTTTTACCTTCGCCTTCTGCATCTCTCAGTTCCACTGTGTTCATACTTGATTTTTCGTCTATCTTTTATCTCGCCCTCCTTCACTCTCCATCAGTTTTCCCTTAACTGAGAACAAAACTGGGATGCAATGCAAGATCTTTTCATGGTTCTTGATGAATTAGAACAATAGTCCAGTGTTTTTAAGCTTATCACAATCTGCTGAATCTGTAGTGCATTGTCAATTACCATGAAATGTAATTTCAATGTGTTTTCTTGTACTTAGAAAAGAACAGATAAACCCATTCTTCATAATCTTTCATCAAAATATAACTCCTTTCGCCTCTAAAACATCTTTTGACTTTTGTGTACGTCACCATGAGCCAAAGGACAGAAAAAAATAATATCATAGCCCTCCACCGCCTTCACCTATCATTGAGGGAAAATTCACAGCTATCGCAGACACCCTCCCTGATGCAGCATTACACTCGAAATATGTCACAGTATGGAAAATGTACTGTGATTTGCGATTCATGTTGACTCTAAGAACTGGTGTAAATGCATGAATATGGAATAGATTAAAACAGTACTTCTATTTCTTTCTACAATGTAAAATTGCTTTGGTAGATGTAGATAAATGCAGAACTGCATCAAGGAAAACATCAACTGTCAGTATGTTATAACAAAATAACACAAGTATCAACTTCACCACCCATGAAGGACTAAAAATCCTCTGAACACCCCCGTCCAACACGCAATGGTTTATGTTTAGCACTAATAGCACTAATCATCCTTCAAACGAGTACAGCATCTCACTGGTAGGATAGAAGCTTTTGAGCAGTACGCCTCTGGACAGGTTAAATTGGTTACGTATGTGTGTGTGCGTGCACCCGAGTGTGCACTGAAGACCACCTCTATCCCTGGCTCTTGTTACGCAAGCTGTGGGCTCATCCACGCAGGACTTATCCTGCCCATCCACTCCATGACTCACCCAGCCCCCGAGAGAGAGAGAGAGAATGAAAGTGAGAGAGAGAGAGAAAAGAGTGGGGGAAGCAGATGTATGCTGGTTGTCCTATTTAGTTTTGAGGTGCAGGCTTTACTCATACCCCTTCCCCCCAACCTTCACCCCCACATTGGCCCACCTGTACACTTTTTTCTAGCTTTCTTTAAAAAAAAAAAAAAAAAAACAAAACAAAAAAAAAAAACTTTCTGTCACCAAGGTCTATTTCCAAATTATTTCACTCCAGGACACGCCATCTGGATTACCACAGAGTCTGTTTTTCCAAAATGTTTAAAAGTCATGAAATTAATAATAATAATCAAATGGTGAATTTAGCTTCTGTCTAAAGCTAAACACTCTCCTATTTAAGAACCATGAAAGCTGAACTCTATGCTCCAGCAGGGGGCAGTGTAGAGCCTACTCCTTACCTTTGGAAGTTTCTGTGTCACTGGTAAACAACAAGCTGAGACTCATTTAACATCATACTCATATAGATTTAACTGAATAGAATTTTCAACATCATTTAGAGAATGTATTGCTCGGTATGAGCAAACTAACTCTTCACCAATTCACTGTTTTTGAGCTAAGAGGTATGAGGTGAATAGCCTAGCAACGTTAGCTGAAGTGTAAACATACGGATTAGTATTTGTCTGATCATCTTAAAGGCTTTAGATTAGAGGCTTTTTTGGTGTAAAATTCAAGCCACGTCACATTCTGAGGGTTTCTGCTCTGGGTTTAACATAGTATAGTAATACTAAATAGGGCAATGTATGTGTTAGCCTGTGGCCTTAAGAGTGATTATTATTATTATTATTATTATTATTATTATTATTATTTAGGAGGGTGGATTTAAAAAATATTTTTCAAACAATGACTTAAAATAATGCTTTAATTTTATAGGACCAACTGTTTACAGGTCACTCCTCAATGGTCAATTTACTGTAAGTTCAATCATTTATCTATTTGTTGTTTTTGCTTAACAATCACTACAGGTTTTCAGACACTGAACAACATAATAATGTAGTTAAGACTATTTTAATTCTGCAACATAATGCTTAAAACAGTGTTTGTGGAAGGGTCACTCATGAATGATGCTATGTACTGCCAATATATAATTTTTTTTTGCTGCATAACTATAATTACAAATGTGCACTAAAAAAGTGAACACCTAATTTCATCACCGTAGCTGGGACACCTGTACATAAGCAATCAGTGACGTTCTTTTTTTAATTTGCCTCTGTTTTTGCAATAATTTGCTTTCATTTAACTTTAACTATTCATCTGATTATTTATTTATTTATTACTAGTATACTTTTCCACAAAGTAAGTGCTATTGCAGTTACAGCACATGGACAATAACAGTCTATGTTAGGACAGAGTATACGGGTGAGACTAATTACAAAGTACAAACACACAGTCATCAGTATCAACAACAACAGCAATAACAAGAGTAGAGCACTGGAGACACACACTTGTAAGACAAGCAGGCGAGCCTGCTAAGACTATTATCCGGGGGAACAGTCAGAGGTGATTCATGAGGATGTGCTGAGCTGATCAACAACACTCAGTTAGCTTTACAAAGAACAGTCGCAGACATCTGACCTGACAAAGGCAGACCAGCAAACAAAAGATAATGTTGCTGATGAAAGAAAGCAAACTGACGCTTCCAGACAGTCACACTGACTGACACAAGACTGACTGAAATACTGCCAAAAAATTCTGTAAATATATTTTTATCAAAACAACAATTATCCTTTAATACTTTCAATTTGTCTTATACACAAAGCACCTGAAAGAGCAGAAGTGGACCCCTAGGTCCACCTCTTTGCTCTATCCCTCTGTTTTGGAAGATGAGACTGAGCAATGGGGGTCCTTGAGGACCACTTCCTTTTAACTACACACTTTACAGCCTGAGAACCACTTTCTTTTAGCTACATATCTTACATATTAGTTTCGTGAAAGGTACTGAATAATTCACAGTAGTTAATAGGTAATAAGGCTTAATAAGATTAATGAACTGAATAATGCGTCTAGAGTTTAAGGGGTTAACGCTTAGACGTCTTGAGTTTGTTTGTTTGCCAAACATTGCACAATAACATTTCATCAAATTCATGTCATAATAAAATATGTTCCACCCACAAATGCTGTAAAAACAATGATTGAGACTTCTAAAGGCTAATCGAACATACACACAAACACACACACACACACACACACACACACACACACACGCTGAGTCTACCTGTTGAAGCAGCGTTGCTGAGCGCTGGGCTAGCGTCAGGGTTTCCTCTGAGCCAGGCTGAGCCGGATTCCCCCAGAGCAAAGCAGAGTCCTATTGGGAAACACCTGGAGCTCCCCGACACACACAGCACACGACACGCTCGCAAACACCACCTCACTTCTGACCACAACACACACACACCGCCAAGGCCGCCACCACGTCTGAGAACCTGCCCTTCTTTTTCTTTCTTTCGTTCTGTCTTTCTTTCTCTATATCTTGCTTTCCGTCTTTCTTTCGCTTTCTCACTGTTCGCACTGTCTCATAAAGCAGCCGCTCTACTCTCTCTCCCTCCCTTCTCCCTGGCTACCGTTTACGAGCCACCCCTCCTTCCTCCCTCTCTCTTTCTCTCGTTCTCTCTCTGCTCCCTCCCTTGCCTGCCTTCTTTTTTTGGCGTTTTTAATCCCTGCGCTAAATCAGGGAAAGCCCTGACTGCCACTGCACTGAATAGTCAGAGAGAGAGAGAGAGAGAGAGAGAGAGAGCTAAAGAAAGCCTGCTGCCTAATTCCTCTCAGTGTGGCCAGTGGCCGTGTGAGGCTAGGTGACTGTTAGAGAAAGATTAGCTGCTCTAACCCACTTGTGGTGAGCTTGTGCCCACGCACCCCCCACTGTCCACACTGCTGCTATTAATACACACCTCTGAAACAGCCCCCGCACTGCACGCACTGCCGCAACACAGCGACGCGCATCGATTCTATCTTGCACACACACAATCACTACATACAACACTGCAGAATGAAACACTGCCTCCTGCCTCTGAAACATGAGAGTGAATGTGAGCAGACGTACACTCTCGCGCGCACGCTTATGGACGCTCATTTAACATTTATACTCTTACATGGACACTCATGCACACATTTACGGACACTCACGCACATGCTCAAGGAAACTCACGGATACGGATACATGCAGATGGTCACTTGCACACGCAGACACTTACACCAGGACTCTCACGCACAAGGACACTCGCAGACGGACACTCGTGCAGACAGACATTCTTGCACACTGACACTCGTGCACACAGACAATCACATCAGGACTCTCACGCACACACGGACACTCGCAGATGGACATTTGCGCAGACAGACATTCTTGCACACTGACACTCGTGCACACAGACAATCACATCAGGACTCTCGCACACACAGACACTCGCAGATGGACACTCGCGCAGACAGACTTTCTTGCACACTGACACTTGTGCACACAAACACACATCAAGACTCTCACGCACATGGACACTCGCAGATGGACACTCGCGCAGACAGACTTTCTTGCACACTAACACTCGTGCACACGGACACTCACATCAGGACTCCCATGCATACGGACACTTGTAGATGGACACTCACGCAGACAGACTTTCTCACACACTGACACTCATGCACAAGGACACTCACGTCAGGACTCATCAGGACACATCAGGACACACATTGATACTAGTGCTTACAGACACTCTCGGGGCACTCACATGCATAGACGGAGGCCCTACAGATGCTCATGCACATGCACTCTCTCACACACACACACACACATGCACAGACATGGACTCGCAACCTCACTCTCACACAAACAGACACTCATGAACACACTCACACACTCGCCTGCACACGGACACTCTCAGGCGCACTCGCGTGCAAAGACTCTCACGCACAACCTCACACACACTCATGTGCACACGGACACTCATGCATACACACCGACACCTTCTCAGGGGCACGAAAAATTCTCATGCACACAGACAAGAACATGAATTTCTGCAAACACCCACTCCTGCATGATCTTGGTCCAAAGCGAGAACAAAACATGCTTGCCATATATGTTGTACTTTTTGTCCCCTAGAAGAGTGCTGGATAATTAATTCACATTCTTATGCACAGTTAATTTGCACTTACCCCCCGTCAAACCTATCAGACGCTGTATGTACTTAACACCAGCTGAGGTTTAGATGGGGTCTGCTAGGTGGGTGAGCACAGCAAGCCGGCACTCGCTCACATGCACACGCACATACACAGCTCTGCATGAGACACACCTGAGGCATGGTTTAGTCATGCAGGCCGGCAGTTTCCCACACTCTGAGCACAAAGACACACGGGCTGGTTCATGGCTGTAAAAGAGGAACAGAGAACACCCTGGCTCTACCTTCAACAAACCCCAGCTTGAACAATGCACACACTGCAAATGAGGGAAATATAAATCACATTCACAGTGCAGTCAAAATAGCACTGATCACTGGTATTAGAAACAGTACAAAAACAAAAAGCAAAACAAAAGCTGAAAACAAATCGTACTCTTCACAGAGTATAATTGAAAATAGAAAAAAAAAACTGAAAGAAAAGTGAAAACTTTAGCTATTATAAGGCACCTAGTCAGTTAATAACCTGACTATTTCTTTCTGTTTATTTTCATCAAATCTGGCATCACGGTGGCTCTCCAGTCAGTAACCGCTTAGAACAGAATAGTTAATGTGCTCTTGATACAGCATGCTGTGAGAATATTAGGCCTCAATAATAGTTGCTGTTGCAGTAATTTAATAAAAGTTTAAGAGGGACCAAACAAAAACAGTAATATAATATCCTGTTAAATGTATCCTGTTTTGAAGTAACATTTTTTTCTGGAAGTCAAAAGTGATTTTGTTCCTGTTTTCAAATATGCTGTGAAAAACACTGGGCCTTTTCAGTTTTTGTTCCCGGTAAACTGTTTCTAATTCTTAGTGTCGATATAGTGTTCCTCACTTGTATTGTACTCAGTATAGTATCAATACAGCATTCCTTACTTATACTGTAGTCAATATAGTATCAATACAGTGTTCCTTACTTATACTGTACTCAGTATATCAATACAGCGTTTCGCGCTCATACTATACTCAGTATGGTATAAATACAGCGTTCCTCTCTCATGCTGTACTCAGTATATCATCAATACAGCATTCCTCACTCAAACTGTACTCAGTATATCATCAATACAGCGTTCCTTACTCATACTATACTCAGTATATCATCAACACAGTGTTCCTCACTTTTACAAGGTCATGTGTTCTGCATGTCCTTAAAGTGTAACATGAAAGCCAGAGGTTTTTAATAGATGTGGATCAGAACAGTAAAGAGGAAACTCGAGATTCCAGGGAACACCCCCCCCCCGCCCCCGCTCCCCCCCCAATCAGAAATACCATGGCAACATCTGCCAAAGGAAGAGCCGAACGACGTCCTACTTCTTACGCAAGAGGACGAAGCTGTGCCAGAAGGCTCACACACACACATGCATACTCACTCGCTCACTCACTACCTCTCCTTAACCCCCACATGTGAATCTTCTCCTCCCTCCATCTCTCCTCGTCTCCAATCATTTCATCATACATTTCATTTCACCTCGTTTCACTCATATGTGAACATGAATGGGATTTTTTCTTTGCCCCTGTATTAATGTTTTATCTCTAGTCTCTATGTATCTCACTGTCTCACGCATGAAGTCATTTACAGAGACATGTTAGAACACTATGTTCCATTGTTCTATTGTTCATCGATTTTTGAAAAAATGTTTCTTCAAATCTTTTCACCGCTTGTCTGTCCTCACCATATCATGTTTTCATCACCCTCGAAATCACTCTTTAACCTGTAGCCCAAATCTGGTTCTCGATCTTTCCTCATTTCTCCTGTTCTCTAAGCATTCTCTCTTCCTTTTCACTCTTGTCGATAATGAATCAACCCTCGCTATTGTTTTTAAAGGGGAGTTCCACCAACTCACTGACTCTTTACAATACTGGTGACGGGATCCAGGATAATGTCTACAATACAGAATACAGAAATGAATTTACCATCCAAAACGGCCAGTGAATCTACACATCTTTTGCGTTTATATGCAATCTAGATAATAGGGATGCACAATGATATCGGACTCTTATCAGTATCCACAAATTGGTTTAAGAAAAATGATTGGAATCACATGTTTAGCTTTGACAGATATTTCAAAATGATCTGTGATGTGTTTATTCTTCTCCAGAAGAGGAGAACGTTCAGGCGGCATAGGGCCGCTGTGCTTAAAAGTCTGCATTTTATCAATTTTACAACATTTGTAATACTATAGAAAATAAATGCTGTATTTCACCATAATGCCAATCCAGGTAGATTTCGATTTAGCAAATTCACCTCTTCACCTCAGATTCTGCCATGAAAGCACTTAAAAAAATTGCTTTAGGCCAAAACCTGATCGTAGAGCAATGTCTTTGGCATCAAGCAATGTATTCAGAAGCATTTAATGTTATAACTTTCCTTGAAGTAGCTTTCAGACACATTAATCTCTTCAGATGTCACCACAACTGTGTTTCTCTAGAACCAAGCACTTCACACCAAACCACTCTGAATGACTTTATGTCATCTTACCCATATAATTAAGCAGAAATTTTTAAACTAGTGGAAAAACTTATTTACAAACACACTGCGGTAATTCTCAACTCACCACTAAATAAAACTCAGAAGACTAGTACTTGACAAGGAACGATTTAAAATGGTGAACTGTCATTTGCAGCCTAATATGAGAGTCTCAAGACGAAGTGAAAACACTGTAAGCAGGGCTTGGATGCTTCTCAATTCTGTGCGAGGGTGTGTTTTTGTGTGTGCACGAGATGTGTGATGCTTCTCGTAATTGAGTCTGACAAACTAAATCACTCAAAGACACTTCTAATGCGTCCTTTGATGCCTCTATGTGAGAATGACATCAAACAGTGGCCTTTATGAGGACAAACACAGCAAACTGTTTCCAGTCACTGCCCACAGCAAGCTTGCAGCACCATCAGTTTCTCACACGCATACATGCATGCACACGCAACACAACATTGACATGCAGTGCTATGCAAAAGTCAGAGACCATCCTTCATTTATTTAATCTGCTGTGAATAGAGCAATTACATACAAGTTATTCATTTTCAGGAGATATTTTGGAGAAGATTATATATAAAATAATCATTTTGCATAAGGAAGTGGAATATTAAAGGAAAAGATTTTAAAATGAGGTTCTAAAACTGAAGCTCAAAAAGTTATTAAAATATATAGACTTCTGACAACCATGCAAAACCTGGTAGACCACTAAACTGTGTCTATCTGACAGACAGTACACTCTCAGAAAAAAAAGGTAAGAAACTGTCACTGGGGCAGGACCCCCTTATCACTGGGGTGGTACCTTTAGTCAGGGAACATAACTGTATCATAATCCATTGAAATTATATTTTCTAAGTTATATTGACTCCACACACCCTGTCTCATCTCCAGGCTTTTTATTTTATTGTTGTATTTTAAAACATTCGGTTATGAAGAGGTACAAATACATACTTTTCACCTAGGAATAAACATATTTAAGACACACAATTAGACTTTAAAACCACTACCTTTGAGGGTACATTTATATTGTTTGTAGCTTGATGAACAAAAAATGTACCTGCACAGAACCTTTATTTCTAATAGTGTATATAAAACTTTCATCTTTGAGAGAGAGGACAAAATCAAGCTCCACTCTTGCTTCAGATCTGAAAAAATCCACAGGTATTCCTGTCCATCCTTCCACTGTGAGAAGACAACTCAACACTATGGATCTGAAGGGTTAATGTAAAAAGGAAATAGACAAAAAATTTAAAAAATCTGCAAATCAAGCAAAGAAGCTGCTGGCGTCCTCAGAACAATGGACTGACCACCCCAGAGTGAATGTGAATGTGTCACTGAATGTGTAGTGGAATGTGTCACTGAATGTGTGTTACTGAATGTGTAGTGGACTGCAGATTTTTTTTAAAATTGAAAGCAAGTTTTTCCAAAAAGCAGACAAGATCTAATAAATGCTCTAATAAATGCAAAAGGTGGACACACTAAATACAAAAAAAAAAATTGTGTAATTTTCTGTTAATGATATGTTTCGTCTTTTTCTTATTCTGAATTTGGAAACTAGATCAATGAAGAGTGGTCTCTGACTTCTGCTCAATACTGTATGTAAGTAGCTACCCTTGTACAGAAGAGGACAGATCACACACACTTCACAACAATGCAATTCACCTTCATCAAGTCAAACTATTTATTGATGTTTAGATGACCAGCACCCCATTACGCAATTAATATTAATAAGGTTTCAGCTGTATCAAACAAACAACAATAAGTTAAACACACAGGCAGAAGTACTGCTTCTTTGGTGTAATAATGACCCAAGTATAAGTGAAAGTACCTTTATAAAAAAACTTGAATATATGTAAAAAATGACCAGAAATAATTATTAACTTATAAAACTCCAGTGGAACCTCTTAGTACACCCAGCATCTATCAGAACAGAAACTGGACTTTTTCTCGTTTGATTAACTCTGTGATCTATTTTTAATGTAATCTAAAATAATTCACCTCTGAAGTCAGAGGTGTGACGAAGCAGTACAGATGCTGGCCCCAGTGTCCCAAAACAAAATTAACACAAAAGGGAATAAGTAAGTAAATGTTAATGATTACAAAGTAAGTGAGTAAAAAGTTGATTCTAACTACTTACTTCCCACCTCTGCAAACAACCAGTGTTACTGATTTCTTGATAAACTGCATTAAGTCAGCAAAAACATTGCTAATAAAACCCTGACACACTGCTTTGATTTTCATTTCGGTCGGGAATCAAGTCCTCAATCCTGTTTCTAGATGCATTACAATGACCAAAATCATGCCATTAACTCACTCACCACTCAACAGCGATGGCAGAATTAGAGAATCGTCCCATAACGTTTGAGTACTGGTTCGCGTAGCGCTAATTCACAGAGTACTCTTTTAAAATAAATTAGCACTGCTTGAATTAATGCTCGGTCAAAGCTACAGAATCAGAGGAGAGACTAGCAAATCATCAGCATTTTCAATGGGTTTGACAAAGGATGAGAGAGAGAGAAAGAGAGAGAGAGAGAAAATGACTGAGGCACTCATTAGTATGTCCTTCAGGTGAACAGCTTGAGAGAGGTCAAGAACCTCTTCCTCCCCTCTTTTCCCTTCTCTTTCTCCTCTAGAACCATCAAGTCTCTCACAGCAAGAGTGGCGGTTTATGATCAGCTCTATCTCGTCCACATGGACACATTCATCAAGGTACGGAAAGCAAAAACTGATCCAGAGTCAGCGATCTTCCTTGAAGGACCAAACCAGTCTCTTGTTGCTACTCTTAGATAGTGAATAAATTGGAGAGGGCAATAACAGTCCTATAGCTGATGACCTCAATCGCCACCATGTTTTCACAAGAACACATTGGTTTGGCTTCCAGCAATCTAAAGGCAAGTGAAGATCACGATGGAGGTGGGGTGGGGGCACAGACGTATGTGGGCTGGATTCATATAGCCAAAATTATAGCATTGTGATTACATTACAATACGCTTTGCAATATTAAAAAAAGCAGAATTTTTTTTTAACAAAATAATTTAATTTGGACAAATTACATGGATATCTTGATTAATAAAAGCGCCCACAGAAACAGTCATTTGAAGCTGTGATTGGTCAGGATGTTCCCAGTAAAAGAAGTCACACTGCAGGCAACAAAGGCTGAAAACACCATTTTTTTGTGTCGTGTTTGCTGTTTAGGCAGAGCTGAGAGACACTGAATGGAAAAGAAGAATGTGTTTAGAGCGGACCAACTTCCAGACTTTCGGAAATTACAGGATGGCTATTGTGTTTCTTTCAAATATAAGTTTCAATCAGTACATTAATGAAATGAATAAAAAAATCACTTTATCTTATCAGCAGGGTGCATACACTTTTAATCTGTGGAATTCAATGACCTTCACAGACAGACATCTGCTGGGAAAAACAGATATAAATAATTTAAAAATACTTGTAATATACACCACACTCATATTGTCCTGTGCAAATGACTTAGGCATATGAAAAAATTATATTTAAAAAGCTATTTAACTGGGCAGTAAGTATTTATTTGCTCAGAAAAATACTACAATAAATATGAATAACATTAATACAAAAGTAGTGTTTTATGTATGTCAATGTGTTCACTTAATGATTTCCAAACCTCTCCTCATGGGAGCCTAATATTATTTGTAGTTGTCATCCGGTACCTGATTTGGCTATTCAGTCCTTCATTAATTTAAATCATGGAATGTAACCAATTTAAGTAATATCTGGAGGCGTCGAGGAGAAATCTGAAACCAAACTTGTATTCTTCTAACTAGCTCACATCTACTTTATTGAAAAAAAAAATCTTGTTACTTCTTACTCTATTAATATTTGTTTTATTTATTCCAGTGTTATATAGAGTTTTACTTACTTACTGCTGAAATAAATGGTTTTACACTTGCTTAGGTGCTGCCTAAGACTTTTGCATTTGTTTGACATACTCAGACAACAGATCAGTGATTTTGTTCACTACATTTTGTACATCAAGCGCTAATTTATGTTCCGTAAATTCAGAGACTGTGTATTTTGTTTTGACTTAACTTGTCATCCCGTATTCCGTAAAAGAGACCTGGAAGCAAGTCCTGCATTTTTCACCATTGTTTTCACTTAGCTACAAATGATCTAGACTTCACTTTGTGTTTTAATGGCCAGATATTTTGCTAATTAAGCCAGCATGTGTAGCTGTAGTCTCCTCACTGGACAGATATCGTAATGCTAGCTAAATGACATGAAAGTTTTTGCAATCTACTACTCGGTGTTCCAGATGTGATAAGAGCAGCCGAGATGCATAAAAATATGTGGAGTGAATTTACAGGACTTTTCCAAAACCTATGTTTATTGTTTTCCAGGCCTGGAAAACTGAATTACCAAATTTCATGACTTTTCCATGATTTTCTCGATAACATGAAGCCTGAGTTAGGCTCATTCTGTCAATCCTGTCAAGGTAGGTTGTTTTTCTCTGGTTTTCCTACTAAGTCAGGACATTTCTATGTAAAAATGTATGAAAATAAACACACACACAGACAGTCACCCTTCCTCATCATCCTCTTTGCCTTTCACTAACTCGCTCTCTCTCCTCACTGCTCCATTTCTCTCTATGTGTATGTGTGTGAGAAAGTAGTGGCGGGGTCTCCCGCTCTGCAGTCCGTTCCAGTCCAGAGCCGTACTTCAGGACTGCCTCTCTGCAAAATTATCCTCTCTCCCTCCTCTCTCTCGCCTTTCTTCTCCTCTTTTCTCTGCACACCATCTTCATCCTCCGCTCTCTCTCTCTCGGGTCCCCCCTCGGTACCTCATGTGCAATCGTTTATTCAGCCAACACCCCCTCCCTAAGCCCCCCTCCATTCCACCCCCAAAAAAGACAAATCACTTATCTCCCTCTTTCTTTTCCCTCCTTCCCTCCCTCACTTGCTCTTCCAGTTGGATTCAAGGAACTGCACCTGCACAGGCTGCCTCATGTTGGCTCCGTTGCCGTAGCAACTGCTACACTGGGCTTCGCTGGTGCAAATCATTAGGCGTTACCAGTGCAGTGGTCACGCGCGCAAACATACTCATATGCGAGCGCACACACACTCTACACAAACATTGCCTCCACGCAAACCTCCTTACAAGGGTTTCCGGTCAAGATTATGTTACCCCTTATAGCCGGGAGGAGGTTGTATTTACAAATTTTATCTAAATCATTAACATGGCAATCTTAGAGCTGACCAGTAAGACAATATTCATCGCTATCCTGATAAAATACGTGACATTATGCTTTTCTGCTTTTCTGAATATATTGTGTACCATCAGTACTTAACGAACACTAAGCAACTGCATGTTTCATAACAAAGAGAGCATAATTCGTTCTGTTTAATTAGCTGCAGCTCAGCACAGTATATGAATATAAATATAAATATGGCACTACTCTCTTTTACTCTGTTTCAACTGATCAGATCCTAGAAAAATAAAATGTGATGTAGGACTGAAAAAAATGGAGAAAATATCAACAAAACAAAAGCCATACTGCCAGTGTTCTGCAATCTGTTAGAATGGCTGCAGGTATCAAATGATTTACTGTATCAATGTATCAAATGTATCAAACACATTATAGCGTGTTAACAAAAGATGTATCTAGATTTTGTTATAAAATGATGCACCTACTGCTTTCATAATCAACACTGTCAACCTTGTTGATTAAACAGTGCATCCCTTTTGAATATCATTATCTCAACATGAAATTCATATCCATGGGCCGTGATATCTTGATGTGGCCTCATTCATGCAACTCGCCCACTTTCAAGGCATGAAGCGTCTCTCCTAACTGCTTTTCCAGGTTAAGCGATACACATCCTCAGAGGCATACAATGTAATTAATCAATCAATGACATGTTATCAGCAAAGAATGCATAAATGCCAAGTTTGTGCTACACACCCTCTTTGCATCTCTCTCTAGCTCTCTGTGTTTTCTGATCAGTAGACTTGTTTATTCTGCAAGCTGTTTTAGCCAAACGCAGAACCGTTACGCACACACGTAAAAACAATAACAGTCAGATGGTCGGCCCTGCTGCCACCGCACCAAGCATGTGCTCCTCTGACTGAGTGTGAGTGATGAGCGAGAGACAGAGAGAGGGAGGCAGGGAGACAGACGTGTGTAAGAGAACTAGAAATGATGAGTAAAAGCTTGCTAATGACAAGTTAAATTAAAACGACAGCTCTGCAAAACTAAATTTCCAATATTTTCCCCCTTACCCCAAATGTAGTCAAATCAGCCCAGACATGTTTGGTGTCCAAAGTTTATTGTTAGGCTTTTTTCAGTGGAGCTAACAATTAATGGAAGTTATACCCCATGAAACATTGATAATGCAACATTGTTTTGCCCATTTGTATAAATAACAGTGCTTCATTAATGTCAGAAACCAGAATTGAAGCATGTCAATCTGAGAATACTTAACAATTCAACACAGTTTAAGTTTGTGTAAAGGTTGAGATGATTTAGGTATGCAGTTTACATGATGCTAAATGGTGCAAACAGGCATCAATGATAATTACACTGTTTACTTTCTGTTTACCTAAAACTTCCACTGCAAGCTAGTCTGGGGAGTACCTCCTTAAAATTTAAGGTTCCTAGATGGTTCTTGGATGTACAGTTCTAGAAAAAACCTTTAAATGGTATAGAATCCTCACATTATGTGCAGGTTCTTTATACTTTAAAAAGGTTCATCCATTGAAAGGTTCTTTGGTGAACCATATGTGATTCTTCTATGGCATCACTCTATAAGACCCTTTATTTTAAGGGTGTAGAATGACAAATGCACAGACATGCACACACATAAAATTGAAACACAGGCAGGGCAAAATAAGATAAATAAGCAGACTGCCGATCGCGATAACCGAATACTGGTTGGACATTGTCAACTCGCAAGTTCACTATAAAATCTGCCTCAACATGCAGCATAAAAGTTTAGCAGGTTTTTACTTTTGCAAACAAGTCCTCCTCATTGCGTTTAGCCAATTAGGAAAGGGTAGACTGGTCTCTGTCACAAACAGCAAACATTAAACTTTCTCCAATGGTAGAGATGGGCAACAATGGCCCTCTTTCTCCTCTTTAAATCTGTGACAGTTCTACATAATAATGAAATATCTAGATTTATACACTGCTGCCTATAGTGAAGATCTGGAGGAAAAATGTTCGATTGGATGTAGTTCACATGGTGCCAGCGGGAAGGCAAAGTTTAAATGATTAAGAGCTTGCAGGTTATTTGCTAAGGTGGCTAGCTTGCTAGTGAGATTGAGTAAAGCTAAATTTCTAGCCTCTGTGGATGACTGATACCTTCTGAACAGATAAGTTCAACACGGTTCCTTCTTTATAAATGACACAGAAATGCTCACCAATCACCAGTCATAGCGATCGGCACTTGCAAATACGCATGCATTTGACCCACTATTTAAACAAAGAGGACAGTGGGTGTCTAAGCATCATCAGTTTAACTGTCCAAATTTGTGTGTTTGCTTGTGTTTATATACTTGTGGCTCTGTTTGTGTGTGTGCAGTATACGTCAATGGCATGAATAGTGTGAATTACCCTTTAATGTGGCGCATCCTCCTTCTGTATATGACACCAGCTAGAGACGTTATATGTTAGCCAGGCATGAAACAGAAATAGAATTTTCTGAATCAATTCCTCCCTCTGCAGTGAGGATAAGGCACCACGTAGGCTACAGTACAAGAACACACACACGCAGAGCCTTTTCAGCCTATAGAGGTGGGTGGTGTTGGTTCGTTATTAGTCACCCTAGTCTGATAAACAGTCAGCGCTTGACAGACATTCAAAATGAAAGTCTGAATAGAGTTCAGGCTCTGTGAGTGGGTGGAGAGAGAGAGAGAGAGAGAGAGAGAGAGAGAGAGAGAGAGAGAGAGAGAGAGAGAGAGAGAGAGAATGAAAACGGAAAAAAATAGGCCACAGAGAGAAGGAAGCACAGAGCTAAAGTCTTGCTCTGACTTCATATTTGAGAGTTAACACCTCCAAGAGGAACCAATCAAAAGGAATTAGAAGGACCACTTGGGAGGGAGGAGCTGAATGACTCACGCGTGGTTCACTGTGCTAGAGCTATGAAAACAGTTCAATTAAAAATTGGCATTCTTTTTTCTTAATACCATGATGAACTTTCATTCAAAGCTTTGGGAAGTTATCTAAAGAAAAGCAATAAAAAAATAAACAATTACAAAAAATTACTGAAAAAAAAGACCTGGACAGCATCATTTGCTCATTTCCTTACTGCTTCCAGGTATGCAAGGATCTGGTTTTGCTTCACAAATGCTTTCCAAAGATAATCTTACAAAAGATCACAAACAGCATGTGAACTTAAAATATTCTTGGGTGAAATTTCTTGGGTTTCAATTGAAACAAGCAGCATTACTGAGTCTGGAGAGAAAAATATGGTGTCACAAAGCTGTGCTTCAACCTGTATAGAGTTTTTTGGACCATGTTATGTCTTTATGTATAAATGTCACACACAACAGGCTCAAAAAAGTAATTAGTGAAAGTAAGTAATTCACTTATATCCTCAGAAGACACATCCTTCACCAATTTTTGACTGACTTCTCTATCAATACTCTTTCACCGCGCTTGCAATCATTTATCTGCTTGGTGAAGCGGTCTGAAGCACAAAATGTTCTTCCGCACATTGCGTGCAATGACACATTTCCACCAGAGAGGTCTCCAAAACTGATATAGTGTAGCTTTAAACAAAAAAGTTCACAAATAAAAAACACAAAAAAACCCCACCTTAACTATTTCTTAAGTAGACTATTTAGGTTATTTATCATGTAACCCAATGAACACAAGGATTTACATTTTAGGCTATTTCAGTTTAATTCACTTAATGACTAAAGACGATGCTGAAATGGGGGAAAAACAAACTAAAACAATCAAATGTTCAAAAATCTTCAGCAAACATAAACTAAAACTGATGATTTCAGTTAATAAATAAAATTCCAAAGATGCTTTTTAAGAATAGCAACTTAAGTCTGAAGTTATCTTAAGTCTGCAGATTTCTCAAGACATATTTGTGAATTCGACTGTACCATTTCAGGTATCTCTTATGAACATCTCAACCTGTGCAAACAGTAGCTGTAGAAGAAAACACATGTTGTGCTCTTGCAATGCAGCACAAAAAGAGAAGCTAAGCAACAGCACTGCTGCTCATGGGTAATAAATGCAGTCTAAAGTCCCCTTTTGCGAGGCTCTTCTGATGCCAATCAAGCTCACAGTGGTCTAACAAAGACCCTCGCTGTACAACGGAGAAGCCACATGTGCCAAATTCCCCCTCTTTAGCAGTAAAAAACGTGCTTTTTGAGGCAGAGTAGTTACATTTACAGCTTAATTACTGGAAACAGTGACTGCCGTCCAATGTGCAAAATAAAATAAAAAAAGAAAAGGCTGTTATTATTTCACATTTTGGGCAGGCATTTTCTTTCTTTTGTTTTGAGAGGGAGTTAGATGGAGATAGTCCAAGTGGGCCCAACTGTGCATGTCACTCATCAGAAAAAAGAAAAACTAAAAAAAAAAAAAACGTCTTTCTCTGCCTATAGACCGTCTCACATACACACACACACACACACACACACACACACACACACACACACACACACACACAAAGTGAAAGTTTTCTGTTAGGTTTGCAGTAAGTTAAACATACAGGGCTGAACCTGTTGCAGTGCGTCTGTTGTAGTTACTGTTGCTAAAACGGTGGGTAATTCCAGCCTTCTGGGCTAGAGAGAGCGAGAGAGAGGGAGAGAGAGAGCGAGAGAGAGACAGCGAGATTCCCTGCATACAAACTGTGCTGGCCTTACACACTAATTGTAAGGTACAGTGCGGAAATACTGGTTTGGCGTCACAAGCATGACACGACATGTAAAAATCCATCCATCCCCAGGCCTACTGAACTGTCTCTCCCTCCCTAACTCACTCTAAACAGCTAAGGCAGCACAATTCTTGCCTTACAAACTCTGCAATTTGATACCGAAATCACAGTTAATGATCTTCAACAACAACAGCCAACAGTACCTACTGTCACTGTCTTAACAAAACCTTCTATCTCAGAGATGGTGGCTTAACTCTAGGGAAAAAAAAAAAAGGTTTTAGAAGAGACACTTTGGCCAAATGAAATATTTACCCATAGCTTCATCGGTTGTAACGTGTTTAATCGCCCAATCCTACAGTGGTAAAATCAAGAGTGAGAGTTTCTCGTTTACGGACCAGGAAGCCTTGAAAATCTTGAAGGTGGAAGCAACAGTTGAAGAACTACAACTGTTTTGGCACGGATCATTAAGGTTGGATGATGCAGAAGACAGACGTTACTAACGTTACTGATCTGTAGTGAAACATTACATCTGCATTTATTAGCTTCTAAATCAGTGAAATGCTAGCAGTCAGGGTTTCTTTATCACTATGGGTGGGATTCCCAATGGTGAGTGCATGCTGGGTATTGTAGTGAGAGAACAAATATGGATGAAAAGGGATACAAAATCATGAATTCATTGAAAATCACTGAAGGAATACAATACTGCACTACAAAATACTGCATAACACAACAAACAACACATTCAGTGCTAGTTTTAGGCTGGAATGCCCCTTTAACTTTAATGCAAGTACTGGGGAGATTTTATTCCAAGTCATTTCGGACCGTTTCAAGGTTTTGATTTGACAGTGTTGCTGTTTCTGGCAATGGCAGTCTTTGGCAAGTGTCTATGCAACCTCATCTTCTTAAAGTCAACATGAATAAGAAATCATGACATATTTCCTTCCATACCATCACATAATTGTGCATGAAACACTGTATCAGGGAGGGTCTCTAAGCTAGCTGAGTGTTTTTGCTCAATGATAGCTGGAGTTGGTGGAGGAAGGAGGTGAAACATGATATTATTGCTTGTCAGTGCACAATGGTGTAATCAAAACTTGTAGGATATTTTAGAGGTGGACAAATGTTTGCACATGAAAGATTACAGGAAAACAAAAATTTTGTCTTTTAAATGGTACAGTATGATAAATCATGTTTAATATGACCAGGGATAAGAACAAATAAGGTAAACAAGCTCATATTTGCTTTCAAGGTGACTTTAGAGAATCATAAAAGGCCTGAAAGAGCCAAAAATCTCAGGTACATGGTAGGACTGAAATACTTTTACAATACTGAAATATAAAGGGTAGAAGTTTCACACTAACTGATCTCAACAGCTGCACATATCAATAAAAAATCCATAACGTGGTAGTTTTTCCAGCTGATCTACGCTGTTCATATTTTTCTAGTGTGCATCCATAGACCGAGCTTTGTTACTCAATGGCCATTCACCACAATAGGAGTCGTAGACTGTGCTGGAGCTGGAGACCAGTCGGCAGTTACATTGCACCTCTGACCTCAGTTTATTCTCAACATGACCTTCGACCACCTCCTGGGGCTATGCTTGAGCAGTCAGTAGAGCAGGGCAGGGCAGGTCATTCGAGGTCATGTTGAAAACGGCACAAACTCCAGAGAAGCAAGCAAAGTGCAGGACATGTGACAGCACAAAGCAGGGTTTGAACTAGCTTCAGATTCCAACCCCAACGGGCATCAGCCCTCTCTTTTAGAAGTGGGAGGACGGCTGAAACACAAGGTGAACTGTTTTCGTGCCCCAAAGTAAATAAAATATCTCAGCAGTGAATAAATGCATCATATATTTCAACAACAAGGATGTATTTTGCAATGAAAATACCACCAACATACAGTAACGAACCCCATAGGGTCTTCTAGGCCTTCACAGAAGGCTTGATGATCTCTGTTTTTTATGTAATTTTTTGTTCATTTTAATCAATAGAATCATGCTTGTAAACTCTGTGAGTATTACATCACTCTCGTTTCACTGTTAAGTTTTGGATGGAAACACAAAGTCGCAAAACAGTGGAAAATTGGCCATTAGCAATTGTTTTTTTCTGTGCAATCTAGATAGGTAACAGAATGTGACATAGGAATCCACCAATCTTGTTTTGATTTACAATAGATGGGACCAATTTTGTGAGAGAAAACGTCACTCTAAGCCTTCTGAAAGTCCTAGATATGACATTGACTGTGAATACAGCGTAATCAAGGGGCTGTTAGAAATGGAAAACAGTGGTGGCAGCTCTATACCAGTGCTCTCTGCTGAAAGAGTCACTGTGAGACTGCTACAAGGTAAAATATGTGCTAATATATCTGTCAGAAGCTGCAAGTAAAACATTACATGTCTTTTAGAAGCTTCAAATGTCTGTATTTGATCTAGAACTGCCACAAAGTGTTCATGCAAACTGACTTTAGCTTAGCACTAACAAGCTAGTAGAATCCCAGATTGATGCTATCAGAAGTTAGTATTATTGTAGAAGTAGGTATTTTCCTCATGTTTTGAACGAATTTTGACATTAATAGCCTGAATAATATCTGAATCTATGGCAACAATATTTAGATATTTTCTCCTTTGTTGAGTAAATGTGACAATTAAGATTCACTGTTTAACTAAAACTTTAAAAAAAAACTGTTTTTGGGGGCAGCTTTCATACAGCATGGTCCCTAATCAGGACAACATAACCCAAGATAACTCCTGTAAGCTAATTCTGTGTGATTTAATGTTTATGTAGTATGCCATTATCCATCATAATCTACATACTACAAAATTCTGAGTGTACTTTGCTAGTTTGCAAATGAGTACACAAATAATGACCCAGTTTAACAAACACCAGAGTCAATCTTGGCAAAACAATCTTGAAAAAGATTATCCTGACATGCTGTAAATATGTCCAAATCATTAATTATCAGGCAATACTTCAAGCCAAATAGCTAGAGCTCATGACTAACAGTGAGTCTTAACTATCAAACTAGATCCCAATTGTGTATAGAGGCCCAGTGTTACCGTAATCACTGGTGTTTTCCAATCCTGGTGATGGTGTTCACCCTGCCCTGCACATTGTAGAGTTTCTGACTCAACACACCAGCTGAATAACAAGCTCTTTATTTATTAACTGAGTGTGTTAGAGCAGGAAATGCACTAAAACGTGCAGTCCAGGGACACTCCGTGACCGAGATTGTGAAACTTTGCTGCAAATACAATTAAAGGCTGTTGTTGTGTACTGTGTGTCTCTACACCACTCCCACAGACAATGACCCCACGCTAAGGATAAGTCTAACTGCATTAGGTAAGTGCTGGCTGCTAATGGTGCAATTTCATCTGTGTGTGGATCTAGGATCCAGACAACAGTAACACTGCCTTTCAAAAGTTTGGAGACATCTTGCTTTCTTTCAGAATGTTGAGTAATGCATGATTTTCAGTTAGTTTTCAGTTAAGTAAGAAAAAAATACCTGCAAAAATTTTGTTCACCTAAGACAGCCATTTACAGATACTTTGGTGGGTGAGGTGGGTGATCTGGAAAAAAATGCTGTATCATAAAGCTTACTGTTTAACACAACAACAAATCTAATCATGATAACATGATAAAATTATGCTAGCTTATCGTTAAAAATTGTTAAAAGCACATCTTTTGAAAATCTTTTGGCCCAGAGCTGGTTTAAATACAGGAAAGGTTTAAGAGGTGATGAATGCTGACATGACAACAAATAGGAGAAAGGCATTACTTTTATATAAGGTCCTTTTGTACAGTCATCCTTCAGCTTTACAGTTTTTGCAGAGAAAAAAGGGAAAGGCATGTTGTGCTATTGCAAACTGACAAACAAGTTCATGCATTAAAAACATTTTGAAACGCTAAGTGTGTGGTCAGTGTAAATATTGCCCACTCTGGACTAAGAATTTCCATATTATGTCCTCCTCACTCTACCTGTGTAGAAGAGTTGATTGTTTGCGAGCGCTAAGATGACAATGGTGGTAGCCCAGTGCTCTCGTGAGGTCAGTGAATAAGCCCAGGAGTTGATCATTAACAGGCAGTTGTGTCACCAGGTCATGAGTTATAACTTGGGTAAAAATATTTAATCCTAAAGCCTTGGGACAGGAAAGCTCTGGATCACGACACTGAGGCGTTCCTTTTACAATTACTGAATTACAAAGCAACCTGACTGAATTGTTTGGGCATTTCGAGGTGTTGCAAGCTGTATGGGATAAGTGTATTAGTATAGGATTGGGCATAATGCAAAAATACAACATCACAATATGTAAAATCTCTGTCAGCAAGTGGTGGGCGATATGACCAAACATTTACATCTCAATATAATTACAATTTCTAATGGTTTCGGTATGTATCCTAATAAAACCATTTAAGATGCTTAAATAGACATATTTTTGTACGTTAACAGTGGATTACTGTTCTGGGATGTTCCATCACTTTTTAATAACAACCAAAGTAAACCTGAAATATTTTTATGGTGCAAAATAATAAACCCATGTCAATATTGCTTTCCGAACCTAGCCCCGTGGCGCTGGCAAAAAAATAATGCTAAATGCTGTTTCATGTTTCAAGAAGAGGTTAGCTACTTATTCGCCAGCTTTCTGTTAAAATTTTCCATTCCACCTTGAACAGAGCAGCAGTTACATTCACCTGTATGGGCACCTGAATGTAACTGCTGAATCATTTAAGGTGGAACAAGAAATTCAAATGAGAAGCTTTAGGACTTTAGCTTCATCTAATTTCTCATGTCTCGAATATGTGTCCCATATACTTAAACCTTGGACCATCAGGCACTGCTGGAATTTGGAAATTATTGCAGCCATTCATGCTTCTGTACCAGCCGGTCCGTAGCTTCTTGCACGGACAGGACCCCTAAACTTTGATGCCGCTGACTGACAGCTTTTCGGTGGTACTGAAAGAAAGCATGGAAAGGTGTCCATGTTAGACAAGACTAACCCCAAGAGATCTACCATTTCTTTATGTTGTATGGTACGTTGCATTATCTTCACTCATTTGTGGCATACGGGTAAAACGGTTAGGAGAAAACTCATATTTAATAAAGAATTTCAACCAGTATACCAGATGAACCAGTATATCACCCACTAATATTTTTAGGATATAAAATATGCATCATTTATTTTTTCTAGGATTTGATACATTGGAACATTGTTGCACCACAACAACATTAGCACCCTGCCACCAAAAACTACAGTATGTTTATTTTTCTAATCAGTGCTTTACCACACTGCCTTCTCAGCATCACTGTCATTCAAACTTGCAATCCGATTCCGAACAGTGCTGACAATATTCATGATAAACTCATAGACGTTTTGTTTTGATGTTATCATGATAATGATGCAGTGTCACATCATCCACCCTTAACTGGGCTGTTTCATTAAATAACACAGAAAGAGAGAGGAGCGGAGCTCTCATGCTTCTGCCTGACCTGCTTCTACTTACTCCTCTTGAGCCTATCCAGAACATTCACTGTGCTCTGTAACTGGAAGTTTTACACCTCAGGCATTACTTATGCTATCTCCACAATGTGCAGTTCCCAAAGAACTACAGTGTTAAATCATCTGAATCACAGACCCAAACTGTCTGCAGCTCAGAGAGCTAAACTAACTTTGGAATTTAATGGCTTTGAGAGGCTCCACGTCAGAATTTTCCAGTGATCCGTTTTCCAGCATTTACACCTTCTGTCCTTTTTCATGCTGCATTTAATAGCGGAAAACTACTCCTAGGCTACAGTAGGAGCTTTTGCAGGCTTTTTCGGGGGCCAAATTCTTCCATGATCTTGAAAGTCAAGCTAAAAATACTCGTGCAAAGCAGGAAATGAGGCTATACTTCGGCACACTTAAAAGACATCAATTAGAAAGACAACAAAACTCCAGTTGAAAGGAAATCGCTGTATAGTCTGCGATCAAAGTTTAGACTCCGTCATTTCAGCATTTCTGCATAAAGTATCTGACTCACTCAAAGCGCTTATTTTTAAGTTGTTAGAGATGAAAATCCCCCTGATGCAATGCATCAGCTGCTGTCTCTATTATGCAGTGTGAATGACCAGTTGGCCATAGTTTGAAAAAGCTGCTCTTTTCTAATGTCAGTTCAATGCTTGTGCATAGCATTTCATTGCAGCACTCTTGCCCGTCAGTCCCCAAGTGTTCAAATAATAGCTAATTTATATTCCAGCAATTGAGTAAGCATGCTGAAGCAATCACAGGACAGGAAGCCCAATTTGTAGAGAGAGTAACAGGGCATGAATCAGATGGATTACTATTTATTTATTCTACAATACTGCCCCTTTTGACCCCTGATGTAAATTTACATGATGTAAATAATCTGTTACTACAAGTTATCAAATGACAAATAATATATTTCAATTATCAATTTACAATTTATAACTTTATTTTGTACTTTGCGATGATGTATGTTATTATTTAATTCACATTCCACAAAATCTAAACACCAATCTTTGAAAATATGAGGAATTCTGGAAGTTACTTTTATTATAACCTCATTCTTGATGCTACACAACTTTATCAGTCATTTTAGAAGCTGTTTATCTTGTTCTCTGTTCATATTTTATGCTTTTTTATTTTTAAAGGCACATTTGCTGCATTACTTTTAACAGGCTGCTTTTGTTACTCACTCTTTAAGACAGGCGTTACAGGTAAATGACTTCTGTTCTAGTTGGCTGCCCTGTATTGTGCCTCTTTCAAAAAGGCAGTCCAGGTTGAAACACTCTTTATAACTTCAGCATGAATGGGCAAAGCTAAACTGCTGTAGGATGAATAGGCAGAAGTACATAAATGCAGTGGTTTGCATGACATCACAAACTACATCAGTCTCTTTGATTTAAGAAAAGTGAGAAAAACTCAAGTTTTCCGTGATATGGGTGCCTTAAAAGAGCTTCCTGCTTTCCTAGCAATTATTATTAATCTGTGAAGCTGCACAGGACTAGCATATTAGAAACATTATATACAGTCTCTCTAATCAAATTGGTTTTCATATTACGAAAAACATTGATTTTTCAAACCTTTTAACAGTAACCTCTGAATGATAGCATATTTACATTTGTGTTTACAACAGAAATCATGCATTTATGTCAGCTGTGATGTGATGGTAAAATAACCCAGTTGTGTTAGCACTAGCATTAGCGCTGCTCTGTGCGCTTAGCGATTAGCTGTTTGACAAAAGTAAACAGAAATGCCTGGCAAGGGGCGGGGGTTCCTCACTTCCTGTCTGTTTGCCCACAAACCGTGTCACACAAGCATTCCCGCTTACTTCTGCAGTCAAAAGTGATACACACACACACACACACACACACACACACACACACACATACACATACACATACACATACACACACACACATATCCTAGAAACGCAGCAGGTTGGCAAAACAATAAAAGCTTCACGCTTTGAAGCTGTATAGCAGGATTATGGCAGGCTGCAGGAAGGGCGTGTGCTTTTACTGACCAAAGGACGGAGGGAGGTCCCCTCTGTATCCATGACAACAGAACACACTCAACAGCACGCAGGGAACTCTCAGCAATTCTGTGTGTTGTTATGATTATTATGTGTGTATGTGTGTGTGTGTGTGTGTGTGTGTGTGTGTGTGTGTGTGTGTGAGAGAGAATGTCAGGTTCTTCTCAGCTGATATTACTTTCAAGGCCACACAATGGAATGCCAACAAGTCATTCAACAACTGTACTACATTCTGTAGAACCTAGTAACAGCCTACAAAACACACACTATAAACAGTCTGAACAGTTGGAATGCAGGTGTGTGAAATTAACAGCTGTGGCCTTAGAAAAGACAGCATACCAGCTACATACTGGCTAAAAACAAAAACTGTCTGTCAACAGTTTACTGACTATATAACAAACATGCCACTAGACTAGATTACCTGCTGACCACCTATTACACACTACAGTATCCAGATATCTCTTCTATGTACAGAATTCGGCTAATTTAACAAGCACTCATTGCTAGCACAGTTAGTATAATCTTGTTAGTACAGTAATGGCAATAGAATGGGACACTCTGGAACAGCTGCAAATGAGCCTAAGGTCACCACACTGAATGACAAGCATCATCCAGAGGGGTATTAAACCCCCAGCACTGGGCTGTGGAGCAGTGGAACTGTGTTAGCTGGAGTGATGGAGCTCCATCCAAAACCTCTGGGAGGAGTTGGAGTGGCATTTGTGATCCAGAACTAATCATCCAACATCAGGACCTGACCTCACTGATGCTCTTGTGACTGAATGTAATGAAATCCTCACAGCAATGTTCCAGCATGTAGTGTACATTTAGTTACTGCAGCAATCAATCAATCAATCAATCAATCGATCAATAAATAAGGTGTCTACAAAATTCTGGGTAAATAGTTTAAGAAGGATTCCTTGTATCTCTCTTTTTTTCCCCTCATTTGTTTAATGTGGTCTGTAGTGGTTTACTTGAACTAATTGCACCCTAGCGTTATTATTCAGTTATTAATCTCAGAACTGTTCGCTTACTTCTATGAATAATTTGTTAACTACTAGGAAACATGTATAAGGAAAGTGTATGAATTATGTAGTTCTGAGAGTTTTGAGAGAGAGAAATAGACGTGTGGGCCCATATACAGGTCCTTAGGGTTTAACCTAGCAATGAGCATTTCCGTCACATTTGATATTCAAATTTGTGAGGCAGTACTCGAAAAATACAGAGTACAAATCCACAGGAGGCGACACATGGTTTGAAACATACTGTTCTAATTCTAAAATCAATCTAAATCCTTTACAATAAACAGACAAATGCTAATTGTCTGTTTTCACTTCAGCTAACTTTACGAGCCTAGTCACATCATAGCTCACCTGGACCTTTCAGCATGAAAACAGCAGGTTCATGAGTTAGTTAGCTGATACCAAACATGATATGCTCACTAAATGACTCTAAAACTTTTATTCCACTGACTCTATATGAGTAAGGTGTTAAATTAGCTTGAGCTTGATGTTTATCAGCAGTTTTTTGAGGTGCAATAGTTGTGCTCTGTACTATTTGTGGCTGCAGTAGAATCTCTGTTTCTTTCAACGGATTAAACTCTGACTAAAACATAAAAAGCTCTTCACGGCTCTCTGGTGACAAAGTTCAGACATCTCATGGCTCTTCAGTTTGAGAAGGTATATTGTTGGAGAGAAGCTAATTTGCATATGAAACATCCTAATTTACTATGTGATTTTTAAACTTTCAAATCCCTGATTTAACCAAAATATAGTGTTGAAAACAAAACAAATATTTAAATAAATAAATACACAAACAAACAAACAAACAAAGTTTTGTGAACTACTTCTGTGGAAACAGAAGGCCATAAAAGTGTTCCTCTGAGCAAGTGCCAGTAGGCACATTGCATAAGTTTTAGGAGGGGGCGCTGTAAAGGAAATGGTCAGGATTCCAGGGGAACGCCAGTCAGTGCAGCAGAATGTGGACGTGTGACGGCACGCAGCATTACCCGTCCGACCCGTTCTGCACTTGGCACAGATGCGTGGAGGAGAGAAGAGGAGAACAGAGGAGGATGGTGAAATAGGTTAAAAGGCAGCACACGCAAACACGTGTTCTAGCAGTCCAACGCTAAGAGCGGTGAATCACCCCACTCTGACTGAAGTAGAAACACAGAGCACTCTTAACCGACCCTAATCTACTCTCAGCCTGAACGGAAAACATATCAGTGAATCATCGCCGATTTATGACCTGGAAAGTAACATAATTTTGTATCTATTTTGGGCCTTTATTACTGATTTCTTTCTTCATTAAGATGCTATTTCTGCCAGGTTTCTCTAGGACTGCTTTTATTGCTATGTAATGACTCCGGCATGAAAAATGTGCTCTCAACAGGCAATGCACGGTTATGAAACTAAATTATTTACGTTGTTTGTCCACAAGACCTCGAAGCAATAAGTATGCGAAGGGACTTCATTATAAACAAATGTCCAAAAACATCTGGCAAGCTGTTTTCAGAAGTCGTCACGTCTCACATTCCTATCACAGACACAGCAAGTCTAAAAGACTTCAAATTTAGTGCAAAACATTACAAAATTCAAACAGACGAGAGTAAGGCCACATCTTGAATGCACTAAGTAATGGAAAGAGAGTATGCAAGGCTGTTTGTCAATGTTTAACATACAGGTAGAGTTTTTTCCCCAAAGTTATGCAAATGCATACCACACGGCGCTGAATAACAGCTACACACACTTGTGTGAGGATACACTTTGTGCATTATGAATGGTTTATAAAGGGTGAGTAAAAAAGTCAAATGCTGTAAAATGGAAAATACCGTACACTAGAGGAAGAGGTGCAAATGAACCACTAGGAGACCACGATTTGGCAAAGAGTGACGGTAAATGTATCCCATGGACTATGGCAAATGTGCAAATGAAGGATGAACACTGTAGCAGAGAGCACTGAACCCGTGAACCCTCTTGAGCACTGAATAAATACCCCAGGCAGCATTACACCCACCAAATGTTCCTCACAGTAATGCAATATGATACATTCTGTCTAGATGTTTGGGAATATGCATGTAATATATACACAGCAACCATGCAGAACATTTTACATCAGGAATGTTTTAAAGTAGAATTATGCCACAATTATGCCAAAAACAAACATTCATTATTAACTCCAAGCTTAATCTGATGGTTTTCAAAATCCAAGAAATGTTGTTATCCCAGCATTTTAAGTTTTTAGTTGTCACTCAGCTGATCTAATGGCTATGAAGTCAGCAGTGGGGGAAGAGATTGAAAAAAACACACAAAAGATTGTGTCACATCACTGTCTCCTTTTGGGCGATCCTCTCCCTCCATCTCACCCCCCTCCCTTCGTCTACTTTTACTGTGTACACCTCAGCCCAAGCTTGACCGTCACCACTTGTAGAAACTTCAGTAGTTTTATTTCTGTTTTAGCAGAAGCCAGAAAGGCATCCATTCTGTTCTGGAGCAGACCGCTTCAGTCTCTCTACCTGCTGACTCTGCAAGTCAGAGAGAGAGAGAGACAGAGAGAAACAAAGAGACACAGCGAGACAGAGAGAGAGCACTTACCTTTCAGGTTTTTGGGGTTGTTCTGCTTAGTTCGCGGCATTTTCTGCTTTTCCAGCCTGGCCCGGCTCACTTAGTGATGCATCGTAGCAAAGGACGCTGACCGGAACGCCGGTGTTCCGGGAACGGAAACGCTGATTCCTGGTCCACAAGAGAGACACACACTGTTAACAAAAAGAACACGTGGAAAAATAATCTTATAGAAGACAAACCTATGTTACAAACAATCTGAACCTGACTAGTCCAACAAATTCAGTCTAAACTTGACTTGAACCTGGCAATCGCCAGCATCCAAACCATCTTCGCACATGTGCTAGCCTCATGAACGTTATGAGACATATGACCTAACCCCACTCAATGGGGTTCACACCACTGACCTATCCCTGTGACTATTCCATTACTGATGTCTCCCAGCCACCATAACAACACGCTGCTTAAAAATGAGCTCTTCCCCACATTGTACCAAATCATTTAGTAAACAAAATCATTTATTAAGTAAAGGATTTCATACACTGACATTACACAGGTTTGCTCATCACTCTGCTACAGCAGTCATACTAGATCACGTAAACACGCACTGCCATCATGATGTCATGTCCTTAGAGAAGTTCTGTGTAAATCTTCAACCCAGTGTAAATCCCTCAAAACCAATCTTCAAACAACACAGTGGCTTTTGGGTATTTCATGTGCGTATGACCTTCTGCGGTTTCCTCTCACTTTCCTGCCACAATTATTCAAATGCCCATTCTAAAACTCCAGACTCCAGAATTACAGACTCTGGTCTCATGGACTTTGGACCTATGTCCTGTGATGTTCACTGAAGCGCTTAATGCCATCACTTTGACTCTGCAAGACTGCAGAGCTGCAAGCTTACAAAAATCACCACTAAGAGGGGACTTCAGCTGTGCTCTCCTCCAACCATGGAGGAGAGCACAGCTGAAGTCCCCTCTTAGTGGTGATTTTTGTAAGCTTGCAGCTCTTTACATTTGCTTATGGATAGTGTATTACATATGTTGGAAGACATTCTTTGTTTGTTTGTCTAAATTTGATTGATTGATTGATTGATTGGTTGGGAACTCCTTGTTTCGCTAAGTAGCCATATGAATTTTCCGCAATTCCACAGGCAAAGTCTGCTGAAGTCTGCATCCCACGCAACAACTCGAAGTTAACAAACAGTCTACGTAATCCAGAGCCTGCATGTCTGCATGTCCAGAGACGTTTGCAGATTTAGATTAAGTTCCATCTGTGTGATTTTCTTTAATTCTCAGACGCAATCAAACATTAGAAGGCACATCACCCCCCCAACATTCATCCTGTAGTGTACTGCAATCTGTCAGCATGACCTTATGTATCATAACGATATTACGAAGTGCTCTTGTTTTAAGTACATGGTGCATTGATGTTTAATAATTGATGTTATCAATGACTAATCAACTTTGCCGATTAATCACTGCAGTCCTAATCTCACGTCACATCTCTGTAGCTCTGGGGTGCTGGGTGCACGGCGTGTGTACATCGGCCACACATATCTACCCCTCGCTTTGACGAAAAGTGGCCCGTGGTGACGAAGGGCGCCCACAATACGCCCTTGTCTCTGTCCTGCAGGCTAGAGCCCATGGCTGCTGGAAAGGCTTCTATCTTAGTTCACCGCCTCGTGAAAAGGTTCACACACTGCATATCAAAAGCGTCAGAGCCATGCAAATCAGAAAGGGCAGACCTATCAAGGGCGTTAGACGCAGTGCTTCTAATGGTCTTTCTGCCGCAGCAGATTTGGGAGACCCACTTTTTGGCTCCTATGCAAATCAGAGAAGTAATGCAAACACAAAAGTGTGAGGGACAGTGAGGCGAAAGCAGGTACCGCCTGTTCTAAATGTTACCAAACCACAACCTCATTTTTTTTTCTCAAAAAACCACAGTCCCTCTGAACGCCAAAGCAGGGCTCGATTTAGCAGCGGTGTGAGATATGAATGCAAATGAAACCAGCACCTGTGCGCTCGGGTCAGGTGAACAGAGCCTCAACAATGTCTGCTGTGTAGTGGCTCTGGCAGATGATGGAAGGTTTGGGGTTTTTTGGCCTGCACGGTTTCTGCCTTCAGCTGTGGTCTATTGTTGCAAGGGGAGAGAGAGAGAGAGAGAGAGAGAGAGAGAGAGACAGAGAGAGTAAGAGAGGGGGGCTGTCTGGCAGCCCCTCACTGCCTCGCCCAAAAGCATTCCTGCACCATGCAGCCTCCTTTACAAACGCTTCGACTTGGCGATATTGCATAATACTTACTACAAGTGCACGGGGCATGTGCGCTTCTACGGCAATGACATCACCTCCCAGCATCCAGAGGAAGCGTAAGGCTCCTACGAGGACTAGTCATGGCATCATACCTACACAAAACACACACGCCCAGTTTAGACCCCTGCAGGACGAAATGACCCCGAAAGCGGGGTTTCAAAGGGGTCACTTAGTCAGTCAGTCGACAAAACCTGACAGACTGCTTCAGTATCGTGTGACAGCAAAACGAGACGCTAGGCGTGGGAAGGTCGGACACAACAACAAAACACAACACTTGTTTTGTCTAAGCGGGACCACTTCACTGAGAAACTGTCTCCCACCACAGTTAGCATCATAATCTCCTCGCAGCCTGTATACAACAGCCGTAGCTATTTCAGATAGCATGCATTAGCGCGGGTGCTGCTGCTATGAGGCACCACGTGCTAAACCCCAAAGGGGCAGTAAAAAAACATCGTCTGACAACCGGGCTAAGGACGCGGTGCCAAAGGAAACTGGTGCCAAACGAAGGTGGGAAGTTACTATAGAGCATTTTATGCCTGCAAGATGTTAGACATGACCGGGCAGCAGCAGCGGCAGCAACAGCAGCAGAGGGAGGAGCCGGGGAAAACCCCTGCGAGTCCTCCGCAACAGGACGCCAAAACACACTTCCTCACATCGACCGAAAACGCCTTTTAAATCGCCAACACTGCGCCAGAACGCAGCCGTTACCCGGAGCAGCCTCACACTGTGTGACAGGGAAAGCGCTAGCTTAGCTTACCTATCGTCGCCAGAGTGTTTCTTCGGCAACACTCAGGCTCTGCTGCGGGCTTGATAAACATTACACTCACTCACACACACACACACACATACACACACCACATTAAAATGCTGCAGACGTCTACTCCAAAACAGAGGCGTTCCGGTGAGCTACAAAACACGGGCCGGCTCGGCTCGGGAAAGACTTTGACTCTCAGCCTAACACCGGACTTTAAAAACTTGCACAGGGCTTCTGAACAACTTTCCGAACTGCGCCGAGCCCGAGTGCTAAACACAGCTTGTTCGCTCCATATCACGGTCGCACAAACAGCGATAGCTACATGAGCACGTTAAGGCCACTGTGGACTAAACAAAACTGCCATATCTGTCTGAACACGGCGACACGGAGAAGCGCTCGCCGCTCTCGGCCGTTGGTACTTACAGGTGTAGTCCTAAGTGTTGTAGATATGTCTACTATCATACACCTTAACGGTCAGAGGGAAAGGTCTGGGCTCTTTTTTTCTCTCTACCCTCTCTCACTTTCTATTGCAGGAAACCGACAGGCCCACTGACGTCAGCGGGGGTCCCGTCTCCGCCCCCTAACCAGAGGAAGTGCGGGCAGGGAGATTCGCGAAGGACGACAAAACAAGGAAGAGAAAGTCGTCATTCTCATCCAGCGCCTCCTCATTCAGAGACTGATTTAGTGAGTGTTGAGAACAGTAATAACAGTGGCAGACTGGAACTGCGCTGCTCTTCACAAAAGCCAAGTCAGCCCGAGAGTTCAGAGCGTCGCTGCTCGCGGTGCCCCTTCGACGCCCCCCCCCCTCCCTGCACATAGTTTAGCACTGACGGTTTTCCCGGAGGTTCCTTGTTGTCAGGTCACGTTGTGCCCCTCAGCTAGTGCCTGGGCTTTCCCTCACAGACCTCACAGAACAATGGCGAACCAAGCCGCGGCTGTGAGAGGAGTCCAGTCTGCGGGGCGAGAGTTTAAGTGGCGAAATGTGTCGATGTGAAGTGAATTTATGCGAGGACGGCGGAGTGGTTTTTGCTAAGCGCTGTAAACAGCCGAACTTAGCATCGAGTTCACAAGGGTTGCATTAAATGTGGAATTTCAGTGACGGGAACTGGTCCATGTCCAAACAGGAAGGCTTCGCTTTGTTTTTATCACATACAAGTTTGTTCACTGCGTTAAAATTCAGTGAAATATAAATACAACACTAAGCGAATAAATAAATAACGAGGCTGAAAGCAAGTATCCTAATTTGTAGCTTCTACACAACCCTCACAGGAAATGCATTTAAAGCAGAGTCACAGTCTTTCCTTATTATTGTTTATTGATTATTTTTGAGTAGCATTTTATTTTATTAAAACGAATACCACATGTTTAAGGTAAAGCCTAAAATGGGAAAAAGGTAAAATTACAGCTATAGAGAATAAATGTAAATCATTGACACAGTTAGTGGTGTTTGTTGACATCCAGTGCAAATAGCCAAAGCATTATGTAAATGTATTTACCAATGCAGGAGAAATGACCCTTGTTCTAAAAGAGGACTCACCACTGCCCATTGAAAAACAGCCAATCCGTTTCCTACTTTGACACCGAGCCCCTGCCAAGGGCTCATTTAAACCAGAAACAGTTTCTCCTGAACGTATAAGGCAATGCAGGGCAAGGCATGTGAATGATTTATCTATAAAGTTACCTCACAGCCTGCTAAAAAAGGTCTGTTCATTAATTTTTTATGACCACACAATTGTAATAAGTAATGGACTTTGTTCATGGCACCTTTATAGAGACTATGATACATGATTAGAGAAGCAAGTAGTGACTATATCTCAGATAAATAGAAATGCTATGGGCTTCACGTGGAATGCAACTAATGATGATAAACATCAGGCAGCATCTGCCAGCCATTTGAAGCCTTCTCAAAATGCACAATGAAATGGAGTAATGCAGCTCTATGCGTCTAGCATTATGGCTAGGGGCGTCTGCCTTCGGCAGTGACACATCAGCTAATGAAAAAGGTCAGAGCATTCCGGTCCTGAGAATATAAATAGTGTTTTAATGAGCACGGTAGAGGTGACTGTCTCTTCTATCCTCACTGCTTCCCTCACTTATAAGCCCATAGGGGAAGAATATGTATGTGCAGGTGACAAGGAATAGGTACCAAACAAACAGCATCATCCTGAAGGCTGCTGCATTCAGGCTTGGTTTTTCTCAGTACTCAGGATTTCTTCATAAAATTCAAATCTAATAACGCCGTTGCTGTGGTGTCGAGCCTTGTTCTCCTTCATCTTCATGACAACCAAAAAGTCTTTGTAACACCTTTGTCAGCTTGACAGTTCAAACAAGTCTCTGAGGGTTGTTGTTAGACACCACAGTCTCAGACAGAAGCGTTACAGATTGATACTCTGAGCATCATGCATAATGGTAATAATATTTGATAATTCATTATCATATTCATTGTTGTTATTGTCGTTATGTATCTTTGTGTTTAGGCTTTGCGTGAGCTTCTAGCTCACCCGTGTTGGACGTGCTAACAGCGTGGGGGGAGATGTTCCATTCAGAGGTTGCCTCTGTGACAGCTCCCGCCTGCACACCCTCACGCTCTCCATATTGAGACACTATGTGACTCACGCTATCAACTGCTGCCGTTAACAAAATGGCATCCTGCACCTGATGTAATTGCTGTGCTCTTACTCACAAATTTTTGCAATAAAACAAAAAAATAAATATCAGCAGTTTAATTGGCTTGGCATATATCAATTTCAACTGATATAGTCTTGTGGTAGGATGTTGTGAGGAAATTTTTAGTGTTTCGTGTTTAAGAAGGTGATAACCACCTACATCTGCATGTTCTTATGTAAAGTAGCTTCTGTTATCAGTGTGACCTCCTATCAGCTTAGTCTTAATGAAATAGTTTGGCCAAAAATGACATTGACCCAAATTTTCCCCTTACTCCAAATGTAGTCAGCCTGATCTATGCAATCGTTTGGGCACCCCTGGTCAAATTTCATATTTTGTTGATTTGTGATGTGAAATGAAGTAAACACAACCTCTGCATTGGTTGCAAACTATTTAAAAAATTCTACAAATTGTATTGCACAGTTACTTTATATTAGATCAACTAACTTAAGTAAATGTGGCATAGACAAAAGTTTGGACACCCTACTAAGCCAGTACTTCACAACACCCCCACCGACAGATATCATAGCTTACTTTTTGTAGCCAGCTAGGAGTCTTTCTATTCTAGTTTTAGGAAGTATCACCCACTCCTTCTTGCAGAATGCGTTTACTTCTGTGATATTTTTGGGCCGTCTTGCATACACAGCATGTTAAAGATTTACTCACAGATTTTAACAGTGTTCAAGGGCTCAGGGCTGTGAGGGCCATTCCAAAGGTTTCAGCTTGTGTTTCTTGAAGCAGTTCATAGTGGATTTTGAGGTATGTTTTGGATCATTGACCTACTGTAGAAGCCAGCCTCTTTAGTTTCTTGACTGACTGTGTCACATTTGCTTCCAAAATTTGCTGATATTTAAAAGAATTTGTTCTTCCATCTACCTGTCCAGTGTTTCCTGTGCCACAGACTGAACTCCAAAGCATAATAATCCAGTCTCTGTGCTCAACTGTTGGCAAGCTGTTCTTTTCATCAAATGCTGCTTTTTTTCTCAAAACATATCTTGGTGATTGTGGACAAAGTGCACCAGTCCAAAGTACATTTTTCCAAAATGTCTCTGGTCTTCTAGATGTCGTCTTGACTTCCACAGTTCTCCTCAACTGCCATTTCTTAATGACATTTGGGAAAGTGGAAATTGCAAGCTGGAAGTTTTTTGAATTCTTTTTTATATCTCTCAACTGCTTTGTAGGCTTGAATTTGCTTTATTTTCAAATCCTCTGCCATCTGCTTAGAGAAGCCCATAGTTGCCCAGTGTTAACACAATGGTTGAAGAGTCAGAAAATGTATTACGCTGTGGAGTTATCATCAGCTCATCAAATGTAAGTGACTGTGCATTAACATTTGCAGAAAATGTTATTTTTTAAAAATAGTTGAAGACGTGTAGCTGTAGAGGTTGTGTTTACTTCTTTTAACCAAATGTAATTTGGCCATGAGTGCACTCATTTTCATTGTTCAAACTAAATTACCTAAATGAATACCACACACTCACTACAAACTGCACCAAATTGTTAAGTAATTTCAAACAGATGTGTTGATTGGTTTATGACACTATATAACATTTTGTGAACTGTAAAAACTCTGAGGTGGCTGCTGCTACTGTTTTTGGCTATACAATATTTTCTCCATTTTTATAGATAGCAGCATATTATGTGTCAAAACCATATAAGCAACTATGTTTGAGATTATTCAAAAATGTATCAACTGAGACAAGTGTCAGAGGATTTAGGCTTGCAGATTGTACAGTGTTTTTTGTGTGCTATAAGCTTCCACTCTTTGTTAGCTTCATCAACCTTGTAGACATTTGAAATATCAAATATCAAACATCTTAGTAGATTGACTACATTTTGGGTGAGAGTGTTTTTTTAAGTGAAACTGTAATCAAAACTGACCTTTTACTAAATTGTTGGTCCACGATTCATTATACCATACTATTTCAAAGATAAAATTCTTGTTTCTCTGAAATCTTTTATTGAAGTGTAATGACTTTTGGCCATGATAGTGCACCAGCAGGCTGGGAGAAATAATATTGACCAATAATATCATGTTTCACCTTCCCCTCCCATCACCCACATCTGTCATCATGCAAAAATGCTGAGCTAGCTCAGACACCTCCCTGACTATGTTTCTGTTGGAAATACGTCATGATATAGAAAAACATACATAATGATTTCCAATTAATGTTGACTTTAAGTCTGTTCAGGTTATTGTCTGCTAATAATAAACCCAGAGATTTTACATTAGTTTCGAATTTATACTCTAATGTTTGCACTCTTATATTGCATTATAGTGGATTACTGTGTATGTTTTAGTGTTTAATCTTCAGGTCATCAAAAAGTCTTTGACAAAACCTTTTCTCATAGTACATTCACTTAATACAGAAAACTATTTGAGTCAGTGTTAGAGCCTAAGAAATGCCAGGCTGAAAAAACCCTGAAAAATGTCCACGTATCTGTAGCATTAGTGAAAGTGCATAATTTTTCATCACTGCCAGTAAACACCCACTTTCCCATAATCATCTGTACAGTGCTACCCCTAATACACAACCTGATACAGCTTCTTTGACAAAGTGTCAAAATAGTGCCACAGCGACCTCAGCACTAGGGTTTTCCAACATTCAACATATCGTAAGTACATATTATACGTATGTGAGTGGGTGTGTTGTTAATATTCAGAGGTTTCTGTCATTGATAAAACATGGCCTGCCAGCTACAGCAGCTCACTAAGTGGGCTTTTAAAAGTTACAATCAGAGATTTTTACAGTTACATGTACTGACATCATATTTATAGAACATGCCCACCGTGTCCTACAGATTACCCTTTGTAGGTGTCCAGTTCTTGTTCTGGAGGGCCAGAGTTCAGCACAATTTTCTGTGCTCAAACACACTGTTAACTCACTGCTGAAAGGAATTAGGTGTAATTGAGCAGGCAAACCACAAAACTATGCAGGACTAAGGACCTCAAGGACCAAGAGCAACTAGGATAGTGTATGTATAGTTAAATAGGTGTTTTGTTTTACTATTTAATAATAAAAACATAACTAAACATAACTTAGGGCAGTGTTCACCAGCCCTGGTCCTGGAGGTCTACCTTCCTGCAGATTCTGTTTCCAACCACAGTCTACAGGAAAGTCTCCAGGATCTCCAGGATCTCCAGGAGGAGCGTTGGTGACCACTAATTTTATGGCCTCTTGCTTCTTTCCTCCAGAGCCTGGCTGATGAACTGAGATTAAACTATTGCATACTTGTAATACAGTGGTCACCAACACTGGTACTGAAGCTCTGCCTTCCTGTGGACTGTAGTTCAAATCACAATCCGCCACACCTGCTCCAGCTAATGAATATCTTCAGAAGTACCTGATTGGCTGGATCAAATACATTAGTTGTAGGTAAGGGCTAGGGTAGTATGTTAGTAGCAGACTGGTACTAAACTCTGCAGAAAAGTAGATCTCCAGGAGGAGGGTTGGTGACCAGCGGTGTACAGAGTTTATCTAACATGCTGCCCCCTCACCTGACATTAAAGTATCTGATCCAGTCAGTCAGACTGTGGTTGGAAACAGAATCTCCAGGAAAATCTCCCGGACCAGGGTTGGTGACCACTGCCCTAAAGGGTTTAGTTACCATATACCTGTGGTTAATGACAAAAACCATCCTGATCTTGATCTTGGTCTTACTGCTTTGTTGCTTGAAAAAAAAAACTAAGAATGAAGCATTGCAAACTGCCAAATCAGCATTTGTCTGTACCCTCCTATTAAGGTCACTATGTGTATCCTAAACTCCAAACTGAACAAAACTCCAGTACATGGCTGCTGTTTCATCATCCCATGTGTTGCATGAGATTCCACATGTTCCCAACCCAGCTGATGGAGACGGCCAGTCTCGGCTTCAGCACATTCTGTAGCCAATCGGAGCTTCCTTTGGGAGCAATCTTGCTTTAGCCTTGCCACATTGAAAATAATAAGCTATATTTGCACGCTCCAGCAATCACCTCATCCACTTGCACAGAGGCAGCGGTGTCCACTTACGGCAGCTTCAAGTACATCTACGTAAGCCTACACCTCCCCAGTGACCAGTCCCATGTTTCTAGAGGGATTTGGGCCTGATAACCCACGCGCTCACTGGCAGCTGCAGTGGTATTACACACAGCAATGATATACATACTGAGTACAAGAGACTGGCACTGGTGTAGCACAGCTGAAAGTGGGTGGTCATTTTCAAGAATCTTAAGGAATAGGTTTCACACATTGACCTTTAACCCTTTAAATAGCCAGGGTCCATCAGCTAGTTTGCATTGTACTCTGTGTGGTTACTGAATAAAAGCCTTAGTATGTCATGAGCCTGGAGTTTTCACAGGTTAATATCAGTACCATGCTATTTACCCTAAACTTTTAGGGCTAGAGTCATATATGTGGATTAAACCTAGTCTTGGACTGGTGTTTCAACCTTAGAAATTCTTATTTACACTAGGTGTAGGCTTAATCTGGGTGTGAGAAACCAGCCATTAGTCTGATTATTGATCCTAAATTAATTATTTATTCTTTAATTTCTTTTTTTTGTATGCTTGTGGAAGGGCGGCACGGTGGCGCAGTGGGTAGCGCTGCCGCCTCACAGCAAGAAGGGCCACAGTCCAAAAACATGCAGTCAGGCTGATTGGACATGCTAAATTGCCCCTAGGTGTGAGTGAGTGTGTGAATGTGTATGTCTGTTTGTCTGCCCTGCGATCGACTGGCGACCTGTCCAGGGTGTATCCTGCCTTCCGCCCAATGACAGCTGGGATAGGCTCCAGCACCCCACCGCGACCCAGAAGGATAAGCGGTTTAGATGACGGATGGATTGATGGATGGATGCTTGTGGAAATTATACAGGTCAGTTGGTTCTTTATTGAACAAGTTTCTCACATTCATATGCATAAATATTTAAGATTTAGTCTTGCTCATATGTGCACTTGAGGGCAATTAAAAGCCAGTGAAGATCCACAGGGCGAATTTTGTAGGATATTGCTTGCGCAGATCCAGCCATGGAAATAAGTGTCATGGGTGAAGCACAGCATTACAGCAACATGAAAAAGCTTTACTTTTAAAAATATCTCTACACTCATATCACATGGACTGTACTTTTCTGCATCTACTCAAAGGCTGTGCTAAAGCTTTAAAGTTGGAATGTTTGAGAAGACTACAGGACTAAGCGTGGACATTTTTAACTAGATATTGATTGAGGTGGTCAGTCCATCAGGATTACTGGCTACTGACCTATTGAATTCTTTCCGTATTCAATAGGTCAACGACTAGAGCACATTACTCTAATGCTTTTTGCCCACTATAGTCTTACAGTAAGGACGCTGAGCTACAAAGTCATTGTCATTCCCAAAAACTTTTCAGAGGCCTGTAATTTGACTGCTCAATCCAAAATAAACCCCATTATACTTACTGAACTATTTATGTAATAATAGTGAGGGGGGGAGACTGTCTTTCAGCACAGCACTGACTCCTTTGTTTACACCGCACCATATGAAGTTATGTAACCGAGGCTGTTGCCATGGCAACTCCCTGACTCCGGCTCCTCCCCCAGTCCCCTCCTGCCTCCCCGCCACTAGAGGACATTCTGTAGCCACATGAGTGAGCAAGTGAATGATTTCGAGCTCAACATTGCGCTCCCTTAATGAGAACACTTGTCTCCGTTTAGGGTTCCCAAATGTTCTTCCCCGGAGACGGAAAACGGACACAGAGGCTTTGATTCTCCCCTCTGTGATAAGTGCACTAAGTTAGCTGTCACTAGTAAACATATTTCACTCCCACCTCAGCACCAGTGTAAACACTTAGACACATGCACTTTTTGAATAAGCCACAGCAGAGGCAGCTATTAGACTACAGATGATTCAAAATTCACAATGTTCACAATGTTCCTTTTATGTTTCCCACTGTTACGATCTGTTTACATTTCCTGAGGTATAATGAATTCATTTGGAACAAGCCCGAGGGGCCTGCCAAAGATGTATCGGTTATTTATGGAAAATCTCAAAATATGCCTTCAATATCATAAGCATATCATAATACATGTCTTCTGTATTATTTTTTCTGTTCTTTGTTCTTTTATTCTTTTATTTTCCTCTTCTGCTTTTCTCTTCTGCTGTCCATTCTTTTCCTCTTCTTCTCTGCTCTTGTCTTCTGTATTCTTCTTTTCTTTGTTCTTCTATTGTATTTTTTCTCTTCTTCTGCTGTTCCCTTCTCTTCTGCTTTCTTCACTACTGCTCTTAATTTCATCTCCTCTTCTCTGCTCTTTCCTTCTCTACTTTTGTATTCTTCTCTTCTTGTCTTTGGTTTTCTATTCTTTTCACCTTCTGCTTTTGTATTTTTCTTTTCTCTTCTTTGTTGTTTTATTCTTTTTTATTCTTCTATTCTGCTCTTCTTTTCGCTACTCTTCTTTTCTGCTCTTTTTCTCTGCTCTTTTCTTCTCTTCTCTTATTCTATATTTTGCTCTTCTTTTCTTTGTTCTTTTATTCTTTTTATCCTCTCTTCTGTATTCTTCTTGTCTGTTCTCTGTTCTTGTATTCTCTTTTATTCACATGTTCTTCTCTTCTCTTCTCTTCTGCTCTTCTTTTCTACATTTTTCTTTTCTTTCTACTTTTCTGCACTTCTCTGATCTATTCTTCTCTTTTGCTCTTCAAATCTGATTTTCTGTTCTTTTTCTTTTCTTTTGTATCTGTTCATCTCTACTGTATTGACCACACCCCCTAAGAAAGAATCCAGGCCAAGTCTTTTTCTTGCCTTTTGAAATGCCTTGCTTTATTAGATCAAGCTCAGAGTTGCCTCCAGAGGCACAATGCAGGTGCCTTTGTGAATGTGACGCAGTAGATGACTCATACTTGGATGATCCCAGATCAATATTTTCCACCTATGAGGAGTCATGTGAGGCCTTGTGTTCAGTGCCATTGCGTCTTACAGCCTTATTTAATACTAATAAGTGAATTAAGCTGATATGAAGCCTATTCAGTCAGGTGAGTATTCTGGAAGAGGTTTAGTTCACAGTCAGAGTGCAGTGCAATTTTACAATTGCAACTTGCTGTGAATGATGATGGGATCATGATAGAAAGTTGGTGCAGTTTGAGTAGATAATCATTGGTTAAATATTGTTGTGGGAGGGTTAAAGGTTTAAAAAGGTTTGAAAAGTGGAAGTCATGTGGTGTGGAAGGTACAGCAATTATAGAAATGTGTAAATGCTGTAATGTAAAAGGGGCATCAGATTTGGTGAACACTGCTGCGAACATCATGCTGGGGGAATTTAAATTTAGCCTCCATGGTGGGATTTTGAATTTTCCTTAGCGTGATACTTTGGAGAAAAATCAAAAGTTCACAGTATGTATTTTACTTAAAATGTAGATAATCAGGACATTTTTAAAGCTTATACAGACCATACATGGAAACTGGCTGCAAATCAGCCTGTTTTCAAATCGTGTTTTTTGTGCCAAGCGAATTTAGCCCTGCCCAAGTGACCAGCCATGTCCATTCACAGTAAAGTTAGAACCAGTGTTTCAACCCGAAATGCTTCTTGAATGAGACACAATACAATGCATCCAATCAGTACAGAACTCATTTACATATATCACTCTTAACAGCACAGTAACAAAAACAGTCTAATCCTAAGGGATATAGTGAGTTTGAGAAATAGTCATTAAAATGAATAATGGTCACACTTTATTTGGATTGTCCCCTATAGATGCTCTACAGATACTTAAATCATTAACAAACTTTAATGTGATAATTAGTTAATTATCAACAACATTATGGTTAGGTTTTTGGTTATGAGTAGGTGTAGGTTTTGCGTTGAGGTTAGGGTTAGGGTTAATAAAATAAAAGACAAACTGAGCATCTTCAAAGCATCTACTGTGGACAATCCAAATAACACTCAACTTCAAGTTCAGTTGCATTTAATGGAAATTTAGTTGAACGTTACTTAAAGATATACTGAGCATTACAAAGCATCTATAGTGGACCATCCAAATAGTGTTACCTGAATTATTAATGATGAATGATTGTTTTTAGTACATAAAACCAAGATCAAAATAATCAAGACATATGTCTTATAATAGTATTTTGTATTTTTAATATTTTTATCTGTCTTATTTTTATTATTCTTTACTTCTTTCTTCTTTTATTAATTATCCATATTATTTTATGTTACTTTGTTGGTATTTGCCCTGTAATTTAATATTTTATATATTCTTCTTTATGTACCGCACTTTGGTCAACTGGTGTTATTTTAAATATGCTTTATAAATTAAATGTACTTACTCATAAGCCAACAAAAATATCAAAACCCTGAAAAAAAATATACCGTGCTTGAAAAATATAAGATATGGGCTCTTAATGTTAATCTCCATTCGCTTAAGTGGTTTCTAACTCTGTATAAAATACTGTTGTCTATGAAAATGAACAAAAGTTTATTAAATAGCTAAAGACAGAAGTAGCAGCCATTATGAAGCCTGAATTTTGCTTAATTTTATATTTAAATTTACTTCAGCATTTGCATTTGGTGGGGTGCAAGCTTCTATTTTCAGCTACATTAGCCTCATAGCTCCAGGTCAAAACTAAAAAAGCAAACTTTGGATGCCAAACATGGCTGATTGAATATATGAGTATGGCAAAATTGTGTAAATCTGTTTCTTCTCCCACCAAACTATCTCTTTAAGAATTTAGAAATGGCATAGTTGGGCATGTTCAGGCTCCTGCAACCTTCACCTACAAACCAGTGGAACAAAAGATGGGCATCTTAGCATACAAGCTCTGTGAGTGTACAGTCCACATGCAATCCCAAGTGCGATTTGTCTTGGCCTTGACAGCCCCAGAGCACTGTGTGCTGAGAAGCCTGACTTTACTTGCCTCTTTTGTTCATTCTTGAAAGTCATTACCCATGGATATATACCAGCATGAGAAAAAAGCATTAGGACAGGGGATTCCCATAACCACATCGGCTTATCTTATGCAATCAAGGAATTACTTGGTATTTCCTCTCCATCACTCGCGCTCAAATGTTCTACCAGCAAAAGCAGGCTGAAAACGACCTTGACCCTGGTGCTAAACCCTGGAGAGAAATCACATTACTTGGCACTGTAGGAAATTAAAGGGAAATTAAAGAGCACGGCTGTGGTTAACCCTGACTTCTCGCTTTTCACTCTGCCCTTGCCAACACAGTCCGCCAAACAAGCCCGGAGAAACAGCCGATAAATCCCCGTTATCTCTACTCCCATGCGAGCTGAGTCTATGAGAAATGTCATAGAGAGAAGCAGGAGTTCTCCGACCCAAGGCTCTTCAACTGTGGTCAAGCTGCTCGGAAAGTCCCCTTGTTCTGTGCGGCCTTTTCCTATTGCAGAATCACTGCCACAGCAACAGTGCCAACCGGAGACTCCAGTTTTGCTCTGTTTGCCATGTTACCAGGAGAACCGAAACAAGAAAGCATGGACTAATGTTGTAACAGTGTTGCTGTAACATTCAGTCCAAGGACATGTAGGTCCAAGACAGTGCAGCGAGTTCTGGAAAGGCTTGATAGAGTGTCAAAGTTTCCAGCTGGATGTTAGATAGCCTTGGTAGGGAAAAGAGATATAGAGAGAAAGAAAGAAAGGATTTCAGAGGAAAATCTGAAGCAGAGAGATTTCCATGCTATATTTGCTCCATAATCCAAACTTCAGTTTCAGCTGATACTCTGCTTCTTTTCAACATTCATACTGCATTATCACTGTCTGACTGAGATTAACTCCTTACCTGCCTGCTACACTATATTGCCAAAAGTATTCACTCACCCATCCAAATCATTGAATTCAGGTGTACCAATCACTTCCATGGCTACAGGTGTATAAAACCAAGCGCCTAGGCATGCAGACTGGTTCTACAAAGAATAGGTCGCTCTCAGCAGCTCAGTGAATTCCAGTATGGTACTGTGATAGGATGCCACCTGTGCAACAAGTCCAGTTGTGAAATTTCCTTGCTACTAAATATTCCACAGTCAACTGTCAGTGGTATTATAACAAAGTGGAAGCGATTGGGAACGACAGCAACTCAGCCACAAAGTGGTAGGCCACGTAAAATGACAGAGCGGGGTCAGCTGATGCTGAGGCGCATAGTGTGCAGAGGTCGCCAACTTTCTGCAGAGTCAATCACTACAGACCTCCAAACTTCATGTGGCCTTCAGATTAGCTCAAGAACAGTGCATAGAAAGCTTCATGGAATGTGTTTCCATGGCCAAGCAGCTACATCCAAGCCTTACATAACCAAGCACAATGCAAAGCGTTGAATACAGTGGTGTAAAGCACGCCGCCACTGGACCAAGAGATTTTGGACAATTTCATGCTTCCAACTTTGTGGGAACAGTTGGGGGATGGCCCCTTCCTGTTCCAACATGACTGCGCACCAGTGCACAAAGCAAGGTCCATAAAGACATGGATGTGGAAGAACGTGACTGGCCTGCACAAAGTCCTGACCTCAACCCGATAGAACACCTTTGGGATGAATTAGAGCGGAGACTGCGAGTCAGGCCTTCTTGTCCAACATCAGTGTCTGACCTCACAAATGCGCTTCTGGAAGAATGGTCAAAAATTCCCATAAACACACTCCTAAAAGTTGTGGAAAGTCTTCCCAGAAGAGTTGAAGCTGTTATAGCTGCAAAGGGTGGGCCGACATCATATTAAACCCTATGGATTAAGAATGAGACGTCACTCAAGTTCATATGTGTATGAAGGCAGACGAGCAAATACTTTGGCAATATGTATGTTTCCATATCTAACAACCTCTCAATGTCAAACACAATCTTTACACAATGCAGTGTCAACCAGAAGAGTATGGGTTATCCTATTGAGTCTTGGTTCCTCTCAAGGTTACTTTCTGTTGCCTCCGGGAGTTTCTCCTCACCTGCCCTCTGCTTTCTCAATAGGAGTTTAGACTGGAATTCAGAATTCAAAATACAAACATTCAGTATCTAGATTCAGTCCAAGTTACATTTCGAAAAGACAGTATTCAGAATACAGATATGTTTTAGATTTTTATGAGAATACTTTAAGAATGGTTACCCACTAAATAAAAAATACAATATTCAAAAGAAACACTATCAGTGCATGTTAACTATTAACTATGGTATGTGGCAAAGATGTTCGTTAGACGAATTCTAAAGAGGACCTCAGTTAATGGCTTCTTTACAAACACTGAAGTTTCTACTAAAGCCTGAGTAGACGAATAAACCAATGTGATGATCAGTTATTAATATCAGTGTTACTGGGCTCTGCTAAAGCCTGAGTAGACTGATAAATCAATGCGATGAACAGTTATTAATCTCAGTGTTACTGAGCTCTGTTAAAGCCTGAATAGACTGATAAATCAATGTCACGATCAGTTATTAATCTCAGTGTTACTGGGCTCTGCTAAAGCCTGATTAGGCTGATAAATCAATGTCATGATCTTTTATTAATCTGTATTACTGAACTCTTTTGAGAAATGATAAAACTGTTAATTTTGCCAGTAGTGGTCATGTTTGTGAGTGATAAATTTTGCATCAGTCTTGTACTGTACTGCTTGAGGGATTATGGGAGCAGCAGTGGACTAATGTAGTTGGGGAGAGAGAAAAAATGTTTGAATTTTTGAAGTGAATTTTTGAAACTTCATCAATGATAAGCAAATGAAACATGTTAACAGACAAAGTACAAGAAGAAAACTTCCAACAAGTAACAGTAAGAAACAGTGTGAATTAAGTAAAAAAAAAAGGTTTTCCCATGGCCTTACCAAGATGTACTACAAAACTATTGTAAAAGTATTGTGAATATGTTACTTTTTAATGTATTGTAAGGGAATATGTTATGAAATATATTTAGGACAGGGTATTCATTATTCAGCCATCACTACTTTTTCTTTTTGTCCAACTCAGGATAAACTCCTTTACCAAACCATACGATGTCTCTACCCTCAAAACAACATTTAATTCTGAATATAGTTCCTTAACCTCTTAAAATCACAGGTATACTAAGGCTTATTATTCAGTATTCAGAAGAAGAAGCATTTTTTTAACCTAACCCTTATCTGCTGATTCTGTACCATATGGTCAGTTATGATCAACAAAAAATTCAACTACAGATCACTAGAGATCACTAGAGATATATTTTGTAAATGTATCCCCAAAATTTCTCTCAACCTGTTCAAACTGTATCCAGGCCTTCATTGAGCACATGCAGCTTTGTGAACAAAATGAACAAAACTTTACCATGGAGCTAAACATATCGAGCAGCCATTACAGACATTAGGACTGTGCCAAAATCTCCCATTTACGTGCACACACATCATGCGGGCATATTATGTTTGAAGCAGGCTACACAATATGTTTGAGATTTTTATAAATAATTGTAAATTTTTAAGACTATACAGTACTGTGTAATAGTCTTAGGGACTTAAGCACATTGTTTAAAACTATTTATCTCAGTAATGAGTGTGTTTTGCTTGTAAAATCTCCATATAACATCAGTATAAATACATATAAAAATAAGGCAGTGTCTATTTACACTAAGTAAAAACAGTATTGACCACACAGCCTGGCATTTTACACTAACTTCCTGTGAACAAGAATGAGGCAGCATTGGAAGAAGCTGTGCTTAAGGAATAATTGGAGGGGTTATTTAAAAAGCAAAACATTTCTTATATTAAAAATGTAGTAAGCTACTTTGAAGAAGAAAGTTTGCTCAGTCAGTTTGCGTTAAAGTCTTTGTTGTTACTGAATAAGAAGCCTTAGTATGCAATAAGCATGGTATTTTAAGAGGTTAATTACATTTTCACTGTAATTTTCTCAGGTGGCTAAAACTTTTGCATAGTACAGTATACGTTTATTGGGCAAGTCAATGGGCAGGTACTGAAGCAACTTTCCAAAGGCTTCTATTATTTGTATGTTTACGAGTTGTGGCAGCAGGGGCATGGTCGAGCACTGTCTGTGGAGCTAGTTTTGGTGGGAAAGCAAACTGATTAGTCATGACATCCACCTGTGGATACTTGTCCCTCTGCCCACTTATTCCCTCTTTTTCACTCAGTGGGTGTCGAGAGACCAAAGACACGTCTAAAAGGGCTGAAAGTTGACCATTTTTATGTCTGTTGATAGGCTTGAAGCTCATGTTTGATTTCTTTAATTTATGTTGTTGAATAAACTGTACTCTATGTCTCCACTCCTGGCTCCACCATTCTCCTTCCCCCACGTTACACCAGGGTCTTTCAGTAGTGCCGAAACCCGGGATCTTGGAGAACCATAGCCACCATGGAAGCCTCACCACTGGCAGAAGTCATTAAGGCCCTCAAGATGTGCCAAGCCCAACAGACCAGATTTGAGCTTCTGATGGAGCGAAAGATGGTGCAGAGACTGCTGCAGAATTCCTCTTCACCAGCCGTGACCACCCTTCCTCTCTCGAAGATGACACCTCAGGATGATCCAGAAGTGTCTGTCGAACTCTTCAAGAGGACAGTGGAAAACTTCCAATGGGAAGAGAAGGATTGCACAGTTCAATTACTCCCTCTTCTCACTGGGGAGACTCAATGTGCCCAACAGCTTCCACTCAGGACACAGCTTGACTACCTGGAGCTAAAGAAGGCCATCCTTCACCTGAAGTCCCTGGAAAAAGCCATCCCGATGGCGGAGCTGCAATGTACTGTTTACCAGTGAGTATCCAAGGGAGTACATATCACACCTTGGTGGATTCAGGGTGTAACCAGACCACCACCCATCTATGCTTGATTCAAAATGAAGCATTGAAAAAAGTTTATATGGTGGGAATACGGTGCATTTACAGGGATGTACATGAATACCTGCTAGACTCTGTCATTACTGGTTTCCAGGGAGAAAAACATTGTGTCGAGGTGGCCGTTAGTCCTCATCTTACCCATCCCCTGATTTTGGGGACAAAGTGGCCAGAGTGTAAGGGGTTTGTGAAGGAATTAATAAAGGATGGGTTTAACAACAAGAGGTGGTGTTCAACATGCACAGCTTCAGAGCGAGAGGAGCTCCCAGGTCTGTCTCCTGCTGTGTTAGAACGGAAGGAGCTGGAGGGCGGAGCTTTACAGTGCTGTGAATCCCAAAGGGGTGGCTGGGTCCCAGACCTATGCACTTGGGATTCATCTAAGGGAATTCCCTCTGGGGCAGTCCTGTGATGACACTCTAAAGACACCTTTGAACAGTTAAGAGTTATTGATGGTTGGTGGCTCAAGCCAGAGCATGCCCTAACATATCTGCATTTTTCTGTACCCAAAGACAATTTTTACAGAGTGATGCGGGACACTCAAATCAAAGAAATAATAACCCAATTGTTGGTTCCAAAGAGCCGTAGGGGAATGCTGTTCCATGTTGCCCACAGCAGTTCCATGGCAAGGCATTTAGGACAGTACAAAACACAAAATTGTTTAATGGTCCATTTTTATTAGCCAGGTGTTTATGGCGATGCACACAGGTGGTGTGCATCTTGCCGTAAACCCACCGGCTGTCCCAAAAATGCCATTGCACCTCCTTCCTTTGATCGAGGTCCCCTACGAAAGAATTGGTATGGACCTCATCAGGCCATTAGAGTGGAGTGCACAGGGGTATTACTTTGTACTGGTCTTAGTGAACTATGCAACATGTTGCCTGGAAGCTGTGCTTCTATGCAATCTCAGCACAAGGTGTTGCAGAGGCACTCTCCTGTGTTATCTCCTGAGTTGGAATTCCAAAAGAAATTCTAACTGACCACAGCACAAGCTTTATGTCACACACTTTATGCAAGCTAGATGAATTGCTTGGGGATTAGTGTTGATTTGTATTAGTGTTTACCATCCACAAATGGACGGACTGGTCAAGCTATTTAATCAGACCCTGAAGAATATGATTCGCAAGTTTGTGTATGAAGATGCTTGGAACTGAGAAAAGTGGCTAAGACCTCTGTTAGTTGCTGTGCGAGAGGTACCACAGTCTCCACAGGGTTTTCTCCTTTTAATTATCATATGGGAGAAAGCTCCAAGGCATCCTTGATGTCAAATGTAAAAATTGGGAGGAGGGACGTTCCAGTAGCAAAAATAAAAATTTAATAGAGTCTTGACCTGCAAGCAATAGTCCATACCTTTGGTCATTTAGCCACACATACAACAGGGGCTCTTAGCTGAGAGAACCTGCACAGGGAGATAAAGTACTTGTTTTACTGCCCACATTGAGCTCTAAATTACTTGCCAAGTGAAAGGACCCTTTGATATTCCCTTTCACATGACAGGTAGGAGAAGTTGACTATGAGGTAATGCAGTCTGACCGAGGCATTTCACTCCAAACACACCACCTCAATCTCCTTAAACCAGGGAGAGAGCTGGTCCCTGTTGCGCTTGGGCCAGAGATTCCAGAATCCTTCAATCCCACTCCAGTTCTGTGTGGTGACCAGCTCTTGTCATCCCAGAAACAGAGTTGCCAAGTTGCAAATGAAGTTTTCCAATGTGTTTTCACCTCTGCTGGGCCAGACTAACCTCACAGAGCACCACATTGAGACCACTCCTGGGGTTGTTGTTCACAGCTTCCACTGTAGGTCACCTGAGCACATGAAAAAGTCATTCAGGATGAAATCAAGGCCATGCTCAACTTGGGGGTAATAGAGGAGTCAAACAGTGACTGGAGCAGCCCCATGGCACTTGTTCCCAAGCCTGACGGGACTGTTCAATTCTGTGTGGACTACTCGATCAGCTAGATGCTGTTTGCTTTTATTCAATGCTGGATTTCACCAAAGGATACTGACAGATCCCCTACTGGCCTTCTCCACTCTGTTTGGGTTACACCAATTTGTAATCGGGTTGTTTGAAGCCCTGACCATGTTTCAACAGCTCATGGACCGAATCTATGGCATTATGTTACATATGCCACTGCATACTTGGATGACATCATTATTTACAGTAATGACTGGCAGTGGCATGTGCAGCATTTGAGGGTGGTATTGAAGTCCTTGAGGTGGGAAGGGCTGACAGCAAATCCAAAGAAATGTGCTATTTGATGGTTGAAGATACGGTAGCTGGGCTTCCACTCAGGTCACAGAGAGGTGTGTCCTCAAATTGATAAGACTGCTGCAGTTGCAACCTGTCTGAGACCCAAAACCAAAAAGGAGGTGAAACAGTTCCTGGGGCTGGCTGGCTATTGACACAGGTTTGTTCCTAACTATTCGGATGTCACCAGCCTGCTTACTTATCTCACTGAAAAGGGGGTGCCGGATCCAGTCCAGACACCCAGAGCAGTGTCAGCAAGCTTTTAACCAGGTTATTGTGGAAGTCTGTCTAACTTCGCCCTCCCTTTTGTCTTGCAGATGGATATGTTGGACAGGGGGCTGGGGACTGTTTTGTCCAGGTAGTGGAGGGGGTGAACTGCCTGCTACTACACATTGGTCAGAAGCTGTCCTTGCGGGAGACGAAGTACAGCACCACTGAAAAAGAATGTCTGACCATCAAGGGGATGGTCCTCCCTCTCCGGTACTATTTGCTTGGATGCCCTTCCACTCCTTGTTTGGACCACGACCCGCTCCAGTGACTCCACTGCAGAAAGTCAAGTCAAGTCAAGTCAAAGTTTATTTATATAGCGCTTTTTGCAACAGGTGTTGTCACAAAGCAGCTTTACAGAAAAATCCGGGTCCAAGCCCCCAGATCACACATTGGTATCTGGCTTTGCAGCCATTTAAGTTCAAGGTGGTCCGCAGGCTGGGGGCACAGGTGATTGTGTCAGCTTCTGGCTGGACGGCTGCCCAGATTAAGTCGGGTGGTGAGGTATATGGCAGCAGGGGCATGGTTGTCTGCTTTTTTCTCAGTACAGAGACATTTTTGTTCATGGTAATTAACTCTGATAGAGGCATGGTGATTACCATACAGATCTAGCAGATGCTGGAGTGTTCCTTTAATGTCCTTTATTCAGCAAATTAGGGAACAAACTACACTCTAATCAAACACGATGTGTTAATTAAAAGCACATTTTCTGTGTCATTCTGTGTCAAGCTACAAGTACACAGCATATCTCTGACACTGACTGTATAACTGAATAAAGTGCTGATTGGTTAAATATGATAATGATTGAAAAATAATACAAAATGTGTTGTCCTTAATGGGACTTGGATAACCTAAATAAATACTTTGAATGAATGATTTTTTCAATCAATGTAATTTTTTAGCTGAATAAAACTAGTTCAATTGCTTGTTACTGCATGAAGTCATTTTTTTAGGTAACTCTGACAAGCCATTTTTTACAGTATTCTTACCTTCCCTGTGTTGTCTTTCCTCCTAGGCTATATTTTGGTGAAACACCTAGCCTTGTTATTATTGACTGAAAGAGTGTGTTATCATATTCTCTTGCTGAGGGTTTTTCTAAATTGGACAAATTACAGTGACCACTTGTACCAACCTGATCATTTGGATATATGTTTAATCAACACTAATAAATCAAGTTCACTGAACTTTAATGATCAACAACATTGTCTTATTTAGATAGAAACTATTTAATTCAGTGGAGTATAACTGTTTGAGTGTAAGAGGGCTTCACTCATAGAGGAATTGGAACCCCTGACCTCATACAGGGGCAGATTTAGCGACTGTGGGGCTTTTGGGAAAAGAAAGGAATGAGGCCTCCTGGATGCACATTTTTAAATTATTTGAGGCACTGGGCTCCTGGGTGGCACAACTGTCTACACTTAGCAAGCAAAATCATCTTAAATCCAGCCCACATATCTAACATTTCTCATTTTGATATTGTTGTAAAAAATATAAAATTATTTAACACTCTAAATGCCCAAATTATTTAGCCCCACCTCTGGGACCAAAGTTTTTTTACACACTTCTGTAACCTAAGAATAGCTCAGCCAGTTTGCACTGAAGTCCCTGTAGTTACTGAATAATAAGTCTTAATATGTAATAAGACTGGAGTTTTAAGGGGTTAACTTATTTCTACATGTCTTACCTATTTTAAATAATTTATTAAGTGAATATTGGCAGATCAATTTGCTTGTTTTAAGAAATAGTACTTTAAACAAGAAAATTATCTGCCAACATACAGATACAATTTAGTACAGAGTAATAGATTATCTCAATAATGACGAGTAATGAGATTTTCCAGGAGGTAAAAAGTAACATAATCTCATTATATTTTGAGATTAGTAATTAGTAACTTGATTGGATTGCTTTTTAGAGTAATTATCGCAACACAGGACTTTTCTATACTAACACTAGCACTCGTATTACGCACTACTGAGCTTGTTCAACGCTCTGTTCTGACTGAAAAAACAAAGCTTTGGGAGTAAAAATTAGCAACAAATTTTTTTGTTTTCCCTCTTTTTGTGTTTCTCTGCTGCATTTGGATAACTCTCAACACTCAAAAAATTGCCCCCAAAAACCTCCTCTCCATTATGGAGATTATCGCTTTATTGTCTTGCTCATACTACTCTGTCTTCACACAGTTGTGTCATCACATAACAACTTGGAAAAGTCTGATATAACTATGACTGGGGGTGGCCTACAAGGAAGTTACTGAAAATAATCAGCTATTATAAATATATATATATATATATATATATATATATATATATATATATATATATATATATATATATATTAGGGGTGGGAATCTCTCTCTAGGCACCTCACGATTCGATTACGATTCAGAGGGCTGCGATGTGATTATAAAACGATTATCGATGCATCTCAATGCATATTTTTTATATAGCATTTATATTTTCTCACTGTGTGAGCTCAAGTTTCGAGTTCAAGTTTCAAGTTTATTTGTCACTTATACAACATGTCAGGACATTTATGCATTGAAATGCTTGTGGTGAGGCTCAGCTAATCACTCTACAGAAAGTAAATAAGTAAAAATAAAAATACAAGAAAAACCAACTGAAATATGTTAAATATACACAAAATATACACAAAATATATAAAGAATGTAGAGACAATATACATTTTAAAGTGACTAAGTGACTCGGGGTTATAATGAATTTACTGCCAATATCTTTTTTAATAAAACAAATGGAAGTGATGTGGCAAGTGAACTGGAAGGCTCTCATTCACTGCTCTTGTTTGGAGCACGAGAAGCTGCTGCTACACATCTGCGATAAAATGCACAGTTATGGTGAAAGTAATAAATACACTGTGATGAAGCTTATTTTGTCCACCCATACAGCTATAATAAAATGCACAGTTTTTTAAATAAAACAAATCTTAAATAAGACAAATGCAATTAAGCACACAAAATACTGTGATTACCTGTGATTCACTTGATCAGTTTTAATCATTTGACAGCATTACGTTTGTAAAAATGTGTTAAAAGTAATAAAAGCATAAAATGTTTTGAAGTTAAACTGAACACAGATGACACATTGTTGTTTTGAACACATCTGGTTTTGAGAGTTCAGCAAACTCTAGAAAAGCATTTGCTGCGAGCAACACCAAATGTATAAATCATGAGCCTGCAGGGGACAGGTCATGCTTAATTCAGAATCACTGTAGCCATGCCTGTAGTTGTATGCATAGCTCCCTATAGCCACTCCCGTGCTGGCCTTTGGTATGGAAGGAGATCCGCATTGCTGTGCACTGTGTCTGTTTCCCCTGCAGCTGATAGAAATGGCCAGAATGAGGAGTAGTACGTTAGGAGGAGTGTGTCAGCGGCTGCTGCTCCCCTAGTGGATCATACATTAGCTGATTTATGGTCTACACACGGTCCTTTATAATCCCCCTCACTCAGCCACACATCCAGGGGCTCAGGGGACCAGTGCATCAGGGCATGCCTAGAGAGAGAGAGAGAGAGATACCTAGCTAATTGTCTGAGAAACTCCCTCGCTATAGCTCATGCTGGAGCTTTCGCCCGGTGCAATAAGTAATATCAGGGTTTCAGGTTAGAGAATTATGCAGCAATAACGCATCGGTGACAAACATTTGCAACTACTGTGTAATCATTGCAGTAGAGGAGTGTCCTTTTCGAATGCAATGCAAAAACAAAATTGTACAAGATTCTAATACGTTATTGCTGTCAACTCCATTTTTTTTACTTGTTTACTACTTTTACATCGTTTTAAAAAGCAATATTGTGTTTTTTATACTAGTAATTACACAATTTTTAAAATTGTTTTTATCTTTTACACCATTTTAAAAACAGGTTTGTATTTTATATGCCATTTTAACAACCATTTTGTATTATTTAAAATATTTTTTTCCACAATTTTAAAAACTGTTTTCAATTTAGCACCTTTTTTCTAACTCGTTTTATTGTTTTACACCATTTTTAAGATGGTTTGTTTTTTTTAAACCAATTCTTATTTTTTTACACCATCTTTAAAGATGGTTTGTTATTTTTTTAAACCATTTTCTTGGGGGATGATGAATATAAATACTCTAAAATTACTTGACAAAAAATCATAACATTAACTACATTAAAGTTCTGAATTTTTTTCTGGCAATGGTCAGCAGAAAAGCACCGTTCTCAACTCTATGTTGCCCTTTGGGTGCTATATAATAATACAACAGACTGCAGTAATGTATGAGGATAAAGCTGTACACAACTTTGCACACAAAAAAAACTGTAACAAAAATAATGACACCACAGGGCTATAACCAAAGGTACAACATGTCTTTGAAATAATTCATGATATGGAATTTAACCCCTTAAAATCCCAGGATTATTACAAACTTAGGCTTATTATTCAGTAACTACTTGAACTACAGTCTTTGGACCGTTGGTGGGCCCTGGCCATTTAAAAGTTTAATACAAAACAGCTTTTTATGTTCCAAGTGCTTTAACTAAATTCAGGACACAGGGTGACAGACAAGACAGACAGAAGACAAGCGTACAAAATGTGCACAGATGTGTGACTTTTTGCAGCTTAATAAATGCAGGAATGCTTCCCAGACTGCGTTGTTGTACGGCATAAGCTGCAAATGACCATGAATTGTTTTATCAAACAATAACCAAAGTTATTAGAAGAAAACTAGAAGGCTTTTCCATTTTCGGTCATGGGAAGATGGATAAAAAAGATTAGCATGGCTACTGGTGTTAGCAACCAACCAAACATACAAACATCAGTCATGTTTACGTTACGAGTTCATATCAGAACTGAAAGAGGTTTTAAAGTCACACACCGACTTTGGAGAGGTGTGCAGTCATCGCAATCTTTCCAAAGGAAAAAGAGTAGCACTTTAGCTCCCCCTGTGCGTGATATGGAGTAACAACATCGTCACATGTCTGGCTTTCTGGTATTCATATTCATAGTTAGGAAGATCCTAAGCTCAGATGGGAAAGGTGCTGAAGAAAGTTATGCGGTAAAAGTTACAGGAAAAAGTCTGTCAATAATAATAATAATAGTAAATAAAGAAGTAATATTTAATGTATTATATTATATACTATATTACTTACTATAATAATATAGTAAGACATATTCCAAATTCATTGTTTGATATCAGGAATCAAACCTGTGTTCTTCTACCTGTTTTCTTCTTTTTCTGTATTTGTGTTTATTTATTTTTATTCTAATGATATGCAGTGTTTTAGGAGCAAAAACAATCTGGCAGCTCGGACAAATTTTCTTGGTTGCCAAGAAGATTTCCTCATCCTCCACAGACAACAAACATAAACATGGTATTTTTCTGCTAATTTCAGTGCACTTTCTGTTTCTGTTTATTTGCTGGGTTTAACATATTGGAAAAAAAAAACATAAAATATAAAATGTTTCAGCAAATGAACAGTAATGAAAAGTAAGTGTGTTCTCTGTAGAGGATATGCTAACATATTTCCACAAGAAAATCTACAAAACATGTCATTTGACAAACTTTTGCAAACAACTGCATGGATATACTCCAAAAAGGTAACTTTATTCATGATGACATTCTCACCCACAGTAAAAGGCAGCTGGTGTTTCCAAATGGTGTAAAGAAAATAAAAAAAATATCAGAGCTACAGAGATTTGGTATGATATGTATACAGATATACACAGACGAGTAACAAATTAAAGGAAATACCAAAATGAAGTGTTCTATTAAGATGTTTGGTCACCACGAGCCACCAAAACAGCTCCAGAGTGCTTTGGCTAAGATTCCAGACGTCTCAGGAACTGGACTGGGGGGGATGGAACACCATTCTTCCAAAAGATATTCCCACAATTGGTGTTTTGATGATGGTGGTGGAGAGTGCTGCCTAACACTGCTTGTTGGTCCAAAATCTCATATAGGTGTTCAACCAGATAGAGATCTGGTCACTATAAAGGCCATAGCATATTATTTACAATATTTTCATATTCATCAAACCCTTCAGTAACTCCTTGTGCCCTGGAAGAGACCACTCTCATCAGGATAGAAATATTTCATAGCACAAAAAAGGGGGTTGGGGGTGGATGGGTATGTCCCCTACACTTTTGGAAATTATGCAAGATGGAATGTGGGATGGTTATTGAAAAACATACATAGCTGACCTGTAAAAGATCTGACAAATATCAGTTTTACAGTTTAAAACTAATTAAACCCAAAATGGATTTCTGTTTTGTTTACAGTATAGTTGTGAAGTTATAGTAGTATAATTTGTATAGTTTTGATTGTTGATGTATGCCATAACACTATAGTCCTTCCTTTTTCTTTTGAATTATAATCATATTTATCATTATTTGGATGTTTTGAAAAATACACATAACACCATGCAGATCAGACCAAGAATTTTAGTGACACAAAGGAAAGAAAAAATGCCAGTATAATAGACAACACAATTGAATCTCTACTCTGAATAAGTAAGATATTATTAGTGCCGTCAATGGCATCATTTTTGTTTTGTGTTTTAATGTTTCATGTTTTAATATTTCCATATAAATCTGATGTCAGTTTGATAAGTGATAAATGATAATTGTAGGTGTACTTCACTTAGACAATTTTATATTTTGTTTTTTTTATACTTTTTTCCCAGTTTTCTCCTCAATTTAGTCGTGTCCAATTCCACCCACTAGGTAGGTCCACCCAAATCACATGATGCTACCAGCCCCAGGAGGGACAGGGCGAGCACATGCCTCCTCTGAGACATGTGAAGCACCACCGCATCTTTTCAAACTGCCGCCTAACACAACGGCATTGTATAGCTCAGTGCACTTTAAATGCTAACTGCTGGTTCTGTTCAGCTAACGGTTGCCTGGAGACGTGTACTCCACCATGCCAGCAAAATGTCCCCCACAGCATAACAGACCAGAGCCCTCTGAGTAGAGCTCAAGCATTCAGGCCTGTACTCCTCTTTGATGTACGCTGCACATGCACTCGCCCACTTGTGGAGAACATGGCGAAGGATGACTCATCTCACTACATCACTTTTTTCCACATCTCTATAGACCAGTGTTTATGGTTTTGCACCACTGAACTCTAAAATGTGCATTCATCTTTTGCTTATGCACTTCAAACCTACTATAATATCCATGAACTCAGGCCTGTATCATCAGGTTATCGGTCCCTGGGCATAAATGTTTGGTGGGCCCCTACTTGGCTAATTTTTTTGGGGTGATAAGGGAATTTTTTACAATATCACCACAACACCACAATAGCAGCACACTACCTGCAGTCTTGGGTACATCATTGCTATTAAATGTTTTAATTCAAGACAAAACAATCAGCACAAATCAACACAAACCCAACAACCAATGACACTTTTACTATTAGCATGCGTTTACTATTAAGCAATGCATTTTTTTCTGGTTCCTGATATTTTATATTTGGCTTTGGAAAAGGGTATCCTCTGCTCTCTGATCCCCCAGGCACATATTTAGAAAATCTTGAGCTTAAAATTCAAAGTACATTCAAAGGAACGCTAGCTCACTGCTAAGAACCTAAAAGCTTGATGGCGGTCACGGCAGATAGTTGAATGGTTGCTAAACATGAAAATGAAGTGGATATTCAACAAAATGAATGGAAGGTGTCAGAATTGTAACACAATGAAAAATTTTAAATTAGTTCATTTTTTTGCTGTGCTGCTAGTGAATTTCCCAATGTCAGTCAAAACAGCTGTTCAGCTTTTCTCGTAATTGCTTGTGGGGGCTCCCTACTAGCTCGGGCCCCTGAACACACACCTGTAAAGCCTTTGGATGATCCTGGCCTACATTAATGGCAGCAGTGTACGCTGTGAAGGGGTGAAGGAGTATAATAGGGGTACATGAGGGATGTGAAGGGGTGACACATTCTTGTTGAGCTCAATCCCACAATGATGAATTAAACATGCCAACATATCCCACCACCCACGCCTCAGCTTATGTAATAACCCCTGCCTGTAAAAAGCGTATGTACCTTAATATAAGTTTGTGTGTGTGTGTGTGTGTGTGTGTGTGTGTGTGTTTACCCAGACTGGGTTGGAGGATTGAGATGACTCATAGGCTTTGCACTTTGTTTTAACCCCCCTTCCCCCATACACGCAAGAATGAGGCTTTGAAGAACTGCTGGGGTAGATATTTCCCCACTGAACTGGTGTCGTCACACTGCTACTATCTTTAGCTAGGAGTAATCCAACCACCAAAATACATGAATAGTGATGTCCGCCTCCTTTAAGTCTTTCTAGTGTTCTCTGATGTACCATTCCTTTACTCACCAGGGTCTTTGGGTCATTAAAAAAGCACTGTCTAAACAACATGTATTACTGACATTATAATGGCGGTCAAAAGGCGAAGACTCAGAGATGAAACATACACAGAATGAGTTGTGATCAATACAAAGCATTATTACAACAATAATACTAATTTCTCCCAATGATAAAGGCACATGTTGGGGCACACAAAGAAGGACAAATGTGATTTCCATATTTTTGCACGACTGGTGACCACTGTGTACACATAGTTTAGTCCAGTAAATTTCCAGTATAATCTCACTATTCAGCATGTACTGCTAATATATAGAAATGCACCAATCCAGCAGGGGACTTTGAAATGATTTAATACTGGTACTCTGATGCGGCATTCATGTTTCATAGTAGCAAAATGCATAAATATAAATATATAGCAGTGGTGGACAGTAACCATGCACATCACTACTGTATGTACATTATTTTCAAGTATCTGAACTTTTATCATTTTTTAAAGACGTTTACTTTCACTCCAAAACATTTTACTGTCAGATACCCTACTTTTTATTTCATTTCTCTCACAAAGTTACTGTGAAGTAAAACTATATTTTCCATAACATATAAAAGAAATGACACTTTCACAAATAATTTAAGCCAATTACACCTTTCACTAAACCCCTCCCCTAAATATGGAATATCCAATCATAGCTTAGCAACAGTAACTAGGCCCAGGCTAATTTTACAGGCTAATCAACTTTTAAGGGTGAAGTAGCAGTAGCAGGACTATCTACATTTTACATTACCTCAACTTCCGCCAGCTAACAATGCTAGGAGTCATTTTTGTTCATTTCCAGACCTTTTGGCAAAGGTCAGGGCAACAGAAGCAACTACTTGGAATGCCATGGCTGAAGATAGACTGATAGTGAGTGCAAAGGCACAGAGGAGTTGCTCTGGCTGCCTGTTAGCGAAGCTCGAATGCCCAAACAAAATGGCGGAGCAGGAAGGCAGGGACCAGACGGCGAGGCCTGCAGACACCTGATACAGTTGTCCATTGTTCAAGTGAATGGCCTTGCAACTGGCAGAACAGTGTCATGGCATAGCTTGACATTTTCGCTTTTCCATCAAATACCTGTAAAAGGTTGCATAACAAGGCCTATCGGAGGAGGAAGTGGTGCCTGAGGTTCTTGGCAGCAGTTTTGAACACAGAGTGTCTTAGTTCAGTCTAAGGTCAGTCTTAGGTCAATGAGCAGCCTGTTCCTTTCAGAAGGTTAAAGAATATGTAAGGCCAAACCTGATCCTGGACCCATGCTCCGCACAGTTTAGTGCAGTGTCGGTCACCTATCCTGCTCCTGGACATCTACCTTGCTACAGACTTTTGTTCCAACCCTAATCGACCCTGCCTCATCCATCTAATTATTGCTTTCAGAAATACCTGATTAGCTAAATGATGTGTGTTTACATTTGAGTTGGAGATGATGCCTGCAGCAAGGCAGGTCTCCAAGACGAGGGTTGGTTGGAGATGTTTGGAACATACCAACTTTTACTTTGGAAAAAAATCTCTGTGGTATTCTTATTACACTGGATACCCTCTACATAATAATAACAATGTTTATGTATGAAGTGCATTTTATAGAACCAAACATGCTTTACATGAACAATGGATTAAAAAAGCAAAAACAGTAGTAAAATAACATACAGCATATTTAAATAATCAAGGGAAGAAAACAAGTAAAAAAGTAAAAAATCTTCATCTGATCTAGTAGTGTATGGGTTCAAATAGCAAATAATCATTCATGTCACTCAATGTATCTAAATTTTACAAAATTACAATGCCATTCTATGTACTTCAAGATTAAATGCCCTTAGTGTGGCACAATTACAGAGTAAAAAGAGGTAGTGGTGGTGGTAGACGTAGCCTAACACTGAATGATTACTGCAATGTGTAATAGTAGCATTTTAGTGATGTTCTGTTAATCCCCCCTATTTCACTTTTTTTAAATCAAGTGTGAACTAGGCCTTCTGTATTCCACGGTTAACAATTCAAAACTGCAGACTCAGGCGCCCCCTCGTGGACAGTGATGGAGTTTGCAAGCAAAAGGTGTTAAAGCTTATTAGATTTTTTTTTCATTTTTCTGTAATTTTTTTCTAAGAACATGGCTAAAATACTGCAAACAAAGCTGACACTTTATAATAAGTTGTACTGTAAATTAATTTAAATTTAGTAACATATTTTACATATTATAATGCTATATTGTATAGCCTATACAATAATATCATACATATTGTTATAACATATATGTAAGTTATATTGTACTTTAATTGCAGTACTGTAAAGAGGTAAGTAAAATAATGGACAGTTAATGAGACTATGTGACTGGCATGAGCTATTAAAGGGGAATTACACAGATTTTTCAAAATGTGTAAAGAAGTAATTGGTTAACATGTAAACATTACTCAGAGTGAGTTGGCGGGAGTTTCTCTCATCTCACATCAAACCACTCTGAATGACTTAGTTTACTTCTCAACCACTTAATTGTGCAGAAATTTTGCAACACTGGTGGGACTCCCCTTTAGGACATATGTTTCAGGTATGGGTCTTATCCACAATGTTGGTTCACAAACACACGCTCTGCTGGAGGTCAGTGTGTGTGTGTCAGGCGCCAAGAGGACCGGCGGTGTGAAGCTTCCTCGCACGCGACCGCCCGTGGTCGTGCCGACTGCATTCTCTCCTTCTCGGCGCATCAGACAAAAGGAGGACACCTCGGCAGGCGCCGGTGGACGGGCGAGGGTCACACATTGTTCTCCTCATAGAGGCACGGAGACCACAGCCGAGGCCTGCTTCAAACCCTCGCTAAAAATAAGCTGAGCTGAGCGACAAATCAGAAGTCGCGTTTCGACGCAGTGGGCGGGGCCTGCCTCATGTGCGTCGCTATGGAGTTTCGTCGTCAGTCGACCTTTAACACCCAGGGGACTGGAAAGATACCGAAGTCAGTGAGCTCTCAATGAGGTCAGAGATTTAAGATCATTTGAAGGGTCTGAAGATCTGGTGTGGTTCCAGACATTGTTGTTTTCCATCCCTCGCTCGGTTTTTCCAAGTTCAAGCATGCGAGTGACTCTTTGTCTAGTCTCGTACTTCACTCAGGAGTGTTTCCCGGCCGGAAACTATAAGACAATGGAGACGCCTGGACACAGTAAATAAAACAGGAGTGGGCTGTAACAGGAGCTGTTAATCACAACTAAATGGCAGAGTTGCCATATTTGGATGTCTTATAGGTCGACATGCATGTGTTACATAAAGGACCAGTCTTTAAAGGCTTGTCCTGAAGAAAATAAGACTTTTTTTCAGGAAAATAAGACTTTTCAACTGTAATAACATGGATGGACATGAGCCCACTTTCATAAAGCTTCTTATAGTAGGTATGCCAATCTTGGATCAGATTTCTCTTACATCTATAGTCATCTTACTGACAGGAACAGGTTCTACATCAGCACTTTTTCTCCAAGATGAAAGTTAGATACATTTTGGGTGTCTTATATATTATTTAAGTCATGTACATACCTGTGTTATTTAATGTAGCAGCATAGCTGGTCACCAGCAAAACCAGCATATGTGTTTTGGATGCTGGTATGCTAAACCAGCACCAGACAAGCATAAACCAGCTTAGACCAGCCATGAATTCTGTGCTTGTCTAATGTGTTTCTTTCAGCAGAGAAATGGAAGTACAACTTCTCATTGAGTTTAGTTTGGCCTTAATATCTCCCAGTAATACCTCCAAAATGTCTTAGCAACAAGGGCTCTATAGGACCAAAAAAGGTTCTATGACTATGATGATTTGATTTGGAGTTAGGCTTATGAGACTTGGACATCGACTTGACTTCCACTAAATTGTTTATTCAGTCTAAACTAACTAAAGTCCTGTAGTGTAGCTACACCATGTTAGCTGTAGCTGTAGCTATACCACATTCCAGAGTTTTCCACCTACACAGAATCAACAGAGGTTGTGTGAGTGGTGTGTTCATTAGAAGAAATTTTGTGTCTCAGTATGTGCTAATGTCCTAGTTTAGGCTACAAAATATAATATAAATGAAAATGCAGACTTACTTTGCTCCGCTTTAAGCTTTAGCTCAGCTCTAGCCGCTTTTCTTACAGCTCTGGCAGGAAACTTTTCTGCAAAGCTGGAATAGGTTCTTGTAAAATGTCTCTCAATGTTTGATTTCTTACAAGGCTGCAGTCAGCTTCTCATTTACCAGCTTCTTGTTCGAATTTTCCTATTCCAACTTAAATGGTGCCTGAGATGCCAGAGTGTAACTGCTGTACCATTTAAGGTGGAACGGGAAAATTTGAACGTGAAGCTGGCGAATGAGAAGCTGACCTCTGCTTTGCAACTTTTTAGTGTTTGACAGTCCAAACAAGTCCATTCGTCTCCAAATCATCGATGTTCGCCTTAAATATTTCTCTTTGCCTTTTTGTTAGCTACTAGCTAGGTGAGACTGTTGTCTGCATAGCTATGGTGACCAGCAGAGCTTTATTTTACTGCATTATATCGTTATATTTTTACCTAAAAATCTAATTCTGCTGTGGAGCCGCAACAGGCCAGTGAAAGAGCCACATGTGGCTCCAGAGCTGTGTGTTGCTGACCCCTGCAATGGAAAAATTAAGATAAGCTGGATATGAGCCCCAATTTTTTGTCCTAGCTGGCTGGCACTATACTAAAACTGGTAATTCAAAGCAAGCTGCTCTTAGATTCCCGCTTTTATCACTGATTGTTAACTGAACAGGTGATGTAGCTAACCGATTGGCCATCTAATGTCAGTCATGCCAGTGATTACAAAATCTAGAACCAGAAACTGGATTCAAGATCTAGAGTTAAGATATTTTTCATGTACATATAAGCTGATGCAGATGTCAATACATAATCATTAATAAAATGTAGAACTTTGGTCTACATCTGGCTGGATTAGCATCACACACAAATACAACATTTACTTCTACAGGATTACAAATGCAGCAGCATGGATAAAATGCAGACACTTAAGTGCAGATATCAATATGATTTTTGATATTATTGTGCATTCCTACAAAATGTTAACAGTTTTTACCTAATTATAGTTTTGGCAAATAGCCTTTATTTATCTAACTGAAAATGTCTGTTGCTCCAGTTTAGTGACCCCCCTTTTTCAGGACTTTATTCAAGTTGGGACCTGACACTCATGACGATCAGATAACTTGGACTTGACTTTGATTTGAGAGCCTCGAAACTTGACTTGGACTTAAAGGTAAGTGACTTGACTACACACAGCGGTATGTCTTGATGTAGGCCTACTTACGTCAGAAGTTCATTATCACGGTTTTTTTACACAGTTATTTTTTCTGGAGGTTAATGGTGTCAGTTCAGTGCTAGAAAATGCTTCAGTACCCTGACTCATTTTACTCTTTTTCCAATGTGTTTGCTTTTAACCAACCGTCAAGTATGCCAGGAACTAAACCCCGACCAAACATCTTGTTGTTTTCTTTTTGATTGATAGTAAAAACAAGTAGCCTACAGAGGAATCCCATCCAAACGGATCCTCCTTACAAACTGGTAATAAGTTCACGACAGCTGAATGTCCTTCTTCACCCTAGGCCCATAATTTCCATTTTCACGCTTATTTATAGAGAGCCTTCCTCAGAAACATTGATAACATGTTTTGCCATAAGAGATTCTAGGGGCATATCATATTAATGGGTAGATCACATTAAGGTCACTCTCACCATTTCCAGGTCAAAATCCAAGAATGTTCAGATCACTGCTGCTGCCTGTTATGCTAGTATTCAGTTTCTAATTACAGGAAAAATAACATGACACTAAATGAAAAAAATAAACTTCTTTTATGCTTGAAATAATGCAGAATTTTGACAAATGAATTTGTAAAGGAGCGATAACATTCTCAAGCATCCTGTGTTCCTGCTGAGGTCTTCTGAAACATTTCCTGCCATGCTCTCTGGATGTTTGATGCTGTTATGGTAACTTCTCATCTGTTTTGCTAAAACCAGTGTACACCATTGACAATAGTGGACAAAGTCCACAAATCCTGTACTTATAGAGAACAGTATTTGCTTTTAAACGTATGTATCAAAAGTACTGTAAATTATTGGAGTTATTTTACATATTTTCATAAACAACTTCTTTAAGGAGTGCTGTGTGGATCCAGACCTGAAAAAAATGCCATAGAGTTCTGGTTGATTTAAAGTTTTTATAGTTATACCTTGGATAACCATCTAACAGTACCCATTTTTGCAACATGTAGTTTTCATACTTTTTTGACACTCAAATTTGGATTTTTGGGAACAATTCAGTATAGGGGGACAATGTAATGCCCTTATTAAGCACTAACAGTCCAGTCGTTGGTAACTCATAAATACTTTATTAAGCAATAACTAGAGTAAATTATGTATTTTCCAGAGTATTTGTAATCCTCTAATAACTGCTAATTAAATGACTGTCCACTACTACTTTCTGAAGCAGTAACAAGTTAGTTATATACTTAGAAAGTACTCAAAGTACCTAGAATTAAGTATTTTCCAGAGCACTTTTGTTTATGTAGTGTGCATAATAATCTTATACATCACAATCATTATCAACCATGAGCATTATTTATGGAATTATTGTAGCAGTTCTTGGCTTGGTAAGGCTTAATGAGGACATATTCATGCACACATAAAATGTTGTGCAATAGAATATGATGTATGATACTCAAATAAAAGTGCTCTGGAAAATGCTTAATTCACCCTAGTTATTGATTAAGAAAGTAGTAGTGAGTACCTAGTTACCTACCATCTACAGATTTTTTATGGTTTAATAGAGGCTTTAAAAGAGCATTACAAAGTCTCTCTGTGAGGGTTACTAGATTTTCTGTTGTTTTGTAAAAATAAGTAATTCCATGTGACCAAATCAGAATCAGCTGAAATGTTATTCACCAAGTACGAGTAATAGAAGGACCTTCTTAAAATATAAGATCAACATAAAATAAATATAGAAAAAGATACTACTACTATTAATTATTATTATACTATATACTATTGTATACACCAATATTATATATACACCATTTTTTCAGGTCTTTTTTACTTATATAGGTGGACTTATTTATATATATATTATATTGTATTTTTGCAATTACAGACTGCTGGACTGAGAAGTGTCCACCAAGCAAAAATATCCAGCCAACAGTGTCCTGTGACCACTGATGAAGGACTAGAGGATGACTAACACAAACTGTGCAGCATCAGATGAGCTACTGTCTCTGACTTTACATCTACAAGTTGGAGCAACAAGATAGGAGTATTTAAAAGAGTGGACACAGTGTTTAAAACCTCTGTGTCTGATCCACTCGTACAAGCTCAACACACACTAACACGCCACCACCACGTCAGTGTCACTGCAGTGCTGAGAATGATCCACCACACAAATAATACCTGCTCTGTGGTGGCCCTGTGGGGGTCCTGACTATTGAAGAACAGGGTAAAAGGGGTCTAACAAAGTATGCAGAGAAACAGATGGACTACAGTCTGTAATTATAGAACTACAAAGTGCTCCTATATGGTAAGTGGAGCTGATAAATTGGACAAAAAGTGTAGAACACTACATTGGCCAGTCAGTGTATATACATAGAAAAGACAGTACACAAACACTCAGTATGTGCAACGGGAGTTAAATACAGTTACAATCGAGTACTGAAGTACATATATGCATTATGAACAGCTAGGACTCTGCAGTGAATGTAAATGTAAATATATTTCTATAATATGTATGTTTATAATAAGTGTGTATGTGCACTGATTACAGTAGAGAGGAAAGTCAGAGATTCTTATTCAGAAGATTGGTATGGCATGATATATATAGTGGTCATGTATATTGTGCATGTGCAACTGTCTTAGCAGAGGGATGTGAGAAGGGTCCTTATTTAGGAGGACTATGTGATTTATATAATATATAATCTCATGTGAGTAGGTATAATATGATTAATTAAGTGATTAAGACGTACTTTGTAGTCATACAGTTTGATTAGTTTGAAAGATTACTTTCAATATGGGCACAGAGAGGCTCACACAACATGTTGTTGCTGCCTTAACAAACCTTGCATCTCCAAAATGGTGACTTTACAGGAGAACAAGATTTTTTTCCATGCATCTTTGGAGCACTTTTATTAGTCCATTTGTTGTGATATTTTAACACAATGCAAAGATTGTTATTTAAAATTAAGTCGAAAATTGAAAAAAAATTATGTCAAAAGTTTAAAAAATGGAGACACAAGGTTTTGTCCCAACAGCGACGATATGAGCAAAATCTAGAAAATTTAGAGACAGTTAAAATATCAGATATGGAAATTAATCAGTTGAGCTGCACTAATTGGTTTGGTTCAGTTTAAATTTTTACACAGTCCCATTTACTCCCACTTCAGACTTATGAGTATCCTCACATACTGCTGGAAAAGGAAGTATACTTGAATTTGAAATGGATTGAAGTGAAAGTAAAAAGTCTCCAAAAGTGGAATAACGAAGTACAAATACCCGAAAATATACTTAAATGCACAGTAGCATATTACACATATGTAGTTACTGTCTACCACTGGATGTAGATTATAAGACTTTACTAAGAGGACAAGCTGACACCACATACAGGGAGTGGTAACCCATGGAATGTTTCAGTGTCCCAGCCCCGCTGATTAAATTCCTCCAGTGTGTCTCCATTGTCCTGATCCATTAATCTCTAAAGGCCCCTGTTTAGACTAATGAGCATTGTGCTCAGTGAAAGTCCTCAGTGTCCACTAAACGCAGCGGAGGCTTCAACACAGGATACTTTGCCCACAGTCTTTTGTTTTTATGGCTCATTTTAATGAATGCTTTGATCAACCAAAGGGAGCCAAAACAGAGACTGAGTGACTCAGCTGCCCAAGATGAATGCCCATTCGTCTGACCATTCAAAACTGACTTTTGTTTCAAATCACAGCTCCAGGGTGTATCTGAGGACATTCCGACTCTGACAGCCCCCACGGACCCAGCCTGATTGGACAGAATCAGTAGCACAGCCTCACGTCCTTTGACCAGTGCCCTGGCCAATGCTTGACTGTAATAAACAGCTCCTGCAGCATGCAGACCACGTATTGAACCGGAAGCTGTATAAATAGCTCTCTCTATCTTTCTTTCTCTCTCTCGAGCTCTCCCTCCTGAAGGCTCCAGGGCAGTGGCTCCTCCCACAGGATTCAGTACAGGGCGGCTGAGGGCGAGGCGGGCACACCGTAGCGCTGTCATTCTGCACGTCCACGCCACTGCAAAACGTGAAAAGTCATGTTTACACAAACGTCTGAAGGAAACTGCTCGCCGTAAGTCCTTAGGGTTGCTATATTTTATTCCTCTCAGATGAAGACGTACACGTACAGTACTGCCTGTCAGAACTAATTCATTCATAATAGCTTAAACAGTGTAGGCATAAGTATTATATAAAAAGATAAACTAAACACGTAAAAGTATTTGTAGTCAGCTTATTCAGTGGTTCAACTATTTTGTAAATAAGAAATTCTTCAGAGTTCATTAACATACTGTAATCTTTTTATAGTTTCTTGATTGTTATTTGCCTCTAGATTTGTTCACCCTTTTCAAATATGAGTCTTTCTGTATATATGGATCATTCCACTGAATTAGAGAGTTCAAAACACTTTTCAGACTTTTAGCTGACTTAAATTAAAATCCTTTTGCTTTGAGTGACATTATGCAGTCAGTACATGACTAGCAAACACAGCTTTGAACAGTTGTACACACATACAATCATAATATTTTTCATTAAAACACAAACAAGTTTACTTACTTGCGGAAAATTTGTGTTTCGGTAGTCTTAGTGTTACACACTAAATTTCAGACTTCGGAACACATTTCATTCAAAATAATGGGATGTAACTGCTCACCATGGGTGCATTCCAGTCGTTTCCCAGTAGTTCCCTGCAAAGTGGCTTTCAGAAGATAATCAGACATTTCAAGGGTGATTCCAAATGTTCCATTGGAAGGGAACTTTAAACTGCATAGGGAGTAGTGCTTTATCACTTTGCAGGAAGCTGTAGGAAAGTTTACCCAGTCTTTGCTTTTGTGTTTGATTATGACACTGTAGGACATTCTCAATGAAGGTATTTATCCACTGCAGTTCCCGTAACCGACACCCTGCGCACAAGTGAGTAGGCAGCTCGTGTGGCCATGAGGGACAGGGATGCATTCTCACTTACTGCTTTAAAATGCAGAGGTGTGGCTAAAATAAGCCTCCCCCTACGGACTGAAACTCTTTGTGGTTTGGTAGTGACATTAAAATGTGAAACAGCATTTTTTGATTTATTTTGTTTTAAAATTAAATACATATATTTAAACTTTTAAACTTCACCTTAAAAGAAATACGAAAGATATTTAAAAAACATTCAAAAGTACAAAAAATTTAAATGTTTGAAACAGACACGTCCCAATAGAAAGTACCCTATAATTGATGATTTTGTATATATTTAACTTATTACTATCGTAGTTAATGCCTTGCGATTCATAGATCTTATCATAATCCTTGTAAATATCTAAGGTCTGAATACTTCTAGTTTTTTGCTTGTTTGTTTGTTTTTACTGTCGGACTGCAGTACTAATTTGGTTGAGTGGTCCATATATGTATACAGATGTTTGCAAAAGTTTGGGCAACCCTGGTCAAATTACATCTTTTGTTGATTTTCTGTGTAAAAGTAAGTTAATACATCCTGTACAGAGAACACACCTATACACTTTTTAATGCACAATTACTGGTTATTTGCTCAGTTTAACATATTAAAAAAAATTAAAGTGTAAAATGTGGCCGGTGCAAAAGTTATGACACATTTTCTATTTTATATCACTGCTGTCGGAACAAAATCTCCATTTTTGTCGTTTTTCCCTTTTTGGCATAATTTAGCCTGTTGCCCTTTACATTGTGTGTAAATTTCATAATGAAAGAACCAAAAGAAATGACCCAGAATTACTTGGAAAAAAGTTATATTGACTTACAAAAGTAGAGTATGTTTTGTCCTTCTCCTGTAAAAGCGATATATTGTTTACTTGGAGAGGATGTGTATAGATACACCCATGAAATTCGACCAGGGGTGTCTTGCATCCGACTGTATATACAAAGTTATTTTAGAAGCACATACAGCTCTGGTCATCATTCTGCATGCATCTAAAACTGTTCTTTGAAGCTTCTTATGATTTGAAGTTGCATAGTATATAGTATAATGGGAGTAAACTGAAATTTGAATTACTGTTCCATGAAGCATGGCTGTCTGGAGGGGGTGCCGCTGAGGAGACAGCATGTCTGATGTCTGCTGGTCACAGACTAAACAAGCAGTGGAGCAGTGAGAGAACGTCTGCAGACTGATTCAGAATGAGCAGCGACACAGTCAGCGCCTGCTCACTTTCAGGGACGTGAATAGAACAGCGTAAATCTTATTGTCTGTTAAAATGTCATGAGAAATCTTCATTCATGGTTTATTTTCAGCCCAGCAGCAGCCGAGGCCTCCATTTCTTTCGAGTAATGGACTCAATAATGACTAATGGCTAAATGGATCACTGATACATAAATGACCACAGGATGGCAATGCTGGTTAAGTTTTATTGCAAAATGGTTTATTGTTTTTATGTCAATTGACAGCAGGTTATTTACAGAAGAGCTATTGTACATAAATAGGCAAGTTATAAATTCCAGCTGTCTGCTGATACAAAATTAAAAAAAGAAACGAAAATTAAGAACCATATTATACACTATCTACATGTGCCACTTTTGTACAGCGACGGTTAAGGAGGATTGTCCGAAATCCATTCTGTGTCGGAGATAGAGATGTGTTCGGCATGCAGTCACTGAGCTTGTGGACATGTACAACAACACTTGTCTGGTAAAACGTCTTTGACTGGGTGTTTGTCATATATGCATGCAGGTAAGAGTGGATTCAACAGTCAGCTGCACGTCCACTAGAGAAACACTCACAGGCATTGAATGGGTTGGATTTTCAAGGGGAACATACACTGTATGACTTCCCTCTCAATATGGCAATATACTTAGTATTAAACCATTCTTATTCCTTAAAGGAATACTCCAGCATTTTGCAACCTAACCTCCATCTGACACATCTGTAGTGTATGCTGAAGCAGCTGCCAACTGACTTGTATAAAAGTAAGTTTCTGAGTCTTTCTAAGCAGCTGGAAACACATGGAAACTCTTGTCTGTGGTAATCGACCATATGCTACAGATGCAGCAGATGATGACGAAGGTGATGAGAGATGGTGTTGAAAAATGCTGGGATACTCCTTTAATGACCAGGCTCAATCAGAGCCCATTATTTCATCCAGTTGCACATCAACCTCTCAACACAGCACGCCTCCATTCAGGGCACATGAAATCACTTACAAATGCAAAAATGGGACTACCACTCTCAGACACATACGGTATGGATACTGTGGCACTATGAACAGAAGTTCTGCAGTTTAATGCATATTTTGATACACCTCAGTGGAAACCGCTGAGCAGTTTATACAGGGTCCCATTCACTGTGCAAACCAACACAAGCAAAAAAAAAAATAATAATAAAAAAAATCAAGAGCCATGATAAGGAATCGCAGCAAACCGACTGGCCCATCTTTGGTACGGCTTTATACTTTATTCCTAATGCAACACTCAGCAAAAAAAAATAAAGGTGCTGAAAAGGGTTTTTTGGAATACTACCACCATGATGATGGTCCTGGATTTTGTAATCACTGGTAGAAATGACACTAGGTGGCCAATCACCTACATCAATCAGTTCAATTAACTAGCAGTTATTACAAAACCCAGGACCAGAAGCTGGATTCAAAGCCAAGAATTGAAGAGTTCTGCAGACTTCTGCAGAGTTTAGTTCTACCCTGTATATAACATGCTACCCCCTTCCCATACCTACTCTACTGCATGTGATCCAGCCAATAAGGGTACAAACAATGTAAATGTAACCTCAAAAGTACAACAATGGTTTTAACCCCATTTCCAAAAATGTTCAAGTGCAAAATGCAAATAAAAACAGAATGCAAGGTGCAAATCATTTAAACCTTATATTTAAATGAAAACACTACAAAGACAACATATCAAATGTTGGAACTGAGAAACTGTATTGTTTTTTGAAAACTATATGCCTAGATGCCAGCAACACATTTCAAAAAAGTTGGGACGGGCAACAAAAGACGGGTAATGACGTTTTGTGACAGGTCAGTAACATGATTGGGTATAAAAAACAGCATCCCACAGAAAGCTGAGTCTTTCAGAAATAAAGAGGAGGGGTTCACCACTCTGTGAACCGCGCGGGTAAATAGTGCAACAATTCAAGAATAATTCTTCTCAACATAAAATAGCAAAAAACTTGTGGAGTTCATCATCTGCAGTACATAATATCATTAAAAAAACTCCAGAGAAATCTCTGTGTGCAAGGGACAAGGCCGAAAACCTATATTGGCTGGCCATGTTCTTTGGGCCCTCAAGCAGCGCTGCATTCAAAACACATGATTCTGCATTGGAAATTACTGCATGGACTCAGGAACACTTCTGAAAGCCATTGTCTGTGAATAAGTTCGCTGCTGCATCCACAAATGCAAGTTAAAACTCTACTATGCAAAGAAGAAACCATATATAAACGGGATCCAGAAGCACCGCTGCCTTCTCTGGGCCTGAGCTAATTTAAGATGGACTGAGGCGAAGTGGAAAAGTGTCCTGTGGTCTGACAAAGTCAAAATTCAAAATTCTTTTAGGAAATCATGGACAGATCATGGACAGTCTGCTGGGCTAAAGACCACCCAGCTTGTTATCATCACAGAGTTCAAAAGCCAGCATCTGTGATGGTATGGTGGGGGGGGTGCATTAGTGCACATGACATGAGTGACCTGCACATCTGTGAAGGCACCATTAATGCTAAATGATATATACAGGTTTTGGCAACATATGCTGCCATCCAGACGACGTCTTTTTCAGGGAAGGCCTCACTTATTTCAACAAGACAATGTCAAACCTTATTCTGCATGTATTAAAAAACATATTTCTAGTAAGAGTAAGGGTGCTAAAATGCCCTGCCTGCAGTCCAGACGTGTCACCCATTGAAAACATTTGGTGCATTATAAAATGAAAAATGCGACAAAGGAGACATCTGAACTGTTCAGCAGCTGAAATCCTACATGAAACAAGAACAGGAAAACATTTCACTTTCAAAACTAGAACAATTGGTTTCCTCAGTTCCCAAACACTTACAGAGTGTTGTTAAAAGAAGACGTGATGCAACACAGTGGTAAACATGCCCCTGTCCCAACATTTTTGGAACATGCTGATGGCATCAAATTCAAAATGGGCACATATTTTTCTATAAACAATAAAATTTCTCAGTTTCAACATTTAATATGTTGTCTTATTAAATATGTTATATGTCATATGTTATATGTGTACTATTTTCAATTAAATACAGGGTTTATGTGATATGCACATCATTACATTGTTTTTATTCACATTTTGCACAGTTTTCCAACCTTTGTGGAAGTATATTTTTTAAACTTACATAAGTTTTTCCCAGGGGAAAAGTATGTATTTGCACATTTCATGTTTTAAAATGGAACAAGAAAAAGGCCAGAGACCAGACAGGGTGTATGAGGTCAATGCAACATAAAAATTATAATTACAATGAAATGTGAGGCCAAGATCAAAAGTAAGGATTGTTTTTGTTCAACACTGATAATTTGAATATTCTCAGAAAAGCCACGTGATTAATTGTTAAAAAGCTTGAGAAGAGGCAGCGTGGCTGTCAGATTAGCCTGAAATGTTTCACCACGTCACATTACCCTCCATCACATAAACTAAAAAGATTAACATGTTCTCTTGGCTTCAATTTCATGGACTGTCTGGGGGGCTCTGAGACAGGTTTCAAAAGTGGTGCCCTAAATAACTAAATAAATCAAATGTGGTGCTTCATTTACATCCCTCCAAAGAACACTTTCTGACACCTTTATTTTTAAGTGAACAAAAAAAAGAGTGCATCAAAAAGTGTTCTGATCACAGAGCAGTCGTTCTCTTTGTGCAAGTGTTCTCTATACAGTAGAACCGTACTGAACTCTTACGTTGTACTCAACATGGATCGGGGCAGCTTCTTGTCTGTGGCACAAGTTTGGCAATTCCTGATCAGGGCTTTAAAATCTAAAATAAATAATGAATAAATAGCAATGAACATGATGCTGTGGGCTCACCCATAGCTCATTTTAGTATAAAAGGCATTTGAAAATAGTTTTGATCACATTTCAAAATGAAAGAAACACAATTATTAATGGCATTCTTATGCAGACCACATTGAACGCTGAAAAATGACCTGCATGTACACACAAATATGGATGTCTGTTTATAACGCGCCAAAGAGAAAAAGCTATGACTGATAAAGCATCTTCCCATCTAACTTCAGACGATCCATCAGTCAGCGTTTTATAATGCGTTATAATAGCCTACATACATACTCTACTACACATACATACACATGAACACAGAAACCATGTCGAAACCGCCACTTTCGTCAGCCGGGACACAGCAGGAAGGAAATGCTAGAAGAACTTAAATACTTGGTCCCCGAACCAGAAACCTACAATATAATCTTTACTGTTATTTAATATTATTATAGATATGCTTAAAATATGCCAGGAATTCATCTCTTTTCCCTCATTCTTATATTCTAGGAATTCACATCATTCTAGTTTCAGCTGAGCCCTGCTTATAACTACAGAACGTCAAGATGGTGATAATTTTTCTATGTAGTTGATCAATCACCTGCTAAAAGGTAGCAATGTTCAGCTTTTCTCAGCTCAGTACTAACTTTAGTACTAGTGTAAGATGACTATATTGGATAAACATTAAAATAATGTAAATACAGTATTATAAACTGATTTACATGGAAATTCCACTAATCTTTCAAATTTTCTGCACAATTCACTCATTGAGATATGTAAAACTCCACAATGCACAAGTAATATTTCTTTACAGTGGTGCTGATAAGAATTAGGGGTCACAGTCTATATCTGCAGTCTACAACAAAAATATAGTCCTTTTAGTACCAAAAACAACCAGTGAACCTACATGTGTCTTCTGATCTTTTATATGTAATGGCGTTCATAGTTAAATTGTAGTAAATCTAAAAAATGTTTTAGGCCAAAACTTTATCACAGAACTAAGGCAAAATAATGTCTTAGGCATCAGGCAGCATAACTATAACCATTTCATTTTTAATTTTCTGTCTTTCTGTAAGGGAGCTTTAAGTGGCATTAGATGCGTCTGATGTCTGGTTCCCAACACCACCATTTTAACCAATTCTAATCACTAGAACAGAGCATTTCACACCAACCACTCTGACCCGTATGGAAATCTTGTACATGGCAATGACATATTTAGCATATAGGAATATCTTTTATATTCCACTTATATTTGTCTGAATTTGTCTGAATAAGTTTTTTTGAAATTGGCCATTTTCAAATATGGGACATATATTTCAGTTATATATCTATATGCACACATATGTATGTGTAACACATATTTTTACTTTTATATTTTATATTTTTTTTTCTACTATGATAGAAAATGTTATGCATATATGGATGGCATACATTACTCATATGTTAGCTTCATGTTATACAAGGTTCTTCCACATACTTCCTAATGACGTGAAAATTAGTATAATAGCTACATAACTAAGCTCATTATAAGCTATGCAATCAAATCACATCATGATGAAATAAATGAAAATACTGTTTTCTGACACTTAAATGATGTGACATTTAAAAGCAAACAGAAAACATCCCAACAATTATAATTGTAGAGGGATGTATTTAGATATTTGTATGATCCATGTATTATGCTTACATGTCCAAGTGTATATATGTACATATATTCTGACTCCTTATAACATAGGTGCATATATGGCCATATATCAGATTTCTACATGGGAATGACCTTGTTTACATATTAACCATTTAACTGTGCAGAAATTTTGAAAAATTGATGGAATTCCCCTTTAAGATATCTTTAGGTAGGTGGTATGTGCAGCAGTGGCAAAGGCAACGGCAGTAACTATGTCAACAGTGAACCTTAGAAAAAAAAACAGCTTCAGTGCTCTGTTGTTGTCTTGCCAAATATGTTCACACTCTGTCCCTGACTCACATTTCTTTAAAACGAAGGCCTGGCTGGACCAAGAACTTTCTGTCACAAGATAAAGCTGATCTTCAGATGCCTGAATTCTGCAGTGACTGCATTTTGCCTTTGTATGGCAGCACTGGGTCACTGCTTAAGCTAAATCAAGACCCTCTTCATTGAAACATCTTCATGGATGAGAGGCCAATCATGTAGGACAATCAGGGTCCGTCTGAAACTGCTTCCCAAGCACCAGGTCAATACTGTAACACTCGTGCTGAATTCATAAACTACAATCATATCTCACTCTACCACTCAGCAAGCAGCCTGCTACTGCAACCTGGGATAGCTCCCTTCTCCTCTGTTTACAGCACATTGGCGCCCTCTCCTGGGCCCATCTGGTACTGAAGGTGAACAATGACAGTTACATAAGTTGGGAAATAAATAAATGGCAATGGCCTTCTAGTGCCTTCATAATGCACAAGGATCAGCATGAGATGTCTGAAAGTCTTTCACAGTATCCAAACTAATAAAAGGGGATGAAAAGTTGGGCGATAGTGTGCTAAAAAAATCAAACAAGCATCATTTTATATAAATAAGTTAGATCACAGCAATTATGAATCCATAAAATCGGCTAAAAGCTGAAATTAGAGAATACTTTGGCTTAAAGAAACACTAATGCATGAACAGAGACTTCATCTCTGGCTATGAATGTGTCACATGAGTCACTTGTGATTTCAGAAAAGTAAATCTTGTGTCATTTTAAGTTGCTTAAATAAAGTTAACAGTTCCATCTGTGTATATTCCGGCCAAAAGCTTGTGGTGTCGTGACCATCATTTTGATGGCAGGTGATAGGACACTGACAGATTCAAGCATTACACAACTAAAGTAGATTTCTATTCAAAACATACTTGCACAAAATCTGAATTTGAATATAGATTTTAATGCAAATATGTATTTGAATACAATCAACAAACAGATGATACTTTAAATTAACAATTAACTGTATACAATCCATTCAGTGAATCCTAAGCCATAAAAAATATTTAAAAGAAAATTACAAAGAAGCCTCAATAACTATATATACATATATTTCCGCAGGATACTAGCTTTCGGTTTCAGTCCACAAAACTTTACTGCACATTTCAGATGTCCAGTTTAGGTGTTCTAGTGCAAATTTCTTCTGTTTTTGTCTATTTACTGTTCTCGGTAACGGCTTCTTGACAGCTACACATCCTTTCAGACTCATAGCGTTGAGTTGTCTTCTCACAGTGGAAGGATGGACAGAAACATCTGTGGACTTTTTCAGATCTGAAGAAAGAGTGGAGCTTGATTTTCTCCTCTCTCTCAAAGATGAAAGTTTTAAGTACTGTTTATCTGATGGTGACAGTTTTGGTGGTCTACCAGGTCTTGCATAGTTGTTAGGGGTCCTATTTTCGCTGTATCATTAATAATTTTCCAAAATTCCTTTTTTCCTCACTTATTTCCCTTTGACTTTACTCTTCCTTGTGCAAGTGGGTTATCATATATCTAATCTCCTTAGAAATAGCTCCTTTAGCCATTTTAGATGCGCATGAGAAAGAGATTAGCAAGGCAGATAAGGTGTGTTTGGGTAGCAGCTTGTGTGAATGTTTGTGTCTCTTTGAGGGAAACATAATGTGACTTTTGGGAACGGCTTTTGTTGGGAGAATGAAGCTGTAACTGGTCGGTTTTAAGACTGAAAGGATGCAGTTAAAGTGGCAGTATGGTGAAGAAAAGTAAAGAGGAGACAAATTAAATACTCAAAATCTTGATAGTATACTTAGAGTTGGAGGCTTTTGTGTAATTTTCTGTTAAATATTTGTTTTACTGCTTTTCTGATGCTGAAAAATAACTTTTACTTAATGGCAGTTTTGATTGAAAATGAAAAAATGCACAGTACTGTAATTCAATATAATTCAATATAATTCATCTGTCATAGTCATATTGGAAAATGCTTAGGAACTTCAATAGAATGGTTTATATAGCAGCTTACAGTTAACACAGTTATTACTGGAAATTACTCAAAATGTCAGCAAAATTAAATGGTTAAGATGTAAAAAAAAGTCATTAAGAGTAGTTTGATGTGAAATGTTCTGTTCTAGAGAAACTTTCAGAATCAGAATCATTCACAGTGGTGGTGATAGGAACCAGATTTCTGAAGCATTTAATGCCTCTAAAAGCTCCCTCACAGAAAATTAGTACACAAAACAGTTATGAATACGCTGCCTGACGTCTGAGACATTGATAGCTTTTGTGATAAGGCTCTGGCCTAAAAAGCTGTTTATGGTGGAAGGGTGCATACAGAGTGTTGTAAGGCAAAATAGGCAGATTTCAGATTTGCCACTACTACTTTACTATCACTCGCTGGTAATTTTGGATAGTAAACAAAATGACTATATCTGTGTTACAGACATTGCAACTCCTGGTTCCCATCACCACCACTGTAAGATATCTGAGTCAGTAAGTTTCTCCAGAATGAAGTATTTCACATCAATGAATAGTCAGAATATTCTGAATAATTTTGTTTACATCTCAACCATTGAATTATTGAGAAATTCCTCTTTGGGTCAGTGGTTTCTTACTGGATGTGCGATGAACAGCCGTGGTTAAATGTAAAAAGGTTAATGTTGTCATTGCACATTGTCACATTCAAGTCTGTCCTTCCATTCAAACCAACACAGCAGTACCAGTGCATGATACTGCCTTCCCTTTAAATCCCCTTTAAGAAAAGATTATAAAAACAAAAAAAAACATAGAAACAACAACATAACAATCCTTCCTGATCCTTTAGGACTATGCTATTTTTGGACAGTTCCAAACACTCGGGGACACAGTAAATGCCGAACACAGGGAAGGCAAAATCAGCAGTGCAATTTACAAGGTCGTACATCTAAACTGTACTGGCAAGGAGACAGGCGGCCATTTTTTTTACTGACATTTCCAGAAGCAGGGTGCCGCCGCAAAAGAATTCGAAAGTCACAACGTTCAGGTAAGGGGAATGGAATCACTTCACTGAGTGGAGAAAAGGCGCACGATAGTCTACAAGGACCTCTTAAGCAGCAGTGCACCCTTCTGCAAGGAGACAGACCAAATTCACACTGGGTTCCACATGAAACAAAGGCTGCAGTCATGCCTTTAAGGCCTGAGGTAAAAAGGAAAGAGAGTCTGCATATGCAATCTAGCCTCTTGGAATTCATATGGACTATAGGGATATTCAAAACCTATAGTGACATGACTCAACACCACATATCATACAAATGTAACAACGCTACTTTTCGGACAGGGGCCACTAATAAACATGAATTATCACCACATTCACTTGAGCAAATAATGAGCCTAAACTCCAAGCAAGCAATACAATGCTGGTGATTTAGTAAGAACTGGATAGAATGGTTTAGGATGTAGCTAGATAGCTAACCATTTCTGGGAATTAGAATGGCTAATGATTTCTATAAAGCTACAATCAGGAATTGCTGTAAATGGCACACTATTTTTTGGTACAATTACAACAGGAGATTTCAAAATACTCCCACCTACCATAAAGTCAGTTACAGCTAAGCCTTAGCCAGCACAGAAATCCCTGATTCAGGCTTTAAACCTACCTAGCATGTCAAAAATATACACCTTCCACTGTTCCCTTATTTGCTATAGTTAATTAGCCATTACTTTGAAATGTGTCAATTCTAGAATAAGCTGTCCTAAACAAGGTGTACGCTGATCTCTTTACTTAAGGGAACAACTTAGCCAAAAATGCTAACATGGTTGACAATAAATGCAAACTAGCAAGGCAAAAAAAGCCAGCAGTTAGCACAGTTATGCTAACTGTTGGCTTCCCTGCCCTGTTAGCTTCCATTCCTTGCTAGCAATGCTACCATTTTTGACCAAAATATCAATTTCAAGTTGTTTCAAAGTAGAAATTATTTGCGTTTCTGATTGTAAATCGTACTGTTGTTGTTCACTAGGGACATCGTGACACAGGAACAGAAAGTTGTCTGAATGATCAACTGCTGCAGAAAACAAAGGCATTTGATCAACTGTCTTTCACTTCTTAGGAAAGTCAATTACTATATATTTCAATACATTTCTATGATGAATCTTTTTTTTTAAATATTTCATTAAGCGCAGGTTCAGGCTTAATCTGGATTAATTGTGAGTGAGTCCTTAGGGTAAAGAGTGACAGATTTTGTACAGTATCACAGCAGTACCCCAACATCATCCACAGATTACACATCTTTTAGGTCCGGTAGAGTTACCAACATTTAGAAAGTGCAAAGCATAAGCCATTCGTTCTTAAGAAGATAAATATGCTGTAATTAGCGCGTATCCACACTGCTATACTGCTGTAAAATGTAATCATCACACAAACAGGAATGGTTAAGGATGTCCAGTTCGTTACATGTGGTAAGTGTAATTCGCGTTTGTAACCTCTCAGTAGTCCTCAAGTGCTAGCTCTGGCTCTGGCTCTACAGCTCTGGCTCAACAGTGGCTGAAGTTGAACAAGACCATCCAATACAGTTTTGACAGAAAATACCTCCTCGAAGTGCAATGGAGAAACAAACGAATATGGACGAACTTCCGAAGACAATAACTTCAGCTTTCCGCTAACGGTTCCCTGCAAGTCGTCAAGGCAGTTGGCACATTGATTGAGTTTCTGTAATTGACCAGCGACCCACCGCTGTGCTGCTTTTGATCCAGAGAGGCTTCAATCCTCTGAGAGCTGCCCGTTCGCAGGCCTGCATGGAGGTCCATTTCTCCATCCCGGTGGAGCACAAGACACCTCTCTCAGCATGTGACGTGGCCTGCACTATCCTCTCCACCAAGCCTAAAGCCGCTAAACCCTCACCTCCAGCATCTTAGCCACATCCACACATCTCATAGGCTCCACTTCATGTGTCTCGGTCCACCTCTTCTGCCAGCTGGCTGGCTGTTGGGTACCCCAGTCACTAAACATGTCCATTCAGAGAGTGGCCAGGATGCGGGAGAAGGAGATGATGATGGTAAGAGTGGTCTGGCCCACCCCAAACACCAGAGCTTCCAGAGGAGCCATGTCTTTTCCTGCCACTCGGTACACCCCCGCCACCGCCGCACCTGAGAAGAGCAACACACAATCAGACTGCAACATGAAAACAAAAAAGAAAAATGCAAAAACACACATGTGGACTTAATCTTCCTGATGACCACTGCTCTGATTTCAGTTCTCAAAAGAAACCATTTAATTCCAATAATGCTTTACCTAGCTTAAAATGTGTCAGGTAAATCCACTACTCTGCAGCTACAGGCTTGCAGCCAAAAAAGAATGTGAATTTGTGCCAATATCAACACTTTGCATAAACTCTTCCCTGCAGCACTGACATTTACTAGACCACAAATCATAATACAACTCAAGCAGGAACTAGCACTAGCATTAGGCGCTCAAGAACGTGTCTTCTGTGTGAAATCAAGCATAAAGTTCAAAATTGCATCCTTATATTCTTAATAATGTGAATTCTAAAAGAATTCTCTGTCTTGTTCTCTCGCTAGACATACATTTGTATGCTTAAGTTTGACCACTTCTGGCCAAATTACATACTTTGTTGATTTTAGAAGTGAAAAGAGGTAAATAGAACTATAAAAAAAATAAAATCAGAATCGTGGCTTGTACAAAATTTGGACACCCTTCCAGCTCTTCCAGTGTCTTAATTTTCTTAAGTCTGTAACTTGTTAAGCCTTAACTGACTCTGTTTAGGCAGGTTAAGAAATGTCATTGGTAACTGTCAGATAATAATGGGACAGAAATGCTCATATGCTGGGCATAAACAAAAAGCACCTTTTGCATACAGTTGGATATATCTATTATATAAAACTGATAGTTCTGGTCCTAAAATCTGATTGGCTGAGCCGCGTTCAAAGCCGTTGTAAAATCCACAATATACACACACCTATGACTGCCTCACAGTGACTGAACTCTGTATTACTGCACTACAGCATGACAAACACTTGAGCTGATAATGGAACAATCTTTGACTCTAATGCTGCTTGCAGGAACCACTCGGTGTACTGACGAAGTAAGAACCCATTTTTTTGTTTAAACTGAGCAGCTGGCACTTTATTTTCTTAACTATAACTAGGCTGGTCAGCTGGCTAACAGGCTAAATGATAGCTAACAGCCTAAACAACTCCATCATTAATATCACAGGCTTGAATTAAAGTACTTATGATATGATTTACTGCAAAAGGGCAATATAAAACTCTAAAGAATGTCACTTAGCTTCCAGCGCCGCTGTGATTGGCAGCTGTTCCAGTAGCTCTGTCTTTTGTGTACTGTTTTTGCACTTTTTCCTGACTTTTTTTTTCTCTATATGCTTATATTGCTAATTTAGTGACTGCTTTGTATGTACTAAGGACATGGAACCCGTTTTCATGCATGCAGGCAGAAATACTTCGTTTACACAAGGGAAGAGCTGCTAGCACTCCGAACAAAGGGTCATGCCAACACAACGCACCCCATTCCAGAGGAGCTATCGGGGTTGCAGAGCCGGCACTAAGCTAAAGGCTAAGCGCATGGAGAAACGCTGGAGGTACAAACCTATTCCTTCGGTGGTGATGGGGAATGTGAACTCTTTGGCCAACAAGACAAACGAACTGACAGCACTGGTTTGTAATCAGCGGTTATACCGGGAATGTGGTCTTTTATGTCTCACGGAAATGTGGCTAACCGGCAACATTCCCGATGCTAACGTGGACATTCCCGGATTCACCACCGTGAGAGTGGACAGGGACACTAAACTGAGCTGCAAAAGCAAAGGTGCGGGACTTGTGCTTTTTGTGAACATCAGATGGCATAACCCAGGACATGCGACTGCGAAGGAGATAATCTGCTGTCGGGATATTGAACTGCTGGCGGTGAGGCTCTGACCCTATTACATGCCCAGGGAACTGTCCCACGCCATTGTTGTTTGTGTTTATGTTCCTCCTCGCGTGGATGCTGAGACTGCGTGTGACATCATACAAGCAACCATCGCGAGACTTCAGACCCAGCACCCTGAGGCTTTCATTGTTATCTCTGGTGATATTAACCACATTACACTGGACTCAATGCTCACTGCTTTTTACCAGTATGTAGACTGCCCCACTAGGAAGAACAGGACAATTGATATCCTTTACACCAACGTGAAGCATGCATACACCGCCACCCCCCTGCCCCCTCTTGGAAAATCTGACCACAACCTGGTCTACCTGCAGCCTCAGTACAAGCCCTGTGTCCGAAGACAACCTGTAACTATACGCTCCTTCAGGAAATGGTGACGCAGAGAGAGCCAATGAGTTCACCCCTACAGCACATTTTCAAACTGAGTCTGCACTTGAGGAGTGTTCCCACAGTGTGGAGGACATCATGCCTCATTCCAGTACCCAAGAGGGGGCGACCCAGTGAGCTCAATGACTTCAGGCTGGTCGCTCTAACATCACGTCATGAAGGCCTACTTCTACACCTTTTCAGACCCCAGGTTCAACATGTAATGGACCCACTGCAGTTCGCCTACAGGGAAAAAGTGGGAGTAGAGGATACCATGCTATACTTTCTCCATCGGGCCCACTCTTATCTGGACAAGGGTGGTAGTGCTGTAAGTTATGTTCTTTGATTTTTCAAGTGCCAACTGAGAGATAGGCTGGCAAGGATGCAAGTTGATCCGCACCTGGTCTCCTGGATTACCGACTACCTCACTGGAAGACCTCAGTATGTCAGGCTGAAGGACTGTACATCAGAGACTGTAGTCAGCAGCACAGGAGCACCACAAGGAACTGTACTTTCCTCCTTTCTCTTTACACTGTACACCTCAGACTTTAAGTACAACTCTGAGACGTGCCACATGCAGAAGTTTTTGGATGACACTGCTTTTATGGCAATCTCTATTGAGGTGGTTGAAGTAGAGAGGGTTAAGACCAGGTATCTCGGACTGCAACTGGATGATTGGTTGGACTGGTCAGCCAACACAGACATCCTGTACAGGAAGGGGAAAAACCGGCTCTATTTCCTGAGGAGGCTGGGGTCCTTTAACATCTATAGGAAACTCCTGCAGATGTTCTATCAGACTGTGGTTGCCAGCTGTCTTTTTTATGCTGTGGTGTGCTGGGGAGGAAGCATGAAAAAGAGAGACAAGATGGACAAGCTGGTCAGGCGTGTGAGGTCAGTGGTTGGTGTGGAACTGGACTCTGTGGTTAAGGTGGCCGAGAGAAGGACATTGCACAGACTGCTCTCAACTATGGAGGATGATGGCCACACTCTGCACACCATCATCATGGACAAGAGGAGCATGTTTATTGGTAGGTTGCTGCCACAGCGCTGCTCAACCAACAGACTCAGGAGATCCTTTGTCCCTAGAGCCATTAGGCTCTTCAACTCATCCCAGTGGGGCCAGAAGAGAAAAGGGAAGAGGATAGATGAGGACTGAATCTCTCATGCTAAATCATAGGTTTATTTTTATCTATCTGCACATGTGGACACCTTACTGTACATATTGCACTTTCTGCACACCTTATTGCGCATCTTGCACAACTGGACACTCCACACCTAGACACTTTAGACACTTTTATCTCCGTACCAATATATGCACATATTTATTCAGTATTGTCATTATATGCTGTTAACTGCTCCTCCTTGTACATTCATTATTTCACCGCCGTTTTTATCTCAGGTTAGAGATCTTATTGCATATTTTTGTATATTTCTATTTCTATATACGCCTGTAGATAGGTTTTTCTGTATATATTCTTAATTTTATAGTGTATCACCCTTATTATTATAACTGTCCTGTGTTGTGTGACTGGTACTGTCTGCTAAATTTCCTTCGGGATCAATAAAGTGTCTGTCTGTCTGTCTGTCTGTCTGTCTATCTATCTATCTATGTATCTAATCTATCTATGTACATGAATGACTTCAAATGTCCGTGTTTCAGTCAGAAGTGGCGTCACACCCAGGCTGAATCCCAAACGGCTCACACACACACACACAGTTAAATTAGATTTAAAAAGCTGAGAACATTAGATTTAAATAGTTTAATTGGGCATTATGTTCACTGTGTTACTGGTGACGGAATTTCATAAATCTACGTAGGACTGCCCACCACTCCGGGCAAGTGTGCTTACTGCCCCCTAGTGTGTGTGTTCACTAGTGTGCATGTATGTGGGTGTTTCACGGCACAGATGGGTTAAATGCGGAGGCCTAATTCCACAGTGTGCAAACACAGTTGGCTGATGGATGGTTCTGAATAATGGCTGGGGAGCACTGAAGAGAAATCTAGAACTTTGTCCTACTGCTTTTTGTAATTCTTGTTACTCTTTGCTGTATTTAAGGGTATTTGTATTTATTCTAATGATAACGTATCAAAAACACAACTACTGCCAAGATACATAGAAATAATGTTCTTAGGCACCTAAAACATTTGCATCTATACTGTATATTTGGATTTGTGTTAGGTGTGTGTGTTAGATTTAGATGTGTCTGTGTGGTTCCATTAGGTTCCATTAAATAGAATTGGGTTAATCTAAGCTGCAACAGAGAGACATAGACACGCAACAGGGAGCGAGAAAAAAAAAGAGAGAGACAGAGAGAGAGAGGGAGAGAGAGAGAGAAACTCTCAGTCAATAGCCCGGTGTCCGCCCAATCCATACTAATAATAAAGTAGAGTGAGGGGACGCATGCTCTAATGCAGGGCCGTCTTTGGGCAGCTTTCATTAGTGATTGACTGAGACCAACAGCAGCTCCAATTCATTCACACCCTGCTGCTACATCCTCACCACAACTCCAACTGCAGCTTTACTCTTCAATAAACCAAACGTCTCATCACTCAGCTGGACAGCGCTGTGTATGCACAGGCTCTTCAGTCATGAAGCACGACAGACGTTCTGACAGACGGATCTGCGCTGGTGTTAGATGTAAGTGTAGGTGATGGATAATGGCTACAAATGTGCCTGCTATAATAAACATTTGAATAAGAATACATTAAACAGATCCCTTTGTACTACAGCCTTTAAACAGAGAGAGGGAGAGAGAGAGAGAGAGAGAGAGAGAGAGAGAGAGAGAGAGAGAGATAATATCATTAATAGGCCTTCCATTAACAAAGGTTAGTAAAGAAGAGAGAGGAAGGATGGAGAAAGAATGAGGGAAAAGACTAACTATAACATACATGAGTTCTGACTTGGGTTAAACTTCAGCGCCACAGAAAGGTTTATAACTATTATTAATAAAGTATTCCATTTTTGCTATCATATGCTTAAAGTAATTATGTTTCCTTGTTTCAAGTTATATAGTGACAGCACCACTCAGCCGCACCCTTTTCCCGTACATTTGCATTTCGAACATTGTAATTATAGTCTACTAAAATTATTAGTAAAACAAAAACCATCACATCGTTCATCATAATAGGCCTACTACAAACTAAACTGAAACTAAATAAAAATGTAAATGCTGACTGAAAACAAACTGAAACAAAACTGAAATCAAAATCAAAATGAAAAACTGAAAATAAAAACTAATGGCATGTCAGCTCATGTTGGGTTTTAGCTGGTAGGCTGTGCGCTGTGCACCTTCTCCAAAATAAACAGCTTCATCTTTTTGGCTGCAGACATGAAAAACAGAGATAGGCCTTGTTCAGACTGCCAGCCCAAATCAGATTTTTGGCATATCCAGATTGTATCCAGATTGATTTGATGCTCTGGCTGCTTACATCGGATTTCAGAGTGTCTTTTGTCTCATTCGCAACGTGACAAACAATGACGATGTCAAATCCAGAGTGACGGAAGTGCTGGGAATCAAGAAGAGCACCAAAGATTCACGTTTATGTCAGAGAATTCTGAAGAGTTTGGAGGGTGAGATAATGCACCTCTGTCTCCTGTATCCTTGTCTAAAATCCGGGTCATCAGCGTAGCTATGTAGTTACTGACGCCTACGTCGTTACTACAGCAACCCACTCAGGTAGGCTGGTGATGTCTGGACAAACAAATACGATCTGATCATTTGCAAATAACGGTGCAGACAGTCGTCTCAAAAGATCTGATTTGAGAAACAAATCCGATTTGCCTGCAGTCTGAACACAGCCATATTTGTTCATGTCTGCAGCCACACAGGTTTTCAAATGAACAAATGTCCATCACTGTATTTTAAGGGCCATTGTGTCAATGATGGAAAAACTTTTTGATAGTCATTTTGATCAATATTGCCCAGCACTGGAGCTGACCCTTCTCATAAGAGACATCCAGACAGGAAGAGAAAGAGAAGAGTAGATAGAGACACAGGTGGAATAAAAAAAGGAAGACAAAAGGTAGGAATGATCATAGTTCACCCCTCTAGTTATGGAGAAAAATGGACAGACAAAAAAGTGAAGAGAGAGACACGTATGGGTAGATAAAGAATGGATGATTGTTCAATACTGGCTCCCAGAAAGCCAGTCCCAGAGAAAAAAATGGCTAAAATCTTTTACAGCTCAGCTGGTGGAAGATGATTTTCTTACACATCTCCAAAAGTCAGTTCCAGAGAATATTAGAAATAGTATTGAAGCCTATCAGTCACAAAATGTAAATGAAAATGTAAGATATAAAATGCCAATGTATGTGTATGTTTGCAATTAATTATACACTCATTTATATACAATTTTGGGCTCAAAATGAAAATTCAAATGTAATACAGCGTTTTTGCAGTTTGGTACACTGGTGTTGACAATTCATTTACACCAAGACTTAGATGTTTTATGAATAGCTTTATTTTAAATAAAATGTGTTTCCAGAACTGCATAGTGATGCTTCATGTTATTATGTAATAACGGTGTCAACGAAGCAATGAAGTTTATTTTTTTCTATATCTCTGAGAAGTACAGCCAAAACCTAACAGTTTGTTCTTCATTTCAACCCAGTGTGCTTTTGAACAATACAGGACAGCCAATCAGAACAGAGATCATTATCACTCTTATACATATATATCACTCTTAAAGGCACAGTAACAAAAACAAACTGGTTGGAAAATGGTCAAAAACTGAAAAAAAAAAGAAATACGATTCTACATTTTTTCCCTGAAGTCCACTTACAACATTTGTGTGGTTTTATGTACCAAAACCAAAAAGAGAAGGTTGGAAGAGCAGATGAGAGGAGGGTGGACTGAGGGCTGAAGGAGGAGTTACTCACTGGTGATGACCCCTCCAGTGAGCGAGGCGACGAAGCCGGCGCTGATCAGCACCAGCGTGATGAGGCGGCCGCGCTTGTGCCTCTGCAGCATCACACACATCAGCAGCCCCACGGCTCCATGCACAAAGAGAGAGGAGAACAGACACCACAGGAACACCCAGTACCACATCTCTGAAACACAACACATCAGACACAGAGTCATGCTTTAACACTTACAAAAATAAAGTGATAACAAAAATAACAAAATTTCGGAATTAAGTATTAATTGCTTCTCACTCATTGCTCATTGAAACAAGAAAATAAATTATGTTAAAACTTTTATTAATTCCACATTTGTGTTAGTAGAAGACTATATACTATATGGCCAAAAGTATGTGGACACCCGACCATCATATCTATATGATCTTGTTGGACATTCCATTCCAAAATCAAGGACATTGACATTGACATCTGCTCCACTTTTGCAGCTACAGCAGCCTTCACTCATCTGGGAAGACTTTCCACAAGATCTTAGAGAGTGAGTCTGTGGGAATTTGTGTCCATTCTGTCATCTGTGAGGTCAGGCACTGATGTTGGACTAGAAGGCCTGGCTCACATTCAGAGTTTCAGTTCATCCCAAAAGTGTTCATCAGGGTTGAGGTCAGGACACTATGCAGACCACTTGGGTTTCTCCACACCAAACTCGTCAAACCATGCCTTTATGAACTTCACTTTGTGCATAGGGGCACAGTCATGCTGGAACAAGAAAAGGGCATTCCCTAAACTGTTGTCACAAAGTTGGAAACATAATTGTCTAAAATGTCTTTGTATGCTCTAGCATTAACATTATCCTTCACTGGAACTAATGGATCTAGCCCAACCCTGAAAACAGCTCCAGACCATTAACCCTCCTCCACCAAACTTTACTGATGGAACTATTCAGGCAGATAACGTTCTCCTGGCATCCACCAAACCCACATTCATCCATCAGACTGCCAGATAATGAAGTTCATCACTCCAGAGAACACGTTACCACTGACGCTTGCCATTGTGCGCAGTGATCTTAGGCTTGTGTGCAACTGCTTGACCATGAAAACGACTTCTTGGGCTAATGCTGTTTACAGAGGTAGTTTGGAACTCTGTACTTGGAGGGCCCATTCTGTGAGTATGCGTGGTCTACCGCATTGTGGTTGAGCTGTTACTTACAGGTGACTGCAGAAATTTCACAAACTGACTTGTGTCATCTTTGACAGCCCCACGGTTAAAGTCACTGAGTTGTTCAGTATGACCCATTCTACTGTCACTGTTGATCTATGAAGACTGCATGGCTGTGTGCTTGATTTTACAAACTTGTTAGCAATGTGGTTAAAATGCTAAACTCAATAACAACCACATACTTTTGGCCGCACAGTGTATTTTATGATTTAGATGAAAAGCTATTGTCGTGCGCACTGTATTGCTTTATGGAAAGAAAAACATGCTTTACATTTGTTTGTCAATGCTTGACACAGACATAAAGAAAAATGTCAAAAGTGAAAATCTGAACCTGAATGTAACTTGTAAGTGAATGTAATTCAATACAAATCTCAACTATGCAATTAAATTGGTAATTTCAAAATAACACTTGAACATGTATTTTATACTACATAGTATGGTATAATATGTAATATGTAGTGTAGTATATATAGCACATATAAAAGTAGTCTCTATGGCTAAAGGGGAATTCCACCAACTGTAAAAACAAAATAAATAATAATAATTCAACAGTTTAGATATAAAAGTCATTCAGAGTGGATTCAGATTTGTTTACAGTGGTGGTGACAGGAATGGACATAATGTGTTCAAGGCAAATGTAGCCATTTATGTGCTATTCAAAATGGCCAGTAAATCTACATATTTTATATGTCATTTCAATAATGGTAAAATAGTGCAAACTCTGACAAAAAAAAGTTTTCTTTTGGTTCTGTTTTGCCATAAATGTCCTGTATGTATACTGCCACCATTAATGCATTTTAAAAATCAATTTCAAGCCAAAAGCGTTTTGCAAATCTACCATAAAATAATGTTTCAAGCATCAGGCAATACATTTGAAACCATTTTAGTGTAACAGAATAAAAGCTTAGTGTGATAGCTTTCTGGGAGGGAGCTTTTAGAGGCATTAAACGCTTTAGACGTCTGGTTCCTATCATCACCACTGTGAACAATTTTGACCCAGCGAGTTTTTCTAGAATGGAGCATTTCACACCAAACCACTCGGAATGACTTTTATTTACATCATAACCTTACATCATAAGAAAAAAAATGAGAGGAATTCCCCTTTTAACATTTCACTTGTAGAAGCAGAAAATTAGATAATAAACTGAAGTTCAGAAAATATTATGATAATTTATTATTACTGCATTATTAGACATGTAATTATGTAATTACATTTGAATTGTATAGCAAAATGAGAGTAATAACTCTTGACTTCTAAGGGTTAAAACAGTCTGCAACCTCCTATCTGATCAATACAAGCTTAATAATGATGTAAGAAAATAAGAAAAGCTTGAGAGGAGAGTTTTCATTGAGTAGTAAGAACATTGTTCTTAAACAAGATATTGTTTTACTGGCTAAAGCATTCTAGGAAGACTGGAAAACACACACACACATACACACACACACACACACACACACACACTTCAGACAACAGCATTGATTTTACATCTCGTGAAGACAGAGAATGTTGTTATATATGAGGCAGTGAGAGTTCTAAGTGTGACTCCCCTCTCTTTAACTCCCTCTCTCTCTCTCTCCCTCTCTCTCGCTCTCTATCTCTCGCTCAGACAGACATGCTTCAGCAGCCCTGAGCTTTGTGCACTCAGCTCAGCCTCTGGGAGACGAAGAGAGAGAATTCCAAAGTTCTAGAATCTTCTGGAACCTATCAGAACCTTAGAGCAACAACCAGAGTGATTCCACAATATTTGATGACGACTCAGAGGCAGCGTTTATTGTACATTTCAGAGGAATCTATGATGAGACGATACCTTTTTTCTCTGTCATACCTGCTGTAAGCTAAAGCTTTAGAAACAGTAGTCCAGCTTTGACACTCCTTATTAATAAGGGTTCAGGACAACACAAGGAACATATGATTTTTTTATACCCTTAAAGAGGAATTCCACTAATTTTTCAAAATTTCTGCATAATTCAACTGTTAAGGTGTAAAGAAAGTTATTAACAGTGGTTTGATGTGAAATGCTTCGTTGTAGACAAACGTACTGAGTCAGAATTGTTCACAGTGGTGGTGATGGACGAGTTTAATGCATCTAAAAGCTCCCTTACAGAATGTTATTACATAAAATGGTTATGAATTCACTGCCTGATGTCTGAGCCATTGTTTTAGGATATTTCTGAAATAAAATCTTGGCCTAAAATGTATTTTCAAATTGTACTCATGGCAGAGAAGTAAAAAAAAAACAGTCTGCAGAGAAAACGTACCACTATTTTAACGTCAGAAGAACATGCAGGTTCACTGGTTACTTAGAAAGCAAATAAAATGTCTATATATATTTTATGGCTATACTGGATATTGCAACCCCTGGGTCCCATCACCACCATTATAATGAAACTCAAGCTCCAATGCAAATATAGCCTTTTATTTACTATTCAAAATGGCCAGTGAACCTACAAATTTTATATGTCATTTTGATAATGGTGAAAGAGTGCTAAATACACACGCACACACACTCACATCATCTAAACCGCTTACCCTTCTGGATCACGGAGGGGTGCTGGAACTTATCCCAACAGTCACTGGGCGGAAGGCGGGATAAACCCTTTACAGGTCACCAGTCCATCGCAGAGCAGATAAACAGACGTATACATCCACACACACAATCACTCACACATTCACACCTAGGGGTAATCTTAGTGTGTCCAATTAGCCTGACTGCATGTCTTTAGACTGTGGAAGGAAACCGGAGCACCTGGATGAAACCCACGCAGACACGGGGAGAACATGCAAACTCCACACAGAAAGGACCCACTGCGCCACTGTGCCGTCAGAGTGCTAAATATATATATACAAAAACTTCTTTGGGTTTATATTTTGCCTTAAAATGCCAAGTATGTGCATCACCACCATTATAAAGAAATTCAAGCCAGTTAGTGTTTCTACAAATAAAGCATTTCACAAGAACACACTCTGAATAACTTTGTTTACATTTCCATGACGGCAATTTTTTTTTTTTAAATCAGTGGAATTTCTTTTTGACAAAACTAACATTTATGGACACAGAAATCTGAGTAACCTCAGGGGCTCCTGAGAGGTGCGACCATCTAAGCATTCACCCCAACATCAGGAGACTGTAAAGGTCACCCCACACCAGATGGGCAGTGTCACAGAGAGCCATGTTAGCATTTGTCTGTTTGCCTAAAAGACTGTCTGTCTTTCTGTGGGTTAATTTCACATCACGTGATCTACTGTGGCTTAGGCCTGGGCGATAGGGCATTTAGATACTGTCGACAATAGACAAGTAACCCGACAGCAATGAGTAAATGGATAATCTGTGTTTTGGGAAAGAGCTGAGATTGCTGAGAAGTTGGACAATTTTTTTAAGCAGCTGGTAACTATGTTGGATTCACTTTTAAGAAGTGTGTGGGCGTGCGCTCTAATAGTCAGTGTTTTTCTGTGAGAGAAAGAGAGAGAGAGGTTTGTTAAGAAGCTGCCTATTTGTTCTCTCCGCTACGCTCTGTGATGCTAGCTCTGTCTACCCCACAGCTCTTCACCCTCTTATTTTACTTTATGTTAAGTTTAGCTTGAGTGCATGTAACTGAAAACAAATGCCAGCGTGCTTTGGAACATCAGCTAGCTCCAGTGCCAGATGGAAATGGAAGCAAAAAACAAATTTTATATTGTTTATCTAACCGTGACTAACTAAAACATGAGAGTCAGGAGAACTTTTGACTAAACTAAGATGTTTGAGGTGGGTGAACTTGTGACTGTAAGTTCAGTGAACTTGAGAAAAGATGAGTAATAAATGATCTTAAAATTTTAAGTTGACTTGATTTTTTACAGTGTGAAGTACCATCGGTCACACGCATTTTACTATTCTGCTACTTGGGAATAGTAAAATGGATCAGCACATGTCGTGTGTAGAGTAAGGAGACTGGATATACGTGTGAGCAGACTTTCACAAACAAAATAAACCAGCAGAAATACAGAGTACAAAGTAACAATGTTTAAAAAAAGAAAACACACATAGCAAACAAAACATGAGGTAGGCACACAACCAATTCATGAGACAAAATGACGAGTAGACTAGACAACCATAGACCGAAACAAAGGGCTTAATATACCTACAAACAATAGGGAGCACCTGGGAGAGGGAGGAGGCAGGGAATACAAACAGGTGAGGATCCTAACAGGGAAGGTCGGAAAAGGGTGGAGCACAGGAACCAAAACAAAACACAAGCACATGGCTAAAAAGCACATGGCTACAACACAGGGGAAGAAACAGATGAAGGCAGAGGGACAAAGGAAACTGTGACAATCAGCATCAACATTGACAGACATGTACATGAAAAATATTGGATATTAGCATTGACTCAAAAATCCAATATTGGTGCATCCCTACACATAATTCAGTAACTACAGACTAACACTGCATAACTGGTGAAGTTATAGGAGAGAGTGAAGTCTGGAATCCTTTTCTGATACTGCTAACGAATGAGAGCAGATTTATTTCTATTTTGTAAAGGCTGTTTTGTTTGAAGTTTGGACACTCTTGGTCAAATGACATGTTTTCTTGATTTTCTACGTGGAAATAAGTTAATACATCCTCTACAGAGAATGCAGTTCTGCACATTTAATGCACAATTAGTGTTTATTTGCTGACTTTAACATATTGGAAAAAAATGAAATGTAGCCTGTAAAAGAATTATGGCACCTTTTATACTTTATGTGTTTTTCTCCAGTATGTTAAACTCGGCAAATAAACACAAACTGTGCACTAAAATTTGCAGAAAAATGCCAAAAAAAAAATGTGCTCCCTGTAGAGGATGTGTTAATTTGAATGTGGGTGTTCAAATGTTCGCCATGAAATGCCATGACTTAATCACTTCAATTCCTTCACACTTCAATTTCTCTCTCACATAACTAAATAAACTGCATATGAGCTCCATAGTAGTTGCTGAATAATTGAGAGTAGTCACTGAATAATGTGCCTTAAGTATAATAACTAAATAACAATCTCAGGTCCCGAGGGCTTAAAAATAATCCGCTTTAGTTGGATGATGAACTTAGTGCACCTTACACTCCATGATCCTGTAGTTCCCTTTATATCTGAGCAATAGCACAGCCACAGTGATTTACTGTCAATGCTTTTAACTACAGTGAGTGGTCCAGACTCGTTACTGTAACTGAACAGGTGCATCAGGCAGCCTAGATTACACTCAGCTTTAGTGTCCAGTCAAGTGTAACACACACACACACACACACGCACACACACACACACACACACACACACACACACACACACACACACACAGTATTGATCGGATCCAGGCATCAGCTGCCACTCACACAGTAAGAGAGCTGTAATGAGTAGACACAAAGGCCTTTGTGCAGCAAGGCCTATAAACATTGGAGTACTCACAGTCTGGTACAAACAATAGGTGAGAGAGAGAAACAGAGAAAGAGTCTCATCTAGGACTGCCACGATTGCTAGATATGTGCATGGGTACTTGGTTAACTGTTCAAGGTGCCAGCTGAGCCAGTTTAAGGGAAGCCAGGCCACTTCCTCATATAGAAATAAAATCATGATTGAAAAAAAAAATAGAGAACCAAAGAGTCCTCAATGAATAGGGGAGAACGGAGCTAAACGTCTTAATACGAAAATGTGTTTCTAACCTTTTGTGCAGGACCCCCTTTAATTTTGGAAAGTAGAAAGATATATTCCAATAAAAAAAGAAAAAACTGTATCTTTTCATTTTTCTACAGCAAACTGATTGCGGGCAGTATGTCGGTAGCATTACTGAAGCATTACTGCTACCGACCACTGATTGGTTGGTGAAGTGAGCAGCTCATTGGCTGAGCGAAGTGGTTCACATTCACTGATGTCTGTCTCTTGGCTATTTTTCAATAATAAAGTATGTTTTGAAATGTATTCCTTTGTGTGCTGCTGATTGTTTGTGAAAGACTAGTGCTGCCACCAAAAACGTTTTTTGCTGCTGCTTTTGCCTTTTCCATGGTTAACCGATTACCCTTTTATTAAACCTAATGGATACTCAAATATCAAAATTGGTCATAATGCATATCCCTAATGATTACTCAAACTAAAATAAAAAAAAATACTGAAATTACTAAAGTGTACCCTCTCAATGAATTAGCAATGACTAATTGGCAGTTTGCCTGATCATAATGCATATTTTAAATTCTCTTGCTGAGTGGGGTGTTTAAGCATTGGAGACTGCGAGCTCGACCCTTGGCGATACCACAGCCACTTGTGGCCAGGAGTCTCAGACAGTATAACTGGCCTTGCTCTCTCTGGGTGGGTAGGATGCCCCCCTTCCTCCCTCCTCAGGGAGTACTTCTCAGCCATGGTAACTTATGTTAAATGCAACGGCTAACAATAGGCTTGATGTCTGTCAGACAAGTTGACGAGCTCCACCTTTATGAGGTGTTGGACTGGTTTAAAATTTTTACATTCAGTTTGTTCCCACCTGAATAATTTGGCGTTCCCACCCAGATTTAGCCCAAAAAATGCTCACGGTTGTCCGCCAGACATTTTCATTACGAGATCATGTCTCACCCTGCAAGGTGTGGGACCATCATGTGTTTTGGAGAGAATTACCAATTCCCAGTAGGTGGGAACTGGCTAAGAGAAAACTGGGCAAAAACATACAAAAAAAACGCTTACTGGTCTCTCTTCCACTAAAAAAGCACCATAGTGCTTTCACTTTTTAATGCAGTATACGCTTACTAGCTTATCTTTTTCCAATAAAGTATTTTGGAATCTTTGAAATGCTATGCATGGCTCGTTACTGTTTAGTTAAGCTGATTTTTACTCTTTGGCCTTTTCCAAAAACTCTGATTACCCAATTGTCAAAGCAATCAGTATATAACTTGCTAAAACAATTGTCAGTGACAGCTCTAGTTTAATCACAGAGAGAGGTATAGACGTCCCAGCAAACAGGGACATCAGCAGAGTGAGGCGATACAGTGTGCTCTCTCAGTGCCAGCCTGTTCCAGTACGATTACCATCAACACTGGTACCGTGCGCAACTGTCTGCTGTCTGGGATGCCTGGCTCAGCCCAGAGAGGACCCCTGCCATGTCCAGCCGCTAATGCAAGAAGATAAATGAGCAACCACAACAACCAATGCTGCAGAAGAGAAAAGAGCAGCAGTACAAAAACACTGTTTCAATATCTGATTTTATATAGTCAACATGAATCAAGAAACAGATTTTCCTTCCGTACCATGACGTATTTCTGAGTGATAATGTAGTGGTTGGACATTTTTATTTGCTACATTAGTTTTGCACTGGAGCTATGAGGCTAATGTAGCCAACAACTAGTTACTATTCAGTTAAATCTGAATAATACACCTCAATTAAACCTGTAACAAAAATGTCTGGGGGACAACCATGAGAAATTTTGGGCTGAATGTTGGTGGGAAAACAGACTTATTAGGGTGGGAACTGAGTGTGAAGGTTCTACACCAGGGGCGCACAACTCTGGTCCTGGAGGGCCGGTGTCCAGCATAGTTTCATGGTTCCTCTACTCAAACACATTGATTTAACCTGGCAATTGACAGATGAGTTGAATCAGTTGTGTTTGAGAAGGATAGTCATACTGTGTTGGACACTGGCCCTCCAGGACTGGAGTTGTTCACCCCTGTTCTAAACTAATCCAATGCCTCATGAAGATAGAGCTCCAAGTAGAGGATGATGGTGCGCTCGTCAACACTGCCTGACAGACAACAAGCCTGTACTTAGCCCATGGATGCCATGTAAACTAGCATAAATAAAAAGTACCCCAGAAAATACCAGAGCAGAGAAAATTCCAGAGCAGAGAAAATTCCAGCACAGAGAAATTCCGTGCAGAGAAAACATTACATGAGATAAAAATAAATAACCTCTTGTTAAGAAAAACAGTTCTGTTAGCTAAAGATAGCATGTCATGACCTAGCCTGTTTTGCACGTGGTAACTCCAAACAATAAAAGAGCATGTACTAGAGGAAACTGGGACAGCAGGCATACCCAGGTTTGCTGGGCATTTCGTCACAATCCAGCACCAAAAGCTTGATATGTTGTCCCCAGATATGCATTTTCGTTACGAGATCACACCTGGCCATCTCTGACACTGTGTGACACTGTTATTGTGTCCTCCCTACAATAATATCGGCAGGCGGCCTGCTTTAGAGATGAGATACATGCTTTGTAACTGGAAAGCTAACATTTAGATTGCATTAGTTCAATTTTCGGCAAAATAATCTATATTCAAATTCAAAGATGCACTAACTTAACCCTTCGGACCCCCTGAAAACCATACCATCACATTTTGGGGAGAACCTAAAAAGAAACTTGACAGTGCTATGATGTCTATTAACCCTACAGAGCTCCTGAAGCTAATATCAGCACCGCTAGAGGGAGCGCGCTGGTGGCTTCTGCTGCACCTCCTGCTAGCCAGCCTGTTAGACAACTCCTCCAGGGAAAAAGAGGAAGATGAGGTAGCAGTTGGTGTTTGCCTTGTTTCTGACAGTGCAGGTGTGACAGTAAAACAGCTTCAGAATGGAAAAGGGAGGGACGTTTAGGGTTTTCAGTTTGCAGAGAAGTGAAAACCCTACTGCTTTCAAAAGACCATGAGTTCATTCATGTGTAAGGTCATGTTGAAGATCACTTTTGTAGCTCTGACTGGATTGTGCTATTGTTATTGTAGCCCTTTGCACAATGTGATGGCATTAACAGTGGCTCTTGTGTGTGATGGCATGGTTTTTGTTTGCAGATTAATTAGCACATACATCTAGTCATGTTATGCTTAAGTAAATGAAAGGATTTCATTCAAAAAAAAATATGCAATCTGACATATTAGTTTGTGGTGGTTTTATCTTTGTTATGCTTCTGAAAAGTGAAAAATAAAGGAAGTGAAACTAAAGTGTGGTGTTTCATCTTTGCCATTTTATTGACAAGTAAAACTTGATGGCAGTCTGTAGACATAAGCAATCAACTTTCTGTAGCATTCTTCACAAGGCCTTATAATCAAACATAGATCTACTATGCAGACTTTCTAATAGACATAACAGTCCAAACAGTATTAAAGTGCTGATTAAGCCTGGGCCATAGGGCAATATCAGATCATCGACGACTGACAAGCCGATGCTTACAAGGCTGAATATGTTGGGAAACTGGGGTTCAAGTTCTTTAAGAAGTGTGTGGGTGTGCCCCAATAGTCATTTTTAACTGTTTATGAGACAGAGAGAGAGAGAAAAAGAGAGAAGATTTGATCATTTTCTTCTAATTATTATCTATAGTGATGTTTTATGCTGCAAACTGGCAGGGAAAGAAGAGATTTTTGAAATTACTTCTTCTTCCATTTTCTTCTGTTCGATTTGTTGGGTAGGTCTAAGTTTGGCATAGATGACGTCAGATCTGCCAAAGTACCAAAGTTAGGTTAGTTTTGCATTTGTTACCCCTCCCTATATGAAGGGTTAGGATCAATTCAGATGAGTGAAGAGGTATATTTTCCTGCGAGGAAGCTCTTTTGCCTTCAAATTCAAACGTGCAGGGTCGGATCCTACCTGCAACGTGTACCATCCTTTAGCATCGTTAATGGTATAGCTCACCACTTCCACTAGCACCCAGGATGTTTACACTGCCAGGCAAGTTAGTGTCAGTCATTTTGCGTTCTGACAAGCACGCATAGTTATGAGCAGGTAGCGGCTTGGAATTTTTGGAGCATTTATCTACTATTAAATTGTATTCATTTATATATATGTCTTAGTTTTCTTGGCCATGCACTGTAATGCTAACTGTATCTACCACACAGCTCTTCCCCTTCTACTTATTTTACTTTGCCGCCTGTTTTGGAACTTCGGTTTGCTACTGTGTGACTCGATGCAGTAAAACAACCAAACTAAAGTGTCTGGGTTTACACTATAGCAGCTAGTTCTAGCCCTGGAACTTTTCAGAATCAGAAAAAGGTAGCAAATAATTTTAAATAATACACATGCATAATGTTTTATGTACTTCTACTATTAATAGACTGGTGTTATTATGGAGCAGTAAGGCTGTAAATTCCCCACTCTGTCTTCTGTGCATTTCCCAGAGTGTTATTTACAGTATTTGCAGTATTTTCCATACAGCTAAAATGTCCCGGTTCAAATGTAATTGGTAATCGTGATTTTTCAACTAAAAAATAATGTGCTTTTAGATATTGCCCGGGCCTACGGGCTGCTGAAACGAGAAAGTCTGTACAACATAAAACTATTTGTAAAGAGACTCTTGACATTATTCTATATTATGAACTGAAAAGCATTCAGTCACACATGAACTTGACTGACTATAATGTATATTGAGAACATGTAACGTATGCATAGTGCATTTTAAAGAAACTTTGCATGACAATACTACACCAGCTTCCTGGTAACTGTGACACATCTACCACCTGGCCTGAAAAAAAATAGGGGAAGCACAGTCTGTTAAAATGAACAAAAGTATGTTTCATTGCTGAAACCAGCAGAAAAAGCCCGACAAGTTTCATTCTTTGCCTCTCGCTTTAAGATGAGTCTGTGAGAATTAAAAATAGAGTTGTTCCTTTTAAAAGTCACAGACAAAGGACGCAAGCTCTCCACAGTCTTCTTCAGAGCCAAATGGAGATTTAATAATGAGACCTACAGCAGGCAGAACTATTCAGACAAAAACATTTCATACAAAAATAAACACAGAAACCAGGTTTCAGATTAGAGAGCTGATGAGTGCACATTTTAAGAGTCCTTATATTTTTAGGTTACTGTAAACAGTCCAGAGACTTTAAAGACCAGGCAAGGGACTCCTTCATAGATGCAGAAGCAAAGGAGAATAATAACTAGGCCCACAGGCACAGGCAGGCCAGGGAATATGACTACAAAGCCCAGAATGAGGAATGTATTTCTGAGGTGGAGTGCTACTGTAGTGCACTGGGGCGCAGGTGCTGCTGGCCCACATGGCCGCGAGCAGGAGTGTTTCAGGGCCAGCGCTAATGCTTGATAATCCGCCAGCGCCAACCTGCCACTGGCACACCCTGGAATACAGAGCGAACTGTCCTCACAAACCTCTCTGCACGCACCTCCTATTCACATGTCAGACACGTAAGGCATATGAGTGGTGAACCTTCTGTCTCCTGCCTCCACCTCCTCTCACCTCTCAAAGACAAAGACAGTGTAGTTAGACAGCAGACATCAGACTAAAGGGATCTCTGAGCATTAAACTTGCCGAAATTTTTGGGGATTATCGCAGTATGCAGCTGTGGGGCAGAGATATTAAACCAGCAGGTCTCTGACCATCAGCTTCACTTCTTTGGTGAATTAAAAAAAGGATGTACACCTGCCATCACATATGAAGGTTTTTGCCTATTATTGTTATCACTGCTATGCTGTTATGGTTCTTTTAATAGCTCCTAAATAACCTTTAGGAACTTTAGGAGATTTAGGTAGTAAACTCACTAATAGAAATGAGAAAGTCTGAGTTAATGAGCCTTTAAACTGACAGTTTGGCAAAAAAGTCAAATTTACACAACTTAAAAAAAAATGGACAAATATACAGATAAAGTTAAGAGTACAAGCTACTTTGTTTTAGCAACATATGCAAAAATGTATGCAACATTCTTGGGTTGATCTTTGTAAATAATAGTATGTGTTACAGTGTTAGAAACCACTTAAACAAGTCTGTGATTATGTAAAGGGACAATTCAGCCAGTCTAGGAAACCCAACTTCCAATAATGTATCTTGATGGTGGGAAGAGCTTTTGAAAAACTACAATGGCTTTGGGCTGGATTTTTTGGGGGGCTCTTTCAACTGTGTTTTCTAGCTTCCTAGAAGTAACATTAGATATTTGCTATTAGCTAAGCCAAAAGTCCAGTTTTTGAAAAATTCCTCCCACCTTCAAGCTATGTCAACAAAATGAGATTTTGCTATAGGTAGCTAGGAGGTAGCTGGAGTGTTGCTTGAACAACAAGTGTATGATGATTAAAGCATGATGCTAATTGGCAAGGCATAAACTTCCATTACTTTTTAGCTATATCAGGCTTGTGGCTTCGGTCCAAAACTAAAGAAGCAAACTTCAGACACTAAAAGTCTTGTCTGATCGACTTTTGGGAAAATCTGAATTTGTAATTTGATGATCACTGTTTACCGAAAAGCTAGCAAGGCTTTTCAAACCACACGATTTACTGAAGTGTTCTGTACTTAGATATTACTTATATTATAGAGAGCTTAAAACTAGGGGTGTCCTGATCTGATTAGGCACATTTCAATGGATCAGGTACGGGATATATTAAGCTTGATCCAGTTCCAGTGCTTTGTTTCTCTTTGCCACTCTGACGTAGAGACACAATGAACAGATATTAACCTCAACTCATGGCAGTGAGGAGCGTTTTCAGAAGGTAACAGACGTCTGCAATGTGGAACTATTTTGAAGTGGAGACGAAAACTTGTAATATCTGCAGCTGCAATGTTTCCACTGTATGTGAGCTAGCCAACATTGATCTGGACAGTGGCATGTGAAATGTGATTGAGCAGCACTTTTTTCTTTTTACTTTTCCTTGCTGTGAGCAGCATACCACCAGAAACATGAAAACACCTCTGTGACGTTTCTTATGTCAGAGTTTTGACTGGAGTTAAAATAAAACCTTTACAGAAATGTTCTGCTTTATCGGTCATGTGGCACGATCTGGTTAAAAACAGATTTAGCAGTAAAAGCATATTTAAAAGTGAGTGTTTTAGAGCAATATGAAATCATTTTATATTTAAAACTCTACAGAAATCTGGTTATTTCATATACAAAAAGCCCACAAAGCATCCAAAGGATATCCGTTAAGAGTATATATGAGGGTATGTAACTTTTCTGCAACATAAAAAAGTAAACTGTAGCCAAATCAGATCTGTTAATGAAATCAGATGGTAAATCAATATTAGACACACTATTAAACTGTAAAAAATCCAGAGTGCCACTTTATGCACACACAAAAACAAGTCAATTTTTTATCATTAATTTGCAGATCTGACCTTGAAAATACAATTATCATATCCTTTTTGGCTAATATACAACATTAAAGTACTTTGATCAGTTCAGGGGGCAAAAAACTGGACCTGGACATCCTTAATAAAACCTTTAGCTTTACCTACACTGTGTCTGCTGTTATTTCAGTTGGCAGACTGTCAGGCAGCTACAGAAGATACACGCAATTACAGGAAATGACTTATCTTCTGTCTAGCTAAGTTTCCCTGTTTTTAATTAGTCTATCAGCATGGGACTTACACTGCAGTTGTCTGTCAGGAAAACTTTTGGGCAGGGGCACATTTTACATGTCCATGAATGCCATCTGTAAACAACATGGGCTCTTGCAAAGTCAACAAAGCCTTTTCACATGTGAGACGATAAGCCCTGTCTTTGTGTGTTTGTGCGTGCGGCGTGCTCATAACATGCTACAGCACTGGCCTATATTCACACTGAATAGTGGCACACATTGTGACCAGTCCCTCAGGGCAAGGGCTGTAACAACATCTAAACAATGGAAATAAATGATCTAGTCAAAGAAACGCTGACTTACACGCACGTCTCTGCCTCCTCTGAATGCAGGATGAAGTGTAGTTGGAATGCCAGGTAATAAATAAATAAAGGCATACCTCCACAAACACAGAAAGAAGTGCTGAGCTAGCCCTTTCAATCTCCACGTCACTCTTACACTTGTACCACTTTGCTGATATCAGTAAAGTGTGTCTGACAGCATTTCACAGAGCACCATTTCTCAGTTAGCCAGACAACTTAACCTCTAGAAAGCACAGTTATTGCCAGTAATAACAAAAGCATGTTGTTAATTGTGGAGGCGAGTGAAGTAGCCTAAAGCCATACTGAAGTATTATAACTAAACCTTTATAAAAGGGACAACCTGATTAACTGAGCCTAGTTCAAAGCTGTTGCATAATACTCAATATACGCACATCTAAGATCACCTCACAACAACCAAGTCACTACAAATCCTTGTGCTGTTAATGGAATAATCGACTGTAATTCGGCGTGCACTGATAAAATAAGAACCCAGCTTTGTTTAAACTGTGTGCTGACAACTAGAACTATGATTATCTGCCAGCTCACAAGCTAAAGGATAGCTAACAAGCTAAACAACTCCTCAATTAATATCACAGGTTTTAAATCCAAGTACTTAGTATACGATTCACTGTAAAGCTGTAATATCAAAAAAGTAAAGAATGTCACTTGAATGTGTTACAAGCTACAACTGTCTGTGTTTTAGTCCTTTAGTTAAGATGCCTTAAATAGCATCAAACTGAAGCTGAATCTCAAATGGCTCCCTTCTTCCTATATAGTGCTCTGTGTAAGTTATGAAATTCTCGCTTCTACACTTGAATAGTGCACTATTTGTCCAGTTCGGAGATCTACACATGTGGCTGAATCCTAAATGGCTATTTGTTAAGACATATTATGAACTGTTTGGCTGCAGGAGTGTAGTGCACTGCAAAGGGAGAAGGGAGCCATTTGAGAATCAGCCCCAGCATGAGAAAAGGGATGTACAACACCATTAGCTTGGTGCTATTATAAGATTGGAAATTGCATAGAAGTGCTAATTAGCATTGCTGTTGCGGTGGTATTTGATAAGGTTTTTATTTTTTTCGAACTTTGCAACACTGCTATCTTATGATATGTTCACTTTATACAACAGAAAGTTAGAAAATACATGAATTAACTATACTCATATACAACCTTCTTGACCTCTTTAAGCAGTCCTTGGTTTCTTGGCAACATTAATACTCTAAAGCAGGGGTGTCCAATCTTTTCCGCAAAGGGCCGGTGAGGCTACAGGTTTTACACCGGCCTACTGCCGATAAGACTGGACACCCCTGCTCAAAAGGAACTACATTTCTCGATGGAATAACTGTTAATCTTGATTATTAGTAATAATAAATTATTTAGTGTAAATTGTGTATTCGATAATCCAAAAAAACATAATGACTGAGGTAGAAGTAAAAGTACCTTTCCAAAAATTAAAAATAAAGGTGCCAAAAAGGCTTCTTTGTAGCAGCAGAGAAAAAAATCCACTTTTGTACTATAAAGAAGGCTCTTTAGAGAACCATTGTGCAACTAAAATAAGTGTAAAGACCTTTTTTAAAGTTTAAAGAGTTTCCACATAATGTAAAAATTCTAGGAAGAACGCTTAAATTAGTATAGAAACTTTAAATTATGTGAAGGTTCTTTGAACTTTGGAAATAATCAAAAATCTTGGGTCAAAATCTACTTAAGTACTGAGTTGCTTATAGAACTGCAGTACAACTACTCAGTACATCCAGCATCTATCAGGAGAGTAAGTCAGGTTTGGGAATATTCTTCTCCTTTTGACTCACTCTTCAATCTGAAATAAAATGCTAAAGTAAAAATCAGAGTTGTGACCAATCGCACAGCAGCACAGATGCTGTCAGCAATGTAACAAAAGGAACGTAAACAGAAAAAGGGACCTTGTTATTTAATGGCGAAAATGAATCTTACTTGAGAAAATGTAAATGAAAGTAGTTATTACTCACCTTTAAGTAATTTAATCATTATTTCTACCTCCATTTATAACTCCAGCTCATTAAAAAAAACTGAGAAATTCTGCAGTGCAGATTCTAACCTTACAACTGATCCCGTATTTGTGTTCATAAATAGAAGAGCAGATATTTCATTATGATTTAAATTTGATGAAAAGTTACTGTTGTGTGTATCCTGCCTTCCACCCAGTGACAGCTGGGAACAGACAATAACCCAAAACATTAGAAATACCATCAAAAACAGTCAACAAAAATCAGTACGATGGTTTAATTCAATATTTACATACTCCACTGCACTAAACTCAATTAAACAAAATTAATTATGCTTTTTGTGATCGAACATGTTCTCCACAATATTCTCAGAAAAGCATACTGTGACATCATTTACCATGATAGCCATAAATACTGTCATATTGCCCAGTCTAAAAACAGTCAGACTTGAACTTGTCAGTATAGAATATAAATGTAAAATTAAATGTAGTTCATTATGTTACTAACTACATAAATAATTATATTATTACATAATTACAGTTGAATAGTATAGGCAAATGAATGACTTTTAAGGTCTAAGCCATAAGTATGATCAAATAGGAGAAAAAATGAGAGCCAGTACTATTGGACAGTGCTAATTTTTGACAAAAGTTATCTAACTAAACTAAGACTTTCTTCTCTGTGAAGCGCTCCCACAACAGCAACATTGTCTCAGAGTGGGTCACTTGCGGCAAAGTTGTGGCTTGCATGAGGGCTGCTCAACTGACAGCCTCACTATGAGAAAAAAGGTCTACTGCAGTTCTCAAAACATTCCTCCATGGCCAGTATAATACCACTTTCAAATGTTTTCATATTAGCACTAAGGTTAAGCTGAACAACCTGAAAAGCATTAAGAAATCTAGCCAAGTTTCTAAGAACACATTCTGGAAGCGGAACTTCTTTGCAGAAAAGACAAAACAGAAGGAAGTCAATTTGCTATGTGAGCTTGTTTCACAGAGCAAAAACAGGAAATGTCATTTGTTTTGAGTCCTCAACAGGGGCCTGTCATTTCTCAGTGGTTTGTACATTGTGCTATGTCCCTCCATGCGGCTTTACAGCTCAAATACATCCAGAGTACAGGAGTTCTGTAACCACTTCTGTCTGGTGGCATATGATAATTTGATGCTATAATTATCATCCATATTTTCTGATATCAGTACCAATATTAGCATTTCTTACATTTGATCAGATCTTACAATATGATCAGTAGTTGGTTATACTAAACAGCTTTTCTGCAAAAATAATGGTTAACTTACTGTAATTACAGGGGAAACGAACTGTCCTAAGAATATCTATGCACCCAAGACTGCCATTAGAATATCTATGCATCCAAGACTGCCCAAATATCCGTAGGCTAGGGTTCATATCAGGCTGGTCCTGAAGAGTTCAGAAAGCTGCTGTCAACAATTTTAGCCTCACCCACAGTGCTACTTCCCTCATCATCTCAGCATAGAGCTAGCTGTCAGGAAACTACCACTTCTGTACACACTAACTAGCCTGAAACACCACTGTGGGTTTCATCATTCCCTATGCACGGGCACTTGCATCAAATATAATTTTGGAACTCCCTCTATCAGGTCTACTGCTATTAGACCATCTCCCTCAGTCAGCTGACACAATAAAAGACAAAAAAACAGTAGTTGTCTGGAGTGTTGTAACGGCAACCTGTTCACATGCACCACTGCAACTGTTTCATTTGTCCTGAAGTAACATCCACCCACCTGCTTCAGTATTAACTGTAGATCAACACTGTGCTGCTTCTGGGTCTTTAGGTACAAATCACTGGTGCAGTGATTATGTGAGACTAAAATTTTAAAAATGTAACACATATCAATGGTCTAAAAACTTCAACAGTCGGGGGAGTATGTGAAATGCAAATAAAAACAGAAAACAGATTTGTAAATCTACTTTGACCTGTTTTTAAACAAACAAATCCCACACAAAAAACAAATGTTCAGAATCTTCTTGAAAACTATGTAAGTGGATTTGAAGAAGAAATTCCTTCTTAAGAATAGTTAGTCAATGAGGCCCATTGTTCCATAATGATTAAGGATTTTAGGATCAAGTATTTTAGGTATTTTCCCCTCAGCGGTGCGTAACATCATCAAAAGATTCAGACAACCTGGAGAAATCTCTGTGCGTCAAGGGCAAGCCTGAAAACCACACCTGAAAGCCTGTGATCTTTGATCTCTCAGATGGCACTGCATTAAAAACCGGGATGCTTAAGTGATGGATATCACAACATGGGCTTGGGAATACTTGGACAAAACTTTGTCAATAAACACCATTCATCACTGCATTCACAAATGTAAGTAAAGATTGTACTGTGCAAAGCAGAGCCCACGTGTCAACAACATTCAGAAACGCCGCCAACTTCTCTGGGAAAGTATTAATGCTGAAAGATGTATACATGTTTTGGAGCAACATATGCTGCCTTCTAAACTATGACTATTTCAGGGACATCCAAGTCACATTCTGCATGTGTTACAACAGCATGTCTGCATAATCAGAGAGTGCAGGTGCTAGACTGGCCTGCCCATTGAAAACATGTGGTGCACTTTAAAGCACACAATACGAAGGCTCAGTACAGTTACGCAGCTGAAGATTTGTATAAGGGAAAAATGACAAAACATTCACAGTGTCCCAACTTTCTTTGGAATTGAAGTTTGTAAAATAATGACTAAGATGTGACTGAACCGCATATACAGTACAGTCCATTATTGATGAGGATCACTGACAATTCTTGTTATTTTGGCTCAATATTCTTGACACACTGGGTTTGAAAATAATTGTCAGGTTAAATTTCGAGGGGGTTTCAGGAATTAGATTGGGTGCTTCAGTAAAGTTCAGAATTTATCCGAATTCAACAGAATTCATTTCAAAAAGAAATCATCAATAAAGACAAACAATGCAGTTCCACTATCAGTCATACATGTCCATGCCACCATGTTTGACAGACAAAGTGCTTTACTATGCATCATGAGCACTTCCTTTTCCTCCACATATGTTCCTCATTTCCTCACTTTTGTACAAGTTAATCATCACTATATCATCATCACTTTTATTCATATAGTCCCTTTGCTGTGCTCAAGGATGCTTACATTTTTATCTCATCTGTCCAAGACTAAGTTCCAGAAATCTACAAGCTTTTTTTTCACTTTTTAGCTCTGTAATGTGGCCTCTGTTACAGTCACCTCTCTCTGACATATCTATGACCACATCATGGGTACTGTTTTGATCTGTTCAGCAGTTCTGAAAGTTGACTGAAAGTACTCATCAGTCATCCACCACTCATGTCTTGACTGTGGCTGTTTACTAGTACTAAGCTCACAAGTGTGATCTCGCTTCTTAACAAAGTACCAAACAGTACACTTTGACATGTCTCACATTTTGGCTGTGTCTTAGATCACATTATTCTGATTCTGCCTCATGCTGGAATGCTTCATTGGCATTGACATTTCTTTGGTCCTCATGTTGAAAGACAACAGCAGCAGATTCCAAATGCCACATTTCAGATCAACTTTAGACATTTGCTAGCTCTGTTGTGCATGAACAAATGATGCAACTACTCTGCTGGGCTGGAAACAACACAATTTTAGGGGTCCATAAATAAGTGGACAATAGGCCCCTATTTAAGGGTCCCATTATCCAACTACTTATGATCCACTGGAATGGGAGCACTGTGTATAAAAGGCACTGTTATTTTATAAGGTTCATCTAGTACAGATATAATCATACGCTAAGTGTAGCTGACATTTTACGCTTTAACTTCAAAGTCATTGTTTCACTTACAATCCAATCCATCTAAATTTTAGGCATGATGCTTTTGGGGGGTTATTTTTTAGAGTTGGTGTGACAGGCATTGAAAACGTTCTACTTGAACATTTGTATTTATAGGAGCCGAACCAATCCATGTACCATATAATGAGAACTCTGTGGAATTGAGAGTCATAAAATATTGAAAACCTAACCAAACTTTCACCTCAGAATCAAAAATAGGATCAAACCTGAAAATGTTTGTCATTACACATACATTAACATATGGCTCACCCAAAAATCCAATGTACACAAGTTTCCACAGTCTATGTTCTTTTTAGTTGACATAGACTTATATTACATTAACCTTCAGTGTCAAACTAAAGAAGAGAGCTCCAGATACTAAACATCTTAGCTGATGTATTTGGGCTAACTGTGTAACATCATATTCTTGTTTCAATGGGCTAAATATCATAACTACCCTTCTACTGTACGCTGAGAACTTTGACAACATCTGTCAGTGTTAGTTATCTATTTCAACACATCAGACCAAATTCTAGCTTAATATGCTCGTTTATCCAATGAAGAGTGTCCCTGGTTCCTGAAGCGACCCGTGAGGAGATCAGGCGATTCACGTTGAGGACTAAGTCATTACTAACGCCATGCTCGACCATACAGGCACAGAGCAGCAGTCCATTTGGCCAGAACAGCGGCTAGCACGTTGTTACTGAGATGCTGATCTGAGCTGATGTACCTATCCACATAAAAGCCATGAGGCTGAAGTTGGCTTCCCATTCGTCAGCTCTCGTTCGAATTTTCCCGTTCCACCTTAAATGCCTCATGTGCTAGAATGTAACTGCTGCACCATTTAAGGTGGAACGGCGAAAGTAGAACAAGCTTCGTATAAAAGCCACTGATTCCGCGCAGGCAGGCGGCAGTGGGTGTGCAGCTGCTGCTTATTCATTTAAAAATGGATGCTCGCAGCCGGTTTGTCGCCCATCCCGTCCTGTAGCTCACACTAGACTAGCCGGTGGGCTCTGACAGGCCGGCCCATGCTCCGTCACACCGGCAGCGACTGTAACAAGCCGGAGGGACGCATGTACGGATGGATGGACTGGTGAAAGGATGGATGGAGGGAGGAGGCTCCCCCGTTAGTTAACGCCACGTACCTGTGAAGTGCTGCAGCGTTGGGACGGTGCCCTGCACCCATAGGCTCAGCACTTGCTGCACGGACAGATTAACGGAGTAATCCTTGCTCATGTTTCTGTCTCTGCCGCCGCCGCCGCCCGGGTTCGCACCCCTCTTTGTCAAATGGCTGAACGAGGCTTTGGGCGAAGGCATGGAGGAGACCGGGGTGGCATGAGGAGGCTTCTTCTTTCCCTCCCCCCTCCGCCCCTCTTCTTTACCGGTGCCTCTGCTTCGGCTTCACGCTCTCTGGCCGGGGCAGGGAAGCGCCGCTGCTTCGTTTCTCCACAACTGAGAGCAGCGGCGGCTGCTTGGGGGCCATCATGGCTACAGCAAGGCAGGCGAGCTCTGCACACGCACACACACACACACATACACACGCGCGCGCGCGCGCACACGCAAACACGCGCACGCACGGTCGCCCTACATCGCCTGGTTCTGTCTACATAACGCTTAAAGGCGCCGTTCCCCTTAAAGGCGAGTGCACGCGGTAAACACAGCTGCGGTTTATGAATGAAAAATGAAAATGACTTTTAACCGAAGAGCAACTCAGCTCACGTAACTGCGCCTCTCACAACTGCCAGCTATTCAGTACGGCCAGAGACGATCCCGAGCTCTCAGGCGATTAGCCTAGCCGCAGGACATTTGACTTTAGCAGGATGTTTAAGGCCTGTTTCGGTCATTTTACTTTTCACTGTAAAGAACTGGAGTTTAGAAACTACACTCTCAGATAAAGGGTACTTAACCATACTTTGTTGGATGCAAGTGCTATCACTGGGGTGGTACCTTCAAGAGTACTTCTGTAGTACTTTTAGCTAGGGAACATACTTGACCAGTTGCAAAATCATGATTGACGCGCCTCTTAGCCAATCAGAGCTGTCTCTGAGCGCTACTTCCTTCGAGGAGAATTGCTATTAATGTCTTCCATAATGACAATGACAGAGGGCGCTCCCAAGTGAGTCCAAAATGAATGAGTTAGCTTTTGAGCAAAACCATCGTTTTTTATAAAGAAGAACGCATTTATCTGCAACATTTTAACTGAGCGCTTTTGAACTTGAGTTATAGGGGTTTCTAATGGTGCCTCGTGTATCCCTGATAGCAAGAGGACAGTGGGCCGCTGTTGGCCCGTTGATGGCAAAGCTGGTGGTCTACTGGCATTTTGCTCAGCGTTTTCTGGGCAGCCCACCGGTGGTTAAGCAGAATAGGCAAAATTCCACTTATCATCACTCATTTTCCATTCACAGTCCAATTTACTTATTTTTCCATCCTTCCTTTCTTTAGTTATGCTTTGTAAATTAGTTTAGTCAATAATTTTAATCTAGTACAGTGTCAGCAACAGTATTTTCTATAAAATCATTGTACATTAGGCCTAGTAATTAGTTTTTTTTTTCTCTCAGTTTATTTTCTGATATAAAGCTCTGTGTGCATTTGAAATCTGTTTGGGGAGATTAAAAACTAGTTAGAGCTTGTATGCAGGACAGTTATCTGGGAGGTCCGAGGTTGGACCAGCGGTGGCAAACAGTCAATAGGGTGCCGACCTTCTCGAGCCAGTGGACCGATATGCTCGCTGTCTGTGATGTTCATGACGTCAGTGAGCACGAACTGCTTCACTCAGCCAATTAGCTTATCAACTCACCAACTAATCAGTAGGAGTAATGCCAACTAATCAGCACTCAGTAGCAGTAATGCCAGTCAATTAGCCCTCAGTACCAGTAATGCTAGTGTTCTAGTGCCCAAAGAAAAAATATAGAAAAAATGAACTATACTGGTAAGTTTTTTTAGTGAAATACGTTCTTCAACTTTCTAAAATTAAAGCAATGTCCTGGACAAGCAATTAGAGACTATTTTAACTTTTCGTTTTTAGCTATTTAGCTCCATATCTCTTCATTTAGGACTTGCTTGTGGGTGCTCACTTTTTTCCATATAACAGGAGGAATAGGAAGGGGCCAGGCTCCCTTTAAACTGGCTCTGGGAAAACTCCTTAAAACATATGCTGCCTTCATGTCCTCCTCCAAAGTTCTTACTTCCCAGATAGAAAATCCAACATAGACCAGCATAGCTGGTTGCCAGGAAAACCAGTATATGTTGATGCTGATATGATGACCAACTACAAGTTTCATTACAAAGTGAGTATAATTAGGCCCATGTGATTGGATTTAGTGCAGTGCAGTTTGTAAAACATTGAATAAAAATCATTGTAGTTGTAGGTTTTTTATTATTATAGTATTTTTGTATGTGTCACTTCTATTTTATCTGTTCCAACTTATTAAATCACAGAAAAATGAAATACTGTGTTGGATTTCATGTACCGTGAAAATGTATTGTAATATTTTTGCCATCTTGCCTACCACTACTTGTAATTCAGACACACTGCTTATGTTTATATTTCATTCCTGAAGCTGCGAAAGTTTTGAATAAAACCACACTTACAGCTCAGTGTCAAACCTGTGAACAGACATACTGGCTCTGGGCACTGTATTTGCTAACACTAATTGTAATGTAATTTGTAGCGATAATGTTATATAATAATGTTGAGTTAGCTAACTAAGTTAGCTTTTCCTAATTTAGCTTCTGACTGCTTGATACATTGATAAATCACTCAGATTCATTATTACTGTGTAATATGATTTTTGTGATCAAACATTCTGTGTAAAGATAAATATTAATGCACTCACCTGTTTACCGTTGTGTTGTTTCATTAAAGTTTGCCAAAAGACTTTGTGTACAAGACAAGGAGTTCTCCTCAGCATATAATGCTGTACTGACTAGCTCCAGGATTAGCTTAGCATTAGCTAGTCTGAAGGGGTAGATGTCATCATTCAAACCTCCTCCCTATTAGACATGAAAACCTGTTGCTTTAACAACCAGTAGCTGCACTCAACCTCTGGTAAAGCCAGTTCATATTTTAAATAATGATGAATGTACTGCTCTGGGTGCTTTAAATGTTCCTTTGTGCTGCTGAGGTTTTTAGTTTGTTAGCAGAAATTTTACAGGTTCTTCCTGGCCTCAACTGAATATTTGACAGATGGAGCAACAGTAGGCAAGCAAACTAGGCAGGACTTTCCCAGAATTTAGCAAATGGTCAAGAGACTTTAAGGATCGTGATATACTTTTGAGGATACATTTACATTATTTGTACCTTGGGGGACAAAATGAACCCATACAGTACCCTTTATTTTGACAGTGTACAGTTCACTGGAAATAGGCTAGTAGGCTACAAGTGGCATAGAAATGTGCTATATTAAAGGGTCCATATCCTACATTTTTCTTGTATGTTTTTTTTCCTGCTGAGGTAAACTTGTAGCGCTTGTGTAGTTTTATGTACCAAAGCAATCATAACTAATTTTTACATATACATTTTCTGGCTTCTTTTAGAATTATCATTTATTTATTGTTTTGGTACTGTGCCTTTAAGACTATTACAGGAGAAAGGACAAAGATAAACTGCTGCAGGCTAAATCTGGCCAATGTATGTAAACGTATTGCTTTTTGTGACATGACAAAAACAATGAACTAAAAAGGGCTATTTTTTTAGTTTTTTTTTAAGTTTCTACATATGGACCACATCGACAGAATAGTACATTTCAGAACTTTAACAGTGTGTACATACTACATCAAACTCTCATTTTGGAAAATTCATCCTTAATGATATGGGCCCTTAGAGAAAAGAGATAATAATGAAGCTGCAGTAATTAGCAGAATGCTAGCCTTCATCAACTTTACCACTTTATGTGAACAAAAGTGGTCAGGACCCCCATGGACCCTCACAGAGCAGGTACATGAATGACATGGTGGTGGTGTGTTCATGTGTGTTGTGCTGGTCTGAGTGGATCAGACACAGCCATGCTGCTGGAGTTTTTAAACACTGTGTCCACTCACTGTCCACTCTGTTAGACACTCCTACCTTGTTAGTCCACATTGTAGATGTAAAGTCAGGGACGATAGCTCGTCTGCTGCTGCACAGTTTGTGTTGGTCATCCTCTAGCCCTTCATAAGTGGTCATAGGGCGCTGCCCACAGGACGCTGTTGGCTGGATATTTTTGGTTGGTGGACTATTCTCAGTCTAGCAGTGACACTGAGGTGTTTAAAAACTCCAGCAGCACTGCTGTGTCTGATCCACTCAGACCAGCGCAACACACACTAACATACCACCACCACGTCAGTGTTACTGCAGTGCTGAGAATGATCCACCACCCAAGTAGTACCTGCTCTGTGAGGGTCCATGGGGGTCCTGACCACTGAAGAACAGGGTAAAAGGGGGCTAGCAGAGTATGCAGGGAAACAGATGGACAGTCTGTAATTGTAGAACTACAAAGTGCACCTAAATAGTAAGTGGAGCTAATAAAATGGACAATGAGCGCAGAAAGAAGGAGGTGGTCATAACGTTATGCCTGATCGGTGTATGTGTGTGTGTGTGTATATATATATATATATATATATATATATATATGTGTGTGTGTGTGAAAAACGAAAAAGTACTGGCAGAATAATGTGCAGTAGCTTTCTTTGTTTTTTTATTTTTTCTGTAAATATACACAAAACAACAGCAGTGCAAAATTGATTAATAAACCCACATGCAAACTATGTAAATCTACAGTCAATTACTCCTAATCTACTATTTTTGACTTGTTTACAGTGTTTATATAACCATAAGGTAGATTTACAATGACATATTTCCAAACTGTTAACTACTACTTAATAACTATTAAAAGAAAACTTAAATTATGGTAGTGAATATGAAAGCATTTCGTAATAATTTAAGAAACGTAAACTGTACAGTTGGTTGACAGGCTTTGAACATTAATTTGTGTACAGAGGATGCAACACCAATCTACATATAAATAACTAATTCAATAAATATCTTACTCATGCTGAGTAAACACATAAGGCCAGGAAGCAGAGGAAACAGGCCTATGGCAACTTCATTTCACATCGTTAGTGATGCATCTCAATGAGTCCTAATGAAGGAACATTGTAGAGTTTCTCTTCAAATTCTTCTATAACTCTCACATCCACAAAACAGCATAATGATGCCATATCTTTCCATTCAATCAAATAGAGTTGTCCTTTGATCAGTGTCATATCAAAACCTTATTTAAGATTTTTTTATATCATTTGAAAACAGCACGCACTCTTTCTGTTTACATCCCCTTGATGAATTAACTAATATACATGGTAATCAAATCTTTTTTTGTAATCTTGCCATCTTGTTGGCTACATTAAAGCACATTCAAGTTCAAGAACACTTTTATTCTCTCTTGTAATGTTACCATTTCAGATATAGAAGATATACAAAGTTTGTTATCTCAACATGAAACACAATTGCAATTAATATTATTGAGTGTTCCTACTCACTTGCCCTCCAGACCACCATGGAGCGTCCTGCATGTCCATTTACCCTCCTGCTGTGCAGAAATCTTCACCTGAATACTTGTCAAATCTGATTCTTCATTCTTATTGATATTGTTTTGCTATCCGGTGTCGTCCAGAGGAGAATTGGTTCCCTTTTTGAGTCTTTGTTCCTCTCAAAATTTCTTCCTCCAGCTCTGGGAGAGTTTTTCCCTGCCACTGTCACCCTTGGCCTGCTCACTTCGGACTTGGACCTTGATTTCTGTAAAGCTGCTTTGTGAGAACTATTTCCGCTTATTTACAGAAAATGCCTATCAAATAACAGCAGTGTGCCATTAATGAATAAACCCACATGCAAAAACTATGCAAATCTACACTCAACTACTCCTAATCTAGCTACTTTGTGACAATGGCCGCTGTAAAAAGTGCTATACAAATTAATTTGAACTTGAATTGAATTAATATTAACTTATTTTAGTTTCTACGTAAAACAGTTGCACTGGTTCATTATTTGAGTGCACCACCTGAGGCTCTGAATCATGAGTGTTCTCCGTTGCGTGCAGTATCACTTCCCAACACCAGGCCCCACGGTCTCCAGTTTCTCCATTCTTTTTGCCCCATTGTCCCTGCTGTGTCAAACACCCACAAAGCCATACTATCACGTGAAAAACCTGATGGGTATGGACGTGAAAGGGCGTCAGATCAGGTCAGGTCCATGGAGGTACCTGTAGGCTGAACTGAGAGGTGTTTTGGGTCCCGGAGCGGGAGGAGAAGGGCATTGATGCACAGCAGACATGCGGGGGAGGGGGGAGGGGTTGACCTGAAGGTCCATTCATGAGCAAGGTCGACTCATTCTTTATGTCTGAAGGGTGTGTGTAGGCCAGAGCGGGCAGATAAAAGAGCTTCCCAAAGTCCACGGCAGCTTTGAAGCTTCATGAGTCTGTTTGTGTGCAGACTGGTGTAGAAGGCTCATTTTAGTCAAAGGACACACAATCTGATTGATCTCTCCTCCATAATATCATATTGTCAAGAGTACAATGCTGCCACTGTCCTTTTGAACATGATATACAAACTAGAACTAAGAACCAACATCAAGGTAGATCAATATCAACACCAAGCTGGATTCAAATTTGCATGTAATTTTGATGAGATGGTTCAAATACTTTTAATTTAGGCTGAAAAAGAACCCATTACTGGCATCAAATATTCATCACTGATTCAATTTTGGCCACGGTAATTTGATCTAGTTGAAGTTGGGGAGGAAATTATCATAAAGCCCAGCAGAGTTATTTGAATATTACACACATCTCCCTCATTCAGATTCTGTGACCTTGGATTTAATGAAGCAGCCTGAATTTTAGACAAATGAATAAACACTTTTTAAACAAATAAAAACAATTTTTAAACAAACAAACTTTGTGCTATACACATATGATCCGATTGCTTTACAGTGGTACTCTAAGGCATCATACATTTCACAAAGGGGACATATTTAAATGGAAATTTCCATACACTAACACTGAACAGCTGAATGGTGGTTCATTTCTTTAGCCACAAGGTGGAGCTGTAGGTTTACATCACTGACATAGACCCACATATACAAAACATCCCAGAGTACAAGTGTAATTTTGTTTATTACGATACAAAAGACAGCCCTATTATTCTGAATATAATAAATAATAATAATAATAATAATAATAATAATAAGATAATAAAAGTTTGAGAACTAACTTTTCAAAATGCATTTAATAAAAATGACAATGCCCTCTTTGTTGGTTTGGAGTTTATTTTGAGAAGAAAACAATATTACGCATTTACTCTTTAGAACAGTGAAGAACACGAAGCTGAGTGTTGCAAAACACACTCTGTATCCAAAAGTATCTAGATATATCTTCTAATTAGCAAATTTGAGATGCACCCATTGCTGACATGGGCATTCAATAGTACACAAAGCTTGTACAATCTCAATAGAAAAGCATTGTCAATAGAAGGGATGCTGTGAAGCAGTCGCACATGAGCCTAAAGTCCCCTTGTGAATTGCCAAGTTTCAGCTAGAGGATATAGCACTGGGCTGTGGAGCAGTTGCGTTGTGCTGTGTTCTCTGCAGTGGAGCTCATTCCAATATATTTGGGATGAGTTGGAGTGACTTTGTGATCTAGAACATCCAACATCAGTACCTGACCTCATTAATGTTCTTGAGGCTGAATGCAATCAAATCCTCACAGCAATGTTCCAACATCTAGTGTAAAGCATTCCCAGAAGAGCAGAAGCTGTTACTGCAGTAAAGGGGGGGATTTTTTACTCTTACACACACATACACACACACAAACCCACATACACCAATACACCCCCCCCACACACACACACATACACAAATCCACACAAACACATTTACACCCAAAAATACACACACGCACACACACACACACACACACACACACACACACACACACACACACACACACATATGCACACACAAACACACACACACACACTTAGCCACTTCTTTTGCCATTTTCTATTGTTTACTCTGTGGTTTGGTATCAGTCACAGGAGTCGTGTATGGTAATAAGGGAAATTCTACCGTAACTTGAGAGCCTTCTGTATGACTAATGGCTCTATCCCCACACTATTATTGTGCGGACAGTCATCAGAACGTTGCCAGAGGGGTGTGTGTTGAGTGTGTGTTTACCTGAAGCCATGTGATTCTGTCTTGGATCTTTTTTTGCTCTCTTTTAATGTGTAACCTTTGTTTCAGTGTGCAGCTGAATAGAAGAGGGTGTCATTTCACTGGGAGCACTCCTATACTCTGTCCCTGTGCTTTGTCTTTTCATCACATTCTCTTTCTGAACACACTCAAATACACACACATACCCTTTTTCGTTGTAATAGGGTTTTGAGAATGTGATCTCATGATGCAGTGTTGACAAGTCTAAAAAAACATAATTAAACAGCAACCTTTTAAGCTCTTGCAGTGAATGTATTTGCAGCATGTATACCTATCACTAACCAAAAAGAATGTGTTTGTCAGCTTTAAGCAGTGAACCAAGCAGTTTTTGTATAAAGCACTTTACCACATCAGGCCTATTGTTGATCTTACATTGTAGGTTAGCCATGCCTTCCTCTCTTGTTCCAGGACACTTTTGTCCTGAAAATGAAAGAAACAAGTACACAAACATTCATACAGTAGCACTCATGCTCATTTGTGACTCATCATGAGCTTTCCTAGCCACTGTCATGTCTACAGCCATGAACTGTTTTACTGGAATGAACGGACTTCAGCGTGAGTCAAATACATGGATCTCACCGGAACAATTCAGCCACAAGGCTAAATCCCTTTCTTCATGCTGGTCCAGTTTTCCGTGTGTTAATAACATGGCTAAGGGTTTAGTGTCATCATTAGGGCCCATCAAATCAAGAGCAATAGCAGGACACGTGGGGACTTCAAAGAGATGCGGCCGTGCTTGGGACTATCCAGGGTTGGCAATGAGAACAGGTACAAAAGATCACATGAAGCAGTTCAAACAGAGAAAAGCTCTCTCAGTGCAGCCACTGTGCTTCACACAGGCCTACAACAGTTTCCCCAGGTTTCCATTGAAGTCCCTATTATAAGCATGTGGCTGTGTAGAGGTTATTGATGTGGGACATTAAAGGTTTAATGTGGGGGTTAATCAGTTGTAGGATCTTTTTAGCAGCACTCTTCCCATAGAAGAACACCTGCGTGCTACCTGTCCGTACCTGCCCACCCTGCTTTAAAGAAAATCTACCCTGGGGTTACCTTATACCAACCGTCTGTGTGCTTCAGTGTGCTTTGTTTTCTGCTTGACTTTTTACTTGATATGTAAATAAATCTTTTAGATGCCATAATGTAAACTTGTAATATGTGGTCTGTCAATTAGCGCTCTTTCTACTAGTCTCTGGGTTTGTCTTAAACCATTTATGTCCATACTGGAATTTTTACATTTTCTTTTCTACAGCAGTTGTTAGAACTTCATTGAGCACAAATCTAAAGGAAAACTGGTCAAATGGTTTGGCTACAGTGTCCACAGGCTCTCACAAAAAACTACAATAAGTAGAATAGATGCTGGAGATGGACTAAAAAATGGTACCGCATGATTCAGATGAAGTAAAACTACAATAATATTTAATGATCTATTATATAATTTGTGGATATCTGTGAGATTTTGGAGAAAAATTATTGTCTGAAGTCTGTTTTTTGAGTTCTTTTGTTGATTTTCCAAAATTCTGATGTTGATTAATATTACAGGTGTGAAAAATAAGGGTAATTAAAAATTCAAATACTGGTTAATTAGGCAGTGCCATAAAGTGTCCTGACACCAAATTTTAGCTATTTTTGTTAAACAGAGAAAAAAATCAGTCAGTCAATTTCCTTATTGTACCTTTTTAAGTCTTTAGGTTTAAATGCATTACAAAGGGACTGTTTTTGAGGGCATATGACCAAAGCCACTTCAAACAGGACCCCCTGACACCCCATGAGAAATAGTCCTTCTAGAACCTGCTCTGGGCACTTTTGAAACGGGTCCCTGTGATTATTCTTTAGCGCTGCTTAGCTTGAGCCCAGCCAGGCTCTGTCTTGTTTCGGGATGACTGTGCCTGACTCACCGGGACTATTACCCTTTGACGGATTTGTGTTCCTCAGGCTGCACATTTCTAGGGCCTAGCTACCAAGATAAAGGCTGTACTTACGGACATGATGAACGTGGGTGTAATTTGTTAGAATTGCTTTGTGACGAAACAACCGGCTTTCGTTTTGAGATAGTTACTTAGATGTCCAAATGTTATATTTAAATGAGAAACGAACAGCAACGGAAACCTCAAGGCAACATCTGACACAAACCTAGACCACATGACGGAGTTAAATCTTCTGCATTCCTGAGGATCGGCCTCATTGTTGACAGTCACATTTGCTGCCATAAATCATATGCTGCCTATCTTTGTCTGGCATCAAGAGCAGAGTCAGTGACTTGCCTCTTAACAGGGTTTCTATCATTCTCTGTCCAATAAACTGCTCCCCAGGTACACAGATACCATCAGTACTGGGATTACACAACTGACTGAGCTGTATACATGCCTTTCTCTTTCAGAAGAGAGGAGTCAGTTGAGTCTAGCAGGGTTCATACGTTTTAAAACAGTGTAGAATTCCATGACTTTTCCGTGACACAGAATGAAACTTACATACCAGACAGCATAGTGCTCGGCGATATATCATATATACCAGCCACAAGGATCATGAGTAAAGGCTGAGGCAATTGAATACAGAAGTTTTGTACAGATTTATTAATGACGAAATAAAAGATAGTAGGGGCTTGTTAGCATTATTACATTCATATGCACAATTAGTGCACAATTACTGTTTATTTGCTTAATTTATCCAGTTACTATCCATAGGCTTATTACATTATTACAAAGGCTTATTATTCAGTAAATACAGGGACTTCAGTGCAAACTGGTTGAGCTATTCTTAGGTTATAGAAGTGTGTAATAAAACCTTGGGCCTGTAGGCAGGCCCATTGCATGTTAAGGGGTGAACACATTTATAAAAAAATAAAACAGAAAATGTGAGCCATACAAAGGATTTATTATTTTTTTTCCAATATGTCAAATTCAGCAATATGCAAAGGTTTTAGCCCCCCTGGTCAAATGATATGTTTGTCTATTTTCTAAGTAAAACTAACACATCCTCTACAGGGAACAAACTTAAATATGGCATTCTCCTGCTAATTTTAGCGTGAATGACGCAAAACCCAAACAGTATCAGTAAAAGTATCCCAATATGTCCTGAGTTTTGAGCGTGAAAAGGGCTCATGTTTTGACCCAGCATGCTTCACTGGGCTCAGCTCAGCTGGCAAACGTCGAGTCTAAAACTCTATTTGAGCTGGATTAGTTTTACAAAACAAGATTCAGTAATGTAATTTGTGCATGATTTGACCGGCTGATTTGTACAGGATAAAGGATCTGTGTGATTTCCTCAAATTACCCCAAAAATCATTGTGTGGACGTTTATATCAGCATTATGCGACAGGCGCCACACTTCTGAACAATAGCAACACATATACAATGCTTCTAGACTAGTATTCTAGACTAGTAAAGTGGGTTCATTCAACTTACTAAATGCTACCCAACAAGATAGAAAACACACTGCCTTGCTAGAGGTACTTTCGATGCATTTCATTGTCCTTCTCCTTGTAGTTGAGCCATCACCAAAAATGTTGAGGATTTCAGTAGACTTGTCATGAACCTGAGGATTAACCCTCTGGGGCCTAAGGGCATTTTTTTCAGTCTTTGCATTTTCTTTTTAAATTCACCTTTAAAGGCATTTGCATATAACATGAACCCCATATGTTTCATTTCAAAATGTTCCATTATCTTCATCGCTACTTTCCAAAACTGGCCAAAGGCTTTAGTCTAACAGCTAGCTCTACACTCAGCTCACGTCTCGCTTCCTCTCGCACTCTCTTGCTTCCAAGCTCTGATTGGCAAGTTCTTCCTATTGTAATGCATAAACACAGTAAAGAAGGGCTAGGCCCACCTTCACAATAAGAGTCTTTGTCAGTGTAAACCCAGAGAATGACTGCTGGAGAACAATAACACAGAATTAACATGCAGAACATTTCTTGAACAAGCTACACTACTAACCAATAATATCATGTTTCACCTCTCCCTCCCATCACCCTCTCTGGTCATGGACAGAAAACGTTCAGCTCGCTCAGAGGCCCTCCCTGAGCCAATCAAATGCAATCCTTATGAATATTTATCATAAAGGGGCTTTTCATGAAGCATTATTTTTCCTCAGCATGGTATCATTTTTAGGCATTTTAGGGACATTTAAGTCCCACCTTTTGCAAAAGTTTGGGTGCCCCTTTTCAAATTACATATTTTATTTATTTTCTAAGTAACAATGCTCTACAGAGAACACACTTCTGCACGTTTTAGTGCACAATTACTGTTTATTTAATGTACTGTGAATTTAGTGTATTGAAAAAAGTTATGGTGCATTTTATATTTTAAGTTTTTTTTTGTTTTTATTGAAACTGTGCACTAAAATTTGCATAAAAATGCTATATTTAAGTGTGTTCTGTGTAGAGATAATACATTTTATCATCCTCACTCTTAAATCTAAGATGTATTTTTGTGTAATGCCAATAATGCATCCAGGTTTTAGCAAAAATTTCATCAGAAGCCCACCTCCTACAATGGCATATAACCGGGCTTTTCAAGAAAGTTCACCGTTCATTTATTTATTTTTTCTCAAAACTGATTAAATGCATAAAAAGACAGAAGGAAAATAACTCCTGCAAACAAGTTCATTCACCTCTGGAGCTTCTGTAAGAAAAGCAGTGTAAAACACTTATGACAGCAGTATAAAGCCACCAGTTCCAGTTTCAGATAAAATCGTTTCAGTTTACAGAATGAAAAATGCTCTTGTAGAGATAATTGGCCCAGAAGGTGTGGAAAGCAAACACAACACCAGAAAAGGAAGGATATCCTGTGTGAAGACACTCAAGCTACAATGATAATTGTCAGCATGATTTACTGCCTTGCTCAAGTTTACTAGCTGGGGATAAGGCGCGTGCAGAGTTCACAAGTTCGTCTTGAAGATGAACTTAAATCACAGTGCTATGGCAGCCACAGCAAGGAGATGAAACATGACAAACTCAGCTACGTCTGATAAAGCAGCAGCTAAAAACAAACACTAGCTTACAAACTCGATTTTTATGCTCTACAGTGCTTGAATCGGAAAGAGGCAGCAATGTCAGCTTTCTAGAAGTGTTCAAAAATGCATCTGAGGTTGAGGTTGACCACATGTGTCACTCAGAGTTCATATGACAGTGGTCAATCACCCATGTCATGATCATAAGTCATTCATCTCATGAATAAGATCCAGTCCTCAAGTTTCTGTACTGATGTAATATAATTTTATAACTGTGTAGATGTGATGTTGTAATATGTTTTGGTTTCACGAGGAAATGAGCTACACATTTGAATCATGTGAATCAATTCAACACTACTTTTTTCAGTATATAGATTTTGACCAATAGATGCAACCCTAATGCAAGGGCATTTGCGGTAACACACATGATTATTCTGAAATATATTAAGATCCAGGTGTATCTCAAAGGTTGCCTAACAAGCAAGCCCATCAGAGACTACACAGAGTGAAGAATTAATGCCTAACTGACTGTATCACTAGACTTGTCTAAACTGAAACAACAACAGAACTGTCTACACCGCAAAAAATACATGACAGTGTATGTATCACACATACAGTCATACTGTGCCTGAGTGTATGGGAACCCACAAGCACACCACTCTGGATAACCACCCAGTTCCACTGTGAGCATACACAGACAGAATAGTACTTAGTAATTCTATGGCTCATTATCAGAGGGGCAATAAAGGCCAAAAATGCATCCTGTTTTCTTTTTTAAAAGAAACCCATAAAACCAATCGACAATTCCTTGGTATTGGCAAATGTGTATGTGTAGGTGTTATTTGCTCATTGGTGGTCTTTGACTTGTTAAGTGTAGGCCTCACCAAAAGCCCATAGTGCCAATCTAGCCAGATAAGTTGTACAAAGGAAAGTAATTTGGGAACTGACTGGCTGATTTCCACAAGATAAAGGCACAATCCCATTTCACCCTTTGCCCCTGCCACTTAGCCCTTAGCACTCTGTTTTGCGCGTTCACGTCTAGGGTTAGGGTGTCCCGATTTTTGTTGACATAGAAGGGTAAGGTGAAGTGTTACGGTTACGTGGCCTTCCAAATGGAGGTTTTTCAAAGGCACACTACAAACAGAGTGATATGAGGAAAAAAAGAAAAATCAGTAAGTGACAAACCAAATTAAGTATTTTCTCAGTTAAAAAATATGATTACGATAACAATTGTATAATCTTAATTTAATGTTGTTTTAATGCATTATGGTCCTTTTCTTCATAACAAGCTTAAAAATCGCTACCAGTGTGCTAATGTCTCGGTAGCTAGCTAGCTAAATTTCATGTTCCACCTTAAGTAGTCCAGCAGCACCGACACCTGAAGCACCAGAGAGTAACTGCTGCTCTATTTAAGGTGGAACAGGAAAATTTGAACAAGAAGCTGGCAAATAACTGACTTCAGCTTCATATCACCAAAGAATTAGGGGTTTGCAATAATAAATAAGTATTGCACCCCTCTCTTTGAAGACATATGATGCCCTAAATCTAAGTAAAGACCAGCAGCTAGGTTGCTGAAATTTACCGTCCTCTGGTATCACTGCAGACTGGCAGGGTCGCCTACAGAGCACCGCTATTAGCCTGTTAATGAAGCAGTGTTCTTTTTTGTTTGAGGATCCCATTTCGTAGAAAAGATTTCAACCTCTACCCCACGTAACTCAGTTACAGGGGCAAGGTGACACTCAAAAACAAGGGGTAGGGGTAAAAATAGGAAATGGGATTAGGCCAAAGTCTGTGTAATTTGCCCAGATTACGGCAGATGACCCTGACTAAAAGCTAAAAGACCAGATGTTCACATCCACACTGTATGATAAGAGCAACACTCAGACCGTGACTGAAATGGATACCTTCTCCCTACATTCCTATAGTAGTGTGCTACATAAGAGTGATCCTTTTAGTTTAATAAAGTGGTCTTCAACCCTGGCCATATTTCCAACCTCACTTTGCACCACCTGCACCAGCTAATCAGTCTCTTCCCAAGTCTTTGATTGGCTGGATCAGATGTATTAGAGTTAAGTAAAGGGCAGGGCAGCTTATTGGATACAGGTTGGAACTAAACTCAAAAGGAAAGTCAATCTCCAGAACCAGGGATGGACACTGGTTTAATATACAGCAGTGCAATGGATCAGTAAAAGAATTTCTTATCACCGACATGTGTCAGTATTCACAATTCGCATAAACAAACCAACATCAAATGCTTGTATGAGGCTGAAGCAGTTCTTATTTACAGCCATAAATGAGGGAATAACTTTGTTCTGGAAACAGTAATTTACAATGGGTCACCAGCCTACATTAACCTTAGCAAACGTTCCTCAGTCTGTTGCTTAGTAAGGAGAGCCTTACAATGAATTTGGTCGATCAGCTGAAGTGGTGATTTACGGTGTTTGCTAGAAATGATGAGCTCATTGTTGGAAAAATGGCCTACATATATAACAGGGCCCTAAAGCACATGAAGATTTATTATATACATGTCCTCAGTCACAAAAGTATCTCGCACTCAGCCATATTATAATTATTATATTAGCATGACTTCAGTTCAAACAGGATTCTGTTTCTGAGGCTCAGCCAATAACAGAAGGTAATTCACTCCAGAATTATACTACACTGGCATTTCAGATTTGCTCTGGATTCAAATCCTGGCTCTCATTGATCACTTAAATGATAGAATCTCCCTAGGTAAAGCTAATCCAACTTAAACAGGGCTTTAGAATTGTAATTTCATGTGGTTTTGTTTTGTATATGCAGTACCCCTCAGTCATGTGAACCCTATGCCTCCATTCATGATATATTCAGTTCACACACGTATACGCACTATACCTGCTCCTACATGTTAAACACACCCCGTATTATATATGGCTCAGTGTCTCAGAGGTTGGAGAGTAAATGCGGTTTGAGGTTTTGAAAGGGTGACATCATGAATGACTCCACTCATGCTCCAGCCACAAAACAGCTCGCTTCACTCACTACCTCCCTCTAAAAATCTGGAGCAGGAGCGGAGGCGGGGGTGATGTCATGTCATGTCTTCAGACTGATGAAAGGACATTAGTAGGGGGTGAATAAAAAAGCACTGATGTAGTGTGATGCCGCAATCTGAAAGTGGAGATTTAAAGCTGCTTTGTAAGTTTTTGTTTCAAAATGAAAAGAAATAGCACTACTGAGTCAGGAGAAAAAACAGACTAAAATATGGTGTGTGTGTGTGTGTGTGTGTGTGTGTGTGTGTGTGTGTGCGCGCTGCTGTGAGTCTCCCTGTAAAGCCTGAAATAATAATTCAAAGTCAGAAATGACAGGTCAAAATAAGATTTTTCACAAATTCATATAACAGAAGCCAATCTTATCTTAATTTAGAAAGCTTATCTAATCTTACAGCAGCTTATCTTGAGTTAGGAAATCTTACTCGTAACCTACTCAATCGAAGTCAGCAATCAACTGTCAAGTCTGTTACCTAGAAACTAACCATACGTGCGCAGCTGAAACGTAAACATGTAATCAAAATAATTAAGTTAGCCAGGTAGCTAGCTACGGTTACCGATGTAAAATGGTCAGACAAGGGCTCTCGAGTGGTACAACTGTCTAAGCATTGACACTATCAACTGGTAATCACAAGTTCGATTTCTGGTAATGCTACAGCCATCAGGAGAGCACAATTACATATAAATGAATATATGTAATATAATATGGCTTATAAGCATTCCTAAGTCTCATAATGTTTAGCGTCTAACCGAGAAACTTGAATAGAAAGCACAATACTGTAATTTGATACTGTGTAATTTATTTTTCAGCATGAGGAAAAAAAGAAATATATTTAAAAAATACCAGAAAATTACCTATAATATAATACATATAATAATAAATATTATTTACAGTATTTAATGATTCCACTGTTTGCCTCTATTACAGTTGTGGTTTCCATTCTTTTCAGGAGACTTGCCTTCAGTTTTGGAGGCATATGCAGGAATATTTTTCCACACCTCCAAAGTTCGGTCTTAGGACGGTTTGCATTTTGGCTGCATTTTCTGCTGCTCACAGTCTAAATAAATACATTCAGTGGTGTTGAGGTAGGGATGGATCATCAAGTCCTCGGCTTCTGGGCAAAAATTTTTACTTGGCCCCTAACTGGCTGCCTTCTTTTGTGGTCAGGGATTTTTTTCTGATATCACTGCCGGTTATATGAGGGCTGTGCAACACCACGATGACAGCATACTGACCATGGCATTTGCATGTCACTGTCATAACGTATTTATTTATGATGAACCAGTACAGTGTTCTGAGAACACCAGCAGCTTCTTTGCTTCTTTGCTTGATTAGCAAATTTTCTTATTTTTTGACCATTTTATTTGCTCAGTAATAACTTCTTGACAGCTACAAATCATTTCAGACTCATAGTGTTGAGTTGTTTCCTCACAGTGGAAGGATGGACAAAAACAAGTGTGGATTTTTTCAGATCTGTAGTAAGAGTGGAGCTTGATTTTCTGCTCTCAAAGATGAAAGTTTTAAGTACAGTTCATCTGCTGGTGAAGGTTTTGGCAGTGTCTGAGAGCTTGTACAGTTATTGGGGATTTCATTTTTCTCTATAGCTTTTAATTTTTTTTTTTGTTTTGTTTTGATCTCCGGTTTTGGAAACTATTGTTTTTTTCTTTTTGTTTATTTATTTTCCTTTACCTTTTACCTTTCTTATGCAAGTGGTTTATACTAAGCTTCTGAGAATTTTTTTCCTGAAGAATGAGTAACTCCTACTTGATGGCTGTTAACATTAGAAATTAAATGAATGAAAGGTGATCTCTGACTTTTGCACAGTACTGTATGTGCCATAGATAAAGTGCCATGCCTCTGTTGTGGATTGTAATGTGTACATGCCAAACTGAATCTCAATCTACTTTTAAACAAAAGCTTAATGTGTTATCTGTATATCCATGCAAGTATTTTAGTCTTAAAGCTGTAAACAGTTGTAAAGAAGATTCAAAAAGAAAAAAATATTTTTTAAAATATCTTAAAAAAAAGATGAAAACTGAATACTGCTCCTTGCCTGTGAATAACTGAGTCTAAGCAGAGTGTTCTGGATTGGCATCTTTGGCTTAGAGGGGTTTCCAACATTTGCAGGGTTGCAAATTATAGGGTAACGTGATCGCCACGCAAATGAGCACTTTCTAAAACAGCATCATGCTGGCATCGCTAATGAGCAGTGATTATGCATTGGCTGTGAGTGTGGGAGAAATCAGCACACTTTATTAAAGTCAGATTCAAAAGTACAGTTTTACATGTTTACATGTAATGAAAGTTGCATTCGTGGCTATCTTTAATGGTCTGTGCTGCTGACTGCATCGGTCAGAAACCTTGATGTTGTCAAAACAGACTTGATGCCACAATTCATGATAATCCTTGTTGTTCACAACACTCTGTTATTCTAAGCTGGAAGCAGGGTCATTTTGATAGAGCCTGCTCTGTGACCTAAATCAGGACCGTAGGCATGAACTTAGATAACATAGAGTACATGTCCAAAAGTGTCTGGACACCCTTGAATTCAGCTACTTTTATGGGCCAGTGTCCTGCATTTTTCTTGTATTATGTTTTTTTCACTTAGATCCATTTATAACTATTTACATGACCATTTCACAGCCTTTCTACATTAAATTTAATTAAATTTAAACAGGCTGTTTTTGTTACTGTGCCTCTATATATGTGTGTATGTATACATGTAGCCTAGAGGGGTATACCCCACACCCCAACATCAGGCTGTGGAGCAGTGAAACTGTGTTATCTGTGTGTGTTACCTTTGGGTTGAGTTGGAGTGATGTTTATGATCCAGAACTAATTGTCCAACATCAGCACCTGACCTCACTAATACTCCTGTGGCTGAATGCTCCTTCATGACACAGTTCACAAATCATAGGGTAAAGCCTTCCAAGAAGAGTAGAGGCTGTTATTACAGCACAGGGGAATAACTCCCTAGTACTACCCTTAATTACAGAAGAAATGTTGGATGAGCAGGTGTCCACAAACTTTTGGACACTTAGTGAACAAGTGTACAAGCACAAAACACTCACAGTCATATATTCATAAAATGACTTGAAGGCACCTGACCTCATGTTTCACTTTCACATGCAATAAATAGGTTAGAGTCCACTTTTGGAATGAATTGGCCTTTCTGTGAGAAATTTCCCTAAGCAGCAGCTCCCTCTTATATTTCTAAGCGCAGCAGCTTTAACTGAGTGTTCATTCCATCAAACAGTGGAAAAGGATGTTTAAATATGTTCTCAAGGAAATATGAAGCTATCAGTATGTAGACAGGTATATCTTATATATAGACTTTCCTGCACATCTTAATGCTGTTTTTCTCCTTTCAGCATGTCGTTATTCTTTTCACATCAGACTCACTGTGCTCTCTTGGCTGCATTATAACGATGATTTATGTTTGCACATTGGAAATTCAGTTTGCAAAGTGTCTGCATGCATTTTTTTATGAAAAAGGGCAGAATTTTTTTGCCAAAGTTTAAACGACATCCTTTAACTCCTGCAGAGATTCAACTGTGTTGGTGTAAATTCATCTCTGTAGGAGATACATTTAATAGCGCTTCTTTTACTGAGGACTGTATTTAACTCTCTCTCTCCCCTCCAGAGTCTCACTCTCCACTCCTCTCTCTTTCTTTCACACAGGTTCAGAATTGTGTGTAGATATGTAGATCATTTATTTAACATTATGCTTCAATAAAGAGTTTATATGGTCAAAGTCTCTTTCTTTCACTCTCTCTTTTCACTACCTCTCTCTCTCCTTCTCTCTCTTCTTGTTCTCTCCTTTTTCCCTCTCTCTCAATCTTTTTCTCTTCCAGTCTTTCTTTCTCTCTCACTCTCATGCTTTAACTTATTTCTCCTCCTTTATCTCTCTTTCCCTCCTCTTTCACCTCCTCATCTCTTCTGTCTCTCCTCCTTTTCCCTTTCTATCCCTTTCTTTCTTCTTTCTTTTAGGTGTCACTCTGTCCTTCTAAAATCTCATCTTTCTTTAATTCTCTCTCTCTCTCTCTCTTGCTGTCTCTCCCTCCTTTTTGCTCTCTCTCTTTCTCTTCCTCCCTCTCTCTTTCTTTCTTTCTCTCTCTCTCTCTCTCTCTCTCTGGGTCAGCTTGTTCTCAGGTTTCTCTCCTTGGGCTTGTGAGATTTGGAGTTGAGTCTAATGGTGCGTTAGCAGATTCTGAAGCTGCCCTTACCTGCACCTCACTGACCCACACTGTGTCCTCTTTAGCCCCACTGTCTATTTATCTATCTATCTATCTATCTATCTATCTATCTATCTATGTAAGGATAAAGTGCAGTACTGGAATAGGATGTGTGTGTGTGTGTGTGTGTGTGTGTGTGTGTATGTTTGTTGGAAAAGTTCTCAGTATGTGTTTTGGAACAGAAGTTCTCCCCAATACGAAACTTCCTTTTTCCCCTCTGCTGTACTCTGTGATTGGTTTAGCAGTGGTGTTGGGCTCTGTGCCTGCAGAATGTGGGTTCTGCTCCGGTACAGAGCCTGAGCTCAGGGAGAAAATGACCAGCCTTTAGTTACATTAACCAGGCCTGTCCAAATCATCGTCACACATTTCTTCATTTTAACCTGAATTGGGATTCTCTCCTTGAACTGAACTATTCCAGCCTGTCTTGTTTGTGGTCTTCTTTCTCAGCACTGGTTCCTCTCACTATTGTCCCACCTGTGTCTTGTTTTGTGATTAGTCGGTGTGTTGTCTCTTGAAACAGTGAAAAAAAGGTGTTCTTCTGATAGGGGAATTCCACCATTTTTTTCTGTGTTATTTAGACATTAATTGTCATTCAAAGTAATTTAGAGTGGTTTGATGTGAAATGCATCATTCCAGAGAAACTTACTGACTCAGAATTGTTTACAGTGGTGATGAGAAGAACCTGATGCCTAAAGTGTTTAATGCTTCTAAAAGCATCGTAGTACTAAATAGTTAGAAATACATTTTGTGAGACAATTTTTACGCTAGTTTTCCTTTCAGACAGGGGCTTCAAAAAATCTCAACATATCCAAGGGCCAGAGAGCATTTATATTGTAATACGCCAAAACGTCAACAGCAAAATATAGCCCCTTGTAGTGAAGCTTCAAATATTACATGTAAATACTTGGTATATTTAGGCTACATTAGCTACAGATAACATAGATACAGATAAGTTAAATCCCCTTAAATGTCCCCAGGACATCTTTCAAACCTACATGTGTGCTTGGTCTTGACACCTGACATCTTTTCTTTCTGCTGGTTCATTAATTCTTTGGATCAGTTTCTGAGCTGCTGAGTTTTTATAGTGTTTATAGTGTTAACGCAGCTAGTGTGTTTGGTGATATGATGTGCAATTGGGTAGAAAACCGCTGTCCCATAGATGGGAGTGGGGTGTCAGCGCAAACTACGTTGCAGTGCATGCTGGGGACTGTAGTGCTGCTGACTGTGAAATGGGCTAAAATTAACAGAAAATTAAAATTATTTCGAGGGCTGGATTGGGTTGTGCCACGGGCCTGATCTGGCCCATGGACCTTGTGTTTGACACATGGGCTTTGAGGGTTTGAACTAAAACATATTTTACAAATCTATTCATGGTGGAGAATACACTAGTATCACTATATTTACATATCACATTACATATAAAATATAACATACAAACATATAATTACATAATAATATGTAATTATATATGTATAATTACATATTAAACCTCAGAAGACAAGTGTCGGTTCACTAGTCATTTTGGATAGTAATTAAAACGGCTATATTTGTGCTGTAGACATCACAACCTCTGGTTCTTATCACCAGCACTGTAAATGAATGTTTCTCAGTATGTCAGTAGGTTTCTCTACAATGAACCAAAATCACATCAAACCACTCTGAATGACTTTGTTCACATCTCAACCACTGAATTATGCAAAACATTTGAAAAAACAGTAGAATTCCCCTTTAACATCTGTAAATTTAACTTAAGTCTTGAAAGGTTTGTTTTTCAAATTTCTCGTGGTCCATTCATCATGAAATGGTCAAACAGCATAAAAGGCAGCTTTTCTTATGACAGCCATAATAAAGTCATTTTTTCTGTGTCATCATTGCTACAGCACTGCTCAGCATGGTTCTAGTTGCCTTTGTTTTCTCTAATCTCTAGTTTGTAATTCCTTGTTTTATCCCAAAGGTGTCCAGTGAGGTCAGGGTTCTGTGCAGGCCACTGGAGTTTCTCCATACCAAACTCGCTAAACCTTGTCTTTATTGACCTCACTTTGTGTACAGGGACACAGACATGCTGGAACAGGACAGGGCCTTCCCCAAACTGCTGCCACAAAGCTGTAAGCATATAATTGCCTAAAATGTCTTTGACATTATTGGTACAGCATACAACTGAGGGGCCTAGCCCAAGCCCTGAAAGACAGCCTTAGACCATTGTCCCTCCAACATGATTTTTACATTTTGTACACTTCAGCACTTGATGGCCCCGTTCTGTGAGTTTGTCTGGTCTGCTGCTTTGTGGCTGAGCTGTTGTTGCTTCTAGATACTTCCATTTCATAATAATAGCACGGTTGTCTGGGGCAGATCTAGCAGGGCAAAAATGTCACAAGCTGACTTGTGGAAAAGGTGTCATCCTATGATAGTGCCACCTTTAAGGTCCCTAAGCTCTTCTGTATGACGTACTCTACTGCCAGTGTTTATCTATGGAGATTGCCTGGCTATATGGCTTGATTTCATACACCTCTTAGTTGGAACCTTGAACTCAATAATTAGAAGGGGTGTTCACATACTTTTGGACATATAGCATATCAGTCTGACTCGAGCTCCCATCAGTTACAATCACTCCTAAAGCAATAAATCAGTAAAAAGACAAATTTAGACAGTTTTCCCCTTTTTACACCAAACATAGTTGATCAGCCAAGATGTGTTTGGTGTCTAAACTTTGCTTTTTTAGTTTTCAATGAATCTACAAGGCTAATGCAGTTAACAATCAATGGAAGCTTTCAGCTACCAGTTTAGTTCTGTGCAAACTTCAAGCCTAAATTGCTATATACTTCAAACCATGTCAAGTTGTTAAATCAAATAGCCTTGCTTATGTGGTTTATGACACTGTATGACATACTGTTATGTATATGCATGTTTTTGAAGATGGACAGCTGGCCGACAGGCCAACTATAGCAAGCACTACACAGGTTAAGCTAGCATTGACAAACTCTGTAGCACCACTGAAACCTCATCAGAGCTCCAAAACAGCAGAGAGAGATGGCACAGGCAGATTGCCAAATCTGGATCCACACCTCAAAAACCACTTAATACTGTGCTAGTATCCTCAACCCTAGAAATTTGCTCTCCTGCCCGGTGAGCTAATAATCAGAATCAGAATCACTTTATTTTGCCAAGTATGTTACACATACAAGGAATCTGTCTTGAGGAGTTCACACATAAATACAATAAAGAATAAGAAAGAATAATAAAGAGCCAATCTGAAAAGAGCCAACTGCCCCCACCAACATGGCTTGACAATAGATGTAGTCTTTTGATAAACCTGGATGATGAAATTCAGAGTGAATATGAAACAAAGTGACAACCTGCAGCAGCCGAAAGCAGGAAAACCAGAGACCGCTAGACGCCTAAGGCCTAGCAAGCAGCATTGCTCAGCTGAGATTATAGCCAAGCCAAGCACTCTGACTGTGGGGGACACTACAGTTGAAAACATAGCCATCAGAAGGGCTTCAGTAATGTGCTGCTTCCTGAGGGTAACGGTCTCCGACATAAAGAACAATCTTCACACTATCCTAGCCGACCAGCTGAAGATCAGTTAGGCTATTATACATGTGGGAATCCATTATATTCACAGAGAGCAGTCACAGCTCTTTAAGACTTCAGTTAAGTCTTAAAGAATTAAAAATTCATTCATTTATCATTGAGCCACTCCCGACTCAGGGGATAAATATGTTCACTGCTTGTGCTCAGTACATGACTCTCCAGGACAGGTAGCTGAAAAGGTTTACATTATATTGAAAACTTTCATTTGTTTTGGGCAGGCAAAGACCTTTTCAGATCAGATGGCTTCCACCTAAACAAGGTTTTCTTGCTTATTTAGTTTTGCACTGGAGCTACAAGGCAGATAAAATGAACAAGTAAAGAAAACATATAGCACACTAATTAGCACTGTGCAAACTGTATTCCTAATCACACACTTAAATCACATGGAGTTGTTCAGTAAACAGACTTCATTATGTGGTTTGTTGCACATTGTTTTGGAAGAGACATGAGGTTTTGTCCCAACAGCAGCGATATACAGAATTTTATATATATATATATATATATATATATATATATATAAACACATTACGGGTGCGGGAAAAAACATCGATTCTTAGATGCATCGCGGTGCGGACGCGAACGATTCTGAATCGATTCACAAATTTCAAAAATTGATTTCCTAAATATTTATAATGTAATGTTGACGGAACGCAAAAGGCGGAACTTGGAAGTGTGGAAGCGCAGCGCCCGGACAGTCTGTGGCGGCACATAACAAAAACGAAAAAAGAAATCCGACCGGCTCCCTCTGCATTAAAAGCCAGGTGAGATCAGGAGTCACGACACAAATAATAAGAAGAGCCATTTTGTTCTTTCAACAAAAATCAAACCACCTTGGCAGCCACGACATTTATGTCCAGTATGTCTCAGTTTGTGTTAATGTCCTAGTAGAGGTTAAACAATATAAACGAAAATGCAGATTTACTTCACTCTGCTTTAAGCTTTAGCTGTAGCTGCTTTCCACCAGACAACTTTTCTTCAGAAGTAGATCAGTTTCTCGTAAAATGCCTCTCAGCGTTCGACTGTTTTCCGAGGCTGAAGTCGCTTCTTGTTTGAATTTTCCCGTTCCACCTTAAATTCTGCCTGAGGCACCAAATGTAAATGCGGCACCATTTAAGGTGGGACGGGAAAATTCAAAAGAGAAGCGACTTCATCTTCGCAACTATTTAGTGTTTGACAGTCTCTAGTTGCAGACTTAACTTGCCAGTTATCAACTGCGCTGCTTATGAATGCGAATAACGCATCATTGCTAGGTGACCTGCAGTTCTCAGTCGTTGCGAAACCGGGCTTTCGCGCTATGCTGCACACGCTCCGTCTCGAAGATGTTTTACTGACACAGCGACTCCCCCCCCTCCCCTGTCTCTCTCTACAACGAGACTAAAACCGAAGTTAACTATAAGATAACTGAAGAAAACGGGCAGGACGGCTGTAACATGCTGCGTGGACGTTCATTGCCACTGGATCTTATTTCACCGTAACTGCGCATTTTATCGCTGATGAGTGGCAGCAGCGTCTCATGTGCTCCAAACAAAAGCAGTGAATGAGAGCCTTCTAGTTCACTTGCCACATCACTTCCATTTGACTTATTAAAAAAGATATTGGAAGTAAATTCATTATGGATCATTACAAATATTTTGCTTTAAAAGTACCAAGTCCTCAGACAGTAGGAAAATAGAAATCCTGTTTAGAAAAAAAGATGCATCGAGATGCATCGATAATCGTTTTATAGTCGCATCGCAGCCCTCTGAATCGTAATCGAATCGAATCATGAGGTGCCTAAAGATTCCCACCCCTAACACACATATATAATTCTGTATATCGCTGCTGTTGGGACAAAACCTCATGTCTCCATTTTTGTTGTTGACATAATTTGAAAGTGCCTGTTGCTCTTTACATTTTACGTAAATTTCATGATGAATGGACCAAACGAAATGGCCAAAAATTCACTTACAAAAAGTCTGGTTCCATTGACTTACATTAAAAGTAAAGAAGGTTTTTTCCTTCTCCTGTAAAGCTATCATTCTGGAGATATGAGGTGTTGTTCCGACAACAGTGATTGCTTCGTCTACATTAAAGGTGTTCAAAGAAAACATCTCACACCTTTTTAGATTTCTTGACTGGGCCTTTATTAATATATCATACTCTCTCCAAATGTATAGAGGAAAGCATTTTAGAAAGACATGTCTTAAATGTGGGAGGGATTCAGATTTCCATTCCCCGTCAAAATCATGGCAAACACAAATGCCTGTTGTTGACTATGTGGTAAGGAAAGTGAGGTCACTGAACAATCGGGACAGAGCCAATACCACTGTACCCTTCAGAAAACAAGTTACATATGTCAGGCCAAAAAAGAAATTTTGGAGCAGAACCAGAAGTTATGACCCAACATTCTATTTAATGCCTTATATCTGTCATGTAATTTAGAGACAGAGGGACAGATCTTTCAGAGATTTCTCTTTGGAATAATGTAATCTATGGGTGATCTTAAATTTAATTCATTGATGCCTGGCCTCTAACACCTCATCAGACAAACAAACACTGAGATCCGTGGCAGCACCGAGATCTGAAGGGAGCAGAGGGTGATACAGAATAGCTTGAGAATATAGTAACAAACTGAGAGTCTAAAGGTGTGTCTTAAACAGCTTCCTAGTTTAGTGGTCAGAGTACTGCCCAGAGAATCAGCCACTTTCTAGGGTGTCTCATTGTCAAAACTGGTACAGTGCACTGGAAAATTCCCACAATGCACTGCAAAACTGACTGTTTATTGTATGCTCCCTGACTGGAAATAGTGTCACACCTCAAGCTTGACTTTCAGAAAGTTTTTAAATGGAGGACGATTGCTGCATTAAATTATTTAAATATTAAAAGTATTTAAAAGTATTAAATGTGTATTTTTCACACTTGTGAATAAAAAAGCCTACAAGGGTTTTGATCTAGCAAGAAGTTTATCACAGTTTATCATTCATTATAAGTTTCATACTAACTGAAATGCGTTAGTTTCTTAACCAGTTATAATTGTTCCTGATTTAACTTATATGCTTTGATGTTAATGTTTATGTGCCACTAATTACCTAAAGTACCTACAAAGCCTGTTAGAAAAAACAGCATAGACCAGCATAGCTGGTCACCACCACAACCAGCATATGTTTTGTTTTGAATGCTAGTGTGTTCATCAACCAGCATGATCATGCTGGGTGACCAGCTAAACCAGCACCAAACCAGCCTTAGACTGGCATAAACCAGCTTAGACCAACATGGAATGCTGGCCCGGGTGGGGGGTGGTGGTAAGCAGGTTTCTGTTTTTTTTTTATTTTTTGGACAATATTCTACAGTACTGCTTGGTCTTATTATGGTTTTACTGCAAAAACGTTTTAACCTCATTTTCTGGGTCATTTCATTCATTATTTAAAGGGATATAGTCATTTTAAATGTCTGTATGGACAGCCACTGAAATTCCATCTGAAATGACTAAAAAGTTTTAGAATGAAACCTATAAAATAATGCTAAACATTAAGTGACTTAATGAAGGCTGATATGATGTAAGCCTTCAGAGGAGCAAAAACTGAAAGCAGGTAAGTTCTGCTTTTGTTCAGTGTTGATCATTTATCCCTCCACTAAACTGGTCAGCCAACAAAGCTAACAGCTACACAGTGAGATTAGACTTAAATGCCTCATGGCCAGGGTGGGGGAGTTGGCAGCCCAGTAATGCTGGGAAATAATATCATACGCTGCACTTATAACACAATAGAACATGCTATATTTCACAAGTATTGTATTTTATTTATTTTATGAAAAAAGCATGTCATTAAAATATCCTGACCTACTAACAGGCTCTAACTAACAGGCTAACCTGGCCACTTTGGAAATGTTCAGACATCTTTACTGAAAGAATCAGATGTAATGTCTACTCAGTTGTCGGCAGACTGTGTTAGCTACAGCTGCTATGAATTGATTAGGTGAACCATGGTTAGCTTGGCACTAGCGATGCTAACTAAAATTAGCATTTATGCTAGCAGTGTTAATCATATGAAGAAAGGCTTAATTGCATTAAACATAGCACTGTGTGACTGAATTGAGCTGTACTGGGGTCTCAGTGTAAATAAGATGACAAGCACAGCACAATGATGTTGTAGGTACTGTGTTGTTGCATAGAGTTCTAGCCTCTCGTGTCGAACATAATTGAGTCATCAGGTTCCCAATGTTACCCCCCTCCCAAGGGCCTAGCCAGAGCTCGAATTCGTATTTACTATGTTCTGATTTACTACATACGGAACTAGTCAGCAAATCGAGACGCAGCCTACGTGTTTAGAGTCTGGTGGTTTCTGCATGAGTTCGTAAAAGGAATGCTCTGAAAATTAGGTTATTATGTCTAACAAAGTTTCTAAGTTGAAGATACCAGAATAAATGAACTTGAGGAGGATTAAACTTTGCATTCAACTGTGAAATTAAGCAAAATGATGGTTGATACATAAGCTTTTAAGTGATGTTAAATCCTTTTGCCACCATGTGCAAAAGGCCATATCAATCACAGCTAGAACAAAGTTGTGATTGTGGCAAATGGAGAAATGCAAGGATACATCTGGGAACATTTTCATTTGTTGGAGTATTTTCAGAAAGTTGTACAAAATAAAAGTGATGGGAGCTTGTTTAAGATGACACATTGTAAAGCCTGTTTGGCTGAACAACCGCATTTGGAGTAAACTGTAAATTAAATGCTTTACTGAACACAATATCAGGTAAGTTATGCTTTGGTGGCTTACAGACACATTTACTATCATATGCAAACGGATTGCAAGAATTTGTAAGCAGAGACGCACACACACACCCTTTCCATGCAGGCCCTGGGCAGGTCAGATTGCCCACTGGTGTTCAGAAAGAGACCCCCAGGCCCCGATGAATCAGCTGCTGAATTATGGAGCTTGTGTGTGTGTGTGTTTCTTGCAGTTCCACCGCATAGGGATCACTTACATGGGAACATGTCACTTTTTAGCGCTCCTCACGGATCTGCCCGCTCAAAAATGGGTTCCAACTCTATATATATTTAGCCTTCCTGTAAAAAGAGCCAGTGGAATGGCAGTGAAGTGCCTGGAGAGGGATTTTTTCTAAAACGCCACAGGTTTGGCTGGGTCACGTTGTGGTTGGCGCTCGTGCCATCTTTTCCAGCCCAGCGTCCTTTGTTGAAGGATCGCTGTTTTTCTCCGGCTTCTGGAGGTTTGAGGCCGATTCGGAAGGCTGCTTAAAAATTATCTGAAAAATGTGGCCGTGGCACTTGTCTTTGAGTTGGGTTTGAGGACTCAGCTTATGAAGACCACAATGAATGCTGCTGCAATGTGTGTGTGTGAGACGAGCTGTTCTTCGCCATTAACTTTTGCCTCATGCCGCTATGGCAGATGCCAGAGGCTGCAGGAGGTCTCCAGAGCTCCGGGCCGTGACCCGCTAAAACACCTCTGCTCACTGGAGCGGAACATCGACAACCTCCAGCACCTTACTGCCGGAATTTTTTTGGTGTCTTGTTTCGGAAAGCGGCCCACATGTGACATGTTAAGGAAATGTGGCTTGAAGAGCTTCAGTGGCACTGAGTGGAAACAGAGAGAAAGAGAGACATACAGAGGAATGGAAAAGAGGAAATGAGATGAATAAATAGAGATAGAGAGATTAAGAGTGAGTGAGTGTGTGCAGAGAGAGATGGGAAAAAAGGAGATAGAGATGGAGGAAAAAGGGAATGTAAAATGAATTGAGAGAGATTCAGAGACATAGTGAAAATGTAAGAGTAAGTTAAATGAATACATAGATGGAGTGTGAGAGAGTTGGAGATAAAGAGGAGAGAGTGAAATCAATGGAGAGAGAAGGAGCGATGAGGAAAGTAATGCGAATGGAGAGAGATTATAGACAGGAGATGGAGAGAGAGCATGCATAAGAGAGAGCGAAAGAAGAGAGAGTGAATTGAATCGAGAGGGAGAAGGAGAGAAAGTGAAATGAATGGAAGGAGAAAGACAGAGAATCAGCAGAGAAAGTGAAGTGAACAGAGAGAGTGAAAGAGAAAGAAGAAAGTTAAATAAATGGAGAGAGACAAAAAAGAGAAAGTGAAGTGAACAAAGAGAGCGAAAGCGAGAAATAAAGAAGACAATGAAATAAATGGAGAGAGCCAGAGACAGAGAGAGAAAGAAGTAAGTGAAATTAATGGAGAGAGACAGACAAAGAGAGTGTAAAAGAGAGAGAGAGAAAAAAGACGTGAAATGAATGGAGAGAGAGAAAGAAAGTAAGTTAAATGAACAGAGAGAGAGAGGGGGAGAGAGATAGAGAGACAGAAAGAAAGAAGAAAGTGAAATGAAAGGAGAGACGGAGAGAGACAAAAGAAGTGAAATGAATGGAGAGAAAGAGAGAAAGAACAATGTGAAATGAATGAAGAGAGATCAGAGTGGAAGGATGGGGAGACAGAGAGACAAAGATAGAGAACAAAGAGAAAGGTAAATGAATGGAGAGAGCAAAAGAGAAAGAGAATGAGAGACAGAAAGAAGATAGAAAGTGAAGTTAATGGACAGAGCAAAAGAGAGAGCGAGAGAGAGAGAAGATAGACGGGGGGTAGAGAGCAGAAACCTTACACATAGATACATTACATATCTTTTCAATGTACAGTTTACAGTATTTGAGAAACACTGTTTACTGCAGCAGCAGAGAGCTCCCTAAACCTATCACTGTAAAACCAGTGAAATATAACAAAGAGAGAGAGAGAAAGAGAGAGAGAGAGAGAGAGAGAGGGAGAGAGGCTGAGTGAAGTGGTCTGTGGGGTTTGTAAAGAATCTCAAGCACATTCTGTTCTCTTGAGGCAGAGACGAGCTGAGAGGAGGGCAGAGACAAAAAAGATTAACAACTACACACACATGCACACGTTTGCTATGTTTGTTATTTCCATTGACTTCTGCGATACTGTAGCTAAGACAATTGTACATACATTTAAACCCAACTCTCACCGAGACATGGGGTCATACACGGGTGCCATATGTGTTCTATACAAATTAAAGGAAAAACCTGAACACATGAGTGGAGAAACCTTTCAAGAGAAAGTGATAATCAGTGAATATGTTTACAGACAGGTTTACTGCATCTTACAATGATGATATTAGGATCCCACCATGCTCTGTGCAATGTAAAGTCTTGTGGCTCTGTTATGTTGTGGAGGATATTTTGTTGGCATGGTTTGGGTTCACATCTCCCCTTAGAGGAAAGGGTCACTGCAAATCAATACAAAACTACTCTGATTAATCACCTTCATCCTATGATGAAACGTTTCTATCCTGATGGGAGTGGTCTCTTCTACAATTAAATTCAAATGTTAACTTTTGATGTAAGTTAAAATTTGATGTTTAAATACAATTTCAATTTTAAAATAAAAAAAAAAAAACACTCTACATACTCTACACATACTCTACACACACACACACAGGCACACACTCACACATGCACACACGATCACACACATATACACACACCCAAACACACATGTACACATAGATACACAACACACAAACATACCCACACAACATACACCAAGACAACCATACACAAACACACACAACTCATAAACACATGTGCACACACATGCACTCGCAATACACACACAAAACTGCTCTAAAGAGAAGAGAAAGATGCACACACACACTCCTCTGTGAGGGCTGGTGACACCAGTGTTTTTATGAAACGCAGTCCTGATTACTGGGCATCTGTCTTTAAGCAGGCTATTTTAGGCTCGTACTGTTACAACACAACTCTGCATCTACAGAAGAGACAAACACACACACACAGGGCGAGAAGTGCTCCCAGTGATTCCTGTCTCATTAATGCTCTTCTGAACTGTCTGCAGGGTTCCTGTCCCTTCATGACCACAGCACTGTCTCCTCTATTGCTGCAGACTGGGCTAGAGACAGTATGTGTGGTGCTGAAGATGGTGTAGCAGTTTGGGAGGCAGCAGGGGGTGAAGTGCTTAAAGATTGGAAAACGCAGAAGAAAAATAGAGCAGCGGATGCTATCCATCACTTTAAACCCAGAGCCAGCGGTGACAAATCGATGCAGAACTGGCAAACATACAAGAATTATATGGGGATATTTTTTAAAACGTTTCTGGTTTTGGGGAGGAAGAGGTTGGCTGAAATTTTCTGTTAGCAACCCCTCATCTTGTCTCAGACTGTGCAGCTTTGAAGTGGCAGGTTTTCTGGGTTTTAGGCTATGCAGATGGTTCCAGGCTACACTAAATGTGTGCAAGTTTAAAAAGCGCAACTAAACAGTCTCATCAGTTTCAAACGGAAACAGCTGTGGACACCAACAACAGCCATTCAACAGCCATTCGGCTAGATAAACCAAAACAAAAAACAGAAACAAACTATGTTTTGCAACAACAAAAGCAAAAAATCATTCATAATTGTTCTGGAACAGGAAGGTCAGCTTGAAATCTCTAATTTCATTATGCTGTGTTATTTACTTTATTAATCCTAAGAGGCAAATATATGATTATGCTCAGTTTGGACACAGCGTCACCAGAATAGCAGCGCTGCCTGGGGCAGTGGGAGTTTAAGTGCACAACCAGGTATACCCACCCTTGATACACTTCAGTGCTACTTATTGACTTATGTTGCAATTGAAAGGCACTGAAATTAGATTTCAACATCAGTTAAATGCACTTAAATACATTCACCAAAAACATATTTTAGTATACACTTAAATATATCAGAAATAAGTAAACACAATGTAATATACTTAAATTATACTTAAGTAATGTTGTGCTTTTTCTATTTAAATGGGAATAACTTGTATTGCAATGAAGTTACGCTATTGTTAAGATTCTATTACACTTGAAATATATTTTAAATATATATTTGATTGCTAGCTAGTTTGAGGAATATTGCAACTATAATGCAACTAAAATATACTAAAGCAAACTTTACTATTCAGTGTTATTGGTGCCTTCACAGATGTGCAGATTAGCCACTAATACCCCCCATACCATGGCAAACTCTGGCTTTTGAACTTTACACTGATACAATCTGGATGGTCCTTTTCCTGTTTGGTCCAGAGAACACAATGTCCATTAATCCCATCAACAATTTGAAAGGTTGACTTCTCAGACCACAAAACACAGCTCCACTGTGCATCAGTACGTTTCATATGCGCTCAAGCCCAGAGAAGTCGGCGGCTTTTCTGGATTTTGCTGACACAGAGCTTCCACTGTGCATAGTACAGTTTAACTTGCATTTGAGGGTGCAGTGACAGACAATGTTTTTTGACACATATTCTCGAGTCGTGATATGCATCACAGAAGCATGCCATTTTTCAATGCTGTGCCATTTTAGAGGTCGAAGGTCACAGGCATTCAGTTATGGTTTTCAACCTTGCCCTTTATGCCCAGAGATTTCTCCAAAACCCCTGAATCTGTTGATGATAATATGCCCTGTAGTGGGTGAAATACCTGAAATCCTTGCAATTGCTTGCCAAGGAACATTATTTTCAAACTGTTGTTTTTTTGCTTATGCATTTATACTAAAATAAAATATATGGTGTTTTTCCACTGGCCAGTGTGGTACAGTACAGTACTGTTACGAATCCATGATTACACAATTTGTCAATATTTCTACTGTACCAGAGTACCTGTGCTGAATTTGGTTACCCCTTACTCTGGGATACCAAGTGTCCCGAGCCGAAACTTGTGGTTGGAGCTAGTAATGGTGCAAACCACTGATTGGTAAAATGCGATCGTCACTTGGTGTCACTGGAATCAAATGATCATTATATAAAAAAAAACTTTCACAGTTCTGTTATATGGTGGACCTGGATATGGATAGTTCTAAGTTCAGATTTGGAAAAACAGAAGTTGATGTCCATTACTTGTTAGCTATGCTAGCCTTTTAGCTCCAATGTAAAAAGAAAGTATCAAACTTCACACACTAAACATGTCACGGTTGGTGGGGAAAAGGGAACCATTCAACCAAACTATTCTGTTTCAGAACCCTGCTTCCTAAAGTTTTCTCCTTTTTCTGCTGTCAGTAATTTAGTGAATTATTTTGTCATTTGTATGGAATTAGGTGAGTGTTTGATGGTCTGGAGCTACAATTACGTGTGAATAATAAAAAAAGAAAAAAGGATCTAAGATTTATGCAAATTCACATGCACATTTCACATGCAAATGAGTGTTGTTGATAATGGGGTAAGGCTGGAGATCAGTGATGGAGTTTTCACATTAGCATTCTATCACTGAGTAAATAACTCATCAATATTTATGATTTGCACCCATAAGCAGCGATAATGAGTCTGCTGTGCAGGCACACATGCACATACCCAAATGTGCAAATGTACAGAGTCTGTCAGCTCCAAAGGATGTTTTTTTCATTGCTTCATTACTGTCAAATTAGTAAAACATATGCGAACATACACACATACACACACTTCAACCATTACTGTGTCATTCTACCATTATGGTGGGAAATGGGGTATGAATACTGAGATGTAATTCAAGTGTAAAATTCAAGTGTCAAGTGTTTGTACATGTGTACATAGTCTTTACATCAGTAAAGTTAACACCACTGACCATAACACAACTGACAAAATGACTCAAATCTGAAATATGTTTTCTGAAATATAGTTCGAAGTTTCAAAGTAACATTATATGTAGACAATTACAAATATTGTCATATCATTTCAATTGACATCTTTCTTCCTTGTGTATATACAGGAAGTAATGTAATTTTTTTTTTGTTTATTTATTTTTTCTAAAACCACTGACAAAATTCTTTGCACATGATTTATTATCAAAATAGAATTACATATATAAGTTTAAAATAATTTTAACATAGTGCAGATAATTTAAATGCATATTTACAATTTAAACTGAAAAACAAGTGTCAAAACAGTTGTTTCGCATACAGATTTCTTTCCTCTGACCAAAGGGAGTTATAGTCTCTGCACAGGCAGAATGTTTTGGGGTTCATTTTCTAAATAGTTCTCTGTCCATTGTGAAGCTTTTTTGTAGTGTGTTCTGGGGGTTCATGTGCTTCAGGCTATGCGTGCACAAGTGGAACAGACAAAGCACAGACAGCATCACCTTCTCCATCCCTCTTTGCTCATCCATCTATTCCTGCATTCCTCCTAGTGATCACTCTATCCTGGGGCTGATTCATAGTACAGCTGCTTTTATTAGAGCAATACAACCCAGAACAGCTGAGAAAGAGAGAGAGAGAGAGAGAGAGAGAGAGAGAGAGAGAGAGAGAATGCTCACCCTTGTCAGTACAATATTTTCTTTTGTCTCTGTCTCTCTATATCTCACTTTTTTCTGTTTGTCTCTCTATTAACCATTGTATTTTAGCAGAGGAAGTGTATTTACATATTTATATAGATAGATAGATAGATAGATAGATAGATAGATAGATAGATAGTTGATTTATTGCACTACTACTAAACATCAAGGTATTTGTAATTATTATTTTAGTGGGAAATACTGTTGTGTTTAGTTTCACTGCCTTCTATGTACAGTGAACACATCAGAAACCTTAAAAGAACCAAAAAAGACTTAAAATGTCATTAAAATACAATTTATGGAAGTCCAGCGAGGCTTTGGGCTGTTGCTATAATTTTCTAAATTGTTATCTTGAGATCACAAGATAATGAACACTTTAAGACAACAACTTTGCTATCTCAAGATAACAAGGAAATGACCTCATTATTTTTAACAAGGTAATTAATTTGTTATCTCAAGATAACAACTTTTGTTATCTCAAGATAACTGCTTTTGTTATCTGGAGTTAACAAGATAATTAACTCATTATTTCAAGATAACAACTGTTGTTATCTTGAGATAACAAGATAATTAACTTGTTACTTTAAGATAACAATCCAGAAAATTATAACTACCGTATGGCCTCTCCAGACTTCCCTAAGAATTAGATCATTTAAGGAACATATTCAAAGTTAGAAGCTTCTTTTCCCAGTTTGATGCTGGAAAGCTGATCCATGCATTCATCTCAGTAGGCTGGACCATTGTTCTCTTTGCTGGACTCCCTTAAAAACTTATAAACTCTTTGAATGGTTCATTTTTATATTCATTTTCCTCTATTATTATTATATATTATTTTTTCCTCCTCTCCTTGTAATTTTATGTTTTATTCCTGTGAGGCACTTTAAGCTACATTTTATGTATGGAAAGTGCTAACCACCAGTAAGCCAAAACATTATGATCTCTCGCAGATGAACCGAATAGCGATGTCAAGGTCTGGGATTATTAGATGGTAAGTGAACAGTCAATTCTCATTGTCAATGTGTTGGATATCGAGAAATGGGCAGAGGTGAGTACTTGCTGACAGTAGTTCAAGAAGGGACAAACTGAAGGGCTAGGGTGGCACAAGTGACAGAAATAGTTGACAATGCTTACAGGAGGAATGTGTCACAACACACAGTGCATTGCATCCTGCTGTAGCTGCAGACGGGTCCAAGTGCCCATACTAACTCCTGTCCGCTGTCAAAAACGCCTACAATGGGATGAGCATCGTGATACACATGAGCATCAGAACTGGACCTTGGAGCAATGGAAGAAGGTCACATGTGAATGGCTGAGTTTGTATATGTTGTTTACCTGGGGAAGTGATGGCACCAGGATGCACTGTGGGAAGATTTCAATCCGATGGAGCATCTGTGGGAAGTGCTGGAAGAACAAATCAAATCTGCGGCGGCTCCACCTTGCAACTTAGAAGACTTAAAAGATCTCCTGCTAACAGTGTCAGATACTTCAGGACATCTTCAGAGCTGTTTTGGCAGCACGCAGAGGACCAACAGCATGTTAGCCAGGTGGTCATAATATTGTGGCTTATTGCTGTGTAAACAAGCTTGGAATTCTTCTTCTTATTCTTTAAAAAAAAGAAAAAAAAGGACAAAAAATATCACATTCCTTAAAACAGTAGTAGTAACCCTCTTGAATCCTGAATTATGTCCATACAGGATGTTTTTGCCCTTCTTACAACTGGCTTTGGCCAAAGCTTGAGTTACAAATGTGCTCAGTGTTTCCCCACATACATAAACCTTTGAAATGCAGTAAAAGCCAGAGCAGCAGAGCGAAAGTGAAAGCTGTGTAATTCAGATGACGGAACAAAATATCCAGTAGCAGAACAATAATATTTGCCCACCAGTCATTTCCTGGCAATTATTTTTGCCCATTTGGGATGTTGACATAAGGGCTGTTGTTTTTTTACATGCCCACACCTTCCAACTTGTCTCATCTTGTCTTTCCCATAAACCCCTGTGTCGTGGTTCTAGGTAATTCAGGCTGCAGTGGGAATTCCCGCAAAACCACAGCACCATTGTAAAGCTTGCTATTAAATTCATAGCCTGAGGCTACAAAGAACATCACAGCGGAGTCCAAAAACACCTACACACTCAGTCATAGATACAGAAATGGAAAGAACATAGAGGGAAAAAATGTAAAACTTTGTCCGGTGTCAGTTGCAGAGATAGACCTGAAGAGTCGTGCGGGGATGTTGAGTCTGGATCAGTTTTATCTGACTGGTAGTGTAGTAAGCGGAGCTGCGTCTGGGTGTACCCTACTTGTCATTTGATCTTATCGTCTGTATTGCAGTCCTATGTGGGATGGCATTATGTGTAACAGAGCCAGGCTGCTGGAAGACACCCAGAGGAAAGAAGATGAGTGCAACTCAGTAGTGATCCCTGAATATTAGACCTTCAGTTTGGGCCCTAAATGTCAAACTCTGTGAAAATGAGGGGAAAAAACACCTCTACAGTAATGTTAATTTGTGCTAGCCCTTATGGGATTTTTGTAGCATGTCAGCACTAAGCTAACAGTGATTCACATGAACATTTTTTGGCCCTTCTAAATTAAACATGGACATTTAAAGACATTCTATGTTTTGGTCAAGGCTTGTAACAGACATTAACTTAAATTTCAACTTATATATTACAGTTTTACAGTGTCTTTTTCAGTAAAAAGGCATGCTATACAGCTGCTACCACTGTTTTCCATTTCTAGGGCCTCACTAAAACCTGGTTAGACTACAGCTCGTATTCACAGTCGGTGACATTTCTAGGACTTCAAGAAGGCTGAGAGTGACATTTTTTCCTCACAAAATTGGTCACAACCATTAGAAATCAAAATGTGATTGGTTGATTTGACTGTCAGTTCTTAATTAAGTTAGTGGTTAATCTGACATGTTAGGACTTCAGTTCAGATCCTGAAGTCCTATCCAATGGTAAAGCTTGTAAGCCTGTATTTTCTTAGCTACCATAAAAGCAATACATTTTGATTGGATAATTTTTCATTGGCCGTTAAATATAACAAGTAAATTATTAGAAATTATATTTACTTTTGTGAAAAGTCAAACTATTTGGACAGATCCGGTGTAGTTTTATGTTCTGCAGTCTCACTAAAGAAAAACAACTTCAATACTAACTTTACAGACATAACATATAATTTTTTGGGGAATCTGAAGATTTCCACCTCTATTTGTCTCTGCATCACTGTCACCAAGCAGCTTGACTTTACTGATTTAGCTCTCTTTTTTGCTCTAATTTTAGTAGTCTATATTTGAAAAGTCCATATATTGTTTGCAGATCCCTGAAAGAAATTCATTAAGAAACATTTAAGCATATTGCTTTACATCAGAATGTCTTTAAAATAATAAAAACATACATTCAGTACAATGCAATACATATACAAAACCATACAATCAGGAGTGTCTGAACCTTTCACTGACATAGTTTATTAAAATTCGAACAGCTCCACTTCTCTCTCTCTCATTCTCTCTTTCTCTCTCTCTCCCTCTCTCTCTGTCTCTTTCCTTGTCAGAGATGATGTAGGACTGGACTTGGTCTCTGTTTTGCTGATGGAGGCAACACCTGCAGATCTCACCTTGAAGAACTTCATGGGAGAATAAATCAGCCTGTGTTGGCTCTCTGGCCCACAATGTCCATGGCTTTCTCCACACTAACTGTCAGCAGTTTCCAGACCTGCCAGAACATTATAGTTAAGTAGAAAGTTCCTAACATCATAACGTCTCCAATCTTTTTGCAGCAAGACAAATTTCCCCCAGACTTGTCTGGAAAAAGGGCCAGCTGTGGGATGTGTGTGCATATGTGTGTTAGTATATGTGTGTTGCCATGTATTTAGCTCTTTCTGGGGACCAAATTTCACCAGACTGGTGGAAAACATAAATATTTTGACATTGTAGAGACATCTGTCTGGTATCCATGAGGAAAAATATGTATTCACCAATATTTTTGCATTTATTTGAAAGTGCAGGAGTTTGAGTTAAGATTAAAGTTAGGTTTAGGTATAGGCACAGGAGGTAGAGGTGTGTTTGTGTGTGCACTCGCTGTTTAGACTCTAAAGGGGTCTAAATGCAAAGCGTAAAGTTTTGGGGGAGATTTTGAAACTTTTCTGTAGTAATTGCAGAAGACAAAAGACTCCTTTAATGGAAATTAGGTTTACATGTATTAAACTATATTCAGTTATGTTGATATCATGTATTCCATGACTATTAGAGCTAGGTCTTCAGTTTGGGTCATCAATGTCAAAACTCAGTCAAAACATGAGAGCCCATCTCAACAAAAAAGTTAGTATCTGCTAGCATCCCTGTGGGCTTCTAGTAGTTTGTTAGCAATAAGCTAATAGCAATTCGCATTAAAAAAATTTTGCAGTTCTAGATCAAGCATTTTTTATTTTACCTTGTAGCAGTTTTGCAGTGACTCTTTCAGTATCTAGAACTTCCAGAAGGCCTAGAATGACATTATTTCTAATTGTTATTAAATTGGACACACCCATTGTAAATCAGAAGTTAACACAATTTGTTGATTCCTCTGTCACTTTGTAAATATGCTGAACTCTGTAGGCCTTCTCTTCAACTCTTCAACAAATCTTAAACAATAGAAGAACCCACTTTGCTATATCTACCTAGATGTACCTGTACCTGTAAAAAGCAACGCTTGATTGGCCAATTTTCTGCTAGAAGTTTCAAGAATTTAAAACAATCCAAAACTTAACAATATAACAAGAGTAGTGTAATGCTTTCAGAGTTTAAATACAAGTCTGATTCTATCGAATTAAAATGAAATGAAAATGACACACATATATTTTTTACTTCCCAGAAATAATTAGGCCTTCTCTGAAAGCCTAAAAGGCCCTAAGCGTTCCCCTCTGGTAGTTAGCAAAATAGCTAGATTTAGATGCATTATAGCTATCCAGTATTTAGCTATATTAATACACAGTCCAATGGAAAATCCCAATAAAGTTGGAAATAAAAAGTGCACAGATGTTCTTCTGCGTGTGTGTGTTAGTGTTTATGCATGTGTGTGTGACAAAATTCTGCACAGAAGTGTGAATTTCACAGCTTGGCCTTATCTACGTGTCTCTACGGAGCTAGTGAAAGCAAAACTTGCACTGAGGCCCTGCTGTCCGGCCTGGGGAATCTACACTCGCACAGTACCAGTACCTGTTTTTACCCAGGACAGACATGAGCAGCTTTTTCCAAAGACGGAGAACTACGCCAGGGGCTTGCTGAAACCCTATAGGACACGTCATTAACGTGAGCAGTGAAAGGCTGTGGAGGATAAACAGACTGACAGTACTCTACAGACTGCCTCCTATCATCATTATCCCAATAGTTGTGAACACAGCACAAATACTGGATTATGCATCGCGGTACGCTCTTGCGTGCTTATGGACAGAGCAGCTGATGACTGTTTTGTGTGGCAGATGGTGATTAATATGTGACGCCCACACAGCACTCCTTCACACTACGGCCAAAGACACAAACACACAATCACAATCACAGAGGAACACACCCGCACACACCTGTTGAACACATTACTTAGTCAGACTTCCAATGATGTGATTCTCTATGGGTTCTCTCCCTCTCTCCCTCTCCCTCTCTCTCTCTCTCTCTTGCATTTGGCTTGACAGACTTCATGTTTCAGGTGTATTCACTTTTAAGTTTCCTTTTTTGGATGGTGGCTAACCAGAAACCCATGGGAACACCTGCTCTACCATCCAGCTCCAGCTAATGCCAATGTCATTGTACTAAAGGAATGACATCTATGACTAATATCTTCCTAGAAACTCTTTGATTGTGTGATTATGCTTGAATCAATATGATGCATTCACAACCACCTTCCTCACTTGTATACTACTTTTTGGCCCTCCATATACATTACACTTCAGCCCTCTGAGACAAAAAGTTTTGGTACCTCGGATTTATATGTAAATTTATTAATCTGCTGAAGTCAAGAGATGTTGTTGGTTTATGAAACAATTTAGCAATTTCAACAAAATTTGCCTGTTTTTGTCAATTAACTACTGAAACAATTAAAACTGAATCAGAGATATTCCGAGGCATATATGGTCCAGGGGATCTATTAGGGATAATCGTATTCCATTCACATATTCGTGTTATCCTCAGAGGATTTTCAACATTTATTTTATTCATTCAGCAGATGCTCTTCTTCAGTTCTTAGCATGTGAAAATACAGAGTAAGGTATTTTCAATGTTTACCAAAAGAAAAAATGATGCGATTTATTATTATTTCAACCCCTGATTCCTTGGCCTTTGCTCATTTTCTGTGAAGAACATATAAAATAACACATTTTCAATGACTTCACACTGTACACCCCTACACATTTATATTACACATGTGGTGTTGGGGTGAACCCGCAGGGAATAAAAGTGTGGGGGTGCCGTGTCCCTTCACTCTGTTCTCCTCCTACATGGCCTGCTGTTAGTGTGTGTGTCTGTGTGTGTATGTGTTTGTATATGTGTGTGTGTGTGTGTGTGTGTGTGTGTGTGTGTGTGAGGATGGACAACATAGACAGGCTGCTGACTGGCTACAGCTGCTAAAGGAGAACCCTACGCTGGCCACTTGTGTAACACTGAGTAACAAAAACATGACCACCACACAAGGGTCTACCAAATCTACCAAACAGCCATACAATAAACATTAAGATAAGGACATGAATACACATGTACCAGTACAGACAGACAGTATGTGTTCACAAAAAAGGTACAAAAAAACAATAAATAGACAATACAATAAATAGATAAATAAACAAATAAATACAGAATAAAAAAGAGACAGAGAAGTGTGCTGGTGCATAGACAGTGTGTCTACATGTATGTGCAAAATAAGCCAGAGGAAGTGTTCAGTAAACAGTAAACAATGACATGCATATTAGTTCAAGTGTTCAGTCCAAGTGTGTAGGAAGTCAGTCAGCAGTTTAACAGTTAGTTTAAAAGCTTGAGGGTAAAAGCTGTTCTTGAACCTGGTGGTTGACGAATGTTCATAATTATGTGACAAAAAGTAAAGAAGTCCATGAAGTAATTGAGTATCTCACGCTTTATGTTATGTTAATGTGTTATCAGAGCACCTTCAGAACTTCTATGTGTCCGTGTTTATTCACAACAGTATTAAATACTGAAATGGCTGCATGTTAGTGACCAAATTCCAGCCTATTCTCTGTGTGCCTTTTTGAGAGTGCTGTTTGCTCACTTTGCTGTCTTTTGTTTCTCTCCTTGTACATTGATCCACAGTCCACTTGTGGCTGACTGCCAATTCAACACATTCATTCGGCCAAAACCGCGCTGACAAGGGCCAACTAGAGCCAGTGGTGCAGGACACAACGCATCAACTATGGGCGACGGTCAGCCTAGTGGCTTGGTGTGCCCTAAGACAACAGATTTTTCTAAAAACTTCTGTGACGTTTAGGCCGAGTCCTTACTCTTAGACAATTTTTAGAAGATTCTGAAGGTCTCGGCTGACTTGTTTTATGTATTTGCATGCATTAAAAGGTCCAACTATTTCTGTTTCTCTCCTCAGCAGGCCCCAAGAGCCTCTAACATCAAAACAGGTGTTTTTCTCATCTGATTTGAACTCAACTGCTGTTTGTATGTGTGTGTGTGTGTGTGTGTGTGTGTGTGTGTCTGATCTACAAGGACGAGCTGAAAGCCAACATCAGCATGAATTAGTTTTCCACACTCTGACCACAGCAATTTCAGCTTGAGCCTCATAAAGTCAACTACAAACTGATCACATCATGGACCGTGTTTGTGATATATGGTAATAAACCAGAAGTTTTTCATTGATGATGGATAAATTACATGCACTGTCCTAATAATGCTGGCCCATGCTTCCATTATTATTATTACAGACATTTGGAGGACAGAAGTATTGATGTTTTTTGCCACAAGCCTGAAGGCTACAGTATATACCCAGCATAGTCTCCAGTATACAACTTCAGCAGCGCCTCAGCTGAATGCAACTCAACTATTTCCATCCATGTTTCCATCCATATTCACTTTGAATCTGAATTTATCATGTGTGCCAACTAACAATCGTTAGCCAGCTAACCAGCTAACACTAACCACTGTTTAAATGGTTGCCTGTGCAACCTTTTATTCTTTGTTGTTAGCCTGCTGTTCTTGAGATTTACATGTTTTAGCTAGATTAATTTTCTTCTCTGTTAATGCCCACAGGGATGCAAGAGGTGAGATTTTTTACAGAAGGGCAGATGGAGACGCAGTCCATGAGTCCATGTTCTTCTAGGGTGGGATGAGTGAGACATCAAATAAGCTAGAACCAAAAAGGCTACATAAACATTAATTTTCAAAAGGTTGTGTCTAAACTCACTCACCAAATACATTCTCTTTGTAGGTGGTTTTAATGTTGTGGCTGATTGATGTATAGTAAATAACCCTAGTTAGATAAAAGACAGATAAACATAGACAGAGAACAGTGAGCAGCAATGACAGCTAAAAAAAATATACAAAGATGATAAAATGCTGCACTTATGTAAATTACACCTATGGATGAGTATATAGCAAAAACAATATGGTTCATCAAAACATTTGAGCTGCTAATTTGGCTATATAATGGAGTATTTGAATGCACATTATGCAACAGGCAACTCAGATTTCACCAAGTAAAGTAATATGCAATATTAATATGCTAATATGCAAATGCAATTATGTAATTATACATTTATTACATAGTTACATACATATCACATGCATTTCAGACTTTTTTCATCTTTTTGATATCAGCCAATGACAGAAACTTGGCAAAGATGTAAAGGATGTTTTTTCTTTCAACAAAAACAAGAACGCAGGCACAATAATAACTTTGCATCAAATTCAAATCATTATAAAATATCTTCTCTACTACTTACAACCACAAATGTGGTATCAACTGAAAGCTTAGAAGCCACAGTTCTGAAAGAAAGTTTGTTTTAATGATTTATTAATAGTCAATTGCACCACAAGCAATAACTGTGACATCTAAGGGTTAGATGAGTGAACTTTGGATTGAAATGCCTGGTTCCATTCTAGTCACAGTGTGTTTGAAAACACTGACATTTCCAGATATTTTGCACTAAACACTCCATGTTCATTCTGTTTACACTTCATCTGTAATGTGTTTGTGCATAAAAGTTATGTTTTCATTCATACACAAATACATAACAGCACTCTCCCTGTTGTTTCCACTATTTTGACCCTAGTGTGAACTTTCAAAACACTTAATTAGTTTTATCTGTGTAATCTCCATTGTGTTTCATAGTTTGGGAAGGAGGTCCAAACACTCCTGTTTGTGAGCGTACGAGTGAAAGCTAAGTGCTGAACACCTGGCAAGGCTGTACCCCGCACTCTGACTGTGAATAGGAAGTCATGTGGGGCAGTACAATAGAGTGTTTTTCTCTTTCTTCCTTTATGCCTCTCTCTGACAAAACTGGCAGTCAGGACGTCAACACCAGCTAGGTGTCAACATTTTTTTCAGTCTTTCACATATTTTTGTCTGGGAAGGAAATGAAGAGAGGCTTTAGTCTGCCACTCCACTGTGAAATTTTTACCTGTCTGTCACCTTCTCTCTCTGTTCTCCTGTGAGTTGCTGTCAGCCACCACAGCTACTGATTTCCAAGTCAAGGAAGGTGCAATGATATTTTTATATGGCTTACCTCATACCTTAAAAAAGACTGTGGGGCAGATGAATATATGTGAAAAGGTGTACCGCAAAGGGTGACTTCCTGTGGCCGCAGCATATGCTTGCAATACATCAGAAATTAACCTTCATCCTACTAAAGCTGTAGCTAATCACACAAACTGCAGCTACAGGTGACCACAGAGCCGCCAACTGCTTGCATTAAAGTTTAGTGACTTCTTGCCATCTCTACAATATCTTCTGAGTTTTAAGTCATAGTGCACCAGCAGATGGGGAACAATAATGTCATCGTTGCCTAAGAATAAAAAAAAAACGTTCTTAATCATTTTTCTACCTAACTGGAGCAATTTTTTCTCATATTGATATAACTGTATTATTCATTTTGCCAGGTTTTGCTTTCATTTGTTTCTATTTGCTGATTGTGCTTATATATTTTTTGGCTTCTGGAATCACTTTTTTGCTGCAGAAATTTTTCCTTTGCTTTTGTTTTTGGCACATTTTCACTGGGGGTGTTCACCTGCACTCTCTATTGGCCAACTGATTTGGAGTGATAGGTCTTCTGAACACAAGACACTTGAGCCACTCCCAGCATGGTGGAACATGCTGTAATGAGTGCTGCCACGAGTGCAGTGTCGGACAGGCTTATATGACATTTTGAGCATTGTTTGTCATATTCCTCTTAAATTATTAACACGTGTTCCTGTGTCAAACGATATTTAATTATATATAATTATATGCAATTTGGGACACTGAAGAACATAAACTTCAGCCTTTCAGGTTTGCACCTGCTATTACTAACTGGCCTAGCAGTGTCTGCTAAAGAGCGAACAAGGTGAGCTTTGCAGCTGTTTAGATTAATGTTTCTTAGTCTTGCTTCTGGTGTCCTACATTTACAGAAATAAAGAAACAAAACTGTGACTGGGGCAGTACCCCTCTCATCACTGGGGTGGTACCCTCAAGGGTACTTCTCAGTACCTTTAGTCAGGGAACATAATTGTACCATAATCCATTGAAATAACATTTTCTAAGTCGTATTGACTCCACACAGACCGTCTCGTCTCCAGTCCTTTTATTTTATTGTTCTGTTTTAAAACATTAGGTTCTGAAAAGGCACAAATATGTAGTTTTTCACCTGGAAAAAACTTACTTAAGGTACACAGTTGGACCCTAAAACCACTGTTGCATTGTTTGTACCTTGATGAATGAAAAATGTATCTGCACAGAACCTTTATTTCTAACAGTGTACAGCTCTGTGAGCTGCTGTCAGCCACCACAGCTACTGACTTCCAAGTGATATTTATACATTACTCACCTCATGTCTTAAAAGAGACTGTGGGCAGATGTGAAAAGGTGCAAAACATGACATCATGCGGCTGCAATTTATGCTCACAATGCATCAGAAATTAATGTTCATCTTACTAAGAAATAACAACAATAAAACATCAAAATCAGAAACAACTAAAACAAAAACCAGCTAAGTCAGTTGCAGGCTGAGTGGAGATGGTTTGAGATTAGAAGTTTACAAGTGTGCTGTAAAAAGGAAGGTGCAATGATATTTTTATATTGCTTACCTCATGCCTTAAAAGAGACTGCGGGGCAGATGTATGCATGTGGCCGCAATACATGCTCGCAATATATTGGAAAATAATGTTCGTCTTACTAAGACTGCAGCTAATCACACAAACTGCATCTGCTCTGTCAGAATAAAGGGTACTGTGCAGGTATATTTTTGTTCAGCAATGTAAATGTACCCTCAAAGATACAACAGGGCTTTAATTCTGAACTATATAATTGGTTTTAAAGTCCAACTGCGCACCTTAAATGAGTTTTTCTCAGGAGAAAGTATGTATCAGTACCTTTTTATATCCTATTGTGTTAAAGGAGACAAGCCTGGGTGCATGGAGTCAATGCAACTTACAAAATATACTTGCAATAGAATATGGCACAGTTATGCTCCCTAACTAAAGGTATTAAAGACATACCCTTGAGGGTACCACCCCTTTGACAAGAAGGGTCCAACCACAGTGACAGGTCAGTACCTTTTTTTGGTGGGGCTGCTGACTGCTTGCATTGTGCTTACACAGGTTTAGTGACTTCTTACTGCCTCTAAAACATCTACTAAGTCATTGTGCACCAGCAGACGGGGAACAATAATATTGTCACTGTCCAAAAATATATATCTATTCTATTGGGGCACAGCAGCTGCCCTTCATGTTGTATGAAAATTTTATGATGATGGACCAATAGAAATGCCCCAAAATTGCTCCGAATGAAATCTCTTTAGATTAAAAATAAAGAATATTTTGCATATATTATATTATTGCCATTTTTTGCTGTGTTTTTCTTTGGACAGTGATGATATTTACCAATAATTTCATGTTTCACCTGTTCCCTCCCACCACCTCCATCTATCATCTAGCAAGGTAAGGCAAGGCAGGTTTATTTGTATCGCATATTTCATACACACCTTTCACAGCATTTAATAATATTAAACAATACAGCATATAATTTCCCGAGATCTCACACCTCAATAAAAGCATTTGCAAAGAGAGTCACAAAAATTTTAAATTACAGTGCTAAAGACAAAACACAGTAAATTAGAAAATAAAATTAGGGATTAAAAGAAATATCAAGCAAAAACGTTCAGCCAGCTCCCCGATACAGTGTTTCACTGGAACTACGTCACAGAATGGAAGGAAAATGTGTTACAATTTCTGATTCATGCTGACTTCTAATTAATTCTGATCTATATCAAAAAATAAATCTTGGCAACTAAACAATAACACACAAAGTGTTACCATACATCAATCAACCTGTATTTAAACACAGGGTACACTGAGGGTGATGCCCAGTCACAATGTAGCCAATCATTACACAAAACAAAGGCTTGAACAGAAATGCATTAAAACACATTATAGACCACATTCTTTTTTTTCTAATATACATTGTTGATGGTGGGCTTTACATAAACAAGAAATATTAATGCTGTATTATGATTAATATCATTTATTAACATTTATTAGGCAAATAAAAATGTGTTTTCCATTTTATGTCTGTCATTCTGTCCAAACTTGTTACAAATGGATATACAGCATTTTGGAATGAAGCTCTTCAAACGCAATTTTGTAATAATACAAGTGTAACAAAGACAGTGGAACAGCAGCACAAGGATATAATTAAAACAGTATGAAAGAAAAAAGGTTTTAGCACTTTGGCATAAAAACGATTATTAGAACAAGCAAATAAAATGATTAGGTGGAATAAAAAAAAATCTAATCAAACAACCCAATAAGGTAAAAGGAAGATGGTAAAATAGAATAAAAGAAAAGTAATAATGATGGTAAAAATAATAAAAAGAGAAAAATAACAATGATAAAATAATTAACAAAATCTGTTGCTACCTGAAGAGAGATTCAGTCACTGGAATGAGTTTGATCATTTCCATTATTTACAGTGAGCATAGTTGTGATATTAGATAAGTGCCTTGTAAATAAACAGAAGCCAGTGTGTTTTCTGCTGCACTGCCAGAGTGGACCAACCAACTCTCTCATACAGTGTGCAGTGATGAGTGTTGTATGGGTCGTCAGTGATGAATCTTTGAACTGGTGATGTGCGTCTGCCTGCTGCCAGTGTCTGGTTTTAAGAGGAGGACAAGATTCATGCAAAACTGGCCTTTGGCACATTAAATAGACTGTGATATGCACAAGGGAGAGAAAAGCATTTTGCAGTTTTCCATGTGTAATGGCCTCAGAAAGTTACCAGACACTTCAACCACTTTAATGAAGTTCTTTAGAATACTTTACAAAATGTAGAACAAAGTGGTATTTGCTTCAGTGAAAAACACTTTTAGCACAACCTAAGACTCTTAGGAGACTCTTTGTGTGGAGAAGGCCTAGAGAAGAATTCCAACCAGGCTGCACTAAGAGTATTATAAAGCTCAGAGAAGGAAACACCAAAGTCTGGGGCTGTTTTTCTTGCAGTACTGTCAGTGAGCTTGTGTTCATTGCTTGGATCATGGATTCATAAGTGATGATGGATGCAAACCTGCAGAAGTCTGCAAAGAAACTGCTCAGACGATAATGATCTGAAAAACACCAGATGCTTTTTGAAAGAACTTTGACAAAAGAGAAAATTACAGTCTTGCAATGGTCTGTTTAAAATAAATGGCACTAAATTTGACATTTTGTTTCCATAATAATGAACTTAATTCACTTTTAGGTATGGCACAAATATCCAAATACTTTTTAAGACTACAAAATCCATTTATTAAAAATGCTTCTCTAAAGAATCATCTACTGAAAGGTTCTTTAGACCAATGTTTCTCAAACTGGTCCTCAGGGACCCCCAAACGATCCACATTTAAGCATGTAAGTTTTTCATCCATCGAGGTACAAACATGTAAATGTACCCTCAGGTAGAACAGTGATGTTAAGGTCCAGCTGTGTACCTTAAATAAGTGTTTTTCTTTTCCAGGAAGAAGGTATATATTTGTACCTTTTGTTTTCTGAGAGTGAATGTGTTGCAAGCTAAATTGAAACAAAAATCTAGACCGCCTGGGTGTCCCTGAGGGCCGGTTTGACAACCACTGGTTTAGGTTTTTCTATGGCATCACTCAAAGAACCCTTTTCTGGCAGCTATATTATTAAGAGTGTAGCCCTCATTGTTATTTAGGCTGAAGAGACCAAGACAATCTATCTAATCAGTTTGAATCCAAATTAGCATACTGTCAAAATCCTACATAGAAGTTACTGCACAATTTCCCACCACACTTTTATTCACCTCCAAATAGGCTGCCATTGTGATGGGATCACTAAGATAATGAGAGATCAGACGTATTCTCCTCAGTGCTCCTTGTCCTTGCTCTTCCTAAGAAAGAAGAGTACGTGGGAAAATAGCTTGTTAATTCAGCTTACGGATAGAATCCCATTGGGCGTTTCGGGAGGTGACAAAGGAGGCCAAAAACACAATCAACAGGTCTATTCTCTTACTTTGTTACACAGTGAATTCCAGCAATGAATAAAGGACCTTCCGGGCCCAATTACGGAGAGGGTAGAGTCACTTAATCCAGAGGGGGGAGTTGTATTCTTTACCTGAAGCTAGAATCTGGAACCAATGCCAGATCATATGGGTAATTTACCAGTGGTGTCATCTTGTCACATGATATTCTTACTTAACACAGAGGTAAGTGATCTGGTAATGCCTGTGAATCACTTAGTAACACAGGGCAGGGGCTTTCAGCTCCAATCCTGGAGGGAACAGTTTGGTGATTCCCCTCAGATACACCTGATTTATTTCAGCAGTTAGCTACCAGCTTTAGAAATCACCAAACTGTGTAAGACTCCAGCCTTCTAGAACCAAAATTGGACATTCATTGTCCAGGGTTATGAACCAGTTCAAGAAATGAAAATGAAAACCAGAAACAGCATGTTGCTAGAACAAAATCAAACTGAAAACTTAGTCATCCTTAGAAAAACTTAGAAAACTTAGTCATTTCCAATATTCGTTTGAAATGTGTGTTGCCACTTATTTGTTATTCAATGTAACCTACAAGAAGTTGAACTAGCTCATAATTTATGTTCTACCTCCCAAACTTCCAAATGTCTTAGGATATGCATGTGTAATCTTACATGCCTATGCATGCGTGATCTTTATCAATAAAAACACTTCCAGTTGTGGCATGCGTCCATCCCCTGGCAGGAAGTCGGGGCCCGAACCCAGAGCGAGGACAAGCCCTGTGAGGACGTCTGGGAGAGGAAAACCATGAGGGAATGGGGCGATGCGCTAGTCCCAAGCTCCGCCTCCATCACCGCCCCCGCTCTCCGGGATTGAATGTGAGGTAAAGTGGCCTTGCCGCGGGACCGGAGACGGTGCCCAGGACGTGGTACTTGGGACTCGTACGCTGTCCCCCACTCCCTTGCGGTTCTTCTCTCCCTGCCGGGGTTCGGCCCTGCCTTCCTGCCAGTTCTCACAGCCATCATCAGGGCCCAGGGGACAGAGGGCACATAGGTCTACTATTTTGTTAAATTAGGCCCACTTACTGCCTATATAAAAGGAATGGAATTTAATTGTTTTTTTTTAACTGATTTGAGAACATTATGTTGGGGTCAATACACAAGATCAGAAATATTACAATGCTCATTCTGTCCAGCAGGCACATGCGCTGACCGACCCTAGGGGGAGCTTGAGCCAGTGCCCTTTTGCCCTCAGACTGTAGACACGCCTTCTTGGTTGGCTTGCATAATACTTGTATTGTATACAGTCATTCTCCAAGATCTGTTTCAGAGAGGTGAGGCTCAGCCTTGTCACAGGAACAGAGCTTGCGCATCAGTTTGAATCCATGAGCTACATAGCTCCTGGGTGCCCCCTCTGGTGCAGTATCGACTACGGGTTGAGATTTCACTCAGTAACTCTGACATGTCATGGACGCACACATCAACATACTGGTACAGCACTGATAATCTCATTCCACTATGTGGTAATTATAAACATCAACCAAACAAATGGCAGCAAGAGGTGCTAGTAATTTACTAAACTGTATTTTGTTATTGTTATTATTCAGAACAGTTCAAACTCTGTGGTTTTTAATAATTGCAGAGCATATAAGGTAAAATGTTATGCTAGAGAGCAGGGTTCACACCCATGTTAGGATAGCAGTCCTAAAACTTTTGCTGTGGGAACAACATTCGACACTCAGGAAAACCTCTTAACACTTAACACTTTGCTAACTCAAACATGACTTTCTCTCTTGATGAGGATGTTTACAATCAGCTGTAAACTCACTCAAGTTTAATTCACGTGGAGGTTGCCCTTTTATTCCCTTGAGCCCCTGCCCTCCAAAATGTTTGTGTACCAGCCTGCTGTTCAGATCTAATTGTTTTCATATTCTATTTTTGAGCTTTGTTTTTGTCACAGCCAAACAACCGGCTAGATACTACAAAGGTGCTTAAGAAGGATCAGTAAATGAATCAGGCCTGATGATAGCAGGATAAGGATAAACTTAAAGCATAACTGGAGAAAGACAGATTTTGTTTTTATAGGCCCACAGAAGATCATTTTACAGAAGCAGCCTATCCATAACAACAGCTTTGCCTAAACAGCCAGCATAATGTGCTTAAGGCAAGAAAGGCTCACTCTCTCTTTCCACTGCAAAGACAGGTGACCTTGGTTTGGTTTAAACACAGACAGGAAAAGACAGAAGCATGTAATCCTTCATGAATTGCCCATTGGCAACATGCAACTGTAGGATGCCTTTCAAAATACTGAATTACATGGACCCAGAGACCATAAATATAGATGCTATTCAATCTGTGACCTCTTTTTGTGCGCCTTCCTCCAGCTTGCCTCAGACCCGCAAGAGCTTGAATTCTTTGTAGTCAATATGGTCCCATTTACTAGAGCAGAAAAAACTATGGTGCACGTCGTCGTAAAAGTATGTTTGACCAATAGCCATCCTCTGAATATGGACTGCTTGCCTGGTTTGGGTAGAGTGAAATATTCTCTACAGAAGGTCTTGGGGTTTGGCAGAAGAGGCGTCCAGCTGAGCCGAATCGACTGGCCATTCTGCGGCAAGAGAGAGCTCATAAAAGAGGAAATCAGGGACGACATCCGGGATGGCTTGGAAGGGTCTGTTTTCAAAGTGTGCATAGGTGGTGGGCAATATTCAACAAATCTCCCCAACTTTCATGGCATGGAGGGGGATTAATTTCAAAGAGCAGTGGTCCGCAGAGCCCCTTGCCAAACGAAACAGGCCAACGGAGCAGGAGGGAGTCCGTCACCCGGGAGACCGCAGATTCGATCGACCTCGCAGTAAGGGGGCGAAAGCAGCGCGGCCGGATTGACCCAGTTTCCTCGCTCTTCACAGACGGCACCTTGTCTCGCTTGTTCTTTTTCCTTTTTTTTTTTGTCTGTTCAGTGGACTGAGCAGCCCCAGAACAGGAGCTAGGCAGCTTGGCCCAGCTGTTTTCTCCATGTTACAAATTTTATAGGCAACAGGAGCAGCTCTGGAGGATGTCTCCAACACATGCACACAGTCCTCTAAAGTTATTAGCACATGGGTTCATACCATAGCTTTTATTCAGTCTTGATGAGAGATAAGCTGCAAGTACACAAGAATGATTGAGACGATAGCTCCAAGTACCACATCCTGTACCATACTGAACATAAAGGAGCCCTTTGTGTCTTTTGTGTGGCACTCTAGAGTGATTTAAGGGTGTGCCCAGGCCACCCTACCTGTACCCTTTACAATAGCATCAGGTGGAAGATTGGCTGCCTCTGTGAACCTTACTGAAGGAACAGGAAGAGAGACATCAAGAGATCTTTAACAGAACTGACTCTATTAGATGGAATCAAATATGGACAACGCAATTGGGTTGGGGAAAATGTATAGTAGTTACAGTTGAAGAGGTGACTAATTCCGTTATTTTGCTATTTATCACCAGACTTTAGACTACATTTCATGGCTGTCATGTAAAAGATTGCTGCCTTGTCCCCTGTTTTTTACCCCAAAAATACAAGCTGACCTTTATATGTTGTGAATATTTTGTAATGAACATGTTCTAGAATTATTACAAATAAAATCTCATTATATTAAAGTCAATGTGAATCTGAAATCATAATTTACATCCATATTGTCATGTATATCCAAGTGAAACGCAATATAAGGGAGTGTCTCTAAGTGAGAATTTTCATCTGATGAAAGGTGAGTGTGGTGGGACGTTGAGGTAAAACATGATTGGTTAATATTATTTTTCCCCACCTGCTGGTACATAGAGATGTAATCAAAAACTCAGATGACATTTTAGAGGCAGCCAAAAGTCACAAATTACAGGACAACGTTGGTCTTTTAAATGATATGATACGATATGATGAATCATGCTTAATAAGACCAGGGACATGATCTAACAAGGTAAAAAAAAGTAACTTTTGATTTCATGTGGACTTTAATGTGCATTAAATTTAAGTGCATTTTTCCTTCTCTGAGAAAGTCACTAATGTTTTAGGTATTAAAGGTTTTAGAACACAAGGATACGAAGCTTACGACAACAGCGATTTATTTGTGCCACGTTTATGACCGGCAACGAAGGACAGCAGAGCCCGCCAAGTGACCTCTTTGGATCATCCCTGTGTCTGCTTGGACACTGTCCAGCACTGCATAACCAGTCTCTTGTTCCCTGATAAACTCCATTGTTCCCCTGCACGCAGCCAGTGTTGAATCCTCGTGAACTGAACAGGCCCGGCACACAACACTGTAAACAGACATGGCTGGAATCTTTCGGTGCGAGCCTCAGAGCTGGATGGGGTTCATGTGGAGCCAAGCGCTTACGCTCCTGCGAGATGTTGTGTGAATGTGAGTAAGACACTAATGAACAAAGAAATGTGGTTTTGCTAAACCCACAATTCCCATCTGAGGGGCCAGTCTGGCTTCTTAGCTCTGTAGCAGACAAGGTACAGACAAAATCGATTTGGGATGTTTTCAGCTGTTTGGATGCACTGTGAGTTCCCCTAAGATTCTGGCCCAGAGCTATTATGGGAATGAGTGTGGTGTAGTCTTGCATGCAGACAAGGGTGGGAGCAGAATGGTACAGGATAAGGGTGTGCTGCTGCATGTGGATTTACAGTAATAAATTATATAGAAGAACCACTGAGCACTTGTGTTTGAAGACCCAGAGCAACCCCACATTGTTCCACTGCACAATATAAAGCAACGTAACATAGGTTATTTATTTGCCATTTGTGATAATAATAAGTTAGACAGTGCTTTTCTCAAACTCAAGGACACTTGACAATTCCAAATAATAGCAAACAAAACATATGTGCACACTGTTGCCCAGGCAGCAGAGAGGAAAAACTCAATGTGTATAAGTGTATAACTCAATTTGTATAAGTCAGCAACTAGCTAGTGAAAAGTCCTCAACTCATGACCTAGTCGAATTCCACTGTCATCTTAAATAGTCACCGGCTTATGCCTTAGTCAAACTCAACTGTCATGATGAAAAGTCCTCATATCATGACCTTGTCAAACTCAACTTTCACAGTGCAAAGTCCCCAACTCGTGACCTAGTCAAACTCCCCTGTCACAGTGCAAAGTCCTCAGTTCATGACCTAGTTAAACTCCACTGTCACAGGGCAAAGTCCTCAGTTCATGACCTAGTTAAACTCCACTGTCACAGGTCAAAGTCTTCAGTTCGTGACCTAGTTAAACTCCACTGTTATAGTGCAAAGTCCTCAGTTCAAGACTTAGTCAAACTCCACTGTCACAGTACAAAGTCTTCAGTTCATGACCTAGTCAAACTCAACCGTCACAGTGCAAAGTCCTCAGTTCATGACCTAGTTAAACTCAACTGTCACAGTGCGAAGTCCTAAGCTCATGACCTAGTCAAACTCCACTGTCACGGTGCAAAGTCTTCAACTCGTGACCTAGTCAAACTCCACTGTCACAGTGCGAAGTCCTCGGCCCGTGACCTAGTCAAACTCCACTGTCACAATGCAAAGTCCTCAGTTCATGACCTAGTTAAACTCCACTGTCACAGGGCAAAGTCCTCAGTTCATGACCTAGTTAAACTCCACTGTCACAGTACAAAGTCTTCAGTTCATGACCTAGTTAAACTCCACTGTCACAGTGCAAAGTCCTCAGTTCGTGACCTAGTCAAACTCAACCGTCACAGTGCAAAGTCCTCAGTTCATGACCTAGTTAAACTCCACTGTCAGAGTGCAAAGTCCTCAGTTCATGACCTAGTTAAACTCAACTGTCACAGTGCGAAGTCCTAAGCTCATGACCTAGTCAAACTCCACTGTCACGGTGCAAAGTCTTCAACTCGTGACCTAGTCAAACTCCACTGTCACAGTGCGAAGTCCTCGGCCCGTGACCTAGTCAAACTCCACTGTCACAGCGCAAAGTCTTTGGCTCATGGCCTAGTCAAACTTTGCTGTCATGGTGCAAGGTCACCGGCTAGTGGCCTTGGCAAAGTGTGGTGATAGGAATCAGATGTCTGAAGTGTTTAATGCCTCTGAAAGCACATAGAAAGTTATTACATAAAATGATTATGAATACACTGCCCAAAGCTTCAGACATTGTTTTAAGATAGTTTTGAGGTAAGCTTTTGGCTTAAAACAGGTTTTTTAACTACTTATGGTAGTCATTCATGGTAAAGATGTACATTGTGTGTTGTAAGGCAATATAGTTCTCAAAGTAAACTTGTTTGAGATTTACTATTATTTTACCATAATCAACAATACATATAAAGGCTGAGAAGATAAGTGAATGTTCACTGGTCAATTTGGCTGATATTGTAACCATGGTTCCTATCACCACCACTGTAAAGAAATCTGAGTTGGTAAGTTTATCAACAATGAATGATTTTACATCGGAATGACTGCATGACATCCAAATGACTTTTTTGTCTTCTTTACATCTCAGTGGTTGAATTATGTAGAAACTTTGAAAATTCACGATGCTATGCTTACTAGCATCACAAGCTTTCACTGGACACAGCTGTGTTGTCATGCAGAACTCTTCCCAGTTTCTTAAAGGAATAGTTCAACAGTACACAAATATATGACAAATATAACGTGAGTGTATGAAAGTTAAAGTAGTAGCTAATGATGTCATGCTGGCAGGCATCACTAGCTTTCACTCTGGTAGCTACATTCATATTCATATTCATATTAATGCATTACCTCGCAGAGACTAATGTATGCATAGTCTCATTGCCTTGACTCTCTCTTTGCTTTGCATATCTTTGCTATTGTGACCTTCCATAGCATGTGAGGTATGATGTGGTGAACATGGCACTGCTGTTCGCATGAAAAGGAAATAGCTCGAGACATCCCTATGCCAAACCAAAACCATGGAAATATGACTGCCTTTCACTCATGCCCAGCTGCATTCCACTTTTAAAATGTAGGATTTGGCCAATCCAAACACATGTTTGAATTCTGTGGCTTTGTGATGATCTTTGCATATGGGGAACAGTTTTTTGTGCCGGTTCAGACTGTAAAATACAGATCACTTTAGGTCCTTCTTTTTTATGTGTGGAGTGGATGGCTTTCACAACCACGTACCAGACACAGTAACGTCAATTAGTATGAGCAGGTGACTGGCTGAGAAGCACACGTGAAATATCTCTGTACCAGTTCCTTCACTTCTTTAACTCAATGTTGATTCATGAAGGTGAATCCAAGGTCCTTACAAACAAATATTCCTTTATAATCACTGTTCGAATGTTTCTTCATGACTGCTGGATTTCATACCAGCAAGCCACTTCCTCCAGAACATGTTTTTATCCTTGTTAAGAGCTTGTGTTACCACATTGTAAGAGCAGACCATGCGCATGACCAAGTCTCCGGAAAGTTGATCTGCTGTGTGAAAAAACACACTCGTAATCAATATTATGACTGGGTCGTCCTTACCCAGAAGCCACAAATCACAGAATGCTCTTTTGCTGTCTTATATCAAGCTGAAATTCAAGGTCAGAGACGGGGAGAGTATGTGAGAGACCAAAAAAAGAACAAGAAATAAATAAAGAAAAAAGAAAGGAAGGAAGAAAAGGATCCGAGTGTAGTGTTGAGCCTTTTTCCATACAAAGCATTGGTACTGCATACAGCAGTGGAACAGCTGAATCACCTGTTTGGTTTGAAAGCACTGATAAACCAGTGTGCGTGTGTTCTTAGGCAGCAGGGGTCTCTTCCAGCTGTCCAACCTGCAATGACAATGAAAATACAAACAACATGGTCACTACAGTCCGTCCACTATGTGTAGTGTCTCTTGGGGTAAAATCTTTCAGCTAGCATTATTTTCTCACAGAGTGAATAAACTGACCACGGCAACCTTAAACTTTCACAAAAAGCAAGCAAAACAACCTCAGTGTAGATGGACTCAGTGGTCACTCATACCGTTAAAACTAAATGGTCTAAATGGTTCTTGCATTGGATGTATGGTTCTAGGAAAAAAACTGTTATTGCAGAATCTTAACATTATGCTTTCTTTTAAAATTCTGGTGACACTTTATTTTGAGAGGTCCTTTTTAGATGAAACAAACACACAACAGACTTTCAATAACATGTTAAAAACCTATGAGGGTTAGAATTAGGTTTTGGGTTGAGGTTAAGATTCGGGTTAGGATTAGGGCCAGAGTGAGGGTTAGGTTTTGGGTAAGGTTGGGAAAGTTTAGGTTTTGTGTAATGGAAGTAACATATTAACAATACATTTACTTCATGTAAGTAATGTATCAACAGAACATCTTCAAGAAATTTAACTTCAATGTATTCAGATGCTTCACTACTGCTACTTCAATGATATGTTGTTGATGTGTTACTGATAATATGTTAAAAGTTTATTAATCATCTACAAAGGACCACTCCAAATAAAGTGTTACCTAACTTCTTTAAAAAGGTTCTTCACACTCACACATCTCATTTACTAATATAGCTATTTAGGGAACCATCCAAGGAAAGGTACTTAGGGGAACAATCCTGCCTTCTAGGATTAATGATTTCTTTAAAAATTATATATATATATATATATATATATACATATATATATATATATATATATATATATATATATATATATATATATATATATATATATGTCTGTAAGAGTTAAAGGGCTAAATTCTTGTAAAATTGCCCAGTCAGGATTCTACTGTCGTATCTAGCTACATACAGCTAAGCTAGCTCTCCTATTGATTAGGCCATCAGGAGCTGAACTGAAGGCCATACATGTTAGAGGTGTTTTTTGGCCTTGTTTTTGACAGAGTTTTGATGTTTATGGCTCAAACTGAAGGCCCAGCTCTTGTAGTTCTGCTCTCTCATTCTGGATCAATTTTTATGCAAATGAGCTGAGTGGCAACCAATCAGATTGTTGACATGTGGCACGGTAACCAATTAAGTCATGCTCACAGTCACACAGTAAGGTTTAACACTGGAACACACACAGAGCAGGAGACATAATGCTTGATGAACATGTCATTATGATATTAGATCAAGTTTAAAAGCAATATTAGGCCAGTCAGGGCTCAGAACAGGCCTATAACTAAACAGAAGCTTTCCCTCTTTGCACCTCAGCTTGTTTTAGCAACCCACCCCCAAAGCAGGTGACAGTTGTTGACAGAAGCGATTCAGCTTGCTTTAATGAAGATCAGTACTTGCAGGATTTGAGAATATATAAATAAAATATACAAATACAAACTTCACTCTAAAACAAGCAGACATGGCTCTTTACTATGCTCAAATTCTTATAAAGTTCAGAACCTTGTAATATTATTATTATTAGCGGTTGCAATCCTGAAATTTGAGAATGCTGCACCCCCACTTCCCACATCCCTGATTATCTCTGCTTCTGCTGTAAGACATTTTCCTGAACTAGTCCTCCTTTTCTCATGAAGGAACCACAGTGAAGTCACTGTTTCATGCTTTTAGAACATAAGCTTTTCATAATATTTCAATATTTCGAAGAAAAATACTACATAGTGTATCTTTCAGACTTGGACACGGATTGTCAGACTAGGCTATGCAGGAAACCAGCCTGCTGACCATCCAGCCATTTGTCATTTCCATCAGTTCTGTTGAAGTGTACACATGACTATAAGTAGTGGTTCCCAGTGTATTCTACAATGTTCTCTATTGTACTTGTAGTTGGTACACTAAAAAATGCCCTCTTCTTGGTTTTAACTCCTTAAAATCTCAGGCTTATTACATTCTAAGGCTTATTATTCAGTAACTACAGGGACTTCAATGCAAATTGGCTGAGCTAGAGTGTAATAAAACTTTGCATTTGCAGATGGGCCCCGGCCATTTAAGGAGTTAAGCAGTTTTTTCTCAATTATGTTACATAACAAATGCATGTAATTGAGTAAAATGGGGTCAGTTGAGTTGTTTCAGTTGATTTAATATTTACTTCATAGTGTTCGTTTGATTGGTGCAACCTTGTTGAGTAAAACTCAATATCTTTTCCATTGGCTCTCGGCAAAAGCCACCTTCACTCTCTGTGTTGTCTTCCCCCCTACCCCAGCATACATTCTGTAATGTGTACAGTTTCCTTATACTCTTCAGATGACTGGCCAGCCCTATTGCTGTTGGCTATAAGTTGGACATCACAATATTAAGTGGAATGTTGGGAGTTACATAAAAACAATCTGTCCAGCTAATTAGAATTTACTCAAGTCACATTTGTGTCATTTAACTGAATTCATTAAGTACTTTTACTCAGTCAAGAATCTTAAAGGCTACTTAATGCAATTGTGTGGAACAAATTGACATAACATTTTTAAGTAAATACAACATTTAATTTTTTTTGAAAGTATCAGAATCAGGTTGTAAAAATGATGTACTGTCACAGATCCATATTAGGACAGCTTCTCAATCTTCTCCATCTCTGTTGGATATGCTATGCTTCAGAGAGTGGCCAAAATTTTAACCATGTACACAGTGCCACTGCCAAACAGGCAAAAGTAGGTCAGTGAGCTCACTACGGCACAGTGAACTGTTTGTGTCTACAAAATGTGGCAAATCTAAAAGAGCGCAGAGATTTACAATGCCAGGGAACGGTTTTGGCAACGTTTGTGTGTGTGTGTGTGTCTGTGTGTGTGGGTGTAAAACCCAACATCCCCGAAGCTATACATGTCGACACTGCCCAGTGTCTCCCAGGGCTTTCGTTTGTGGGATGTGTGTGTGTGTGTGTGTGTGTGTGCTTGTTTTTGTACATTTTCAGAAAAAAAAACAGGGAAAAACAGGAGTGACCTACAATGTAAAGACCAACAAAAATGGTGCCGGCCTTGTAAAGAGTTTGTATGTGTGTGTGTGTGTGTGTGTGTGTTGCATGTTTTATTTTTTCAAAAAGGCAAAAATATTTTCCTTTTTGTTACTGAGGTTAAGGTTAGGGTTAGGTTAGTCTCAGCCTCAGACACTCCGCCCACAGATGTACTGATGATCTGATATCTGCTGCACATTAAGCTGGCCACAACTTTCAGGATTTTGTCAGTTGCATTTGGACTGGCTATCCACTTCCCTGCACCAGTCATAATCTGTCCAATTGCTCTTGCACTAGCTGCATTGAAAAAAACAGTGTAAAGAATTGGGGCATAGCTACAGCTTTTAAAATGGGGCGGTCAAATAAGACCTAGAAATTGTTTGGGGGTGTTAGGAAAATCACTAAATAAAATAGCATTACTGTATTAAAATGACATAAAAAGCGATCCATTGCTTTCTTGCTGTTCATAAATAAATCTGTCTATCATTTCCACATGAATAAAACATTATATCAATTCAACTATTGTATATACACTGAAACACAAAACTGTGTTGATATAACATATTTGTCATTCATGAGGAAATTATGTATTTCATGTATTTAGCACAGCATTAAGAAAAACATTTCATATAGACAGGCCATAGAAGTTCTTAATTTAGCTGCCCTCGCTTCAGGTTATACATGAGTCTAATGATTCGAAAGCCAGCCAGACAGCACTGTATAAGGGGACCTACAACACATGCTTCTATTCAACAGTGAAAAGTTATTGACATGACAAATGGTTAAAGCGGACAAATTTTGATAGTTAACTAATTTTACTACCGAATAGCCTACTTCACTATTTAGCTCACCAGCACTACTGAAAGGACCCAGTGTACATTCAGTCACCTGTATACAGAGCTAATTAGCCAATCACAGCAAGACACTGTAATTTTTAAAATGCAGCATCATCAGACTCTTATAACTGACTGGTAACTACACTGATGACAGATTTTCACCATCAAGCACGTCATGATGGCTGACTGATGATGGCTGACTGTCTCACTTTCCATAATTGGGGTGGCCAGAAGGGTGGACATGCTTCATTCTACTTGCCACCCCTTGGCTCTGCATGCATTCTATCTGTAAAAGTTATTGAACAGTTTACTGCAAAGAATTTAGAAGCTAGATAGCATATAGTAAGTGAGATATTCTCACATTTGCCAGCTAATAGCACTTTGTTTCTCTCTGGTGTGTTTTTGTTCCTACACATCACACAAAAAAACAGTTGCAGTTGGTTAATTTGCTTGTCAGTCAGATGGGCCTTTCCTGTCAAAGTAGGCATATCTTGGCCACTGTAAGAGAGAAAATGTACTAGAATTTCTGACAATAGGCAGACGTTTTTAGATTAAGGGTTATGCTGTGTATAGGTCACAAATAGGTAGTTACACATTGTAACAAAACCTTGTACAAAAAGAAGGAAAAGCGCAACTTTTAATGTAATATTTTGGAGCTGTTCCATTGGTTCATTCATCATGAAATGGTTTCACTATGTAAAGGGCAGCTCAAAACATTTAGAAGGTTTTGATATGACAGTGATGATATATATAACACGGGACATATGTATGACCCCCCATCCTGACACTGTATAAAAACAAGTGTTTGTGTATGTCAGAGCTGAAATGCCTGAAGCTGTACCATGCTGTCAGCACTGCCCAGCCTGCGTAACAGAACCTGGTTTATGGGTTCTGTTTAGAAACCCCAAATGGAGCGGCACTCCCAACCCAGCACAAAAGCCTGGATGGATATTCTCCATAAATAACCCGCAGGAGGTCAGACTACAACCACATCGCTCGGGGCTTTGTTCAGAGTTCCAAACCATTCTGGAATTCTTCCTTCACAAGAACGGTCTGGGATTGAAGGAGGAGATCCATCATTGTTGCCCAACATACAAAAACAAACACAATTCACAGAGAAAAGAACGTAAGATATGTAATTGCATATCTGTGTGTGGAGTTAATGTTTGGTGGAACTGTTCTACCTCCCAAAGTTCACTAACAGAGGAGGGTGACCCAAAATAGTGACCATTTCAATAGAGTCGCTGTAGCAACCAAACCTTGTATCTCTGGAATGGTAACTCTATAAAGGAGGAACCAAGTTTTAATTTATGTATAAGTTTTACCAGCAAAATCACACTTACTGCTGAGAAGAATTGTTTTAAACTATTTTGAATAGTACAATATATGTAACACTGTACTTGTCCATTTCTGTCCTGTACATTGCAGCGATTCACACCTCGGAGCCGAGTTGATGCTTTTTGTGTAGCTAAGCGGATTAGTCTGCAACAAAGAGAGACATGGAGGCACACAAAAAAGATGCACATTCACACACTTTCACACATATTACTTGGTTTGTATTGTTGTTGGTTTAGTGGATTAATGAAACGAGAGAAAGAGAGAGCAAGAGAGAGAAAGAGAGAGAGAGAGAGAGATAAAGGGGTTTGTTTCTGAAGACCCTTCAATCTCAGCCACACAGGGTGTCTCACACTTCAAAATGGAACTGTCAACACCCCACCAAGCATCATCACTCACATATCTCACACACACAGTCTCACCACCATCGCTCCAAAGTCATTACCCCTTTACAGAGAGAGACAAAGAGAGAGAGTGTTCATCACTGGTCTTAAGACAATGTTTTTAAGCTCTTACAGCATAAGACATAAAGGTAATGCATATAAAGTAAGTAAAACTTTCTTTTTTTAAAGTGTTTTTCAGTTAAAAGATGTCTTGCAAGCTATTTTGAAGAACAAAGTTTGGTTCCAGATTTCACGTCAAAGCACCCTGTCATCCTATGGATTTGTTAAATGTCATCAGCAGCACACCTGATGTAATGTGAAGAAGTACTGATTAGCCAAACCAGGCACTGGATGATAACTACATAATACTGGGCTACTATGAGGTTTGGAAATGATTCAGAAACACAATGACATCCATAAAATCACTACTACTATTCACTAATCACTATTAAGATATTTTGTAGCAATTCTCATAGAGTCTTTCGAGCAAATAAACACTTACTGCCTTACTGTTTGAACAGTCCTGTATATCTAGCTTTGACCTCTTATCATATAATATTGAACTTGTCACCTTCAAACTTCCTTACATTCAATGTTCTTAACCCTTCCAAGGCACAGATATTGCCAGAGATAACAATAGCATTGTGTAATTCCATATTAATTATTTCTTTATTCTCACAGCTCATTGAGACAAGTTGGAATTTCTGTCAAAACTGTGGTTTGATATCACTTTTGTGTTTGTCAGGAGATATTTTTATTAATATCTAAATTATTGTTGTGCACTGTTTTGTTTTGCTTAAAAAAATGTTGGTTTTTATCATTTGTTGACTTACAGAAAAAGACAGAGATGCCGAGTCTCCATACAGAATGTAAACCAAATTTAAGTAACTAATTATGCAACTATGTAAACAATTCTGTAATTATAATAGCATAGCAAAACAACAATGACTTTAAACGTTTAAGAGTGAGAGTCTTGATGGAGTAGCAGATATTGTGAAAGCCCTTTTTGTCTCCTGAATGGCGACTAGAGATTCAGTCTGGAGATCCATGTGAACATATGAAAAAGTCTCTTACACAAAACTGCAAAGCTATTATAGATAAGACATATCCAAGCAATCAAACAATCACCCCTAAGAGCTTGGTTTGATGTATGGGTGAGAATGTAATGATATATTAAAGCATTACCAAATGTGCATTGAGTGAGGGTCTTGTATAAGTCTATAAACTTCTTCCTCCTTAGTGCTGGCTTTCAAATGTCTGGCATTCCTGGACAAAACTGCCTGGTCACAGGGTCACTGTGGGTCAGGGGTTGTAAAAGAGTGAGAGAGAGAAAGAGAGAGAAGCTCCAGGAGCTTCCCATAAATCTGTTTGTTTGCTATTTGTTTTGCTAGAGTGTGAAGGAATTCCATAGGGGGCCACAGCTCACAACAAAAACATACTGCTACACTTATTTGTTCTATTATGGTCTTTAACATTCACTTACTACATCCTTGTTATTTATTTCACCACTTTCGAGCTTCATCGTTTTTAGAAACAGAAGAACAGCATCTAACAAACTTCAGTTTCTATGCTGAAAGACGCTCAAGTTTTCAACTTCAGTTTTTAATTCAGAAAGCTAACAAAACTTCGCTTGGGTTTGGGTTTAGGCTACTCTATCCACCAACCATATGCAACTTCTAAGCCTACCGAATGGTAACATAATGTAAGCTCTAAGCCAAGGAGTCATCAATCATGAGTTATTCAGATTGGTCAACCATGTTTATAGCTGCTAGTAGACTTGAACACAGTAGTTTTATTACTAGCAGCCATCATTGGGCTTCTACAACTATAAACTTCATTGCAGAATAACCACGAATTCTCTGGCAGCAGAGACTGTTGTTATGGAAACGGTGGAGTGCAGGACATTGTGTGGCTGAACGTTAGTAAAGACTGCACTCTTTCAGAAGCAGTTATACTGTAGCAGCCTTCACTGCCTCCGCAAATAAACAACTCTGGTTCAGTTAAGCTGGGACTAGGCCTTCATTACATGAGTTCAACTCTTATTACAGCAGCGATTCACACACAGGCAGAGTCTGTGCTGACTGGCTTTGGTCTGTAGATTTTGCACTGCTTAGAGTCAACAGCTGTCACAGAAAATTAAGGAGCACACGTTCTAATGTCTTGTCTCCCAGTTTGGTTTAAAGTTTACTTGAATTCAAAACTGACCTTTCTATACCTTATTAGTTCATGTCCGTGGTCGTATTAATCAAATTTCAGTCCATTTAATAACAATATTCTTGTTTTCTGGTAATCGTCCATCAAAATTTAGTGCTGGTCTTTTGATTACATCAACATGCACCAGCGGATGGGAAAAAAATTATATTAATTTTAACATAATGTTTCACCTACCACTCATGCCACCCCCATCTATCACTGAGAGAAAATGCTCAGCTGGCTCAGAGATACCTCTTTATACAGAGTTTTACTTAGAAATATTTCAAGGTGGAAAGAAAATATGTTATAATTTGTGAGTTAACCTTGACTTTAAGGCTGACTATATCAAACAGTTGTTTTTTTGGGGGGACTTTTTATCTTATTATCTCTCCACAATTTAGTCATGTCCAATTCCAACCACCAGCTAAGTTTCAACCTGATTGTAGAATGCTTCCAAGATGGGACAGTAAAGGCTATCACAGCTGAAAATTGTTTTCTCCAAGAAAAGTGAAGTAGGGTGGGGCAATATGATGATATTTTATCATTATCATGATAAATGTTGTTACTTTGATAAAGAATATGCTTTTGTGAGTATATTGTGGATATTGTCTATACTTTAAGAGCACCGACCAACTGTATGTTTCGTTTAGATTTAGTGCAGTATGCGTAATGGTCAATAAAATCACCATGCCTAGTTTCTGATGGAAATTTGTAAATGTGGCACTATTAGTGCATTGTGTGTGTCAAAATATTGTGATGTCATGAAATTGTCCTTAATTTGCTAAATTGCCCCTCCCACCACCTTCCCCACACAATGTGAAGCCAGTCGCCACAGTGAACTTGCAATCTTTCAATGATAGGGCCAACGCTTAGACAATGTGCCATTTGGAAGACCCTTTAATGCTTGATTTTTTAAATGGAACCTGGATATAATCTAGCAGCAAGTCTGAATGTATCCTGAATAGTCAATGGAAATTGAGAACACAAGAAAGTGAAGGAGCCAAAAAGAGTGGAGTGTTCCCATACAAGAACAACTTATGGTTCCCTCCAAAACCTTTCAGTCAACAGTTCTTTAAAATAATAGAAAGGTCCTTCATCACCAAAAGGTTTCGCATAGAACAGTAAGTCCGAGCCAAGAACCTTTTTTTTCTCACAGTGTAATGGGAAAGTACACGTTTTTGTCTGGGTTTGATGTGTTCAGTTAGGGTTATGGTTTGCAGCGAGTTGGGTACTGTGTCATTCCTAGTTGTTTAGTGTGCGATCAAAAAAATTCTGTTGCTATAAAAGTCAATAAAAAAACAGATGGAAAAAGTCACCCAGTCTTCTCATCGTCTGTTAGGATTTTAAAAGTTGTGTAGTGTATCCAAAGCTTTACACAGTCCCATGAAGAGGAGACCTTTTCTCAAACCTCACACATTAGACAAGTAAACAAGGCTGCTGCCCAAAGCCATAACAGATTACAGGTTTTCAAGCAATGCGTCTTTCCATGACAACACCGTCCGTCCTGTAGGAAGAGGAAAACAATGGCAACAAGACAACAAGAAATAAAATGCTTTCAGTCACTTCGTGCTCAGCCTCAGAGCTGTGAGGAGGGCAGGCAAAATGGGCAGAGGGGATGTTTGCATAGGAAACAGGTGCATACAAAACAAAATCACGCGATTCTGGGTCGCAGAGCTCTTTCTAAGTGCTTGAGCAGTGGACAACAGGGCCCAGCTGTGTGAACGGCAACGACAAAAGCTTGTTTTCAGAAACCATCAGCGACCTTCAGCATGAAGGCACCACTGTAATCATGAAACAATGACAACTTCTCAGAGGCACCATGAAATCATGTGTTAGAGACAAGAGGAGATTAGAGAGGTTGTAAATACGTAATAAGAGATCATACCAACCATTTCTGTACTGCAAAGCAAGACAAAGGGGCTTTTTAAGAATGTCAGGGATGAATAAACAGCTAGGAATTAATTGATTTTACAGTAAAAGCTTCTATTAACCCCTTAAACTCATAAGACTCATTAGTAGCTCCTCACCCTCAGAACTACATAACATATATGTTAGTTTCATAGTTGGTAATGAGTAATTCATATTAATTACTCAATAACAAGCCATTAGATTAACAACTGAATAATACCCCAATAGTTAAAGGGGTTAAGCACATAGACACATGCTTTGTAATACAGCTCTTTGAATTAGGGCCAGCTGATATGAAAATTTTGTGACTGATACCAGCTCACACCTCTTAAACTCAAACAAACAACAGAAACTCACAATCTTAAAAAATGTTACAAATGTAATGGCACTAGAGGCAGAGCTACCCATATTTTTTGTGGTTTTGGCTTTTGTTTTTCATCAGTTTTTTGTGTTATTGTCATGCTAAAGGTCAGGTTTAGGTTTACATGTTTTTGCTATTTAATCATTATGATGTTTTGTGTTCAAATTCACCAGTTTAGCCTGTGCTGGGCAACTCAAAATTGAATTCTCCAAAAGAAACAAGTGTCTAGGTTGTGCCACATCCTCAGGAAAGTGTCAGTAAACACTGCACATTATTTGTGATATTTTTGCTAAAACTCATAAAAGCATAAGTCATCAAAATTGGCTGATGTAATATGCCAGTATATTGGTCAGGCTCTACTATGATGCACTTATAAACCCTTTGCAGTTTTTCCATTAACTGAACTAAATTAATTGCTAAGCAAGTCTAAGGAATAAACCACAACCAACCAGATACTGATGCAGCTTTAGTGCAATATGGGTTATACTGTATTAGAAAAACAGGGTTTCAATTTTAGTCCCTAAGGTACAATGTAGAAGAACCCTCACAGGTACAACATGGTACTTAAGGTCCAATTGTGTACCTTAAATGACCTTTAAAGGTTCATTACATGCACTTTCCAGGAGAAAAGAACATTTTTAAGTAGAAAAATAAAATAATCTGGAGTAAAGACAAGAGTGAGGAGTCAATGCAGCTTAAAAAATACCTGCAAGAAAATATGGTACAAATATGTTCCTTAAGTAAAGACACTGAAGATGTACTGTTAAGGATACCACCACAGTGACAGCACATGTACCCTGAAAGGTAGTCCAGTATGTCTAATTGTGTACATTTCACATACTTAATCCGCTGGTTTCATTGGAAATCCCTACCTGTAGGTCTACCTTGCTGGCATACAGTTACATTATGATCCATCTGTTGCTGCACACTTTGTGTTATCCATCCAATAGCCTTTCATCAGTGGTCATTTTCTGCTTATAGAGCTGATCATAGTTGGATATTTTTGGGTTGGGGCTGCTCTGAACAGTGCAGTGCCGTGATATGCAGTAAGTACACAGTGAAGGGCAGTGATATGCATAAAAACTCCAGCAACACAAAAACTACCTGACACACTCATACTAGCCGCACACCATCCCACTACCATGTCAATTCACTGTTGTGTTTAGAATGACCCACATAAAATCTAGCCAACAGCAGCCTTATGGTCAAAAACTGATGACAAGTAGCGTAGCGAGCAGTGGGTACATAGTGAAGGACAACAGATGAGCTACAGTCAGTTTGGACATGTATTCAATGGACTTATTAAGACAGATGTGCAAAATTGTTGTTTCAAATAAAGTAGATAGTCTGTACAGATGTATTATCAAAAATGAAGTTAGGTATATGAGGTAGATCAAAAGACTATAGCTTAGTACACTCACACAGTCACACCTTGGCCTGCTGCGGATGTAGGCGTTCCTGTTTCTCATCTCTGAGATGCCTGGGTGTTTCCTTGCAGCTCTGAGAGACTGTTATCTTCAGTTTCAGACTGCAGAATACCAGTGCAGCTCCAGTGGATGCGCAGCACAGGGTGAGTTTAATGGCTTTGCTGATTCTCTAATGGCTTATTGTAATCATTTTACTATACAGCACCATAGCATTTCAAAGCTTTAATAGTAAACCTTAAGCTATACTGTGGACATGGTTAGTCTGTAAGATTTCATTTCATATCAGAGTGTTTGAGTGTGTTTATCAAACCCTTCAAACTGGTCAGTTTTATTTGACACACACCACCTGTATGAATGATGTTAACACAAAAAATGCGCATGAATAATTCAACAATGATTCCTATATGTTGCTCAGTACAAGGATTATGCATCAAAGGTAACCTAGAGAAAAGAAACCAAAATGGAGTTTTTCCTTGGTCATGAGAGCCTCAGCAGAAGTATGATGGAAACAAATGAAACAGCTTGTCACATTTTCTTAAATCAGTCTCTACCACATTTTCTTCAGCTGCGTTCTGCTTATAAAGGCCATAAGGACACTTGCCCCAACGCTGTAGTCCTACTTGCAAAATACTTTTGAGTACGTTGACTGCTGTACCAGGGCACAGAGTGGACATGTATTTATTTAATTTGTATATCGCTGCCGTTAGAACAAAACCTTGTCTCTCCAAAAAGGTAACTTTATAGGAGAAGGAAAAAGTCAGTGGGACCAAACTTTTTTCCAAGTCATTTTGAGCCGTTTATTGTGGTCCATTCATTATGAAATTTACACACAATGTAAAGGGCAACAGACTTTTTCAAAATATGCCAAAAACAGAAAAAATGGAAATACAAGGTTTTGTTCCGACAGCAGCGATATAGAAAGTTATGTAATGAAACGACTATGATTTACTTACCTGTTTAGGTGTGAAGATGTTTTAGTCTACTCTGATAATGCTCTGTTTCCAGTACCCTAAACAATCCTGGTACACATACTATTATATATCCTAATGTAGGCCTATAGGCTCATTTCATTAATTAGCCTATTTAGTTCCATTTTAGTATGCAGACTTTTTGAAATTTGCCTCAGAGCAGAGGAGAGAATCATAAAAAAGCAACCAGATATACCTTAAAGCGAAAACACTGATATAGCTCAAAGCTATACATTATAAAAGGCAACAGAAATGAGATTCTTTGTTCTGACATTCCTCTCTTCCCGAAAACTTTTACATTTTTATAGACTTACTTCATAAAGGGAATCTTTAAACAAACGAGCAAATGTGGTGAAGTAAGTGAGGCGTGTGCCTAAAAGCTCTACGTCGTAATTTCCGGAAATTTTCGTCGAGTTCTTGCTGCCTGAGGCGTTTTATTTAAATTAGCCAGCAGTCGTTTTGGTCATTGACTGACGTCACGGCGGGAGCTTGTTGTGTCTTGGCCAATAGAAGGTACGATATGCAAATGAAACGAGCAGGTCGTGGTGTAGAGTGCGCGTGCTGCTCAGAGTGGATGCTGAACAGCGGAGCGGCAGGCGGAACCGAATGAGGCGGTTGTATCGGTGAAGTTGTACCTAATCTGAGCGAAGAGAACGCGTTTAGCTCACAATGACTGTTTAAATTGTATTTTTAGAGTTAGTTTGCTGTTCGACCTTGTATTTATTATAACGGTTTTCCCCGGATATTTTCACGCTCGAGCGGAGAGCAAGAGAGGACCACGATGAAGTACAAAGTAAGTGATTTCTACACAGTTAGAGGACTTATAACTGTTACTAATAGAAAGTTGAATTGTACTTTATGTAGTAATTCACTGCTATAATCAGAAGTGTAGAGCTGCTTGGTGAGCGCTGATATTCAAGACTGTGGAGAGTGTCACATTCACACCCTCCTTTCTAAGTGCTCTGAGTGTGGTGGGTTTCCTTGTTGGTGAGAGTTTCTTTTTGTGGGCTTTAATGACGGTTTACGTGCCTGTTTTTCTCTGTCGTTTGGAAAATGTTAGCTGCTGAACAAGTTGGCGAGGCTAAATGGCATCATTTGTGGTCTGAGTCGTGAAGAATGGCCCTTTAAAAACCTCTTTTTTTGCAACGCTGATGCCATTAGAGCTGTAAATACTGTGTAACTATCGACCCCTCCCCTCCCAGCTCTGGACAGCGGTGATTTACCATACGTAATCAAACGCCTATGAGTTGACAGTGAACGCCATTGTAGAGAAGCAGGTAGTAAATAATGTGATTTACATTTTACCGCCTATCGTGTTACTTGGAGCCACTCAAGAGCACACAGGACCATTCATTCTCTCTTCTCCACACGAATCCCTTCGATACCAGTTTGACCTTTACGTTGCCAGGATTGTTTATTTTGTTTATTGGCTGTGAAGAAATGCACATTACAGTCAACAAAACAGTAAAACACTACTGATTTGAAGTGAAAGAACCCCTTCAGATTGAACCTTTTATGTGTGTTTCATATATGGGCTGTGGGACCCTGATTCTACAGGTCTATTACCAAACATTTGAGACATGATGACTGAAGAACTATAAAAATAGCAGTAGCCTGCTGATATCTCTCATAACATTTATTTTTGACCAACATTTCAGGCCCAAACCACCTAAAAGATTGATTTCACTGATTGTTTCCATACCTGACATTTTCTAATGGAAACTCAGGCCTACAACATCATGACCAGAAATTAAATAGCTTTGGAAACATACAGAGCACACACTAGGTAACTCCCCATAGCAAAACCCTGGTCTCGGCTGTCGTTCCCCATCATATGAAGCTTCCTCTGCTAATTCCAGGGGCTGATTGGAGGGGCTGTTGGAAAAGAGAGCTACGTACCCAAGTCTTTTTTGTTGCCATAGACCTTTCGTGCGAGTTTGCCTAGTGAGGAGGAGGGCCCTTTCATTCAGAACTTGGCCTCTGATTGCAGTGTTCTCATCATTTACATTCCCTTTGCTCTTTAAGCCTTTTCAAGTTGATGGGAAGATTTGCTTCCTACTATGGTGCTAGGCTGGACCTGCTCTTGAATGGAATGCTTTTGTCTGCTTCACACTATCTGGGGAATGTGGGGCACTTGGCAGGAGATGGACAGTTTAGCTCAGATCTGCTTGTTTGGATTCCTCTACTGTACAGCAATACAAAAAAACTCCAGAAACTCTCTCTCTCTCTCTCTCTCTCTCTCTCTCTCTCTCTCTCTCTCTCTTTCTCACTAAGATTTCTTATTAGATACATGTGTTTTGGACTGAGGGCTGTGTCGTCAGACCATATTAGGAAATCAAAAACTTACATACCTCACATAACTGTTCTGTCAGTTTCTGTTCACAATAATGGACCACAATGTTACCTGACTTTTTACACAGCCTGTCTAATTTGTGTCTGTTGCATCTTTTTTGCTTGCTTTACTCCTTTTATTCACTCATCGAGCAGTAGATGTGGGAAGTATACTTGTATGCTTGTTACCGTGTTGTGGATACCGTGATCAGACTAAAAAAGAATGAATCACAAATAGTCCCGCCCCCTATCTGTGTTAAACATGAACTTGAGATAATTCTCAACTGTAAACATATTGAACTTTTTGGGAATTGCCTGCTTTTTCCACTCATGCACGATGATATTGAGATATCGGTTTTGGCATGTAATTTCTTTAAACAGCAGGTGTTTGTGTATCAAGATTGCTGTATTGGCATCAGCAGATATGTAGACTACATAAAAATATCGGCTGACGTTTCTTTGTGTGCATCCCTAAATATAATGTTATGCTCTAGTGCAAAGCAGTAAACTTTAGCACACATGGAATAGTAAGCACATTTTGTTAGATGCAGAAAACAATAAAAATTTAGAGACCAGCTACATTTTAGAATTGAGCATGAGTGAGGGGGTAAAAGAAAACAAAATTGTCATTGAAGGAGAGAACTATATCATATGACGTTGATGATATCACATGTTTTTCTAGACTTCTAACTGCAGTAGTTAACCTGTTGGAAGTGTGAAGTGGTTGGTTGGAGCATCGACCAAGCAGCATACAATGATCTAGAATCAGTTTTTCCCACTTTAGTCATGCTTATAGAAGCCACAAAAATGGTCTCAGAGTACAGCATAGCGCACCCTCCACCAGCTAACTGTGGAAGCAGCAGAGATCAGGGCCGGTCAGTCCTGTCCCTGCTCAGGCCGAAGTGCTAGCGTAGCTGCTGATACAGACCTGCTGCTTTGTAACAATACATCTGAATGAGGGAAGACGGTTGGCCTTGGGCAGCATAGGCTCCGATATCCTATCTGCATTACACACCAAGGGTGGAGGAGACAGCTACCAAGAAGGTTAAACACATTCCCTCTCCAGTCTAGGAATAACACCCACACATTAGAATCTGCTAATGAGTTAGAAATCCTATCATGGACAAGTGGCCAGTTAAGAAGTCTTGGCCAGTTAAGTAGTAGCATTGGTATGGAATGCCTGAAAGATGAGACATGCTTGCCTTTCACTTGTGCGAGATAATGTTCAATGAGTTAAATATTACTTGCCTGAGTCATTTGCCACCTTTGCACGGTTGAAATGTGAGTAGATGGGTTTACTCAAGTGCAGCAGCAGCAGCAGCTGGTGACTCAACCTTCTAGTTCTGTTGGCCTCATTTGAGACAGATACGTGTCATAAATGGATCTGGATCTGGATGTGAAGTGCCTTCTGAGAATAAATGTTTTTATGATCCTAATGTTACCATCCCAAGGGTGTATGAACAAACAGGCCAGATTATTACTACTTAGAAGAGTTGAGTTATTTAAGTTGTTTGAGTAAGCGGCCTTAACTCAAACTCTTTAAAGTTGAAGTTACTGCTGGCACTTTCTCACTCTAAACTCTTTGAAAGAGACATAATCTGCCCATACTTTGAATTAATGCCACATCTGTGCTTGTAAGAAGAAGAGAATATATTTTATTCTGTTATTGGTGGGTGACATGGCAGAAATATCACACAAAGGTACTGCTACATGAAGGTACATATCTCAGATTGACACTGAAATCACAAACCTCATCAGGGTAATATAGATTCTAATTAATTTCTAGTAATTTGTTTTTGAATTTAATTTGGTTGAAAACAGGTTTACCAGCTAAATCAGGAGTAATTCATCAGGTCTGTTTGCCCAGGAAATAATCACCTCAAATCTAAGCCATAGCCATAACAGATACCTTGGAACTAGCCTTGAAAAGCACTATTGTGATCTGTTTAGTTAATTGGTTAATTTGTGTTGTGATGTTGTCAATATCGAGACAGTATTTTTCACAGTTTTTTTGTCATACAGACACAATGCATCTGTAGTTCACATTTATATTTATCAAAATCATATTTATCAAAACCTCTGCGTACAATTACTCTACAGCACTGCATTAAATCCACATAAATAGGGCTAATTTTGCTCTATTTGTAATGAAACACGCAATTGTTCAGAATTCTCCACGATATGCTCAGAAAACCATATTGTTTATCATGATAACAAAATTTATCATGATAATAATAATATATCATCATATTGCCTACCTTTAAGCACAGTCTTCTCTCACCGAAAGGAAAAACATTACCCATTGTTTAATACTGACACAAACAAAACAGATGGATTTGCAGAATCAGAATTGTCAATACAGGACGTAAATCATGAACATAGAATATAAATGTAATCCATTACATAACAAACTATGGAATTATGGAATTAAGTATGTGCTTACCATGTACTTTTTATAGAAAGTTACAACTGTTGACTTCTCAGGGTTAACCACATCTAATTGGTCACATGGTCCAGAATTTGAAGTTGTAAGCCACAAACGTCAGTAATAGTCCAACCCCAGCTCATGTCAGTTACGTTTTATAACAGGTGGGCAGGTGTGGGGAGACTGCCTGTCATCCAGAGTTTCCTGTTAATACCCCTAATCCTTGCAGCCATCACTCAGAAAGGCTGCTTTGACTGTTTAATAGGCTAGAGGTTTTGTAATTTGTATGTAAGGTTTATTGGTCGATATGAAGTGACATCTGCTGCGTTTCAGACTGTTTTGACATAAGTTTTTCCTTCAGCTGAAGGAAAGGAGGCCTCCGCCTTTATGTACACACAGACGCACTCATACTCCTTCCCGTACTTCTCCCGGCGACTCACAGAGCCTCTTTTCAGGCTTATGTAACCGTGGCAGAAATAGCTTCCCGACCACAATGAAGAGTGATTAGGTGAACCCAAGTTTTGGGATTCTTTTTCTCTCTCCTTCTCTTACTTAGTCTCTCTCCCTTTCCCACTCTCTCTCTCCCTCTTTCTCTCTTTATGGGCTCAGGTTCCAGGCCTCGGTCCAAAGAGAGGCAGAGGAAGACAGACATTGTTCTGAAAGTAAGAACTTCAAGGTAGATGAGGGGGGCTGAGGTGGGGAAATAGAAAATAATGAAATAAAGGAGAACTAGGTGACAAGGGGTGGGGAAATAGTGTTGTGTGTGTGTTTTATGGGGTGAAGAGTTGAATTTCATCAGCCACTGATAAGGATAAGTAGAAAGGGTTTATTCATTTGTAGATAAGGGAATGGATGTATTTGCTTGTTTTTTAAGTACCCCCCACATTCCTTTTTTAAGTTTTGGGGATCAGGGCCTTTTCTCTGTGTGTGTGTGTGTGTGTGTGTGTGTGTGTGTGTGTGTGTGTGCGCGCACTGGGGGGTGGCATTGAGCATAAAGAGCACTTCTCTGCAGGCATCCCACATTCTCCAGGGAGAGAACAAGAGCTATTCACGGAGCAGGTCTCAACCAGCACTCCACAACGTCCCCCCATTTGTTAAAGGCCTTCACACACACACACACACAAACACAAAAACGACATTCTGAACTGCGCTGATATATTGTGGGCATGCCTGCCTTTGTCAGGAGGTGTATAAGCAATATGAGGATAGTTCACTAATCCCTCATTGTTCAGCAACAATCAAAAGGTTGGTACATGAAAAATCTGGTAACTCAGAAATGGTAGAGGGAAACATTCTTAACTGTAATGTAAATTAATGAAACGAGTTTTTTTGTCCTGTGTCATGAATGGACCGAAGGCCAGTTGCTGACACATTACTGTTTGAAAATGATCAGTAGGGAAAAGGCGGTGTTATTGTGAGGTCGTGCCATTAGGGCGGAAGAAATGACTTTAACGTCAACAGCATTGAAAGTCATCATTTCCGTTAACCTCCCTTAGAGGTCTGCCTTTCACGCATGAGGGAGGTCAGCTATTTTCCGAGCTGATTTAGAGTAATTTGCCCCTGTCAGGTTGTTCCTGTCAGGGTCACGTCAAATAAGAAGCTTTCTGACAGCTGCAAACAGAGATTGTCTTGATCCGTGCACTTTACACAAAGGCTATTACTAGTTGCGTTCTCTAAATGTCCATTTACTGCCAATGCAAATGTTTGTTTCTGAGTTCTGTTTTCTCTCAATGCTATACAAAATCGCCTTACTGCTCTAGAAACAAAACTTTCGACTCATTTCCATATCTGTATATCACTTATCAGTATTGGTCCACTGTAGGATTTTATTAAAACTGTGAAATCAAGAGGACATTTGTTTTGAGCTTCCTGCTCTTTGGTTATTTCATGTTTGAGAGTTGAAGGCGTGCCCCTGCTGAGATAGCATGAATATATCACTCAGTCTAGCTGCTAGCTTTTATGGGATTAGCCTATGTCTCAAAGGCTTAAAACGATTAGCCTGCTCTGTTTCATGGGATAAGCAATCCCCCTCCAAGTCCATACCTCTAACCCCTCACCCCTTTTGCTCTGTCCCCTTTAAGCATGCTAAAAACAACCTGTGATACTTACACTCTGTCCGTCTTACATTGAGAAACCTGACCGCAAGGGTGCTATTACGAAACATGGAGTGCCACAGCATCAGCGTCCGGTTGGCATGGCACATGATATAAGCACATTTGTTGCCTGTAGGCATATCTAGAGCATCTGTCTTTGGTTTATGTGTCTGCAGGATGTGTGCAATGAACTGAAAGTGGAGGGCACTTTGGTGGGGTGTTCAGTGTAGCAGACGCTTAGCAAGTCCAAGGTTGTTTCTGTGCAAGCTTATTCACAGATGCTTGAGGTGTGGAGCTGAATCTTCAATGGTAGGCGGCTGCTGAATCACCAATAAAGAGGCAAGTAATGACCAAAGGCTATATTGAATGGGATGGTTTTAGCTGTAATAACTTGATGGGCTGTGACCTGTCTTTAGTCGATTGATTTATTAATTCACTGAGGAACATATTGTTCTCCTTCATGTCTCTGGGCATTTTGACTTTTACTACTCATCTGATGAGAGTGCTTTCATATTACCTAAGGTAAGCATTCAGAGCTTCATACTTGGCAATTTATTGGTTCCTCATCACAGAATGGCAAGTTTTGGCCACTAAATGAATATTTAGCATAAAGAAGGATCAGTGCCAAGAAGTGATAAAGTACATCTGGCAATCTAGACTGTTAAATGCTGGTAAATCTTGGTGCTATATGCAGAAAAAAGTGTCATCCATCTTAGGACAAGATAGTACTGAGATGAACTAAAGCGTTTTGAAACTTTGTGGTTGAGGCAGCAAAGTCGCTAGTGCTACAGTCATGTAGCTTCAGCACTGAAATCCTGTGTGGTCTTGGCCTATGAGGCCACAGTGCTGGCTAGGTCATGCATAGGCTGCTGGTAGGCGGGGGGATTTTCATGTCATCAGGATGTTGCCATGCTTGGTGTGGGGGCGGCCATTGGTTCACAGAGCAGAGGAAATGGGTGGGACTGTTGCAGCAACACTGAGGCAGTCAGTCAAGCACTGTGCTTCTCTCTAGAGAACTTTGGTAGAAGTTTGTCATTAGGGTGGCCTACAGGCTTGAAGGGAACAGCTAATGATACATGTATCCATGAGTTGAATTGCTTGATTGAACTGTTTAGCTTTGTTTGGGGTTATTGATCAGAATGGTCATGTGAAAACCTCAGGTTTATTCAGGCTAATTCTGTCTATTCATGGGTGTAGGCTTCTGCGTAAAGAGTATGGTTTGTGACTTCTATCCAAGGGACACTTTTCAAGGCATATGTGCCTAAAGCCGTAGCTTATTGGGTCTATTAGTTGCCATTATTTGCAGTCACTGCTAGCTTTAAAGACGATGTAAGTATGAATGCACTTGAAAGCAGTGCTTTTCTACAGCTTACGCTGCCTGACGTCATCATTGAGTATCTTCGGGATAGAAGTAATCTGTTTACTTGCAGATTATGTCTTGCCTCATATCAAGTGCTAATGTTCTAAATGTGAGGACAAAGCAGTTCTCTCCAGATGTGTCCAAACGAAACAAAGACCTCACGTACTCAGAACTCAAGAAGCACGTTTTACACCACGGCCCATTTTGTTTTAAGTGCCTTTTCTCCTCTGCAGCATCAAGGCACGTCATTACGATAATTATTTTCTATATTTACTCAGGTGAAATGAGGGCAAGTGAGCGTGCTGGCTCACCCATCGTACCCTCCCTTCCCCCTTGAGGGCATATGTTAAAGTGAGTTGGTCCTAATTTTCACACTGCATCATTTCACAGGAATCCTGTGTGTGGAGGTTGGTTTTGGAACAGACCATTTTTTCCATATGGGTGAGCTTTAGGGGAGGCAGCTGTACAACATGTTGCCTGAGCGAATAGATTTCTTCACAGAGGTGGTGCCTTTTTTTGTTTAGTGACCTCATTTACCCAACGGCTACTTAATTAGCCTTGATGTTTTACCAGAGCTTGAGCCAAAGCCACCCAAACGAGATTGCTTTCATGGTAGGTGGGACCCTGCATTCAGTAGTAATTTGATTGCGTAAGGGTGAGTCGTGGCCCAGTCATGGATTTCTCCACTTTTGCGAGAATATTTGGGCTGTTTGAGCAAACACAAGCTGCCTCACAGTTAAATAAAAACTTCTTTATTTAGAATCATATGAGTCATGATTTTCCCACTTTCCCAGAAGTGAAAGAGGGCAACAGGGGGACGCGTATGTTGGATGCCTCTCAGCTCCAGGTGCTGAGTAGAAAGCTTCTGAATGTGCATGTGCAGTTTTCATGCTTGTCAGGAAGAGTGATGGTTTTCACGCTTTTGTTTAAACTCCTGAATGGTTGTTGTCTTGGACACATGGTTCCTTTAAGTGCTGCAAAGCTTTTACAATATATGGATATCCTTTAAACTTTAAAAAGCTTAATCACTTTTACATATCTATTTTATACAAGTGGCTCTTCAAAGAACCAGCCATTGAAAGGCTCTTTAGGCAACAAGTGGTTCCAAAGAACTGTTTTTGGCACCTACATTTTTAACAGCACCTTCAAAGCAATGTAGATGCATAGTAATGTGGAATCATGTACCTGAGCACATATGGGTCACTCTGAGTCATAAAGCTAGCACAGACAGCCATATCTAGAACTGATTCAGGTTTTAGGAGCCTGCCAGTGAGCTATGCTGCTCCCAGTTTGGATGAGATTGTGGAATGCCCTTCAACACCCTACTTAACATCTCATTAAACTTCCGGGAAGTTAAACATTTCCCATTAATGGCCTCAGAACCAGAGAGGGGCTTTCCAGAGCTGGCTAATGGCTAACACTTGTGATTAAGTGGCCTCACTGTGATTAGCCTATATTTAAGGCATGGATGTGTATGCTTCAGTTCCTGTGCTGACTCACCTGCTCCAAGTATAGGCCTGTAATAGCGTAGAGGAAACAAAGACAAACAAATATTGCTGCTCAGACAGACTGTGTGCTGTCAGAATACATTACTATACAAAGTTACAGTGCAGGTTAAGATCTAAAGAAGAACATTAATTAGTTCAAAATTACTGCAGTCCTCTGTCTAAAGTGCCACATGTGCAGTTTACCTTGAGATTCGATCACAATGTAGCCCCAGTGGTGCTGCAGACATCCACGACTAAGTTTGTCTCCTCAGGCTATCAGTTTCTCAAAAGAGGATAAAATCCATGTGTGAAGGTTTAAAAAACGCATCTGTTTCAGAGCATTAATTATGAAAACATAAAAACATAAAACTTAATCTTGAGTTTTGAAGCCTGACTTTATTTAATACTTCTACTTTTGCAAAGCTTGAGTGGGGGTGGAAGATGGTGGGAGGGCGAGTTTTTTTTAGAGGTTTATCTTAGCTTCTATCTTCACACATCCTAGTAGCTTGTTCCTACTTTAGCCTCATTTCTCCAAACTGAGCACTTGTATGTTTAAAGTTATTTCAAAATAAAGCTGTGTGGTCGTCCAAGTACAGTCCCTGCTAATGCCCACTGAGACTCAATTAGTGTAGCTTTTTGTGCACTTTGTGTTCAGGGGTCAGAGTTCAGCTTCCATTCATATTGGAATCTTAAAGCAAACAGGCATTACTGTCTGGGCTCATCTAGCTGTATGAGTGAGACTGACATGAGAGTTCTTATTGGTCGACGCTGACCCCTAAGGTCAGCTCAAGCTCACGGTTGTCTGTCTGTGCAAGCACTGTGGGTTGTTGTTATGCTAGATGGTTGTGGGTGACCAAGGCAACGGTACATGAGACAATAGCCATGCGACCACACATCCGATCAGAGATAATGATGCTGCCCAAGCAGAGAGGTTCACATGGGAACCGCTTAAGTCCATACACTGTGGGAAAGTTGACTGGGACATAGAGTAGCAAAGTGATAGCAACAGTGTGCTCATGGAGTAGATAAAGTGTGGTTGAGAGAAAGAGTGAAAACACTGTTACCGCAGTGGCCACAGTGATTTCTAAATGAAAGGGTTTACTCAAACAGAAGCACTGAAATCAGTGAAACTGTCCAAGAATGAGGTATGTTTTTTATCTAAACCGTTTGTCATGGAATTCAGCACTTTGCCTTATGAGCACTCAGTGGTGGTCAGTCAAATATAACGTATCCCTGTGTACTGCATATTTCTAATACTAAATGTGAGATTAACACAGGGTAAGAAGCGATTAACAATACAGACACTTTTAGTGACCTGAATTTGGCATTCGTTTCATCTTCTAGTGGTTGGAATAATAAAAGAAAAAATATTTGCTAAGACTGGCTTGAGAGAAATGTTTTGGCTATGCTGTGGTGAGCTGGAGTCATTTTTATGATTGTTATCTTAGTGTGATCCAGGTCAAATGGGGCTGGCTCTTTTTTCCAAATGAACACGTTATTGAAGCACTTCGGACTAAGTGTTCTATTTTAAAGGTAGAGTAGTTTACGGTAGGTTCTGAAACTGCTGTGCTACAATAACAAGGATGTTTTGCTATGTCTCTGGCATGCGACAGTGTTTATTTAATATTAGTGAGTCATTGAGTTGCCCTGCTCTTTTCCATTAGATCAGTTATATTGATGGTGCTGAACATTGCATACTAATGTCTGTAAACCTTCATATGTATACATGATGAAGGTACCAGTTTACAGTTACTACAACTGGCTTAATAGTTTGCAGAGCTGTTATGAAAGGACCCTCTAAAAACAACCCTGTAAGACTGTTCCCACTCAGTTATATGTAATATGTATATTCTTCATAATTTTTAGCAAAGCTAGAGATGGTGCACAGCACTGTTTCAGCAATTCTTGCCTAGATCTGTAAACCCTTAAAGCCTAGGCTTATTATTCAGTCATTAATCTCAAGACTTATTCAATAACCACCATAAAATATGGGGCTTATACGTATTTTTATATGTATAGTTATTAGAGTGAGAAACTGAAATGTGGACCCACACAGGGGCACATCATAAGTGTTATTTATGTCACTCTATGTTTAGTAATGAATTTGTCTTTAGATATTGTTGAAAGAAATGTTTGGAAATGGTAACCGCTTTGAAGGTGAATTATATTGATTTTTCAAAATGTTTATATAATTCAATGCTTGAGATGTAAACAAAGTCATTCAGAGTGTTTTGATGTGAAATGGTTAATAGTAGAGAAACTTACCAATCCAGATTTACTATCCAAAACCACCAGTGAACCTACATGTCTTACCTACACGGTTTTATATGTAATGTTGCTAATGATAAAATAGTATGTGTAGTTTTCTTTGGGTACTATTTTGCATTCTGCATGTACCCCTCCACCATGAATACATTCAAAAAATGTTTTAGGCCAAAACTATATCTCAAAAATATTGTAGAGCAATGTCTCAGGCATCAGACATTGCATTACTAAACATTTCATGTGATATCTTTCTGTAAGGGGGCTTTTAGAGGCATTAAACTCTTCAGCCATCTGGTTACTGTCACCACCACTGTGAACAATTCTGACTTGGTAAATTTCTCTGGAATGGAGCTTTTCACATTAAGCCACTCTGAATGACTGTTTTATCTTAATCATTTAAATATGCAGTCATTTAAAAAATCTGCGGAATTCCTCTTCAAGGGTTTGTTTGTTAGTTTGTTAGAGACAATACACCAGCAAAACATTAGTGCATAAATGTAATAATATGTTAAAAAAAAGGTAATAGCATAATCCAAGCAGCAATTTGTTACTAGACAGTTCTTTCTGTTTTATTCTGGATTCCATAGTTACTGATAATACTCATGATATACTCTGTGATGTAACTTATCAACACACTGATAACATTTTGTCATATTGCCTACCTGTAAGTATGGCAGTGACTGATTATAATAGTGGTTTCTACATATTTCACAGAACCTGATGGCAAAGGCGTTGTACGACAATGTCCCAGAATCCCCAGAGGAGCTGGCCTTTCGCAAGGGCGATATCCTGACAGTCATTGAGCAGAACACCGGTGGACTGGAAGGCTGGTGGCTCTGTTCGCTGCACGGTCGCCAGGGCATCGCACCTGGCAACCGCCTCAAGCTGCTCATTGGGCCCATGTTTGAGAGCCAGACACCAGCCAGCCCCTCACCTTCTCAGAGCCTCGCCCAACAGCAGAGACCCCGCACACCACAGGGCCTGTACCAGGTGCCCCCCTCCCACCAGCCCAGCCAGGGCTCTGCACAGGGTATCTACCAGGTCCCACCCTCACAGGATCTGTACCAGGTCCCACAGAGGAGTGCACTGGCTGCAGATGGAATGCCTAGCAAGGTAAGAGAAATCTCTTAAACATGGAAAATGGAGAAAGACCTAGACAAAGTGAGATGAGAATGAAACAGTTGTTGTGACACTTGTGCCTTTAAATCCACCCCTAAAATTTGTGGAGAATCATGACTTTTTTGCATAATTTGAGCACTCCAGTTACCCTTTTTGCACTGTGTTCATATTTAATAGGATAATTAGGACCAATAAAAATGCACTGGAATTAAGAGGAAAAAATCTTGTTACATTGACTTCCATTTTAAGTTAAGGTTTTTTACAGAAAAGTTACAATTTTGTTCAGACAGCAACGATATGATTCCCTAAAATTAGCTTTCTTAACATGTCTGTTGATGCATCTTTACCAACTTTGGTTAGCCATTATAAAGCACTTCCTGTGATCTACTTTTAGAATGAACAAAACTTGATTCATCAAAGTTCTTTAGTCTAAACTTTGTGTTTTGTTTCAACAATACTGTGATCTGAGACTCCAGCTGCCCTTTACATTATTTAAAGATTTCATGACATATTCAACTTTTTACCATGTTGTATGTTGAAAAAGCATTATACTTTTGATGTGACATGCAACGTTACATCTAAACTTGTCTCTCATTAACGTTTTATTTTTATTATTTACTTGGCTCTTTTGTGTAAGACTATTTCTGACCCTTACCACATGCTGTAGTGAAATGTTCAGTTAGTGAAGATAATAAAAAGGAGATTCAGCACAGTTCTTTGACTGTGCCCAAGCAGATTGAGTTCTCAGCAGACAGAGGGGGATTAACGGAGATTTGACCAGTGGTTAACATGTTTTTTTACTGCAGGAAATTGCTCCTTATTTACGCCGTTCTGTTAAAGACCCGATGCTGTGACCCCTGCGGCGTAGTCATTTTATAGTTCTGATTGAAATAGGCTCTGCATCCGGCCAAAGCCGCGCAGAGACTGAGATGTCACACACAAGCTGGCCGCGCCCTGCCCTGCCCTCCACCACAGGCCAGCGCATGTTATGTTTAGCTCACTTATTCTGGTCTAAGCTGATTTCGTCTGAACACAAAGCCACAGAAGGGCCAGCACAGGGAAAAAGAGAGTGAGTTTCTGTGAAAAGAGTGTATGTCTTTGTGCAGAGTAAGATCTGTGATAGACGTTAATCTCAGGCAGCTACTAGAACCACATCTGCACGTTTCAGTTTCAGTTACTGATATTCGGGTGCTGATTCGCCACGGAAATTCTGTTCTTTCTTTCTTCCAGATCAGTACAGTAAAAGCCTGAGTGATAGGATGATGCCATCGAATGATTAACCAGTGACCCGATAATGATGCTTAAAAGGCGATAATCGCCATATTGGGAAAGAACTACAGAGAACTAATTTACCTTTAAACTGCTTGCTAAATAATATTAAATAATATGTACACAAGGCAGTGGTAGAGTTAATTCCCCACTGTGTGGCATACTTTGCAGCATTTTCCGTACCGTACCGTTCTGTCTATAATTAAGTGCAGTCTTTTCTGTTGTGCATTGTATTTTTCAACTAAAGATAGGTTTGAATGATTGTACAAAAGTAATAGGTAACTAAAGTCAAAGCAGAAGATGAAGACTAATAATTCGCATAATATTGGGAAAAATCTCGATATTCAGTCATATCAGTTATGGACTCGCTACATGACACTATGTGTATGGGTACACACTGAGGTGTTATCTGCTGTAAAATCAATGAGCTGCAAGTCCAATATTGTACTTGTAATTGTACATTTATATATTAATTGATGAAGAATACCGCTGCCATTTAAATGAAACCCCTTGAAAATAACATTGAGTAGATTTTTTAGGTTCAGTGACAAAAAGCAGAAGAATACAAAAGGCAGCTTGAACATTCTTTTTCACTAAAAAGGCTGTGAACCTTTCACCAGCCACATTATTTTCTTTCTTCATGACTGGACTTCACCATAAATGGGCTCTAATTCCGCCTTTAATGGAGGCCGGCAAAAATTCTGAATATACTGAAATATTTTCCCTGTCTAAACCTCTGAATAAGAACCCTTAGTTCCCTTGAAATCCCATCAAAGCATGTATTTATCATCAATAGTGAAGCCACACAGTGTCCCTGCTCGGCTAAGCACGTAGCGCCTGAAGCCTGATATAAAGCCTGTGATTACTCATTCTAATTCGCAGGCTCTGCTGCAGATGTTGAGAGGCTGGAGAATAACTGGTCTGCAGGATGGGCAGTGCCTCTGGCTGTAATTTCTAGTGGTCTCTTGTTTTCTATGGCTTGTGGTAGAATCAGCATTGTGGGGTACTTTTTATGGATTTTGAACAAAATAGCTTGCACAAATTATGTGGTGACGTGTGCTGATACCCATTTTCACTAAGATGGATCATTCCATTGTTATTACCTATAGAAGAAATACGTGAATTCCACTGCATCCACCAAGACTTTTTGTGTTAGACGTGTTGCACACATAAATTACTATTTTTGCTGTGTGTGGTGTTTAGGCAGCCACTAAAAAAATGACCTGCTATTGCAGACAGGGAGCGCTTATTTGCTGTTTTCCACTGAGCCTGGCGCTGCAGTGTGCCAGCTTTTGTGCACATGAGGTAAGAGGGTGTGTCGCCAGCCATAAATGTGCTGTTTTTCTGAACGTCTTTCAGTCCAAAGCCAATCCAAGAAATGTTACGTAGGTTTGGCTTTGAGGAGGGTGCAGTCGAAATAAGGATTTCCTGCTAACTCTGTCTACTCCCTGTCCAAGTTCCTGCGGCATACAATAACGATACAATAATAATCCCCCCTCAGGCTCTATTGTTTATTGAACTGCGAGGCAGCAGTGCATGATGCCTTTAATCAGTTTCCAGCCCCGTATGGTGCTGATTATAAATGAGCATTTTTGCGGTTATTATTCTTGAGCCTTCTTAACTGACTACTGTCGTTTCTCCTTCACAGTGAGATGTAACAAAATTAGACTCGACTCATCTGAAGTTCCAGAATTAGAGCTGAGTTGTGCTTCCTAAAGTTTCCACCTCTGATTAATTGATGCTTTTATTGTCATGATATTATTAATCTATTAAAATTCCCACACTTATTACATCCTAAGGCGTATCATTCAATAACTATATGGAAAACAGTGCAAACTGGCTGAGCTGTTCTTAAGTTATAGGAGCAAGGAGTGGAAGCCTGGACCTTCCAGTGGTCCTTATCTTTTAAGGGGTTTAAACTGAAGGCTTAATTAAAGGCTATCAATATTAAAATGTATTATTCAGTAACTATGCTCTTAAAAATAAATGCTCCAAAAAGTGTTATTAGGAGTGATACAATGGATGAACCGCTTCTGGCTCCCCAAAGAACCTTTTAATGGGTGTAGAATGCGCCAGTGTGAAGAACAACCTCCACATAATATAAAGTTTCTATACAAATGAAAGTTTTTTGTTTTTTTTTTCGTTAAAAGGGCAGCTTTAAAGCAACACTTTGTTTGACTAGATGTTGTTATGCTAAGTCTTCTACATTACTGCTTTATCAAGAAAAGCTTTTAGCTACATTGTTGGGTCAGACCTCACCTAGTCAAAAGATTCTTCACCTGTGTAAAAATGCCTATACAAACAAAAAGATAGTGTTACAGCAGCACAGTTTCACAATCTCAATTTTGTTTTTGCTTGGCCAGCATAATTTAGCCTTGAGAAACTGCAGCTGAGCTTTAGATGATGATTTGGTTTTGTCTGGGCGGTTGGAACAGAGTGTTTGGTGCTGCCTGGTGCAGTGGATGGGCACATAATGACGCACTATGAGGCTTGGCTGGAACTAGTAGGCTCTGTACTTCATTGCTTTGAGGCTCTGTCCTTCCATGGCCCTCCAGCGTACAGTGAGTTAAAGCTCCCCACAGCTGCCCTATTCACGGCCATTGTAGCCGCACCATGGCCCTGTCCCCAGCGCGCTCCGTCCCACAATAGATCTCATCTATAACAGGCTGCTGAGCAGAGGCGAGAGTGCCCGAAACTAGGCCTCTGTCACACTTCCTGCCAGGTTCCAGCAGTTGTGCTCAGCATTGTTGGTACACTAAATGGTAGTACTCCCATAAAGTCAAGCATAATTATTCAGTGCTACTACATAGGGGGCGTAATTTATTAAGAGACAGTTATTTACAACAATTTTGGTTGTAAACATGCCTACTTACCTCGTGTTAAACTTATTTGATTCAAATTTGTAAAATGCGCACCAACAAAACAATTATTAGCAAATGTAAGTGGCTTAGAATTGGGAAGTCAGAGCTCAGAATAACGTCTTTTTTGACTTCTGCTGTGTGCTCAGTCTACGAGGTGGGGAAAAACATGGATGCCACCGTGAAAGTAAGTTTTGTTAGCAACAAACTAGCAGTTGTGTTAGTGCTATGAGTGATAACTTTAACAATCATGGTGTTCTTACCTTCTCAAAACAGTGAACTTTATTATTAATATTATAGTTAAACCCCTTGAATGACCAGGGTTCACCTGCAGGCCCAAACTTTTATTACACACTTCTATAACCTAAGAATAGCTCAGCGAGTTTGCACTGATGTTGTTACTGAATAATAAGTCTTAGTATGTATTAATATGTATGTACTAGGGTTTTAAGGGGTTAATCAACCAATGTGTCTGTATGTTGACTGATCTAAAGCAAATGTCATTAAAAAGGAGAGAAGTGGTACTTCATTACTATTCATAGTGTGAGCAGCCATGTTTTTTTGATGTCATATGCTGAGCTCAAAGTAACATCCTGACCTTCCCAGTTAAAAGGGCTTTTTTTTGCTTGATGGACGTGGGACATTCCAAGTTATTCAGTCCAATGTAGTATCAGTTTTGAAGAACTACAATCTCTTTGGAGCTGATACTTGTGAGTGGGCTTAGACTAGCTAAGGCCATCTACATAATGGTCATGTACATACAAGTCACAACAAATTCAAAGTGAAAATTTTTCTGTAATTATATACAATTTTTCAACGTTTGTTTTTATCCATTTTCACTTTTTTTTCAAGGTGCAGTATTTTGGGTCCTTTAAGTCAACATTTCTTAGCAATGTCCTCCAGTCAGCTGGTGAATCATGTAGCACTTTGAGGCGCAGCAAAGAACGTTATCAGCACCGACCAGGTCTGGCTCTTTCCCTCACATCCTGTCAAGGCGATTGCAAAGGCACTCTCCCTTGTTTGTGTGCTTCTGTATCCAGGAGATATCATAAAGCTTTGTGACCAGTGAAGCTTAGGTAGTAACTAGCCACACCTTACTGAAGAAAACGATTACTGTCTCACTCACTGTAGATAAGTCTTAGTTTTGTTTTAGCAAGTGACTAAGCTTTTTCTGCTTTGATGGATGATGGAAACTAGGCTAGGCAGCCTGCATGTGTTGGCATGAGAATTATTAAGGCAGACAGCTGCTCAGGGACATAGTCTACCTCTGGTGCTTTTAAAGTACAAGCTCCAGATAAATGGGCGATTTCCTTCTGGTGACTATGCAGCAGTCAGGTGATTAGAGAAGCTAGCTAACAACTGGAATTGTTACTTGTCTGAATGAGTATTCTGGGTATTCCTGGTTGGTGACTGAGCTAAATTGATTTGGAAAAAATACTTAAAGGAATACTTTGAACCTTACCTCAATCTGCTAATCTGCTATACAGTTGATTACCACAGAATAATTCTCATTTGCTTCACAGACTTATAATAGAAACACACAGAACAGAAGCCAATGGGCAGGTTCTGAAGGACCTGCCCATTTGCTTCTGTTTTTATATTCTGTTTTAGGCTGAATTTTCTGCTCTTTTCTGGAAATTAGGTTGGAAAATGCTGCATTATTCCTTTAACACGTATTGCAACAGTGTGTCCCTGGTTGGTGACACTGTGTGACACAGCTCTGACCTGGATGGTACCCTTCTGGTGACCCTTTTGTCTGAGATTTCACCCTGATCTACCTTCCTTACCCAACTCCAGCGATCATAAAAGAAAGTCCAAATGACCCCAGATAAGTGTAAAAGAGGAACGGCCAGCAATAAACAGCTCTTGTGCCCTGCGTTCTGCACGCGCTCCCTCCTGCAGAGACTTTTGTGTGTCTTTGTGCACAGAAGAGAAGCAGGAAGGAGTGAGGCAACAGGAAATGCTTGGCTGAAAGGTAATTCTTATTCTCCTTCCCATCAGACTGTGAGAGTTCAGCTAGTGCATTCTTCTTTTTCCTCCCTCCTCCTCACACTTTCTTCACCAAATTAAATCACTCCTTTTATTCTGCATAAATTTTAATAGTAATCAAAGACAAAAGTGCTAAAATGGGGGTCACTGAATAGATAATGCCTCCATTTGAATAATTACCCCCCACCTAACCCGAGCCCCCCTCCTTTAGGCTAGCAGTTCAATAACAGCCACCCTGAAAGGTTTTAAATCAGCACTGATTGTGATTGTATTCATGGAGAAGGAAATTAATTATGTGTTTCTTTTCATGCACCTAATTTAGCAGGAAGGCTTTGGTTTTATGGCTGAGACATATGAGGTGTCTGGAGATTTGGCGCTTAATTGCCTGCATTAATGGGCCTGTTATATTAATAGACCAGCGCTGTTCCATCCCTTCGTTAAATAGAGCAGTGGTGAGTTTGAGGGCAGGAAATTCACAAAGGCCATCCAGATCAAAGTGTCACGCTAAGGGCATCTGCAGCCTTTCAAGAATGTTTGTTCTGATAATGACGCAGATTAATTAACAACCAGTGACAAACAAAGTTCAATAACCCACATAATGATTTTTTTTTGGTACAAGCCTATCTGGTGAATTCTTCTTTATCTGTTGGTATTTCAGGTTTCATTATAGACTGAACTTCACTATCTGTGAGGTTTTGCTATTTAAAAGATTGTTAAGTCTAGAAATGAGTTTACGCTCTGCAAAAGAGCACCTTACTTACATCCTACTGTAAAAATTTGGTAAGTACCTTCAGTAATTATTGTGGTAGCCTCACAAAATTATGTATTTCTCATTTTGTGGCCAAGAATACTTTAGCAGCAGCGAAACATTCAAAACAAACCCATAAAACGTCATTTGATTATGAATGCCATCATGGTAATTTAATTTCTAATCAGCAAGTAATTTGGTTAAAAACATATACATACCAGCTAAATCAGGAGTTGATTAGCAACTCTATTTGCCCAGGAGATAAGACTGTTTCGTGAATGGGGTCATTATGAACTATAGGTGTTGAAAACACAAGAGTAATGAGGACAGACTTGATAACCTAACATGATCCAGCTTCATCCTAAGACTGCATCAGAGAAGCAGATGAGATCAATGACTGATTAACTGTTATAATAATTAAGCTGTTGTCATCATTCTTTTCAGTGACAGAGAGGTGTTTTAGAATTTAGTGAGCTATAGAGTCAAGTACTTGTGAAAGAATCACTTCCCCATCATTAACCACTCCTCAACCCCCTCACTTCCCTCAAAACAAAGCCATAGCCGTAACTAATGCCTTGGAACTAGCCTTAAATTACTCCATTGTGGTTTGCAGTAATGTAGCGAAAATGCTACAACCTCATCTGTACTTGAGTGTGTACAGTTTACAAAAGCAAAAGACATAGAAGTCTCATTTCAGCATGAAATATGTTACCATGTCATAGTGCTGCACAATATATTTTTCATGTGTATAGTTAATTTGTCAATCTGTATTGTGATATTGGCCTTTGCAATACTGATATCGTAGAAGAATGCAATAAACAATGCAGGATAGTTGTCATGTCCAGAATTTAGGTGCAATTAATTCCTTTCCTGGACAAAAAATGTCCTTGTTTGGTTATTTAACCAATTACAGTTAATTACAGTTTTGTGGCCGAATTAAAGTTGACATCATGCTACAACCATAATATTTACTGGATTACACTGTTATTATTTGTTGATTGGACTAGGACATAGCCTTAACTCACGTGCTGTCATTGTACTTGCTTACATGTGCACTTGGATGTAAGGGACCTAGACAAAAAGGTAAAGCAAAGGAGAAAAAAGCCAACTTGGTTTTTCCCATTTTTCCACACATTTACCAGCATAAGCCTATGCTGACTGCTATATTATTGTAGTAGGCATGTGCTACCCCAGGCTCAAGGAGGACGCTCTAGGCAGGGTTTAGGGTTGCAGCAGCCATATTTATTAACAAATCAACACAACTCAAAACAACCAAACTATGCTGGCCACTTTTCAGTGGCTTCAGTCAGTCTTTTTACTCAATCCTTCTTCTAAATAAGCTTTTCAGCTCTTCTGTCTCTTGCTGCTGCTCGTCCCTCTCTCTACTCTCTCTGTTCCCTCTCAGCTCTTTTAAAAGGCGCTCACGCTGCCAGCCAGATCAGCATCAGCTGGCTCTCATTAAGGGCAGCGTGAGCACCTGAGCCGAAAGGGAACGAGAGCTCGCTGCTCCACCTCCTTGTCACCGCCCCCAGCTGGCAGCTCAGCCGCCCGGATCGAACGTGAGGTGTAATGGAGCGGCCTCGCTGCGTAACAGGGGGCGGGGCCCAGGCGGCGGAGCTCAGGACTCGCTCCTTGCCCTGGTGCCTCTCGTTGCCGGCGCCGTCGCCGTCTTCCTCCTCCTCCCGCCATCACTCGCGTCACTCAGGGTACTCGGAGGAGCTCGGGCTTTGCGCTCCGCCCCCTCCCCACTCGCGGCTCTCTCCCTGCCGTCCTGGCCGAGGTTCGTCGCCGCTGGTTGTTCGGGCCCCGCCTTCCTGCCGGCTCCTGCGGCCGTCATCGTCGGGGCCCGGGGGGCGGGCACATGCCACAGTTATGTACACATTATGTATAGTTACTTGTCAAACTATGAAGTGCTGCAGGGCAATTTGATGAAGTCACCACTTATACACAGTGCTAGGCTAAATTGGATATGTTGAAAAATGACTTATGAATATAATGAGTCATTTTATGTCTGTCAACTTTGTTTTCCTCCTCTGGCAACAAGCAACACCTTCAGCGATTGGAGCACAGGTTTGAGCCTGACTTTCCTCTTAGTCACCCTCTTCTAGTGTAACTGCATCCTGAGGGGCTGCCCCCTGAGGGGAGGTGAAAGTTTACTCAGTCACCTCGGCCACTGTGAGCTCACAGGTCCTAATCGCATTGTAGCAACAGTCAGCAGCTCCATCAGCCCGGTCAATATTTACACACCCTTACTATTGGCAGCATCAAGTGGCAGAGAAGTGCTAAAGGAGGGTAAGTAAAGAAACATAGACGTGAGAGAGGGAATAGAGTTCATGTGTGTGTTTACGTATGTGCAGTGTTTGATATATGTGTCTGTATGTATGTGTGTGTCCTGACTTTGTAGGAAAACCAGAAAAGCATAGAGGTACTCTACAATACCAGTGCCAGCAAAATAGTTACTTTGTTTAAGGTTGGGGTTAGGTTTAGGCTTAGGCTTAGATTCTTATTATATATTGGTAGTAACATACACAGACAAACCTTTGGGTGTGTTCAACACTGAACCTGTTCAGAGCAGCGGACACAAGCTTGGGTGGTTTTCACATGTACCTTCTTCAGGCCACAAGCATCCAACACAGATGCTTAGTTTGTCTCTCTCTTCGCACTGAGCATCATGTGTCTCATATAAAAATCTCCATTTGCGTGTGTGGGGTTCTTTTTGCAGGCCAGCCTCTTTCTTATTGACTTCTTAACCCCTTATGTGATGTGCTTTGGCTCAACACGTCACTTTCTCACTCACAGTTCTAAGCTAAAACATAGATATTAGTTTGAATAGGGCTGTACTCTTTCACAAATTTAAGAACTTGATTTGGTATGATACAGTGGTGTCTCAGTTCAGTACATTTCTCAATACAGGAAAAATAAGGAGTGGCTGAAAATGTACCATATGTTAATGTCCATTTTCATTTTATTTGAGAATTCAATGTTATAAAAGTATAGTAGCAGCAAGCTAACACACTAGCCACAAGCTAACATGCTAGTCACAATACAGCGATATAGTTCAATACAATAAGGTCAGTTGTTTCATCCCATTTCATAGTAATTACTGGAAAAATCCATCTTAAGAATAGTAAGCCTAGCATTTAAGTGGCTAATTCTGCCTTTTAATCTACTCCACTCTTTTAATTATGATTTTGAATAAATAGTGATTTTTCAGCTGCTGTTGCATTTATTCTAACATGTAAAGAGTGTAATCCAAGCCAAAAATTCATAGATGCTTTTTTGTTTGTTGCAAATTACCATTTTGAGCAAGCACACAAATGAATAGGTACGTACTTCACAGTTCAATTACCTTTTATTGTTATAGTCACAATTAGAATAATTTCATAATTTCATGCAGTTGCTGTTCATCCAACATTAAAGGCAGCATTGCTTCTTTTGTACAGTGATAGAAAACACAATAGCTATGGTCAGCGTAGACATGGAACAACACTGGCAGTAGATTTTAATGAGTTAAACAGGACTATTATGTTGTCTGAATATTGTTCAGGAGGCTTTTGGTAAGACAGGATTAAGAATGGATGATTATTGTATCTTGGATTGTGCAGGGAAAACCAGTCATCCATCTGCAGGTTTGGGTGTAAACGGAGCTCCGATGTCTACTGTTTTTGTTTTGTCCCGTCCTGGTTTCGCCTTGGAGACAGAGAGTGATTTAAGAGCTCTGGGAACAGGCCTGGAGCTTTGGCCTGTTGGTGATCTGTGTTGACCCTACCATTCCCTAGTGATGATTTATATGTAGGAATGCCGTTGATGTGCACCTAAACACACACAGTGAAAGCAAGAGCGTGACAATCAGGTTTATTAATACCATCTGGACAGCTCGTCTTTGCTGCTGTGGTGCATATGTATGAGAGAAAGAAAGAGAATATGCCAATTTATGTATAATTCCATAGTGATTCCACTGTGTGTCATTTGTAAAGGAATGGTGGGTGTTTGACCTGCTTTATCAAGCTTCTGTCCCTCATATCTAAAAAAAGAGAGGAGTGCATTTCTCCGCTAAGGACAGGAAGTCATACGTATGGTTTGTGTTTGCAAGGCCTGTCAGTGAACCCAGAGTGTTCCAGTGTGGTGATAGCGGTGGTGTGTTGGCGGAGAGAGAGTGAGATGGAGTGGGGAATGAGAGGGGGAGAATTCCAAGCATTCTTCTGTCTGTCTGACACAGCAGAGAGCTCTGTAGCTTAGTGAGAGAAAGAGAATCAAGACAGAAGGATGTGAAGAAGATACAACTGTAAGAATAAAGATTTGGAAGTGATGCCATAGAAGAACATAGATGCCAATTTTGGTTACCTAAAGAACCTTTCATGGATGGTTCTTCAAAGAAATGAGTGAACCCATTTGAAGGTTCCTTACCAATAATTTCTTTTCCCCAGAACCACATGTCCAGGCCAAGATCCATTTAGATCCATTAATGTGTTATTCAAACTAGTAGTGCACTGAAAAAAGAGAAGCACCATTTCAACATCATTTGCATATGAATGATATAGATATATGAAGGGTTTCATTCCAAAAGGCTCCATATTTGTTTTTAACAATTTTGAAAACAGTTTTTAAAATAACAGCTGATGTACAATGGAGAAAAAAAAAGTAATTAAAAAAAAGTAAAAAAGTATTATTAATCAAAATATAGACTTAACAATGAAGCCAGTCTTCATTATAAAACTTACGATAATGTTTAACTGCCATATGAATAATTGCTTGATGATTTAATAATCTTTTTTGTTCTTTATATATTTACTATTAAAACCTGAAGTGGCCAAATGGGTTAAATAGCTATTTTGGTTGTCAGTTTTCCCAACTGACAACAGAAACAGTTTGAGCTTAAACAAACATTTCTCACCACTGCCCTCTAAAGGTGTTATAGCACCTTGAGCCAGAAATGAGAACTTCTGTTGTTTCACAAGACCCATGATGTGTCTCAGTAAATGTTTTCTGCTTTCTTTTATTTACAGGCAATTTCCTAAACTCAGTGAATGAAAACAAATCCAATTCACATTCTGTTTGTTGCACTGTAAACATATAATTAGAAAAGCTAACAGCCATGGAAAATAATAATAATTGCTGTTAGCTTAAATAACTGTGATCAGCTCAAATATTTGTTATCAGGTGATTTCGTAATAATTGTGACAAGATTAAGAGCATGTGTGTTGTATATGTATCTGATTCATATGGAAATGACTTACATTTGAATCAGGTACATTCAGTGCATCACTTTTTTCAGAGTGGAGAATGAACGAATGAAACCAACATCCAAGCCAAATGCAAGTCACCCATATGCACCCAAAAGTTCTCACAGCAGATTCCCCTGTCACTCTCTCTCAGCATGTTCCTCTACAGACGCGTCAAACTCATCACTCTGACTGAGAGTCACAGTGACAGCATTGCCCCCTAAACACCCCCCTCATCTCCTCTCCAGTGGTACTCTCATGCTCCCCATCTTCCCAGTGCCTTAAACCATCACACTGTCTGGAAACTATCCCACACAAAGTCTGGCTGAAGCACTGAAACACCCCCCTCTAAAGATGCAGAACCGTCACTTCTGTCAGAACTGATTTGACCCAAATGGTTGAGATGGAGCTGGGCAGAGCTGCAGAAAAGAGCTGGGTCACACGAGGACTGGAACACACAGCCCGGCAGGTCCCAGCAGCGCTCTAATGAAGTTAGAATGGCACTAGGGGAAACAGATTAGATTCGCCATGGCGCCAAGTGGGCTGCACTGTGTTTGGGTGATTTGTTTTTTTTTAATCTTGAGTGAATGTAGTGTCCTAAGGATGGTCTTTTAAGCACATTTTAATGCACAAACACCTATATACACATAAAATGACCACAGCAAAAAACAAAATGAGTAGTAATTCATTAGAGACATATTGTTACTGTGTCTGCAATTTGTGGCAAAATTGTGTACTAATGCACTGAGATATCACAAAGTGACCCTTGTATAGGACATGGAATGTAGTACTGATAGGTGGAGCCAGGTACAATTGTATATATGAAGTAAACAGCCTGAAACATGTGCTATGTAAGGACCTGAAGGCCCAACAACTACATGTTCATGATTACATGACCGAAATGACAAAATGACAGGAATATATAAGAGTGGGAAATATATATATACACACACACACACACACACACACACACACACACACACACACACACACACATATATATATAGGCCAGGCTAGCTTTGGCTCAGTGTACCTCAGTAGTTCTTGAAAGAGGTCACTGTCCACCATGTTCTTTTCTTTTATACACCCATGTGATTTTCTCACACTACTGTACATCACACTTTCTGTCCGAGAACATGGACAAAATAGCTCTGTGTCTAATCACTGGGAATGTTTGCTTCTAATATGATAAGTTGTTGTAGTTGTGTTGTCCTCTCAATAAGTGGTCCTGAAAACCACTATTTCTTGCCGCTTCCAACTATTTCCTCATTTTTTTAGCAGGACTGTCTAATAGAACCTATTGCCTACAATTCAAAAAGTTGAAAGATATACCCGCCTACTCTAATATGAACTTCTGTTTATTGTTCAACGATTATGTTTTGATGATTGATTGGTTAGTTGTTCCCATCCCTAAATGTTACATTTGGAAAATATTGAGTAATAGAGCTATTATTAGCAAAGGATCTACAGAGTAGAGGTTTACTAACTGCATGGAAAATAATGGAAAAGAATTAAGCTATTAGTACGTTATAAGAGTGAGTAATGAAATGTGGAAGGTTAAGGGGTTAAACATCTCTCACAGATGCTCAGCAGAAGGCCAACTCTAAACAGACCCTCAGCTTGTATAATACTTTGACAAGGCTCTTGCGTGGATGCTTTAATGAATTTGTTTTCTATCCATGTGTTGACCAGGTGCTGACCCCAACACGAGTTGGACAGACATATGCCTACAGCCCTGCACCCAACAACTCTCAAGACCTGTACGATGTGCCACCAATTCGACAACAGGGGGTAGGCATCATTTTGTATTCCCATCAATGTACAGTATGAGGCCCTACTGGAATCAGCATGGATGGATTCTAAAACAGTGTTGCTTCTTTGTGTAGGTTTCACAGGTTTATGATATTCCACCTGGGAAACAGATAGGAAAGCACATGAGCCCTCATGGCCAGGGTCTATATGACATCCCTCCGGCACAGGACACACGGAATCAGGGGGTGTATGACATCCCTCCTCCATCACAAGGGGTATGTTCTAGTCAAGCAATCTCCACATTCAACAATACATCCTAGTTCATTAGTAATGTTTTCCATTCAAAAACAACTCAGCAGAAAGATGTTTAAAAGCATGTAAAATGCTGCATTTGCCTTGGCTTAGCACTTTAAAAGAAATCTTATCTGAATGCCTTCTTTGTTCTCTGTATCTATTAACACAGTGCTACTTTTCCCTAAATTGCAGGGTCACAAGTAGGAGAAAATAAATAATTTCATTTTTATTAGTTTCCCCTGGTTACTAAATTAAAGCCTTGCCTGCCAGCAGTGATCAAGTCAGACCCAGAACTGTGCTCTGAACTCTGCAGTGAGGGATGTTAAAGACTGAAATAACTGCTTTCTGGGCCCTCTTATGTTTCACTACTTTACATACAGTACAGTCCAGTGCTGCGAGTTTGTTTGTAATAAATTAAAGTATGCTGGGAACCTGTTATTTGCGTCATATTTAATTAGGGGTTTGCAGAGGTTTGACTCGCTGTAAAAAGCAGATTTCAAGCCTGAGTGAAATCACTTAAAGCCTGCTCCTATTATTTGTTGATCTACGTGCTCATGGTATGCCCCATGTACGTCAGGACTCATGCTGCATGCTCAAATCAGCTCTGGGGTTTTTTAAATGCTTGGTTGTCAGAATGTTCATCGGAATTCCATATCCGTTTTGTGGGAGAGCATTAAATATCAGCTTGCAGACATTAGACTGTCAGCAAGGCATTTTAAATGCTAAGTGGAGACTGAAATTCGTATCTAAAGCTTTTTGCTGCTTTTTTTTGTGGGAATGGTAGTTTTGATGTAGCTCTTGTTTCTGCAGGTGTATTCGATCCCACCTTGCAGGAATAATGCTGCACAAGATGAAGGCAACTACGACTTTCCCCAACCTCACAAACAGAAGCCGGAGGGCATATATGACGTTCCACCATCATTCGTCTCCAAATCTACCCAGTGCTCCCAGTCCAATTATGACTTTCCTCCGGAAAACCGCATGGTTGCTAACAGCGACAACAGCATCTATGATGTTCCTGCTAGCCAGCCAGCCATGGCAGGATCCCGAGATCTCTATGATGTTCCACAGGGGCTGCCACAGCGGGATCGCAACAAGGGCATCTATGACGTCCCACCTACAGATTCACGCTCACTGGCCGACGTAACCGATGGCATGAATCGCCTTTCATTTTCCAGCACCGGAAGCACGCGCAGCAGCATGTCTACTTCTTCCTCTTCAGCAGGGTCGCCAGCTGAGGGTCGTTTAGCGCTAGACCTGGACTCCGCCTTGCAGCGGCTCGGCCGCCTACAGCAAGGCCTAGATACTTCTGTCTCTGCCCTCCAGAGCTTCGTCGCCTCACCCAACTGGCGGACGTATGCCTTCATGGAACGCCATGGCAATGAAGTGCGTCTGACACTGGAGCGTGTGCGTAGCACCCTGGCTGAAATCCTGGCCTTCGGACGAGGGGCAGCCACCAACGCCACGGCCCTGTCCGACCCAGGGTTGCACTCGAAGCTGCGCCGGCAGCTGCAGAGGCTAGAAGACTCACAGCAGATCCTGCAGCAGACTCACCAGAGCCTAGAAAACAGTGGCTGGGCACTCAACGTCCTGGCAGCAGGAGGCAAGCAGCAAGGCAAAAGCGATGACTTGGACCGCTTTGTCATGGTGGCACGGACAGTGCCAGATGATGCCAAGCAGTTAGCATCAACGATAGGAAGCAGCGCAGAGCTGCTGTTCCGAAGGCCACCAGTAGAGGGCGTCGTTCACCCCTTCACCTGCTCCCCGGCGGAGGAGGACAACCACAGCTGCCAGACCAAACCTTTCCCTGTGCCACAGGACAGCGAGAAGTGTGTGAAAAGCTGGATGGAGGATTACGATTACGTCCATTTGCAGGTTAGAACTAGTTTAATAACAGCTCTGTTTTCCGTGCAGCTGCTGCTTGGCCTTTCACAGGAATTATGAGCTTCCGAGTGGGAGGAAAACACTCACTGATCATAATTACTAGTCCTGATCATAATTACCAGCCTGAAATTGAAGAATGAAAATGTAACCAGACATTTGCATTAATATACGACAACACAGGTCTCCATTAAGCTCTGCCACTGTGCCCTAGCGAAGGAAAAGAAAGAATATGTTTGATATAAGGAAAAGCCTAAATGTAATCCAGAAAAGTATTTGATGAACATTTTTTTAACCCCACTTTTGCCCCTCCTCTAAGATACATTCCCAAAACTTAAAATTCTGTTTATAAAGGTCAATTTAAAACATTACATGATGCACGTTTCATGGACACGTTTCATGGTCACCTTATGTGACATTGCAGAGTTGGAGCACCGCACCTTTACACAAAAAGTGGCTTCAGTATGAATGATACAGCCATCAAAAAGCAACAGTACGTCTGTTACATTGCACTCTACCCATCTCTCCTTCTCTGTTCCATCTATGTAACTGTAAGGCAAAGATTTGGGAGATCACTCACATATGACTGTTTTATACTGACATTCGTTTGGGTTTAAAGATCACTGACTGACATCAAGAGTTATTTTTGAAGTAGGAGGTTGAATAAGGACAGGGAACAAGTGACCGTCTTTTGAAGTTTGCACTGTAAGACGAGTCAGTAAGGAACACTTAGTTTTAAGGTTTTTAGAAAGCAAATAAGTGCAATACAAACCACTGTCTGACTGTTTTTAATTTGGGGATGTATAATGAACTATAGATACATTGAACTTTGTCTGAACTTCAGACACAAAAGTATAGTGGTTGCATCTGCAAGTTTTTCTTCCAAGTATAACAATCAGCTGACACTCTTTTTTCATTTTAAAGGGTAAAGAAGAATTTGAGCGTCAGCAGAAGGAGCTCTTAGACAAGGAAAACATCATGAAGCAGAGCAAAGTCCAGCTGGGGCAGGAACAGGTACGCATATGACTGATATTTGACTCATCTTTGAAAATATTGGTTTGGCATCGCCTGTGCATAAAGTCATGAGATTTGATCAGTTAGAGGTTAAACATGTAGCATGACACAGCTTTTCACGCACTTCTTGCTGTTCTGCGGCACAGAGAAAGTGAACCTTGGAGAACCTTTAAAAATCATGTTGAAGCTTCTGTTGTTCAAAGAAACAGGGTTAATATCAGCATTTTTCATTCAGTTCCCTTTTTACAATGTTCATTTGCATTGCAGCTGAACAGCATTAGAGATAAGCCAGTAATACCTACAGAATTGAGGTCATAAAACCTTACTGCTATATTCTCCCTACAGTCCAAATGCCAGGATAACACATTTTATAGGCTCTGTTTACATTAACGTGCATTCTGGTTTATCCAATCATGAGTGGACAGTGCTAAGTAGAGGTGTGAGTGCATCTCAGAAATGTATTGTGAGCAAATCATTCAAACCAGGGACGCATATGGCCAAATAACACTGTCCTAGCACCCTCTTAATCTTGGACAATTACATGAACAAGGACTCACTGTACAGACTGATGTAGTAAACCTGTGTGGTACTCTTCCTCCTGTCACAAAATCCAGTGACATGCTTTTACCAAAGACGCATTCGACACGCATGGAAATGGCCGGTGCTAACGGCTGTATGTCCTCTGTCCACTTATGATCAGACCTCTTGAGATAGTTGTTAATACAAGTGTGACAATGGCCACAGTTATCATCTGAACAGTAAACAGCAATAGTACAGGTGTCTTAGAGTCAATAAAAAGTCTGTCAGTATAATGTCTGCAGTAAAAACATTGCAGTGTGTGCTGTTGCTTTTTAAACATTTTAGTACCATAATACTACAAACACCTATGATAATTTTCTTTACTAATAGCATAAAAATATTATTTTATTAGTTCTTTAACTTTCTTCTCTTCTCACTCTCACAGTTGAACCAGTTCAAGCAGTTGGAGCAGGAGGTGATCAAACCTGTAGAGAATGACATCACCCAGTGGATCTCCCATCAACATTCCACAGGCTCCTCCTCCCCTTCAGACTCCTCCTCCACCTCCTCTGTGGGGGGCGGGGCTCAGCTGTGTGGGCGGGACCGCCAGCTGCTAGGCTTCTACGCTGAGCAGTGCGAGCAGCACTTTGTGACTCTGCTGAATGCCGTGGATGCGTTTTTCGGTTGTGTGGCAGCTGGACAACCTCCGCGAATCTTCGTAGCACACGCCAAATTCGTCATTCTCAGTGCTCACAAGCTTGTGTTTATTGGGGACACTCTATCACGACAGGCCTCGACGCCCGAAGTGGCCAACCGGGTGATGGACTCCAGTAATGTGCTTTGCGAGATGCTCAAGACGGTGGTGGGCGCCACCAAGATGGCCGCCCTTCATTACCCAAACACAGCCGCTGTGCAGGAAATGGTGGACCGCGTCACGGACCTTTCACACCGGGCACAGCAGTTTAAAGCACAGCTCTTGCAAATGGCAGCATTATGATCTCATCAGTGCGAGTCAGTTCAAAAACCAGGACGTTCTGAACATTGTAATTTATATGTATTGGGCACATCAACAAAAGCTGTCTTTTGTACATAAGTACCATTTCCTTCTGCTCTGTAAATATTCGGCTCTATTTTTGTTTAGATTTGTTTTATATAATATTAAGAATGGTATGAATATATATGAATAAGAAATATGCTTTTAAAAGCTGTATGTTAACATTCCATTTTTTCTTATTAAGCACCTTATAAGTTGCCATTGAATTTGTTATTATGATCTGTAGATAAATGCTGCACCTGCTGCTGGAAAACAAAGAGGTTCTTTCAGTTTCTTGCATTATGTTGCATTCTGTTCTGCAGACAACATGGTTATGAAAGTAAAAACCTGTACTTAACCAGATGATTTTTGTTTCGTTCTCATTATATTGCAGTATGGTTTAAGACCAAAAATGTTGTGTCAATGTTAATAGGCAGCATAAAAAGATGCCCTGTGTGCTATTAATCTGCTGAACTATTGGGAGTCTGCATTAGAAAGCAATAGTTTAAACGTTTTCCCCTTACTCTAAAAGTGGACGATCTGTTAAGACATGTCAGGTGTCCAAGTTTTAAGTAGGATTCTCTCAGTCTACAGTCAGGACCATAAATATTTGGACATGACATTTATTTTAGCTTTCTTCCACAGCATATTGGAGTATAAGTGAATAATATGTGCTCAAAAAGCTTTCAGCTTTAATTTGCAATCATTTTCATACATAGCCCCCATTTTTATTGGTTTAAAAATCATAGGACAAACTAACAATCATAAATTAAATTGTCATGTTTAATACTGGGTTGCATATCCTTTGCAGTCAATGACTGCCTGAAGTCTGGCCCATAGACAATCACCAGATGCTAGGTTTCTTCCCTGGTGGTTCTCTGCCAGGCTTTCACAGCAGCTGTCTTAAGTTCTTGCTAATTCTTGGGGTGTATTATTTTCAGTTTTTCTTTAAGTGAGTGAAATCCATGTTTGATTGGATTGTGGTCAGGTGATTGGTTTGACTATTGCAGAACATTTACTTGTTTGCCTTAAAAAAGTCTTGAGGGTCATTGTCCATCTGCACAGTGAAGCGCCGTCCAATGAGTTTTGAAGCATTTGGCTGAATCTGAGCATAAAGTATAGCCCAATACTCTTCAGAATTCATCCTGCTGTTTTTGTCAGCAGTCACATAATCAAAGGGAACTAGTTTCATTAGCAGCCATACATGCCCACTACTAATACTACCTCCACCATGCTTGTCAGATGAGGTGGTATGTATTGGATCATGAGCAGTTCCTCCACTTCTCCATACTCTTTGCTTCCCATCATTCTGGTACAAGTTGATATTTGTGTCATCTGTCTATAATATTTTGCTCCAGAACCATACAAGCCTTTTTAAGATGTTTTTTGGAAAGCTCAAATTGGTTTTCCTGTTTTTAAGGCTTACCATTGGTTTACATCTTGTGGTAAACCCTCTATATTAACTGTGGTGAAGTCTTGATTGTTGACTTTGACACAGATACGCCTACCTCCTGGAGGGTGTTCTTGATCTGGCCAACCGTTGTGGAGGGTTTTTTCTTCATCAGAGAACAAATTCGTCTGTCATCCACCACAGAAAAATCCTGTTCTCCATGGTCTTCAGTGATCTTTCCATGGTCTTCGGGGCCTTTTGGTGTTTTTATGCTCAACATAACACTAAGCCAGATTTACTGTTCTCACTGTGCTCAGCCTAACACAGCTCTCAGTCACCTTACTGGCCTAACGGTCAGGCCATAATGTGATAAACTGGAGTGAGCACATTGTGTAAAGCTGGGCAACGGTCCACATGAGTTCTCATTCATCTCACACACCACAAGATGTACCAGCTGGGGCACTGGCAGAACAGAATGCTCAGTACTTGGTAGAAACCATCATTACCGACTCAAACTTTCAAATCTGACAGAATTTTTTAGGCTGGCCTGTGTCTACTGGCCATCACCCAGATGCAAAAATTACTTCTTGTTAAATGGTTACACATCGTCTTTACCTGACTTGAACTCCTCTGAAAATGTGATTATAGCTTAAAGACACTTTTTTTGAGAGGGAAAACCTTTCAGTACTTTTAACATATTAAAGGCTAACCCTGTTTGATTTGAGGAAAACAATATCTTGTGTAAATATTTGTGACAGTATTTGAGACGCACTCTTACCAAGGAAGAGACTTCATTACACCCTACTGATATCTGACCCAGCACTCCACTCTTGAATCGCTATAATGATTGCCTGATGAAGGTAGGACTGTGAGGATAATTAAACCCTGTAGTCTTAAGGTCTTCTAGAGGCCATTCCACACAGAGGAAGCAGAGAACATAACAGTCTTCTTGCCAGCTTGAGTGCAGGTCTTGGATACAGATGAAGGTAGAAAATCAAAAGACCTCAAAGTGCAATATCAGATAATATAGATGCTGTTGAAAATGACTTTATATAAGACTTCACACTATTCTACGAGTGGTAAAACAAGGCTTTGTCATTTACTGAGCTTCATCAGGTCCTATACTGATTTGTGTGCCGACTACTGAACCCTGGGGCACAAATTAAATGAGAATGATTGATCTTTAATCCACTTGTGAGCGTGTGTTGATAAAACGGTACAACTGAGCTGTATTGCGTCACAGCTACGCTTGCCGCAGTTTTAAGGGAGGTTAGCTAAAGAGTGCTTCTTTTTTCAAAGGCTCATTTTGTCATTCACAATTTCGGTAGCTAATGGCTAATATATTAGTGACGTTCTTTTAAACACAGTAAAACCTTTCCTTATATTTATCAGGAAATGACGCTAAAGTGAATTCAAACAGGTGATGCTGGAGGCTCTGTACTAACATTAGACATATGGATACAAATGTCAGTGTAAGCTTCCTGGACCTCTTCTGACAGTTTTATGCACTTCCTCAAAGGAGAATATTGCACTGCAGAATGGTTTGAGTTTCCTGTGTGAGAGCTTTTCTTTAACGTTTTGAAATGAGCGAACTGCAAGTCATCAAAGCATTTGAACTTCATGCATGAGAATTCCTCATTTATGTGAAGTGTACACTCTTAAAAAAAGATGATTCTTCAAGGGTTCTTCAGTGAAGGAATCATGAGTTCTACATAGAACCATTTCATGCTTGAATGGTTCTCTGCATGGTGAAATCTGTCTTCAGATTGATGAAGAATGTGTTGTATATGGTTCTGTATAGATCCTTTTTGAACATAATTCTATGTAGCACCAAAAAGGTTCTTGTATTGTTACGATATCAAGCTTGTAACAGTAGCAGAACTCTTTTCAAAAGCATCCTGTGTATTATATGGTTCTATAATGAATGTGTAGTATCTGGGTCTATACAGAACCCTTTTCAAAATATACCACACATTCTTCATCAGTCTAAAGCAAAGAACCATTTAACCATGAAATGGTTCTATATAAAACTCATGGTTCTAAATAGAACCAAACCCCTTTACTAAAGAACCCTTGAAGAACCATCTTTTTTAAGAGCGTAGGAGTTTTTAAAAATGTCAGCATCTAATCATGAAACAGGAAGACGAGTTTCCATAATTTTAGTGTTTTGCTGTGATGAGTTTTTTTTAGGTCAGGGCCTCATGGCGGTGTAGTTAATAAACAAATTCCTGATTTCCAGGTATTTTGACCGGGACGTGGAGAAACTCTGCATGGGAATTTGGAGATGTGCGAAGACGCTTCAAATATCCAGTCCAACATGTGAGTTGAGCAATTAAAACAAGATACTGTAAACAGACAAAAAGCAAAGACAGTTCAAGAAATGCCTATTCAGTGTACATGTGAAATATACAGAAATATATAATATATATATATATATATATATATATATATATATATATATATATATATATATATATATATATATATATATACATTGCTGTGAAACATAAGGATTTTCAATAAAGTCAATGTTTGTTTCTTTGAGGTGCATTTTACAGTCAAACAGGGTTTTGACGCTGGACACTTGGCTCTACCAAAGTTGGTTTGGTGCACCCTGTAGTGGGCATTTAACAGAACTACATTCTCTTCATCATTTTTACATCCAGTTCACATTTAGTTACGCTGTCTAAAAAAGTCCAGAAATGTCCTGTCAACAATGTACTGATCTTCTTACAGTTGTATGCAAAGGTTTAGGCACCCCTGATCAAATAACATGTTCTGTTGATTTTCTAAGTGAAAGTAAGTACAGTACACACTTCTGCACATTTAATGTACAATTACTGTTCATTTGTTGAATTTAAGCTATTGTAAAAGACAGAAAATGGCATGTATTTATTTTATGTTCTGCTAACCTATTTTCACTCAGAAAATCAACAAGACGTCATTTGACCTGGCGTGCCTAAACTTTTGCATACAACTGTAATGAGATTAGAACATTGTTAACAGGACATTGGTGGGCAAAATAATGTGCAAGTAGATATAACAGTATCAGCGCAAAGCTACGTGGCTCATATGACTTTACTGGATTATTTCTCTAGTTTCAGACACATTTCCCATGATTCCGTCTGCTTGTGGGTTTACAAGTATAAAATATAGACTACTGGAGATATTTCAAGAACCATGTTCAGAGTCAACTATGACTCTGCTAAAACTAAGAGGCCTATTTGCATTGGCAATTTGTACAAACGACAATATTAAACAAAATACCAATAATAATAAAGAATAGCATTGCTGTACATCACACTATACAATACATTTAAACACACAGATTATTCAACACTGACCCTGAACATAGTTTATCATTAAGAGCAACAGAAATGGAAATATAGCAGTTTTTTTTTTACATCCGTATTTTTGGCAACTTGGTTTCTTCAGTGAAGGCAGTGCTAAGATCTGCTAGGAGACCATAGATTTTTTTTTTTCAGTGGAAAGTAAAGAATTGTGTTCTTCTCAAAGCCAAAAGTGGCCAGCCCAGTTTGAGCACACAGTGTACAGATACACCGGATTTTGTTAACTGACTTTGCTTTTTTGCTGAGTGGAGTTGCTTATTTTGTGAAATTGTGTTTGTGTAACTCTGATTTCCCCTCATTCAGACTGGAATGTTTGCACTTCAAGTTCCTTGCATGCAACAATATACCTCCCCTTCCTAGACTAATGGGGTTACATAATAACTCTTATTGTGGAGGAAGCTCATCTTTGATTAAATTCCTGTGAAGGGCCTGTGCATGGGCTACAGCTTTTGAAAAGGAGAAATGCATGCTTTGCTTTTCATGTCTAATAATGAGTGCATAACGTGCACAGCGTGAATGATAAAGTATATGTCTGCATAGAAAGAAAGAAATAAAGGAAGTCAGGAAAGGAAGTAGAATAAGTTTCTTGTAAGTAGCGTGAGAGTAAACAAGCCATACAGATGAGTGGAGAGCAGTATCTGTTGCTGAGTGCTAGTCTTTAATCGCGCAGCTGAAGTTCATGTAGGAGGATGTTGATGAAGGCCTGACTTTGTAAAATCCAGGCTGTTGTTTGCTCTAGTCATTGCTTATCTGTTGATGATAAAGAACCTGTTCTGCACCCAGCAAAAAAGTCAGAAAAGTGGATTAGTTTGTGCAGGGTTAAGGCCGAACTTAATTCTTTATCTAGTTAAAAGTTCTCTTGCTATAGTAACAGGTATGTATCGCACAGTGATCTATATACACTACATGTGGACGCCCAAAAATTTCATTCTTGATGAATATCTCATTCTAAAACCATGGGCATTCATCTGGAGAATAGAATATGGAATATGGAATTTCCTGCTTTGGAACCTGATGTTGGAACATGGCTGCAGGGATCTGCTTCCATACAATTACAAAAGCATTAGGGAAGTCAGGTACTGATATCGGGCAATAAAGTCTGCCTTACAGCCAGTGTTCAAATTCATCCAAAAGATGGTGTAGAAGTCAAGGATCTGTGCAGGCCAGTCAAGTTCTTTTACACCAAACTCAGTTCTTTTACAGCAAACCATTTGTTTATGGATCTCCCCATGTGAAGGAAGGGCATTTCACAAACTGTTGCTACAAACACTGGAACTAAGGGGTCCAGCCCAAACCAAGAAAAACAGCCCCAGACCATTATTCCTGCTCCACCAAACCTTAAAGTTGGAATTATATCATTGGGCAAGTAGCGATCTTCTGGCATCTGCCAAACGTAGATTCATCTGTCAGACTGCCAGATGGTGAAGCATGATTCCCCTGCTCCAGGGTCAGATAGCAATGTGTTTTACATCACTCAAGCTGACTTCAGTAAATTTTCTTATTGTTAGTAACTAATATTTTTTGGCAAAAATGTCTGTAGAGTCTATGTAAGTAGTTAAGATCCATCTCTAGCAGTGACATAAAGAATGTTGATTTAAGTAGGCCGTCTCGGTCTATAACCATAGAATAAACTGCACACCCACAAGCCAAAACAGTATGACCATCTGCCTAATATGACTTCTTGTACCATATCCCACAGATGCTCATTGAGATTGAGATGTGGGGAATTTGGAGGCCAGCACTTTGGGTTCTTCATCATGCTTCTCAAACCATTCCTGAACAATGTGTGCAGTGTGGCAGGACATATTATCATGCTGAAAGAGGGCACTGCCATCATAGAATACCATCACCATGATGGGGTGTACTTGGTCTGCAGTGAAGTTTAGGTAGGTAACACATGTCAAACTTATGTGAATGGCCAGACCCAGGGATTCCCAGCAGCGGCCAGAGGATAACACTCCCTCCACCAGCTTGTCTTCTTCCTACAATGCATCCTGGTGCCATCACTTCCTCCGGTAAATGACACAAACCTACCTTGCTGTCTGAGTAATGCTCCAAGGTCCAGTTCCAAAACTTATGTGCCCATTGTTGGTGCTTTCAGCAGTAGACAGGGGCCAGCATGAGCATGCTGGTCTAGGGCTAAGCAGCCTCATACACAGCAGGTACACATTTCAGTGACTTGTGAAACCCTATTCTGTCAGTTTGTACCAGATGGCATATACTCGCACATCGATGAGGCTTGGGCACCCAACACCCTGCTGCCCTGTGAAGAAGGGCAAGATACCTGTGCCAGGGCAGCCTAATATACAATGCCTATAAAATGCATTCACTCCCTTGGAAGTTTTCATAATCAAAGAACATTAAATAACTGTGGATGTTTTTAAACCAATCGTCAAAAACAGGCTCTTTCATGTCAAAGTAAAAAAACAGATCTCTGCCAAGTGATGCATACAACAACTGTTGCCAGTGTGCTTTACAGGAAAGCAGCAAAAAGAAAGCAACTTTTAAACAGGTCACATGACCTCTTGACTGCAGTTTGCCAGAAGGCAGAAGAATCTTTAGTCAGCTGGAAGAAAGTTCTATTATCTGATGTGACCCAAAATTAAGCTTTTTGGACATCAGACTAAACACGACTGCACACAATCCGCACCATGAAGTATAGTGGTGGCAGCATCATGCTGTAAGAACGCTTCTCTGCAGCAGGCCCCGGAAGGCTTGTGAGGGTACAGGGTACAGTAAATGCAACAAAATTCAGAAATCCTGAAGGAAAACTTAATGCAGTCTGCAAGAAACCTGAGCCTTGGGAGATTTGTCATCCAGCACTGCTATGACCCCAAACATACATTCAAAGCCACACTGGAATAATCAGTCAGATACTTTGTGCAGTATATTTGTAATCTTTTAAATTATTTCACAGAGGTCTGTTTTCACTTTGACAAGAAAGAGTCTGTTTCTGCTGATCAGGGTTAAAAAAATAAATGTATATAAATCCACTGTGATTCAATATTCTATGACAATGAAACATGTAAACTTCCAATGAGGTGAATACTTTTTAAAAACACTGTGATTTCATGATAAGTGGTGTAGCCTGAGATAATCTGAAGGTAGAAGCTGACAAATTGTTAGTGATGAGCTGATCAGAAATTTGGCAAAATTATAGAGATCATTTGGAGGAGTGTGGGTGGGTTTGTGTCCAGTGGGCAGATTGCGAGATGTCAACCAGAATGAAATTTAGCAGAGTTGGGCTTGGATCATATGTCTGTTGTCTCCACCTTTTGCTGGATGATTCAAATTCTTGCGAATGCTGTTGACTTACTGTTCAAAGTATGTCATTATAAGAGAATTGCAACATTTTAAAATTTCTGCATAAGTACATTAATAAGATCTAAACAAAGTCATTGAGGGTAGTTTGATATGCAACTCTCCATTCAGAATTATGCACAGTGGTGGTGATGGGAACCAAACATCTGAAGAGTCTAATGCCTCTAAAAGCTCCCTCACAGAAAGTTATTATACACAATGGTTATGAATACACTGCCTGAGACCTTTTACTCTAGTTTTGAGATAATCCTTCGGCCTTAAATGCATTTTGTTTTAAATCAATTCATGGTGGCGATGTGCATGCACGGTGTGTAAAGGCCAAACAGTACCCAAAGAACATTTCATTTTTCCAGATTTAGCACTATTGCGACATAAATCTTACATATATAAACTCAGAAGACACATGGATTAACTTGTCATTTTGTTTAGTAAAAAAAATGGCTATATTAGTCACAAACATCACAAACCCCTGGTTCCTATCACCACCACTGTAAAGCAAGGGTTTCTCTAAAACGAGCCATTTCCAAAGAAACCACTTGGAAGTACTATTTACATCTCAACCATTGAATTATGCAGAATGTTTTGAGTTCAGATCTCAACATCAGTGTATGTGTTCGGTATTACTTGGTTAATGAGAAATGCAACCAACTTCTAAGACTGAACTTTGGAAGTGGGGAAAAATGTCCCTGCAGATTTCTTTGAAAAACTAAAAAAGAATGGAAGCTGTAATAGAGATGATGGGTAGACACACTAAATACCAAAAAAGGATATATTTAGTTGCTGACACTTCTTTGTAATTGTCTATTAAATATATGTTCGTTTTTTTTTTCAATGAAAAAATGAGTACTTAATCATTTTGATTGGAAGTGTAGAAAAAAAATGAAAGGCGGTTTCTGACTTTTGCACAGTGCTATACATGAGACAACCGGATTTCCTCCACTTTCTCTCTCTCTGTGTAACATTTTTTATCAGATCTGCAAATGCCACAGAGCCAAGGACTGGAGGATGAAGATCTAGATGGTTTTGGAGGAGACAGAGCAGAGTGAGTCTGACTAGAAAGGATTAGGAAAAACAGTGGTGGTGACTACTGAGGTTATAGCAGGTCAAGTTGTAGTGCTGTGATGTAAAGGCCTGTAACATTAACTCCCCGCCCTCCTGCAGAAAAGTCCTTTTGTCCCTTTAAAAAATTTCCATTTATTTGGCGGAAAACCACTTTTCTTTCAGTGAACTCCATCATAGACCTCTAGTTAAAACTGGAAAGACACACAGGTCACTGTATGAACTCTTTGGTGCTACTGAATATTTCTTCATTCTTATCTTGTGATCTACGTCTTATCAGTGATCTATTTATTACAAACGTACTTCAAATACATACAGATTGTTCCACTGATAACATGCACTTCAGCATCTGTATTCTCAGTTTGTTTTTCAGGTGTGCGGTTTAATGGTTTCATATTTGCTGTTTTGCTCAGCAGACAACAAATACAGTTAGTTTGCTTCATTTCCTTGTTTGTCTCTATGTGAAGGAGATACAATCAACTTAGTTTCACAACAGCATGATGCAAAGACCTCTAATAAGGTTAGCCAATGAAACATGTTAATACACAATAAAATTATGTACTTATCAGAAAGGATATGTCACATTTCAGACGCTTTCAGAAGCCATTTTTTCAGTCAAGCACAAATTGTGCAATTCAAATAGCTTTTTTGAGTTGTCATGGTTCTGCATACAACTATTGTTTTTATTAAATAAGCCTTGAATAACCTGTTTAAGGATGTATTTGTTACTATGTAGATTATGCAGTTAATGTTACTGTAGACTGGTTGTTGTTTGCAGGCTATTTATAATTGGTCTAAATATGTCCTTTTATGATATATGCACTTGTTCAGTGTTCCAAGGTCCTGACGAAACCCACAACTCTCAAAAGTGTACTGTGACATATTTATCACATCAATACTGTCACACAGCCCAACCCTATTAGGATCATGTTAGATTTACCAATCATTAAACCAGACTTAAAACTAGTCTGTCTGGACATTAAGTATTTCTGGAGCCATTTATCTTGATTTCCTAGATGTTAATGTAATGGAAAGATCAGACTGTAGCTCACATTTTGGCCCGTTCATTACCTGTGCAGGACATGTGCATTGTGAACCTGTGCTGGAAGTATTTCATAAAGCAGGTTTGCTCAGTTACACTCTCAAGAAGTGCCAAAAAGGAGTTCTTTCTCCAATGCCATAGAAGAAGCACTACTGGTTCCCACAAAAAAAAAACTTTTAATGGAAGGTTCTTTAGAGAACCACTTTTGTAAATGAGGTGTGTGAATAACTTTGACTGGTATGGAACCTTTATGTAAAGGTTCTTCAAACCTTTAAAAGGTTCTTCACATTCACAAAAATATTTTTCAAACATGGATATTCAGGGAACCAAAAATGTTTCTTCTACCACTCCAGAATTTAGCTCCAACCTTAATCCAACACACCTGATCCTGTTGATGAAGGTCTTTGGAGCCAGGTGTGTTGGATCTTATCTATCCAGAGTGTTAGATCTGAAGGACCAAGTCAGAGCACCCTGTTGTACAATATCGCTCAAAGAACTCTGTGTGGCATCCTGGAGAGTAGCCAGATAACTGGCTAAGTGAGGGACAATGCTACAAGTTTAACTTTGACTTACCTAGTTAATAATGTCCGAAAACTATTGGTGAAACAAGTGTAGTAAGTTTCTTATTTCTCTAGGCTAATAACCAATGGACAAGAGTCAGCAGCCATTCCCAATAAATACAACTTTAATAGAATGCTTACAGACCTGATCCAGAGAAACATCACTACATCTTGTGAAATTACAGGACCTTGTTATTGTAGTTTTTTTTTTCCTTTTTTTTTTTGTTTTAAATTTTCCTCCTTTAGCTCCCCTGTCCACCCAAAAGTTTAACATGAATGACTGTACATTCTCACAGGAGAGGGTGACCTTTGACCTCACATGCCCTGCCACATCTACCTCCTCCTCCCCGCCCCCTTCTGACTGACTTCAGTAACTTTCTCTAGACTCTACAGACAACATCGCCTAGCTTCCACCTGAACTACAACTACACTACAGACCACCTCTTTCTTAACACACACAACCGCACGCCCACAGAGTTAGGCAGACACACAAACACCAGGGCTAGTGTACAGAGAGTAATACTGATCACATTTGCATGAGTTGTAGTGCATCCGTCAGTAAAGGACTGAAGTCTAACGAAGGGAGAAAACACACATCACTCACGTATCAAAGCTCATTAGAAAATATAAAAACAAAAAAAAAGTACATTTGTACAAGAAACATGGTTGCCAGTTCTAAAATCATGTGCACTATAGATCATCCATAATTTGTAGAGTTACTTCATGAACTAGGCACGCCCTCTGCTGTGCCACAGTGGAAATGCACCACATGACCCTAAATAAGCTGTCTGCCTTGACTATATTTAGTATTCTGATTGACTTCTGGTGTACTGGCCAGAGTTCTAACGCTCACCCGTAGTGCAACATTAAGAGGTTTTTACTGTCATCGAGAAATTAAAGGTATGCACAGGTGTTCTCCTGCCACTTGATTTGCTTGGTATATTAGGAGGTATGTTAAGGTGCCAAGAATCTCGACATTGCCTTTAACAGGCAATCACCCGTTGAAATGTGTTCGGAAGCTCTAATTGCTATGAATGTTCTAGTACTGTAAACACATAGTCAAAAGCCTCATAAACTGTCCCAAGACTGGATTAGAATGCTGAGCTTTGCAGCACTAAAAAGGAATCGTCATGAAAAATTCCTGTTTAAGTTCATGTAAACAAAACACTAGCTTCAAAAAAAAAATTAGACTTCAAAATAACTGACCTGGCAATAGCATAGTCACAAAGTAAAGCCTCTGTGAAAGTCCTATGATTAACCAAAAAAAAAAAGGGAAGCCCAGTGGAGATTTGTTTGTGTCTGCGCAAACGTGTAGTGTACTAAGGCTATCCAATGAAAACAGCTGTACATGGTGACCACGCCTATGCTTTCTGATGTCATAAAGCACTCAGGCTAGGCCACACCGCTCTCTATGGCAAAAACATGACGCTTCCCTTCTTTGTCCAGATTGTTTTTAAGATATCTAGATATTCTAGAAATGTGCGCTTGTTTATAACGTCAAGGGACAACAATCATGAAGGGACAGATTAACCCCGTCACTTAAAATATTACTGCAACAAAAAAACAAAACAAAAAACCTCACATTCATCAGAAACGCAAACCCCATCCTTCCTCTCTACACTTAACATAGTCCTAAATCTCTCTGCTTCCCTTAGAACCTGCTAACTTTCACTGTCTTGTTTTACATATCTGACTAACCCAATCCAACAGCACCACTCTTTCTCACTCTCTTCACACAGATACATGAGCAGTGTGTGTGTGTTTGTGTTTGTGTGTGCACGTGTATACAGAAACAGACATAGCCAGGCAATCCGCCCAACATGCAGTCTGGAGTCACTGGCCTTAAGGGGAGTATTTCAACTTCCCCTCTGAAGGAGTGGTGGTGAGATGGACAGGGGAGAGGTCAGGAAGAGAGGACAGGTGGAAGAAGGGAGGCAAATTTTGAGGGGGCGGAGAGTACAGGGGCGGGGTGTGACAGTGAGTAATCCTGCTTCTTGTTCAGGATTCGTCGTTTTCAGCAGGGGGCGTGGTTGCGGAGGAATCCAGGTCCGATTTGTTGGAAATTCGGTCCAGCTCCGCCTGGACGTCCGTCAACCCCAACTTAGAGCCTGGAAACAGAAAGCATTTGCCCACTGTTACCATGGCTACGATGCAGACACAAGCCTGAGTGCTATCCTGATAGGTGGGGCTTAAGACCTCTTTATGCATCTGCAAATTCAAACTACTTTAAGATTCTCAAAGATGTGCAGTTGCTTTGGCAACAGAAGATGTTAAAGTGGTATTTTCCCCTATTTAAATAATATTTTAAATTTAAATAATATTACACGTTCTCCAAGTGTGGTTGTATTTTGAATTCCTTTCTCTGGTTCTGTAGATGTGAGATGTCCAGAAGTACACTATACATCCAAAAGTGTCCAGACATCTAATTAATGAATTCAGCTACTTTCAGGTTCAGCCATTGCTGACACAGTGTTACTTGTTACACAATGCAACTCGTTACAAAGCACAGCCCATATAAAGCAGAAACAACCACAGAATGGTTGACTAGTTCATATGCCCTAATTTATAATGCCTAATGGATTTGACAGCTTTACCTAATCACAAATCACTGCTGTAAAGACTAAAGGTTAGCAAACATTTTTACCAGAATGATGACCTACTCTCAATTACTCTGAATTTACTAGAAGCATAAAAAGGCCTTTATCTGTCAAAATCACGTCATTAAAGAACATATTAGTAAAGGTAAAACTGCAAAAGAACACAGCGCCATTCATACAACCTCAAGTTAGAGAGCAGCATAATCTGAAACCCCTTAGATGTTAAAGTCTACTCTGCTGTGATAAAAGGAGATTTTTTAAGACTGCGATTTAAAAAAATAAATAAATACAAATGTGTTACAGAGGCAGAAAACAAAGTAATGGACAGCAGAGCAAAACATATATGATGGAGCGAGAAAAGACAGAAGATATTATTTATTATTATGAGTAATCAAACAGAGACGTGTTTACAAAGAACACTGGTGGGCTTGAAACAAGCAACACAGAGGACATGCAGACAATAATATCTATGCATACATCAGTTATACTTATCCATGAACAGAAATGTTCATATGTTTATGATGTTTAAGATGCACTGAATATGGAAGGCGTGTGGTGTGAACATTCGGGTACTACATACACAAGCTATGGTTTGCAGTGATGTCACCAACTGGCAACTTTCATGCACAAAATGTCTCCGTTCAGCTGGTTGGATTGTATTAAAACAAATGTATTTAAAATAACAATAATAATCATCACTTAAAATTATTTTCTGACTTTCACAGCATTTGTAGTATCTGATACTGATGGGATTTCCTAAATGTTATTTTTTATTTTTTTTTGGAATCAGCATTTTTGTGCCTTTTTACAAGATAGGCAGCCCATTAATTTTCTCATCATTGCTGACAAGATAGCCAGATAATCAAAAGTCCAGTGTATGGTAGAACATCATGAAAGATGAAAATACTTCATCAAAAGTTAATAAAATACTGTGAATGAGCCAGAAAATAAAGTACTGATGCACAAACAACAGAAACTCCTATTAATGAATACAGGGGGAAATAAGCCATGCCAAATTCATACTGCCAAACCTGAGGCCATATACATAACAGTGACTGCCCAGGTTGGGTGTGGTTATGTACATCACTGGCCACTTCATTAGGTACACTCACCATTACACTCACTATACAGGTGAATTTTGTAGTTCTACAATTGTAGTCCATCTGTTTCTCGGGAAAATAGTCTTTCTTTACCTGGTTACTCAATAATCAGGACCCCCGCAGGAACATCACAGAGCAGGTATTATGGGTGGTGGATTTTTGTCAGCACTTAAGTCACACCGATGACACATAAACTGTGCAGCAACAGGTGAGCTTTCATCTTTTAACTTCATATATATAAGGTGTACTCAGAACGCAGGTGTGACTAAATAGAGTGGACAGTAAGTTTAAAAACTCCACTCAGTGCAACACCCATTAACATGTCCATACCACATCAGTGCCACTGCAGGGCAGAGAATGATCCACCACCCAAATAATACCTGCTCCTGTGGGGATGCTGAACACTGAAGAACAGGGCAAAAGGGAGCTGAGAAATTATGCAGATAAACAGATGAACTATAGTCTGTAACTGTAGAACTACAAAGTGCACCTAGATGGTAAGTGGACCTGACAAAATGAACAATAAGTGTAGACACAATATGGTTAATGGAATAAAGTGACCAGCGAATGTATGTGTGTATACACACTTGTATGTCTACACTTGGGAGGCCTCATAGACACAATGAAGTGAGGCATACTCTCTACTGGCCTACACTTAAGAATTAAGGGGGGGAAAACTATACAGAGGGAAAAAGGATCCATTTTAGCAGCAGTTATTATTAACCTGTAAGCAGACGTAGTTTAAACAGAACCACTAAACCGCCTTCTTTTTGTGTCACAAACTGTGTTTCTGCATGTAGTTTTTGTGTGATGGAGGCCCGTGTGTTTAGGGAACCCAAATGCAGCCCTCGTTTACCTTGGAAGAAGATGAGAGTGCATCAGCACATTAACGTGAAAACGGATAGAAGCTGTCTCCAGGCTGCTAACATGAAGAGGGGGCGTTGAAAGTTCAAAAACTACACACTTGTCCAGGATTCCCAATTCATTTTTTGACTGGCTTGTCTGCTTAATTCTCCCAAAAAGTTTTGTTGTATCACAGAATCATAGCTCATAACTGCGTATTTCAATGTCAAGTCAAAACGCGGAGCTCCTATGCAAAATGGGTACATGTTGGCAGGTCTGGGTTAGATAAAAGCATCAGGTCAAGATTCAGGTCATGGTTATGGTTAGTTAGGTTTAAGCATAGGAACACAATCAATAGGTCAGGTCAATAATTGATTCTCACAAGTACAGAACATTCAAGTGTGCATATATTTTGAGTGTGTATGTGTGTGTGCGCGTGCACATGTTCATGCTTAGAGGAATTAGTGGTTAGTGTAAGTATGTGAGGTTGTTTGATGTTCCAGATGCACATGAGATTTGCATGAACACACACCTTAACGTGGCCAACATCCCCTGGCTAACACACACGATGAAAGACATTGTTAAACAGGTTAACAATACGAGTTAACAGTGTGAGTTAATGAGGAAAGAATTAATGATTCACTGATGGACACACATTACTTACATATACACGGACATTCACATATACATGGACACACACAAACATCATTAAACACAGGAGAAATAGTGGGTCAAAGGTAAATGGTAGGCACAGGGTATTGTGGGATATAGGTACTTTACCCTTTGACCACTCCCATTAAAAATCAAGCTGCAGTAAGAGGATTAAACATGGGGTGGCCAAGAAAAAATAAACATAAAACGGGGAAAATAAAGTGCACCTAGTCCTGGCATAAGTAAGCGCTGTGTTAGTTTTAGCATTTGTGAGCTAGCGAGTATTACTGTAGATCTTCTTGTATAGCACATTATTCAGAATGTAAGTTTGATTAATTTTATCCAAACACTCAGCGCAACTGTCATTTTGGTCCACATCACTACTCTGTATAAGTCTCAATTCAACAGTGCCAAACATTTATGTGTACAGTAATTAATCTTTAAGTTATTGTAATACTCGTCCTGAAATTATATGGACCCTGACAATCACAGCATGTGTTTGGATGACTGGTTAGGCTGAAACATGCAGTAAGGGTTCTGCCAGTACTTCTTTTACCGTTGTTGATGTCAGAGATCTGGTACGTGGGGATCGATGAGGAGAAGAGGATGATAAGGGGAGGAGGGAGGGATGGGAGGAAGATGGAAAGTATAAGAATAAAAACATAAAGGAAAAACAGAGGACACATTTCAATGATGCTGAACAAGATAAAAACAAAGAAAAAAATGCACATAATGGAGGTGGAAGCTAAAGGGTCACCCCACTATTTTTAATCTTTATCCTCAATGTCAGTCAACCACTACTTTTCAGAAGTCTGCAAACTAGAACATCAAAAAACTGAATAAAAAAAAAACACAATTCAAGCACAATATAACTTGGCAACTGTGAGATGTGAAGACATAAGTAAAAATTACAACAACAATAATTCAGTTGTCAAGATGTAAACAACCTAATTTAGAGTAGTTTGATGCAAAATGCTCCATTCTAAATAAATGTATCCAGTCAGCATTGTTTACAATAGTGGGGATGGAAAGCAGAGGTCTAGAAGCTACCTCATAACACACCATAACAGAAATGATTATGAATATACTGCCTGATGCCTGAGAGACTGTATGAGTATTTTGAAATTTTGGCCTAAACTGTAACACATTCAGGGAGAAGAGGGTGTTTTCAGGCAAAAGAGCAACCAAAAAAAAAAATGTTTTCCCCCCAGACTCCCCCACTAGATTACCATCATTAACATTACATATAAAAACTAAGAAGACATAAGTAGATTCACTGGCTGTGTTGGATAGTAAATAAAATGGCTAGATTTGCATTGTAGACATTGTGACCCTCTATTTCACCACGGCTGTAAAAAAAATCTGAGTTGGTCAGTGTCTCTACAATTAACTATTTCACATTGAAACACAATTTCAACCAGTGAATTATGCAGAAATTTTGAAAACGATTGTGGAATTACCTTTAAAAAGCCTTTTTGGTAAAATATATATTGCCTGACTCTGAAATGCTACCCTAAAGCACGGCTAAAATGCAGTAAAAATATCAAATACACAGACCTATGCAAAAAAAACACCGACAGCAACAAAATAAATGCTGATTTGAATTAAGACAAAGTCCTGAAATGTGCATCATGCTGGACCTACTTAACCAGATGAAAAATGGTGGAGTGTCTCTATAAATTCCACAAATTCATTTCTGAATTTATGATGTGATGAAGAATTTGGTCAAGACTCTCCAGTCACTCTGCAGTTGAACAAAGCAAACCGATGGCCAGATTACAAGGTCACTTTGGGATAAAGGTTGCAGATGTCTACAGTTTCTTTAAAGATCCCCTTAATTCCTCAATATTCAAAATATGTGAGTTTTCATCAGGTTGTAGAGGTTTAGGGCTTATTTTAAGCACAAATAAGGTGCCCTTCCATCTTCTTATAAAAAGCGGTATTGACTGACCTCTCAAAATCACAAAATGTTTCAACTATTTTTGCTTCAGAGTTACTGGGGATTGTTGAATAAATTCTTCCAAGCTGTTTTCCAGCTTAGGAATCACGTGAAATGATGGAATCCGATAATTTAATAAACAGGCTTGGCCAAAGACCAATCTGATGAATTTGTGATAGTATCTACTGTGAAAACAATGAAATATCTGAGCCAAGACTGTTTATAAAAGCAATAACTAAGTAAATAAATATTATATAATATTAATATATAATAATATAATATTATATAAACCCAAAAATAACAGTTACTTTACTTACATTCTTAATAATGTACTTACATTCCTAGACTGAGGAAAGCTGCAAAGGAACATGAAAAAGCCTGTGTTATCATCATAGATGTCATCTTGTGACTCTTACCTGACTTGCGGACTGTTCCAGGAGTGTTGCTCCCTCCCCCTGCGGGCTGGCCACCAGGGCCAGGTGAACCTGCTTTTTTAGTCAGGAGGCTGTTGAAGAAGTTAGCCAGCACGCCCTCGCTGGTCTGACCACCTGCCATCAGGGGAAGACAAACTCGTTCAAGAAACAACACACATTTTACTGTCCAATGCCATCATGTGCTATATATTTATTGAGAAGTATACAGTGTTGAGCTCTATTCATTATGTTACTGACTAAAGCTGTGTCAGATTTCAATAAAATGGCAACTTCTACCTCCACCCAGGCAAGGTTTATTAAGACAGGAAAGAGTTTAAAAACAAATGAATACAATGTTAAAAAGAATTCAGGGCTAAGGACAGGCAGTGAAAATCCTAATACTGACTGCATCTCCCCTAATCCCCGACCCTGAGAGGCAATCTTTTCCTGTAGTCTAAATACTTAAGCAAAGCATTTCTTATTAGAACATCTGCTGAAATCTTGCTATAACACACTAAACCACTATCAAGGCTATAGGAAAAACACCGGCCTTGACTAGATGACTGAGTGGTTCCCACTCCAGTCCTGGGATGCTTTGGCTAGAGGTGGCTAGTGTAGTGATGCAGCGATACCATTTTTTTCAGACCGAGTACCTGGTTTTATTTTAGTACTTGCCACTACTTGTTCATTTTTGTCATAATGAATTACGTACTAAGAACAAAGCAGTTATTAGTGTAAATGACAATGTACCTTAAAAGTTAAATCATTAAAATCTAGTTGATTTAAATGACATTCATCAGCTAGCTAACCTACATCAGTTACCTTGGATCGAGTAAGATTGGGTTTTGTTCTTCTTCACCTCTTAACAACAGTCTCTGTAGCAAAGCGACAGCAGGAATCACATCCAAGGCTAATCTGAGGAGCTCATGTTTCATGCTGTTGAAGTCTTTGTAACTGGTTTTAATAATAATAATAATAATAATAATAATAATAATAATAATTTACATTTAAGTTACATTTATATAGCGCCTTTCACAAACCCAAGGTCGCTTCACATAGCATGGGCAAACAAACAAACCAAAAAAAAAAAATTTCTTAAGCAGTGGAGGAGGAAGAAAAATGCTGATTAAAGAGAAAAGTCTTTAAATCAGATTTGAAGGAGGAGAAAGAAGAGCAGTCCCTGAGGGATTGAGGAAGAGAATTCCAGAGTTTGGGGACCATGGCACTGAAGGACCTCCCTCCCAAAGTGGAAAGTCTGGTGCGTGGGACAGCAAATAAGTTATTACAAGAAGACCTGAGAGAGCGAGAGGGAGTGTAAGAGGTCAGCAGTTCTCTGAGGTAGGGGGGAGCAAGGTTATGCAGGGCTTTGAAAGTGAGTAGTAAAATTTTAAACTTTATATGGGACGGGACCGGTAGCCAGTGTAGCTGAAAGAGAATGGGGTGATGTGAGCTAAACGCTTAGTATGGGTGAGAACTCTAGCTGCAGAGTTCTGAATGTACTGTAGCTTTTGTATAGACTTGACGGGGAGACCAACAAAGAGGGAGTTACAGTAGTCAATACAGGACATAATGAAGGCATGAACCAAAGTTTTTGCATCATTATCGGTCAGGAACGGGCGAAGACGAGCAATGTTACGTAAATGAAAGAATGCAGTCTTAGTGAGGAACTTGATATGCAGATGAAATTTAAGTGATGGGTCGAGTAAAACACCAAGATTTCTAACAACAGGTGCAGGCTTAACGAGCAGGCCATCAACACTAACTGAAAAATTGGATGATTTTGATAGTAAAGGTTTAGAGCCAACCAGTAAGACTTCAGTTTTATCAGTGTTTAGCATGAGAAAGCTATTGTGCATCCAGAGCTTTAAATCAGAAATACAATCGATTAGTGTATTGGGAGGGGAATCTGAGGGTGTGTGTGTACTAAGATATAACTGGATATCATCAGCATAACAGTGAAAGTTAAGGCCATGGCTACGAATGATCAGGCCAAGGGGTGAGATGTAGATTAAGAAAAGTAGGGGTCCAAGAACTGAGCCCTGAGGGACACCACATGTAACAGGAAAGATGGAGGACTTGTATGGACCTAGTGTGATAAACTGCTGTCTGTCTGTAAGATACGACCTGAACCACTGTAAGGCTGTGTCAGTGATACCAATAGAGAAAAGACGAGAAATGAGAACATCATGATTAACAGTATCGAATGCTGCACTTAAGTCAAGGAGAAGAAGAATAATGAGAGAACCACTATCAGCAGACCGGAGAAGATCATTAACTACTCGCAGAAGAGCTGTCTCAGTGCTGTGGTGAGTACGGAAACCAGATTGAAATGGCTCATAGGGGGCATTATCACTGAGAAATGTCTGGAGTTGGGAAGCTCTCTTTCCATTACTTTAGCTAAAAACGGAAGGTGTGAGATGGGTCTGTAATTAGAAAGAGAAGTCGGTTCCAATTCAGGTTTCTTAAGTATAGGAGTAACTGCAGCAGTTTTAAGGGCAGTAGGAACCAAACCAGAAGAGAGACATGAGTTTATCACTGTAGTAATTGGAGTGTTGATTACAGATGAACAGGCCTTGAGTAGAGGGGTGGGGGCAGGGTCAAGCTGACAGGAGAAAGCATTAGACTTAGACAGAAAAGGAGTCAACAGGTGAGAAACAAGTTAGCTTTGTGTCCAAAGTAGGAAAAATCAGTAAAGGCGAATGACTGAGAAGTAGAAGGAAAGAAACTATAGATCTGATTAATTTTCTTTTCAAAGGAATATAGAAAAGCCTGACACTGCTCAGCTAAATGGGGGCACGCTGACACAGGAGGATGGAGGAGTTTGTTAACAGTTCGAAAGAGTGTTTTCGACCTAGATTTTAGCATTATTTATGATGGAGGAGTAGTAGTTGGAGCGGGCAGTATTAAGGGCATCCCTATACTTGTGGATGTGTTGACTGTAAAGTAGAGAGTGGACACTAAGGCCAGTTTTTTTTATAAAGGTGCTCAAGACGCCGCCCAATGGCCTTCAGTACCCTTAGTTCAGGGATGAACCAAGGACACGAGCGGGTGGCAGGGACAAGTCTATTCTTAAAAGGGGCTAAATAATTAAGAACCCAGAGACAGTGTCATTATAAAGGCAAACCATACTTTCAGGGGACGATAGGTTATGTAGGTCAGACAGGGCTGAAGACTGAAGAGAAGCAGCAAACAGATTGATTGTTTTGCCTAAAGTCAGATGTACACTGTGCAATTTTTCGCAATATTGTTCCTTGGTGACTCACACTGTACAAAGACGCCTCGTCCACGCTGTGTGAAATGAAACTCTGTCTACAGACAATTTCAAATAAAGCTGTTTCATTTAAAATAACATGTTGTCCACCGGAGTACCAGGCAAATGCGCTGAGAAACTGAGCTACAGCAGCTCTGCTAACTACTAAAACCAGGCAATAAAGTACACAGTAAGACTTTACGGTCTCTCTACAGCCTATTTTACATAAAAAATTACCGTAATAATGCTTATATCTCGCTATTCTATTCAGTCAGCATACGACTTTGTCGCCTCCACTTTGCTAGCCTACGTAGTCACACATATTGGGGAAATGGTTGTGCTGTGTGTGTTTACAAAAGGGCCAAAAATTGCATGTGTGTGTCTGGCGGGAGTATGCTAAGGCACAGTGACTGAAGGCTTTGAGTCTGACCACAACAGTCCGTAACACCTTTCTGTGGGAACCTACATCACTGCCAGCTTAAGTCATTTGTTTATTAGTGCAGCAGTCGTACACTCGGCTGAAGTCACATGGTATCAGGTAAGGCAAGGTAAGGCCTTGCCATGTCTGGTATCAGATGTTGGTATTGTTGTATTTTTGTGAGTACAAGTACAAATGACCATGGTATCAAGCCAATACCCGATACCAGTATCAGAATCAATGAATCTCTAGCCAAGTGTCTTTGACTGGCTGGGGGTCTCTGAGAACTGGTATGGGAACCACACCTGAGACATCCAAATAAATAGAACGGAGCAGTATTTTTTTCACCTAATCTCTATCTGCAGCACCTCTTTAGTACAGTTGATTAACTTTGACATATTTTTCTGAATTTAGAAAACAAAGAAAAAAAACATACATATATAATAGAAAACATACACATACAATGGGCACTTGCTGAATTTCTTGAAAAGTTTGAAATATGTGCCTGCACTCTTAATAATAAGAGGTTCTTGCAAATGTTTGCAAATGAGGTATGTACCTATGAGGAACATTTTTAAGCTTTAAAAAGCCTACAATAATTTTACAAACATATTTTACAATAAGTTTTTTTTTTTTTCAAAACGATACATCCAAGCCAAGAGGGTATGTAATGCAAATTTGAAACTACAACTGTTACTCTCTAGTAACAAAGTCTGTTGAGACAGACATAGGAAAATGTCTTATCATTTTAACATCTGAACACTGTACAACAAGTTATAAAAAAAAAAAAAACAAAAAAAAACACACAACTGTGTTAAATTTTGCCCTAACAAAACATTAAGGTTGCCCTGGCACCATGTGAGATCTGGCAAGAGCCTGTTAAACTCCAGCAGCACCATCATGGTGGTAACAGATTATTAACTTTCCAGAAGAGAGAAATTGTAATCCTGTCTCTGGAGAACAAATTATACAGCTCTACACTTAAGAACGTACAACTTAAGGCTGCCTGAACATCACTGACGGAACTCTGCAACTGCCCAAGAGCTTATTTTTAAGGCAAATTTCTCAAAATTTTATAATTCAACATTTAAATGTAAACAAAGTCATTGAAAGCAGTTTAATGTGAAATGCGCCATTCTAGAGAAACAGAGTGGTGGTAACAGGAACCACACATTTGAAGAGCTTAATGCTTCTGAAAGCTCCCTCACCGAAAGTTATATGAAATGGTTATGGATACACTGTCTGATGGCACGGACGCTGTTTTACATTTGTTTTGATATCAGGTACTGACCTAAATCATATTTTTCAGGCAAAGCAGTGCTCAAAAAGAACCTTTTCCCCCCCCAGGTTTACCCTGTTTGTCATCATCAGCTTTACACATAAAACTCAGACATGTGTGGGTCATTTTGGATAGTACATAAAATGGCTATATCTATATTGTAGATATCACAACCCCTGGTTCTTTTCACCATCACTGTAAAGTTTCTCTACAAATAAAACATATCACATTAACCACTCTGAATGACTCATCCCAACCACTGAATTAGAGAGACGTTAAAAATCAATGGAATTCTCTTTTCAATATGTTTAGAGTCAACAGGTTTTCCGTTCTTTTCTAAATATAGGGAAACTCAATGAAAATATTTGTGATAATCAACCATATAGGTACAGCAGATAGAGATCAGTGGCATATTCCTTTTAAATTTACTCATAGTTTAAAGCTGAGTAGGTGAAGACAATGAGTTTGGGAGAAGGCGATAAGAGAGTTAGTAGCTTAATAAAAGCAGAGCCAGAGAGCAGTGGAGTTAGGTTCCAGGACTAAAGAGAGGTGTGATCCCAGGAGCACTGGTCCAGACATTTGGTGCAGGACAGATGGAGCCAAGGAGAGAGAGAGAGAGAAAGAGAGAGAGGAAAAGGACAGAGAAGAAACAGAGGAGAAAGACAAAGAGGGAGAGCAAGAGAGCAGAAGAGAGCATGCATCCTGAATGGATGGCTCTCATACACACCTTTCATGTTGGGATCAATCTTCTTGGTACCTGATTGCATGGGCATGACGTTGGCCACGTTAGCAGCCGCTGAGCGGTTAGTTGTCCTTGGAGAGCCTGTTGGAACCCTGTTTGAGGCGTCCTAATGCACACACACAAACATACAAATATTACAGACCACTAAACTCATAATTACTTTCAGCATAACTAAGAGTTTCATTAGCAAAGACAATAGAACAAAGAAAAGTCAGAGCTTCTCAGACTCTTAAGGGTGAATTAAACTTTTAATGAAGTTTTTGGAGGGGAAAACTTACCACTGGCCTTCCTGCAGTAACCGGAGGCTGTTTGGATAACAGTGTCTAAAACACACATTAGAAACAGAAAAAAAAAAATGATGTTTAAGATTCTTACTGCACCTGCTAGGGATGCAAATTTTGTCAAATTCTTTCTACCAATAACCGAGAGTCATTATTCACCATCAATTATCAATTGTTAACCAGCAAACCTAAAATTGAGGATGCGACCTATGAAAATATTAATTTTAAAACGGTTAGTTTCAGCTGTGAAATCTGATTGGCTGAACCCAACCTGATTGGCTTTGGTTTGAAACCAAAAAGTAGGCAAAATGCCTGGAATATACAATGATGGACTGCTAAAAGTTCTAAAGTTTCACTCATTATTGATCACTCATTATCAATCATTACTAGTGCAAGGTAAAATGAACATAAATGTCATGACCACAGCTACCTATGGCACCATGTCCTTCTCTACATTTTTGTACACCCATTCACTTTCTCTTGGAGAACATGGATGAAACAGTTGTCTGCTTTCCAAATGGTATATCATTGCAGTTATGCTATCACACTGCCTACTGTGTCCTTCACGTATAAAGTTAAAAGCGCTCCTCAACTTAAATGATAAACCCACCTACTCCACCAAGGAATGGTTATTTATTGAAAACTTTTTTGGCAGTTAGTGGTTAATTGTTTACACCCCTAGCATCTACAGAATCTCTGTAAATTTCCCAGCATCATTCACCTGCAGCCTGGGAGACGCAAAAGCAGTTTTATAACTGTGCATGCTGTGGTTTGAGACTTGTCCTATCTAAAAGTGCTTACAGAAGCACTGGAGACCCAGCAGTGTTTCTAGGCCTGCATTGTGAGTTCAAGACAGTTTAGCTTTGCTTAGCTCAGACACCAAAGAGTCCACTAGCACTTACAAAAAAAAAACACTTTAAAATTATTAATTTGATATTTTCTCATTCATTTATTCATAATTAATACAGTCTTACATTAAGTTAATAAAGACATTTTTAGGCTTAAAGTAATAGTTTGGACAAAAATCTAATTAACACAATTTCCCACAATTTTCCCTAAATGTACTTAATGCATCAGGATATGTTCGGAGTCTGAGGGTTGCTAATTTAGTTTTGTACTGGAGCCATAAGGCTAATGTAGCTCACAAGAAATGGAATTAGCATCATGCAAACAGCTAACTATCCTAAACTGCACTGAGTTGTTAAATAACTTCAAATAGCTAAAAACAGCAGTAACAGCCAGAAGCTGGAACTTTTGACACTGACTTTTGTCTATTTTTTACAGATGACCACTTGCCATTTTATTTAAATTCCAGGTTTTCCCCATCAATACTTTTCTACCGTTTTCTCATCATAGTAACGACAGAAGCAACATCGCAAAGAAAGCATCACATTATGTAAAATTACACACTATAACTACAGCACACCCAGAAATGGTAGGTCTAAAAATGGTACGTCTTCAGGAATGTCAATGGTGCAATTCAGACTGAATATGAGCCTGTGATGGTTTAAAGACACCTGAGAACTGTCTGGAAATATCAGCAGGAACATCCTGACCATTTAAAGCAGAAGGCTAGATCTAAGTTATATCCTTTGGTTCAGTTTCAGTTAAAACAAATGTATGAAAAATAACGACTGTGGTTGGCACAGAAAAAGCACAACCAGCTTTTTCACACCAAGAAAACAAAAAGACAATAAACCACGCATGGCGAAACATGCTTGCTTGACATGCTTTGGATAACCCTTACCTGCAATTTTACAAGAAACACTTGGTCATCTTCTGCTTGAATTTCCTTCTCATGTACAAACTGGAAGGCAGAATCACACATTATTTAAATACTAGCCAAAGACAAACAACATCGAAAATAAACATTGGACATGATCAGTCAGTAAATGTGTGGACAAATCTGTGACTGTCTCACCTTTCTAATTGGTGGCTTCACTATTACATCTTCAAAGTTATCGTCTGCTTTTACTGTCTGGAAATTTTCATGTAGAATGGCAATCTTTTTTTCGTTGTCCCATCCCGACGGACTAAAAAGGAATAATCGGAGGTCACTCAAAGTTCTGCATTACTCTAAAGCCAAAGAAGATCAATTCTTGTTGACATACTAGAGCCCTCCTGAATACACTGGATGGCCAATAAAAGGTTCGGCCTGCTGGTCAAGGATTAAGCCTAGTGCTGGACTACATTTTCCTTTCAGTGGAGAATCTCTATTCAGAAAGCTGTGTAGCCCAGGACTAGGCACAAGCCCTGTCTGAGAAACTGACCCATTATTAACCAATACTGACAACCTACAGTTTATGCGTATCAATGAAAATATTGCAAATAATGCTCAGTTAATTTGTGTCTATTCTGATCGTGACACCGACAGGATTCAATCTCATGATCTCCTGATGATATTGTGAAACTTCAGCGCGCTACCTTGAGTAATCAATTTTTTTTTCTTTAGCTAGTCTTTGACAAGTGTAGACTCTCCACTTGTATACAGGTGTGCAACAAACAACTGAACCATGGGACCTTCAAAAGTCATGGGTCTTAGGGTGTTTTCACATTTTTGGGGTTGTGTGATTAGTCCTTTTTGTAGCATGGAATGCATGGCTAAAAACCTTCTCATACGAGAATGGCTCCTTGTTTGCAGGTGCTCATGTACAGTGAAATGCCATGTATCCAAAAAGTGCTGTTCTTTGCCGCTTGAGTGTTTCTATCCAAGGAAAATAATAAAAAACAGAAAAAGGATAAAGCTAATAATGCCTACTATTTTGCAAACCTGCAAACAGAAAATTGACATACGAAACTGCGCAATCGATCCACAGTACGGAGGGAATTCTTGTGTGTGAGAGCAAACCAGTGATAATGAGCCCCTCCCCAAAACAAGCCCAGAATTGGTCTTGGGTGCGGACTCAAGTGTTTCTGACAAGTGTGAAAACACCCTTAGTCCGCTTCCAAAGGAACCCTGGATTAGTTTGCTGCTGGTTGGGCTGCATGTTTATGACAGTTCATGCAAAAAATTAAAAAAAATTTTTAAAAAAAATTATTAAAATATTGATCGATTAATATCGACAATGAAAGTAAAAACGAAGTGATTGTATCCACACATATTATGAAATATTTCATTTTTGTTATTTAATTATGCGTTTTTGCTTTTTTTTTTTGCTTCTGCTTTTTTTATTTTAGTTTTTAAAAACCTGATAATTGAGAACATTTGACAGATCACAGTTGACAACTAATAATCAAATCAGTGAGTAAAACACTTTACCTAAAACAATTGTAATATATAAAAGTAGGGGTGCGGGAAAAAATCGATTCTTAGATGCATCCCGATGCGGACGTGAACGATTCTGAATCGATTCACAAATGTCAAAAATCGATTTTCTAAATATTTAATTTATAACGTAATGTTGACGGAACGCAAAGGGCGGAACTTGGAAGTGTGGAAGTGCAGCACCTGGACAGTCTGTGGCGGCAACATAACAAAAACACTACTGGATGAGCGAGAAATCCGACGGGCTCCCTCTGCATTAAAAGCCAGGTTAAGTCATGAGTCACAACACAAATGAAAAGAAGAGCCATTTTGTCCTTTCAACAAAAAAACAAACCAGCTTGGGAGCCGCAACATTTAATGTCCAGTATGTCTCAGTATGTGATAATGTTCTAGTATAGACTAAAAAATATAAACGAGTGCGCAGATTTGCTTTAAGCTTCGCCTACAGCCGCTTACTCCCATCTCTGCCAGAAAACTTTTCCTCAGAAGTAGATCAGTTAAATGTCTCTCAACGTTCTATTGTTTTACGAGGCTGAAGTCGCTTCTTATTCTCCAGCTTCTTGTTCGAATTTTCCCGTTCCACTTTAAATTCTGAGGCGCCGAATGTAAATGCGGCACGATTTAAGGTGGAACGGGAGAATTTGAAAGAGAAGCTGACTTCAGCTTTGCCACTTTTTAGTGTTTGACAGTCTCTCGTTGCAGATTTAACGTACCAGGAAACCAACTGCAGTGCTTATAAATGCGAATAACGCATCGTTGCTAGGTGACCTGCAGTCTGCATGCCGGTTCTCAGTCGTGAAACAGGGCTTTCGCGCTATGTTTCACACGTCCCGTCTCAAAGATAGTTTACTGACACAGCGACCCCCCCGTCTCTACAACGAGACCAAAACCAAAGTTATAAAATCACTAAAGAAAACGGGTAGAATAGCTGTAACATGTGCTGCGTGGACATCCATCACCACTGGATCTTATTTCACCGTAACTGCGCATTTTATCGCAGATGAGTAGCAGCAGCTTCTCGTGCTCCAAACAAAAGCAGTGAATAAGAGCCTTCCAGTTCACTTGCCACATCACTTCCATTTGTTTTATTAAAAAGGATATTGGAAGTAAATTCATTATGGATCATTACAAATACTTTGCTTTAAAAGTACCAGGTATTGGTATCAGGCACAAAAGTTCCATTTCAGTCAGGCCCTATTACATGCACATACAGCTGCTGTATGGGATGTTTAAATCTCAAAATAATTCAAAATGTCTTAACTTTTAATTTTATTTATATCAGTTTTACTTATCCCAGACACCTGTATATTACAAGAGATGAAGCACTTACATAAACACTGAATCCTTCTCCACCACCTGGGCGGGGAAGTTGAATGGAAAGCCATATAACCTGTGCACGAGGTATTTATATAACAAGTCTAGATTTTTATTCTCCTTCATGGATGTGTAGAGTAGTCCTGCTCCATCTGAATGGCGACGTGTCAAGGGGCAATCAACCTTATAACTTTGATCATAAAGCTTGCAGTATTTTCAGGAATTTATTCTCAGCTGTGGTGATTCTGTCTCATTGGATTATGTTACCATCTGAAACAGCACATTGACGCTTAAGGAATTAATATATTACCTAAAACTTGTCTGTTGCCCTGACACAAAAATGACACAGATAATGCATTTGGCAAATCAATCTCTGTGCTAACACTGTAAATACAAGCAACGCTGTAGCACAACTTTGAAATCAGGGCAGTGGGAGTGTGCAATTATCTGACCTATAAAATTCCAATTGCTCTACATAAGCCTACATGTAAACATAACTGTCACCAGACTGCTGTGTCTGAGTGGCAACTGTTTACAGCTATCTCAAAGCATGTGGCTGTGAAGGATACATTGCAGACAGAAGCGCCGGATGTGTGACTGGATGAAGTCTAAGTGCTCATCTCTATAATCGTGCTCCTTCTCCAGAGTGCTGATAGCATCACACTAGCAAACAGAGAGAGAAAGAGAGTGCAAAGCGTAAAGAGAGCCTAATCTATTTAGATTCCCATCACTATTCCAAAATTGCATTCACAGCTATAGTTCTCTGCTGTCTACATACGGTTTATCACGTTTCACTGGACATCAAAGCCATTACACTGTAGTGAATGATCTCCATGCTTATTTTGTAAAACTACCCCACTACTACTACTACAAGCCTTGTATAAAAAGCTGGCCATTGTGAAAAAATTTGCGCAAAATAACATTAGGCGTCATTCACCATTATCTTCATAAGTTTTTTCTTGTGCTTGAGAAAGATCCTAAGAAAAAGTCAAGTGTGCACAGATTCTGCTTTTACCTAAGAACAAATCCCTAATAAGAAAACACTGCTGTGTGTCAGAATATTTGTGAAAACTGCGTAGATGGGTTTAAAGAAGAAATTATTTCTTAAGCACGTTTGGTGAATGAGGCCCATTGTTATCATAAAAATAAAATATACAAAATAACAGTTATACTTACAGGTTCGATTACAATTGGTAGAACTACTACATTAACTGAAACACAGAAAAGGGCTGTTAAAAAGTCCTACCTTAGTGCAGACCACCACTAAAGGAATGCCTAAGTTGTGTGTAAATGTGTTGTCCCCCAGGGGCAGAACAATGCTCTCCTCCTCCGACTCAGGATTTCTCCTCTGGGGCACGGCTTCCAGATCACTGCCTGGCTCTACATACTCCTGGAACTCCTTCACCACTATACACCCAGAAAAACAGCAGAAAATCACAGTACGTTAAATAAAAGCGCAAGACAGATATGTTTTTTGACTGACAATTCTGGCTGGTATTGGCCTTCAAAACTTTAGTATGTCAAAACTGGATTTTTAAAACAATGTGCCAGTAAAAAACAGGCACAGCTGACTTTTTGTCAATTTTATCACATATTTTTGATCGCTATGTTAAAGGAGTTAAAGCATTAGAGTAATCAACCAATCACCACAACCCAATTTAAGCAATCTAAGCTCATATTAATGACTTATCAGAAGAGAACTGAATTGATATTTTTTAATGGATGCTGCAACGCACTTACACAGTTTAACCAGCACCCAAACAAATACACACTTACATCTGTGCTCCAGCTCTCTCATGGTCTCAGGAGGCACTCGCAGTTTGTCCAGGTAGTCCCTCACCACGCTCGCCCATTTCTGCAGAGAGTCTAGGGCCAGCCAGGGCCGGGACAGATCCACCACGAACAAGGCCAGAGAGTCAGCCAGGTTATCCACAGAAAGAACAAACTTCTGCAGGCCTTTGTGATACAGATCCCCATCCAGCACCCACGCGTTACACCGTGCATGGTCTGCAAAATACAATACGATGTGTTTATTAAATCTGACATGGATAAATTTTGGTTGGTTTAACTGATGTCATTACAACAGAATGTATGTAAGGGTAAAATGTTGTATTATTAATAAAGGACAATTACAACACTGACAGATTAGAACTGCCTGCAGAAAACTTGGATGTTTAAATCATTAATGTGTTGTGCTAAGGCTACATCAAAAATCAACACAAACTTCCAAACTGAAATTCACTTCCAGAGTTTATAGCAAACAACACAATTATGTCAAATATTTTTATGCACTGTAGTACTGCCTTAGGCCTGCAACCCTGATGAATACTGTTATGAATAAACTCACACGCACAAGAGCACTGAAGGCGCTTTGATAACATACTAAGATAAAATAAAAACTATGATATTCATTTCACTTTATTAGTTTTTGTCATAGAATTATGAACATTTAAAAGCACTGTTCAATGTAGGTTAAATAAGACTTTTTACCCACACAGGCTGTTACCCTGCTAATTGTGGTTTACTTTCATTTTCACACACTAGGTTTAGCATACACACAGACATTTGAAGCTTATAAGACATTCAAACAATACATTCTTTATTTTGTACACTGCAGTTTTAGAACATTGTCAACCCTATAGAGCTACAGAGGTGCCCATTTTCTTGTAAACACGACAGCGGTAGTCTTAGTGGTGTGGTCGAGTGCAATTTTCACAGAAAACAAGTGGCTGCGGCGAACTGGCTGAAGACGATGATCAGTCAGAGTTGGCGCTAATTCTCAAATGTCTGCTTGGTGCATCATGGGTATTAGGGTCAATCTAGGTCAAACTTGGTGTGAATAATCAGAATGTCAAACAAATATTTATGGAAAATTCTGTGATTATCAGGCTTGTTAGCATTAAGCACAAAAGTATGGCAGTCACTCATGACATTCCATGACCCACTTCAAGATGAAATATAGTAAAATTTTATAAAATGACTCGGAAGTGATTTCAAATATGTGAGAACTTCATAACTATGTTAACACTAAGTTGACTATGCAAAGTAGAGCTGGGAGATATGGCCAAAAATGTTATCACGATAAACAAAATTCATATCATTCGATATCAATACATATCACGCTAAATGTCATATCATTATTTCTTTCAAGTTTGAAGGCTGATTTTTGGTCCTGGGTGGTTAATTGCTGTTTTAAACTATCCTTTATAGTCAGAACTCGACAAACACTCACCAAACAGTGGAACATTTCACAAATCTGTCACGGGAGAGTGGGAGAAAGTGTCTGGTGAGCTGTTTTCACCAGCTGGAAAAGCATGGCTATTTTTGTAATAGTCATAATTTAAGAAAGAAAACAGATTATTTTTAGCTGGTGACGAGCGCTCGGCTATCCCGTTACAAATGACATCACAGTATTCAAACTCCAGCTAGCGACGACTGGATTTCTCTATTCAATTGTAGTAGTTTAAGGGGTGAACCGCAATATATCTAACACCAGACAAACAGAGTCCTCTTTTTAGGTACGTTTAAACTGAAACTGAACTGTCTTGTTTGATCTACAGTATCATCAATTCTCCATGTTGTGCGAGTGACAGAGCGCTGCTTCAACAGCTAGCCTGGAAAGATATCTCTCTCCCGCTCTCCAATGCCTCACAGCTTCCTCAGTTTACTTTCGTTTAAATCAGGGCTGTAATTTACATGAACTCACTTCTTTTTTTCACTTTTGTTGCTTAGGAATGCACTAATACTTAAATATGACTGTCCGAGCGCTGGAACAGCGCTTTAGTTGTGAGGATTGTGATTGTGATTTAACGTATAACTCCGCGTTTCAGCCGTTGCTAAAGACTCATCTTATTTGTGGCCCCCTCCCTCTCTAAATCATGTAGAAAAACTCGGAAGTGCGTCCTTTCCTGGCGACAGCAGAGTAGTGTCGCGTTCCTTGCAGTAGAAAACACCACCAAGGTTTTCGCTAGAACGTGAAGGTGTGAGAATGTTGTATTATATCATTTATTTTATGGTGTATTTTATCATTTATATATCATGTATTATAACATTTATCAAACATGTTGTATCACTCTATCGAGGAAAAGTTATATCGCGATAATTATCGTTATCGTTTTATCGCCCAGCCCTACTGCAAAGTATAAAGATATAACTTACACTATTTGAATTCTATCAGATAAATATGAGAACCAGCCAGAGGCCATGATTTACATCTGTTGCAGTCCTCTAAGCTCCACCCACTAAAGACCAATTGCAATGTGGATACTATATTGTTTATAAAGGTGAACATGCCTATAACAAATGTTTAAGTTTAGATTCTAGCAAATCTTTTGAGACCAGACCAACAAAAATAAAAAACAAGACACTTCTTGGCAAAAGACGTTTTTGCATATTATGCAAAATTCAATCCAAGTTTTTTGCTATAGAATCTGATGAAACTATTTTGACTGTACAACACTGTTTAGAAGATCTGTGTCAAAACGTACAATGTTGTGCTACAGTGCTGCCATCAGGCCACTCAGGGTAACTTCACTGGCCAAAGTGGAGTGGGGGGATACTGCACCTTTCCAGCAAATCTGGTACTGCTCTGCTGCTGATCAGTGGTAAAATAAAATTTACAGACAGATGTACAGACGGACTAATTTTAATAGGTCACTTGCATTTTATGCAATGGAACCTGAGGTTTTGACTGTATGAGTTTATAATAACGCCTCATAATTGTATGCATAGCAGAGGCACAGCTCAGCTCAAATTATCTTATTTATTTGCAATTAAACACTAGCTTCATGTTACTTAAGAGCCAATTCAAGGCTATGACATGATCCCAGATGTTACAACAACGTTTTTAGAAGTTTTTAAAACATCAGTTAAAAAAAAAAAGAAAAAAAGCCTATACATTGGCTATGTTTATGTTTATATTTAGTACTTTCATTTACTCAAACTTTTACAAACACTTCTTCACCCAAGTAAGGTGTTGCAGAGATAAAATGGGAAATGGTGCAGTATTGATTTTGAGTGCCCCAGCGTCTCAGTCTCCCTGAAGCTGTGCCACCTACAGAAGGAGTAACATCTGAGTAAAAGCTCAGATAAACTCAGGCGATGACACAAGAGCAGAGTTCCTTCCTGAAGTCACAGTCTGCAGTACGAGGGCAATATGATGATAAATTACATTAGAATATGCCTTTTTTGAGCAAATCACAGGTATTGTCATTACTTTTAGAACACTGAACAATTGCATGTATATAAACACAGACTAATTATAGAGATTATATTATTATTATTATTAATAAAATTAAGCCTGTCTTGTCTTTTTTATTGCTTATTTTTTGCAAAAAATATTTGATATGCAGTTTCATAGCCTTTTTTTCCATTTTATTTTTAAAGGTGGCTGTTTTGCTGAAGCATTTTAGCCATTCCAACCTGTTTACAAACCTTAGAAAAACAGATCGGTGTCATACAAGTTGTGCATTGTGAAAAGTCTTCAAGTATTGTGATAATATATTTTTACCATATTGCACATGTTTAGTCTCTAGTGACATCATGAGGAAAACAATGTGCCAATACATAATACTATACACATCTAAATCATATAAAGACATCTACCTGTTTTAGAAATACATTTTAAAGGACCCACATCTTGGAAAACTAAATGGTTCTCTTTTTTTATAACAATAACAGTGTTTGATGTAGTATAAAAACACTGCTAAAGCTTTAAAATGGACCGTTCACTCTCTAGCCCACACAGTCCATATATGAAAACTAAACAGCCCATTATGAATTCACGGTTTTTTGTGATATCACAGAAAACAACCTATTTACATATACCTGCCTATTAAGCCTACAGCAGCTTAGCTCCATCCATTCAAGTTATGAATGTTTCAGCCCAGACAGCTTTTTAAATGAAATACAATGCAGGCCAACCAATCAGAAGAGTCTACTTACATATATTAGCCTTAAATGCACGGTCACAAATACAGCCTGTTTAATTCTAAGAGATAAAGAGTGGTTGAAAATTTGTTCAGGTAAAAATAAATTACAACTGTTTTTGGTACATAAAGCCACCCAATCTTTATAAGCGGACCTCAAGGTGAAAGATAAAGTACAACAAAAATGTAGGTTGGACTAGGCACCCAAAAGCCACCAAAAACCTTTGCCTGTGAGCCTTGTGTAGGTACTGGCACCATTTGTAAATGCTATCCAGTCACTGTTCTTACCATCTACGTCCTCGTCATGCACGTTAAAGTATAGATATTCCAAGCCTCGACCCTTCATGTATTCCTCCACACCCTGCAGTCTGGCCACCAGGGTAGTCTTACCGGATCCCACTTCACCTGTAAACACATTCATATATATTTTGGGTTTAAGGACAGATTTATTATCACATTTGACCTAAGCTCAGCCTCATGTATTTACTGGCTCCAACTCCATAGCAGCTCTATACTCACAGTTTCATGAAAACATTAGTTGACACACATACACTGTTAGAAATAAAGGTTCTATGCAGGTACATTTTTGTTCATCAAGATACAAACAATGTAAATGCACCCTCGAAGTACAACAGTGGTTTTAAGGTACAATTGTGTGCCTTAAATAAGTTTTTTTTCCCAGTGGAAAAGTACATATTTTTACCTTTTTATAACCTAATGGTTTAGAACAGAGCAATAGAATAAAAAGCCTGGAGAGGAGATGGGTTGTGTGGAGTCAATACAACTTAGAAAATAAGATTTCAATGCATTATGGAATTGTATATGAATTATGTTCCCTGACTACCCTTGAGGGTACCACACCAGTGACAAGAGGAGTACTGCCCCAGTAACAAATCTGTTTTTTTTCTGAGAGTGTATAGGCTACTATCAAATATAATAATAATAATAATAATAATAATAATAATAATGTTTATATTGTTATTATTATTATAACAAAACAAATATTATTAAATGTGTTTATAGTTTTTGGGAAATATGATTAATAATTATTATTTTTGCAACTATTTTGTCATTATTTGTAATTTAAAAAAAAATTTAAAGCCCAAAACAAAACAAGCATAAAAAACTGCATAGACACTGAACTGCCCCTTGTGTCCACTGTCCACCTATTAACAGCGTTATGAGCAACTGGGCCGCTACCAGCCCAGTGATAAGCTAATGGCAATGTCTTCTGGTGCGGATTATCTGTCTGGCTGTAAGGGGCCAGAAATTCAAGCCAGAAATTCTCCAGCAGTTACAAAACTGCTCTATATACGAGCCTAGGCCACTCGGCTGGTCAGCCTCGGTCCTCTGCGTCTCGGAGCGCAGTGTTGTCAATGGAGACGGAGATCAATTCAGACAATGATGTGCACACTAGCATAGCGGCTAGCGAGCTTGCAGTAAGGCTGATTGTTAGCTAACTGGCTACGACCATGTTAATGCAAAGAGACAAGGGTCTAGCTGGTGATCAGCTCGGTTTAAAATTGTTAACCAGAATGCAAGTCATACAGTATATCGACAGTTAGAGAACACAACGCAGAGATGAGGGAGGACAGGGAGCCTTTGCCCCAGCAGTCATGAAACAGAATAACAATAAAAACACTGCGGAGGAGAAAAAGGAGAGATACCCACCCATAACCACGACATTCTTCCCCGATGGCAGCTTGGACCGTGAACGCGTTGATACTTCACTCAATATCGATGACCTGAGCGTAGAGAAGCAAAACGGGCGTTGGCAACAAACCCTGTCTTTACACAAAAACACGGCTCGCTGAAGCCGAAGCGTGAGTGGGCACCTGTCTGTCTGGTTGGGCTCGCCGGCTCAACGTCTAACCAACGCGGTTCTGGAGAACCAGTTCACTCAGCTGCCCTGGCTCGCTGTGTAATAAAAACCAAGGCTATGCTTACCATAAATTCTGTCCGTCGTCCTCTTCTGGGTTTTGGTTCTCCGTTGCGCTGTTATTTACAGTTAAGCTAGCGGATAGCAGTGTATTCCTCCCCGCAGTCGCCATCTTCGCAGGCTTGTGACACCCTGCAGAGAGCCCGGATGTAGCGCGGACTCGGCTGGGCGTGGACCCTCAATCACGGTCCGAGCAAAACCTCAGAAAACATCTAACAGCTCTTACGCACGACCTGGCCACAACGTGGCACTTCTGTAAACTCAACCCGTGGGCTTAAATCACAGAGCAGGGCGTTTTTACTGTTGAGGATGAAATGAACATCTAGGCATTCAGAACAAAGGAGAGCTTTCCCAGCGGGATTTAGGTCACCTCATCTGACCACAAATTCTGACTTCTGTTTGGCCACACTAGACTATCTACTTATTTTAACTTCTCTTGAGTTACATATGACTATGTAACTACAAGTGAAATTCCACCGGTTTAGACCAAAACGTCTTCAAACTATTGTGAAACAATGTTTCAGACATCAGGCAGTTTAACTCATTAAACCATCTTAACCATTTCATATAGTGACTGTCTGTTAGGGAGCTTTTAGATTTTTTAGACGTCTGGTTCCTATCACCACCACTGTTAACAATTCTGACTCGATGATATTCCCCTTTAACTTCTCTCTGGACGCTGACAGATGTGGTAAAGTAACCTAAACTCATGCTCAAGTAAAAATATAGTGAATTCAGTGAATAATGACTCAAATAAAAAAGCAACTTGAGTAGAAGCGCAAAAACTAACACATCCAAAGACTTAAGTGCTCTATATATAGTTTCCTATAGAACATCTTTAGTACCTCCAACAACTATCAGCACAGGAACTGAATTATTCTTCTCTTTTTGGCTTTTTCTAAAACCAAATACTTAAGCTCTACAATCAGAGGTATTACCAACCTGTACAGATAATATCACCAATGTAACAATCAAATTAAACACAAAAAGTAAATTAGTACCTAAATGTTAATGACAAAAGTGAAACTTACTCGATAAGATTGCTTTCTTCACAAATTTACTTCAGTTACAGCAAAAATGCTATCATTTGAAAATGCTCTGCAAAGTACAAATCCACCAAAACTGTACTTGAATATGTAATGTAACTGAATAAATATCACTAGTTAGTACCCATCTTTGGCCACTGACAACTGTCTAATTTATATCTAACATCTGTTCGGCAAAGACTGCTGTCAACGAGTATGTACATTATATAGCCAATGTGGACACCCCTTCTGATTGTTGAGTTCAGCCACACACGCTAACACGTGAATAAAATCAAGCACATAGCCTTGCAATCTCCGTAGACAAACATTAGCAGGTCGTACTGATGAGTTCATTGACTTTAAACTTGGCACAGTCATAGGATGCCACTTTTGCCACAAGTCAGTTTGTGAAATTTCCGTCCTGCTAGATCTGCCCCAGTCAACCGTAAGAACTATTATTGTAAAATGGAGTGAAAAGTGTCTAGGAGCAACAACAGCTAATCCACGAAGCATTAGACCATGCAAACTCATAGAACGATGCCACCATGTGCTGAAGCGCATAGTGCCTACCTATCGTTGCATCACTCACTACAGAGTTCTGCCTCTGAAAGCAACATCAGCAGAAGAACTATGCATCAACAGTTTCATGAAATGGGTTTCCATGACTGAGCAGCTGCACACAAGCTTAAGATGAAAATGCACAATGTTAAGCACTGGGTGGAGTGGTGTAAAGCACACCATCAACTGACTATGGAGCAGAGGAAACGTGTTCTCTGTAATGACGAATCATGCTGCACTATCTGGCAGTCTGATGACAAATCTGTGTTTGGCCAGGAGAACACTACCTATCAGAATGCTTAGTGCCAACAGTAAAGTTTGGTGGAGGAGGAATAATGGTCTGGGGCTGTTTTTCAGGGTTTAGGCAAGACCCTTAGCTCCAGTGAAGGGTAATGTTAATGCTACAGCATACAAAGACATTTTAGACAATGAATTAATCCCACTTTTGTGAAAACAGTTTGGGGAAGGCCTTTCCCTGTTCAAGCATGACGTGTACCTGTGCACAAAGCGAGGTTCATAAAGGCATGGTTTGATGAGTTTGGTGTGGAGAAACTCGAGTGGCCTGCACAGAGTCCTGACCTCAATCCCACTGAACACCTTTGGGATGCATTGCAATGTCGATTGTGAGCCAGGCCTTCTCGTCTAACATCAGTGCCTGACCTCATAAATGCTGTTTTGGCCGAATAGGCACAAATTTCCACAGACGCACTCCAAATGTTGTGTTGCACAAAGCTTCTGAGAAGAGCGGAGGCTGCTATAGCCACAAAGGAGGGGGGGGGCGACTCCATATTAATCCCCATGGTTTTGGACCGGGATGTCAAGCAAAGTCATACGGGTGCGATGTATAGGTGTCCACATACTTTTGGCCATAATATTGTATCTCTTATTAGACTCTGTTAAGACATAGAAGACTATCATGGTTATTATGAAAATAGTTATACGGAAATAATGGAAGGAAACATTAATGAACTAAAATCAAAGAGCACCAATTTATATGTTGGCATCCTCACTGTTACTCCGTGCGTGGCCTAAAATCAGAGTTTTAAGACTGTGTCTGTGATTCTTCTTCGAATCCACCAGGGTGCAGTATTGCGTCGTGGTCGCAGGCTGTGCCGACCGTTTCTGTGAGCAGACGATTAAAAAGTCAAGTTAACTCGTGTTTTCTACCTTTAGCTGGGAGGCAAGGCTGCAGTCAGGACCAGCCAACCCCGTTCACTCGCATGGAGCAAGTTCTCCCGCCGCTGTAGGCGGAATTCGTGAGGGGCAGTGGGGAATGGATGGACTGCTCCTGGTGGAACATGAACCCAATGCGCAAATCGCTCTCAGCACCGTCTCAGCACTGAAGAAGTTTTCTGCCATCGTTTGGGATTATTATTTGTACCCGCTGACGGTGAGTGAGTTTTGCCTCTATGTTTGTAGACCGTCAACAAGAAATAAAGACAGACGAGATAATAAATCAATCTCTACGCTATTATTAAAGGATGGACTGTTGTTTGAGTCTGTAGCTGTACTGAAGAGTCTATGGACGCTGCCGTTTTTTGAGTCAATACACTGCAGATCATGTAATGTAATCATGACGTATTGCGGTCATAGGGATTTTACTGGCGTTCAGTTAAAGCTCTGAGAACATGCGTTAAATCAACTTTTGGTCATATATTGGCTTTAGACATTGGTACCTCACCAAAATCTCTTTATGTAGCCTTTCTCTTTCTCATTCACTACCATATAAGGAGAGTTTAGGGTTCGTATGTATATTGTTCATTTATAATTTTGCAGTTTTACCGTTTCATTTGTATGTAGAAATTTCCTTCGCGTCTCATCTTCGACGTTAGCTTTTCGGGTTTCGCAGTAAAGCGAGCAGCCTCAGCGCTGAGTGAGCTCTTACAGTGTGGACGTCTGTAAACACTGAGCTCTGCTGAGTTTACTTTGATAACTGGGTGAATTACTAAGGTGGGCTCCCACCTCGGCGACCTTTTATGTACCTCAAATGAAGAGTAAAGTAGCCTTTAACTTTCCTCACCGCAGAAAGACCCTCTCTCTCTCTCGGTTCCCCCGTTCTACTCAACACCTGGCTGGAGGTTCACGCGCGTTGTTTTTTCCCGCCTGTTTTCCGATAAGCCCCGCCTCCTGCACTATGATTGGTCAGGAGGCTGTTCTCCCCGTTGAATGTGAACTACTGGCCAATCCCAGTGCAGGATGTGAGATAATACTAGCCAGTGGTAACGCAGGGGGGCGGGGATTGTCGTAAAACGGGTGGAGAAAAAAAATAACGCCGCTCACGCGCGTGACACCTTCGATTAGTGTGAGTGGGCGGGAGCGCGAGCGAGCGCCAGATGCGTGAAATGAACGCAAGGGAGGTGAGAAACTCTCATTCCTAAATGAAAAGGGCTCGCCGGTGCCCCCATGGCAAAACTGTAACGGGCACTTCATCTAAAAATACCCAAAAAAGTCCAGCCTCCCCCTCATGAACGCTCGAAAGGCATGAATAATTGAGCGACGCAGAGAGATACACGTTCACTGCTGTAGTGTATTCGGGTCAGGTCTTCGAGCTGTGTTCCCAGGAAAGAGGCTCCACCGGGACCGCTCTGCGCTCATTCTGCATGCTGCCTTCACAGTCTGGAGACTGGCTGTGTACAGAGGAATATCTCAGTACAGTCTTATGGATTTATCCGTTAAAGAGGAACACCGCTCGGTGGCTACAGAAGACCTGCAGTCTGTGCATGAGATGTTATGAGATGTAGCCAATATGTAGCCACTGGCTAGTGGTCCTAAGGGTGTTTAGTTATAATAAGAATATTTTATACTTGCTCCCTCTGTTCGTCTCAGGTTTCCCCTATTTGTTACTCACTGCATGTGACCAGTGCTGGGTGGTATTGATACAGTTCAATATCAAGAATAGCTTAAAAACCTGACATAATTGGTTCTGATAGGCAGTTTTATGAACGTATGAATCAAAGTGAATCTTGTGCAGTAATGTAAACGTTAATCAGACAGAAAACAGATTCCCACAAAGGAAACTTTTTATTTATTTAATTTATCAGTGAATACTGAAGCGTCCGCCATATTACATACACAATTAACTGTCAGTGTCTGAATACTGTAAAATGCACAAAATGAAAATGAATAAATAAATAGACAAACAAACAAACAAACATAATATAATAATAAACATAATTTTTTTTTTTTTTATTAAATACATTAGGGTTCAACAGTCAGAGACCACCCTTCCTTCCCTGTAAACAATATCATCAAAACAGTCATTATGTCCAAACTATTTATTTTTCAGTGACATGAAGAAAAGCCGAAAACATACTTCTAAAAGAAGATTACATCAAAAACTAAACACCTCTTTTACATGTTTTGTTTATTTTCTAAGTGAAAATAGGTTAAAACATCCTGTACAGGGACCTTAAATATGGCTTTTTCTGCTGATTTTAGTGTGCAGTTTCTGTTTATTTGCTGAGTTTAGCACATTGGAAATAAATAACACATGAAATATAAAATATGTTGTATTTTTTGCATAGACTATATTTTATGTTTTATGTTTTTTTTGGTCCCCAATATATTAAATTGAGCAAATAAACAGTAAATTGTGCAAATGTGCAGAAAAGTGTTTTATGTAGAGGATGTCTTAACTTATTCTCACTTAATACTTAATTTCAGGCTATTGTGCACTAAAATCTGCAGGAAATGCCATATGTGTAAACTTACTTTTACTTAGAAAATAAAAAAAAAACATGTTATTTGACATGGGGTGCCCAAACTTTTGCAGATAACTGCATATGTGTGTATATATGTATATATGTCTGGATGTTTATAAATGCGTGTATGTATATAACACTTGTGGATTTTGTTCAGTTTTGAAGCAAGAGTGGTGCTTGATTTTCTTCTCTGTCTTAAAGATAAAAGCTATAGGTGCATCATTTGTTGAGTCTCATTTCTTTGTATCTTTTTCTTAAAACAATCACTTTCTCTTTCTTTCTTTCTATATTTCTTTCTTTCTTTATGCAAGTGAATTATCTTATATTCAGTATCCTCTGAAAACTCTTCTGAAAAATCAATAACTTCTATTCAATGGCTATAATTTTAACTGGCAATTAAATAATGAAGGGTGGTCTTTGACTTTTGCACAGGTCTGAATATTGCTAAAAATAGCACTAAATCCGAAAAGATATATTACAGTATACTAGTACAGACGACAAATCATCTAGTAACACTTGTTTCACTCACGCACCTAATATTTTGTCCTCCGTTTCCCAGCTTGAGCACAGCTCAAAATGAGTAACATCTACGAGTCCGCAGCCACCACGCTGGGGCTCGTCAACAGCCCCTGCCTGACCAAAGTGGAGCTGCGTGTAGCCTGCAAAGGAATCTCAGACAGGGATGCGCTGTCCAAACCAGACCCCTGTGTGGTCCTTAAGATGCAGTCCCATGGACAGTGGTTTGAGGTAGGTGAAATTACTGCTGTGTGACTATGCAAAGGACTCTTACATCTTCTCCTTCAACCTTCTACCTCTTGTTCCCTTACCCCTCTTCCTATCCCTTGCTCTATCTCTCTCTCATTAAGTACTAATACCAGCTGAGGACCTCTCCAACAACAGTTCCTTACATATATCCACCTTCACACTACCATATCAGCTGCTATTCTGTTACACAGAATGATAAAGCTGGACTACCATAGCTGAGGAATTTTGAAACCTGGTCCGGATGTTTTGCAGCGATAAATATGACAGAAATCAATAGATGTAAGCCTATTCGATGTGTATGCTGAGTATCAATAACAAAAGTCTAAATCAAAGGTCAAAGTCAACACCTGACCGTGCAAAATGGCCGTGCTGAAATGTGATTGGAAATGTGATTTGTGAAGGCAAAAATGCTGCGATAGAAATCAGGAAGAAAATGATTTCCAGCAACCCAAACAACACAAAAAGACTAAAATGTGGCTATTAAGCTGTATGTATTGGGCTGGTTTTTGTACACTTCTATAACCTAAGAATAGCTCTATTACTTTGCACTGAAGTCCCTGTAGTTACTGAATAATAGGCCTTTGTATAAAATACGCCTGGATGGTTCAGAGGTTAAACATAGTATCTTGAAATAATATAAGAAGGTATTTTACGATGCTTTATTTATTGTTTCAAATTTTTCTGGGAACACCAAAAAGTTAATAAATATTTTACTGTAATTATCTATTTTTATGTAGTTATCTAGTTTCTCAATAGGGTATCTGCTTGTTTAAAAAAAATTGCTTATTTATTTTAGAAGGCTAATGTTGTTAACAAACAATAGAAGTCAATAGTCACCCAAACCTTTTCCATAAATGCATTCTCAAACCTTCTCTCAACCTGCTCAAACATCCAGGTTTTCATTAAGATCACACAGTGGTTTAGGGCACAGTATGACTCACTTTGAGTCATGAACAAAATGTCATCGCTACGGGCAGCCATTTTCAACAACACCAGGGCTGGTATTCACAAAGCAGGACTCATCTTGGATCAAATTGCTTTGTGTTTATCACACAAAAACTGGCTGTAGATTAACTCTTGTACTCCTGAGGTGGTTTGTGAATACAGCCCCAGTTGTCTAAAAAAGGCTGTCCACAGTGTTCAGCTACACAGCGAGGTTTGTTCATTTTTCAGCCATACTCTGCCCTAAAACCACATGGATAAGCCTGTGCGGCCTTAATGAAGAAATGAATGTGGTTTGAGTGGGATTTACGTTAAAGACTTGGGTGACTATTGATCTCAAGTGCTTGTGAGCAAAATTAGCTTTGCAGCTCTAGTTATTAACTAAAAGAAACTACATTTGGACACCAAACATGTCAGCTACGTCTGGGGTAAATGGAAGTTTGGGTAAATTACACACTGCTGTTTTCTTTTGTAAGTGTGTAGATCTTTTGCCTAAAGATTCTTTTAAGGAATCATCTACAACTCTGCACATCATTCTGGATTAAACAGAAATGTCTTCCTTCTTCAAAGTTTCATATTAATGAGATGAAATAAGAGAAATTGTAGATTCGAAGCATCATAGTAGAATCATTTCATACATTTATCTGCAACATTTTATTTTAATTGTGATTTCAGGCTTTTGTATGCTTGTGTATGTGAATGCAGATCAATTTGTCAGTATGTTGTAACATGAAATCCATACAGTGCAGAATCACTCTCAGAATCCTGTTTGATTGGCTAAAGCATTTAAAACATGTAATCTCATGTGTCTTATGTATGTTTTATTTTGTCCCAATATGTCCCAAACTCAACATAAAAAATTTGCAGCATTTGCAAGTGCATAGTACAGGCACTAGGTTCTAGGCTCTTTTCACAATATGTTAAACTCTGCAAAATCCTAAAATCTGCAGAAAAATGGCATATGTATATCTTATTTTACATAGAAATTAACAAAACCTTTCTTTTATACATTTATATAGTAGCAAAATAGTGCAAAGATGAACAAAACTCATTCACTGACGTGATGTTTTGGAATATAAATATCATGCACACCCAGAAGACATCCTTCAAGAGTCTTCTCACAAATTGTGAATGACTGACAGCTCAGTCATCCGGAACCCACAGAACCAAAGTTAATTTGTGGCACGCATTCCATTTGATTCCTTCTGAATGCCATGAGCAGCATAAATCACAGTGGATAACTAACACCAACAAAGTCACAGGAAATGGGGCTCGTCTAAAGTGAAGCTGCCCCAGGTAGCACTGCAGAGCCACACTAAGAGGAGGCCAACTGACTTTATGGAACCAGGAGAATCTGCAAAACGATGATAGAGTATCTTCTGTGAGCAAAAACCTCTATTTTAACAGAGGAACCCCTCCATTCCTGCCACCAAAGCAAACAAATAATTAGTCTGATTGACACATTTACATGTCAGCAGGCAAGACAAAGTAATGTTTGGCATAATACTGGACTCGCATAATAAAGAAAATCAAGCATCCTGCTCAATCCTGTTCAATACACTGGTTTTATTTAGGTTACCATAAGGGAGAGCTGCTGGTACAGTACATGATGATAGTAGTCAGGTTGCCATCTGCGTACACTGGTGCTCAAAACTTGAGTAAAATAAACAAAAATGTTGAAAAACCTATAAAGTAGTTATTATATTATGATGCTACTACTCTACAACTTAATATATTTTAACTAATTAGTAGGAACTGTAAAAATTGAAGATGTTTTAGATGAACTAGAATGATGAACAGAGCTGTAGATGATTCCATAATAATTTAGAAAGCTGTATAACATTGCAAAATAAAGTTACACTAAAATTGCATGTAGAATGCCTTATATTTAAAAGATGGTAATCAAATCCCAGTCAGGTAACATATCAGGCAGTTACTATAACTTGATGATTAAAATGTAGTGTTCCCAAAAAGCTTGAAACATTGACTAAAACATCTTTACAAAACCTAACTTTCAAGTTACCAAACGTGACTTTTGAAATTATGGAAACAAAATGAAAAAAGACAGAATTGGTGATAAAAGGTTTTTTGCACTATAGTGACATTATTATTGAAGAAAATACAAGTGATTACTAATATGACAAGTAATTCAAGACATTTAAACATTCGTGTATTTTTATGCAAATCTCACATATTGATTAAAACGGCTTAATTTTAATTGAAAATATTGAATAAAAAGTTTGCTTGAGGGAAATAATTTTCTTGCCAGTAAACTAAAATGTTTTACATTTTCACGGAAAAACATTTGCCAAATAAATACTAAATGCAAAAGAGAATAAAATTTTATGTGGCAATCACTACAGAATATGACAAAAGGCCTTCATGTGTAATTTATTTGTCAGTGAAATGACAAATAAATTAAAACATAACTTTATCTTATCAAAGAAAAAGTAAAGGTGATACTAGAAGTTAAACAGACACAAAGTGCCTGAGCTGTTGTGTTTGTCAGTCACTGCCTTCACTGTTACGGTGTAAAATATAGCCACAAAATGAAACAAAACAGCAAGAAGAAGTTGCTCAATACAACAGATTTCTCTGTAGACTCTGTCCGTATTTTTCAGAAGTGTTCTGATGGATGTCACATAGAGAGTTTTATTCTCTTGTGACCGCAGCACTGCACAAAAAATTCAAACACCAAAAACAGATCCCACAGTGGACTCTTAGGCGAGTGGGTGGACTGAAGCTGGAAGGATAAGGAAAAACGAAGGGAAAGATCTACTTGTGTTCACTTAGGGATCACCCACACACACCTGTGATACGCAGAAATAGTAACCACATACATTTTAAGTGTGGATGGAACACAGGTTCTGTAGAAGCCACCTCAAAGTCTGAACACTGCACCAGGTTGCACCGATTAGCAGCTGGCCTTTCATAACACATTACCAGTGACAGGCATACGGCCTGCGCCGACAAGGCACTTGCATGCCGAATTGTCTCCAGGAGTGCCAGCTCACAGTTCATCAGCAAGCCATCACCCAGTGACCACAGCCATAACTGAAAGCCATCCCGCTGCAGGTATTACACATCTTTCCCAAGTGGGAGCTGCCAGGAGGAGCCCTTAGTAAGGACATCAGCAGCCCCATTGTGGATCCACCTGTAAAACACAGTGGTTGTAATCAGCATGTAGGGAAAGAACAGAGAAGACATTAGCAGTTTTATACTAGCATATACATGGCAAATTCATACGCCAATCAGTGGCATATAAGGTTACAGTATAGAGTACACCTTTGCATGTTTATTCAATACGCAAAGTATTTATATAAAACTGTTAATCAGACTAAAGTACATTTTTTGTACAGCGATTGTTCAAACCAAAAGTTTTTATTTTCACAGTGGAAATAAATGGCAGAATGTTACAATAGAGTCTGGCTGCAGACATGCACGCACAGCCAGACGTGCACTGCCAGCCTATTAATGACATCAGTGCACGCTCTGCAACAGCAGTGTTTTTTGTGTTTTATGAGGAAAAACAGCGCACCACGTACTGTTCCGCAACAAGAGTTACACTGAACGTATATTAACGTTGTCATACTGATAACAAGGTAATTAAATATGGAAACTTAACCCTATGACAACGATAAAACATGAATGTTGGGTTTATTTGCACAGGCTATGGCTGAAACTCATGAGTGCAATGCTGAAGACTGTGAACCGTTAGGAATAAAACGTGATGGTTTTGTTTCCTAATGGTAATTGACTTGATAACTGCCGTATAAGACCATTAGGAAACAAACAAATGTATCTGGAATCAGTCCCAGAACACCTGATGAAATTATTTGAATCCTTTACACTGTGATATCAACCCATCAGGGAAACACAGAATACCATTAGCGACTACTGAAAACCACCAGGAACCAACAGATATTTTTAATGGGTTCTATGACTTTTTACAACAAGGACATACATTAAATGTAACTCTAGCCATGTGATGGACGAAAAATGGATTTAGTGGTGATATCGCTAAGCAGAAGCATCCAAAAGTTTACATGCCATTGGGCTGCTTCTGCCATTGTGGCAGAGAGTGCATGTGGATGTGATATCACTGGGGCTGATGCATCTGTGCTGATGCATCTGTGTATCTAACTGCTATAAATGATGAGACAATAGACACTTTTCACACTGACATTACATACAAATTCTTAATTTCTAGCATACATATATACACACATGCTAGCAACTGCTTGAGATACTATAGCAGCAGCCTAGCAGCACCTTACCAACCACCTAGGATGCCATAACAACGGCCTAGCAACACCTTAGCAACAGCATGGGTTAATATAGCAGTGGCCTAACAACACCTTAGCAACCACCTGGGAGACCTTACCAATAGACCTAGCAACACATCAGCAATGACCGGGAATTCCATACCAACGGCTTTGTCAAGTCAATTTAAAGTTTGTTCACAAACATTCTCCATCTAGTTAAACAATTAAAACCATACAGCATAATTCTTAGGCAGAGGGCTGAAAGAGCGAAGCACAATGACAAGGCTAGAACGCCACTTTATCTACTTTAAATTGAATGCCTTCAGAGTGAAACTTAACCAGGAGTGTTAATGTCTGGTCAGCTGTACCAACCAGGCACTGAACAACAGCACTCAAAACAGGTACAAATCGCCTGGGTAGTCAGACATGCCCCTGTGACACTGAAGTCAAATGATCAAGGCAAACTGTTGGAACTGAAGGGACCACAAGGTGCACCGGCCTCAGGGACATGGGGGGGGCTGAACCCCCCAAAAGATTAGAACAAAGAGCTCAGTGTGACTAGCGGTGAGAAGGGTGTTCACTGTTCCAAGCTTACTGCAAAGTAATAGGTATTTCTAGATAAGGTCTTTTTGGTGCACCGGTTTCAAATTTTCACAGAGGTCTTGGGGGTAGAATATGAGGTGACTATGTGTTGATGCACACTATTTTCACAATATGCTTTAGCAAGGTTTACCCAGATATTTGATGTGGACACATTGTTCAGTTTTTCTTCTTGTTCTTTTTTTGCCATTACTGCATTAAATTAAACCCAGAATGAGACAAAAAAAAAACATATAATGACACATGGTTTTGGACTGGCGACCTGTCCAGGTTGTATCCTGCCTTCCGCCCAATGACAGCTGGGATAGGCTCCAGCACCCCACCGCGACCCAGAAGGATAAGCGGTTTAGATGATGGATGGATGGATGGATGGACACATGGTTTCAAATGAACAGACAAACACTAATGTATTACCTTTGCCAACAGGTCAGGCTAGTCTTCAAACAGCCAGTTTGTGAAGAGTTAGTTAGTTTGATTAGCATGGTAAGTTCACAAATTATGTTGTATTCCTTTAAATTTTTATGAGTGGAATGTAGAAATTAACTTGAACTTGGCATCTATTGGTGCTCTCACTGTGAAACATTCTGGGTAATATAGCTGTGCTTTGTACCATATCTGCTACATGATGCTGCACGGTGAGTCCTGATAGGAAAGTCTGTCCACTTGGCAGCCATCTTGGCAGTGCTGTGGTGTGGTTATTTTCACTCAGACAAGACTAGCCTTCTATCTCTTTGAAAGGGGAAAGACCTATAAACCCCAAACTAAAAGTCACATTTACATTTTAAAAGCATATTTGAAAAAGCATATGTAGTGATTGTCTCAAATAATGCAGTTTGTTCTGGCTACTGTGCACGTTCGTAAGATTACAACAAGGGAGAGCTTTTTTTTCTACTTGTGGTTTTACCTGCAAGCTGATTGGCTCTTTTTATGATGTGCTTTTGCATCCTTCTTTATAATGTCTCTTACAGCAGTTAGGTGTGAGGTGGCCTTTAGACGCTGACAAGAACACGTAGCAATCAGGTCCCATAAGAAGTAAAACCAAATTACATTTCAGTAGGTTAGTGCAGGCGTTACTCATAAAATGTTCTGGAAAAGGCCTAAAATGAAAACTCTTTGCTAACAAAATCATATTTGTTGGCATACGGCATGGCTGCTTACAGCATTTATTTTTTTCTGTGTTTTCATAGCTGTTGCTGACTTTTATGTCAGCAACAACTATCAAAGACATAAAAAAAGGTTTCTTGGCAGTTTGAGCTTCCTCAGCTTCCTAAGTTTTAAACCAGAATGGTGTGGATTGGTGCGCTACCCTGTAAATGGTACCTACCCACTTGGCAAGTAAAAACATTTTAATTGCATTTAATCTATCTAATTTTTTTAATGTTATTGCTGTAAAAATATGATGGGATTATTCTATTAATTGCTGTACATTTTTACTTGTTTTAAGTAATTGTATTTTAGAAAAGTAACATCTTGTTTTAATTATTATAATATTAGTATTACAATTAGTATATAATAGTAGTATTGTAATATTAATATTATAATATTAGATATATTGACTATATAAAAAAGAAAGCACATTACTCCAGTTTTAGCATCCTTACCATGGCTCCCAGTAAATTACAGAATCCAACATAAAATGGCATTGATGGTTTTTAAAGCTTTGAATGGTCAGGTACCTGCATATGTTGTGGACATGTTTTGTATGTATGCGCCCTCAAGGTCTTTATATAGGTCATCATTACAGTACATAGCCACTAGTTCATTCATTCATTCAGACATGCACCACTGCATTGTCTACTGCATAATATTTATGCAATTTAATTCTTTTATTTGTACTGCACATTATTTTTATTGTTTTAGTACATTTTATTTTATGAGTTATCTTTACTTTCTATTTATGCATCTGTAAATAGTGTATGAAAATACTTTGCTCCCGTTCATTTTGCTCTTGTTTTGCTCTTTACTGTGCTTTGTACTGCTGCAAAAGAAGAATTCCCCTCTGGGGTTAATAAAGTGATCTATCTATCTTTAAGATCTGCATCTCTGCAACCACTTTTAACTGTTCCACGGTCTTGTCTTAAACAAAAAGGGGATCATGCTTTTGCTGTTGCCGCACCAAGACGTTGGAATGGCCTCCCAAGTAACATTAGACATGCTCCATCTGTGACTGTTTTTAAATCCAAGCTTAAAACACATTCTTATCAATTAGCATTCAGCAGCTGTTGAACTGTAGTGGTAGTGGTGTTCGGAAGGTAGAATTCTTTTTTTGTGTTTTATTATAAAGCACTTTGGTTTTAAATGTGCTTTTTGAATAAAATGTACTTACTTGCTCACTTACTAGATATGAGATATTTTCACTTGCTAAGATATATTTTTCTGCAGTGTAGATTGTATGTTACAAATTCAGGCTGGGTGAGTTTACTGTTTATCTAGGTGGACGAATCTAACAAAATGTAAAAGAAGACATTCACCTCATGTGAGGGCATTGATTTTAAAAGAAAATTCACATTTCATTCAAGTAAATAAAACAGCACCCCAAGTTCAATTTTGTCTCTCTTATGGGAGGTCTGGGACCCCCTGCAAACACCCTCTCAGTTCAAACCCTGCCCATACACTGCAAATTCAGGCAGCACAGACCAGTACTGTCTCCAGGTAATGCCCCATAGAAACCATAACAAGCTGGTCCTGTCGTAGTTGCTATCACTCTAGCCGTTTCCCATGATCACAAGCACAAGCATGAGTGAGATCCTTGTAGACTGGCAAATCTGGCTACTAGAGGCTAGCGCAAAAAAAAAAAAACATGCTGGGTACAGTGGTAAGAGAGGAAGGGGTAGCCTTAGTCTGTTTATTAGTTTCCCCATTTCTGTACCAGAAATAGCAGCAAGTGAATCTGAGGGAGCATCCTCTCAGTGTGTGGGTGTGTAGAGCCTTTAAGCTAATGCTCTGGTACCAGAGGTAGCTGAGTAACTGCTCCACCAGACATAGCAGAGAGCAGACCTGAGGGTGCATCCTCTGGATGATATCAGAAATAGTTACAAGGCAGAGGCTGGTAGTCCTAACAAGATTCTGCAAAGGAAGAATGTGGCATGGTGACAGTGGAGGGGCAAAGTAGGGTAGTAGTACCACTACTAGGGGCATAAAAATGCATCTGAAGGTGGTGTTTCAACTGCATCCATATTGGAAGATTAAAGTCAATTGTAACAATATTCAATAATGAATGTATTCATTTTTGGCTAAGGGCTGTGCAAAGTGTGCACTATTGCTGAGGGATCACTAGTTTAATTCCCGTGGCTGGGGGTCCAGAGGAATATAATTAGCCCTAGCTCTCTGTGTGTTTTCCCCCTCCCTCGATCACTCAGCATGGTGTTGCTGCGTGAGTGGCAGTTCAAAAGGGTGACTGACTTCACATGCCGCTCCACTTAGGAAGCACATGTTAGCCCTTGCCCGTCCAGGCTGTAAGTTATTGTGTGATGGGGAGACCTAGTGAGCAATCACATGTGTTTTTACAAATATTTCTGAATTGTATCAAAATAATTTAATCATGGTGAAATTTGAGCTTTTATGATGCAATTAACTGCTTTCTAATCTAATCAAGTTGTTGAGAGGTCAGGGAACACCCCTGTAATTAAGCAATATAAGGTCCACTCATGATGACAGCCACCTTATAAACTAGAGCAGCAAGGGGTTCACAAACCCCTACAGAAGGGGTCAACAATCTTATCCATAAAGGGCCAGTGCGGCTTCAGGTTATCTTTCCAACCAAGCAGCAGCACCTCATGTGACTAAGTCAGTTGTTTGAAGACTGAAACCAGTTGATCAAAGAAGTGGTATCAGGTGTGCTTCTGCTGGATTAGAACGTGAACCTGAAGCCAGACTGGCCCTTCGTGGGTAAAAATGGTGACACCTGTCCTAGGGGTTTATGGCGGCATTGCAGGAGGTTCAGGAGAATGTGATGGAAATGTCACTGTCAGATTTTAATAATAAAAATGTCATCACTGCCCCCCCCCCAAAAAAAAAGTATGTACAGTGGAGTCCAAAAGTCTGAGATCACACTGAAAATCAGGATTTTTTCCCTTTAAGTCTGGAAATAAAAAAACAGAAAGTTTTAGAATTTTGAAAAATTAAAATAAAGAAATATGATAAGTTAAATGAAGAAGAAATATTTAAGATTCTGCACTATTTCTGGGTCACTGTTCAAATTGAAGCAAATTTGTGACACTGACCATGTTGAGGCCTTCATACAAAAAGTTGAAGCCACTCTCAGGTGGATTTGATCTACACATCAGAGGCTTTTGCACAAACTTGTAGAGTCCATGCCAGCTTGAGTGCATGCTGTCATTAAAGGGCCAACAGACCAATAGAAATACTCCAAAAACACTTGGGATATAATCTCTTCACATTGACTTACAAAGTTTAAGAATGTTTTTGTCTTTTTAAAGTTACCATTTTGGAGATATAAATAAAATGTTTAACAGAGGTATCTAATCCAAATATTGTAGTCAAAAGGGGTATAGCTGACATAAAAGGTTGGAAACCAATGCACCAAATCAATGGTTGTTGATTTCTGCTGCATTCCTGGCTTCCTGAGTGGATCACTAATTCACTGATTACTACTGTGGTCCCTGTGAGCGCTGGTGGGCTATTAGTGCCCAGCTCTCAGCTTGAAGTGTTTGAAGTTTTTTTTTCTTGTCTTTTCTAAAATCCTACGTAAACAATCCCTACTGAAACATTAAACTACAGCACAAATGCCTGTGGCCTCATACTTATAGCAGTCTGGATGCTGGAGCCTAGAGCCAGTGTATGTGCCTGCTGAGTCCAGATTACTGCACTGAGGCTGAACTGTGTTGTGGAATGAAAGCAACATAAAGGCAGCTTTGTCAGATCATAAAAAAGCTTTTTATTTCACTGCATCTAACATGCGCCTTCCTGATAAAACTAAAACCCTTGAGTTGCATATGGGCTAAAGAGCCGCTCCCTGGGATTAAGAGGCAGAATCGATGTTTCTTTAGGATTTTTAGCTTTGGAGAAAATATTTTGGTGCAGGACAAGCCTTTGTTCTCTTCTCGCATGTTTGCAATGCAATGTGAAATGCTGCTCTGGAAAGGCTCAGCTTTCCAACTTGTACTTATGCTTTATCTGCACTTGCATCTTTGATTTTATTCTAGGCTCAGATGTTGGGGTGGGCAATATGATAATATGTTATTATCACGATAAATTCCATCACAGTAAGCTGTACTAAGGTTCTGATATTGGTTTGACATGAGCACATTCAGAACACTGAAAGAATATTGATGTTTCATTAAAAATACATTTAGATGGGCCTCCCTGTCATTACATTGTGGAACTTTCATGCAGCTAGTTGCGTGGTGAGTTGCATGCAATGTAATCTATGTGCAGCTTGAAGCAATTTGTGACAGTCAAAGTTGCACACAACACATCAGATTACTTCACTAGATTATCAGCTCATACTTTTTGGCACAGAACTGAAGTGAGAGTTATTCTTATCACAGTTGTTGTTATCCACTGTCAAGGCGTTGCAAGTTCACGTTTTACAGCAGAAACAGTGCTGCCAGTGCTGTTCTCAAGCAGAACCCAATAAATCCTTTCAGCGAATCAGCGTACAGTCTTAAGGACAGTTGACGCAACACTGCGGTGAACTTTTTATGCAGAATCTGAAATGGCTCCCTTCTCAAAGTGCTCCATCTTAAAATAATGACTGCTGCATTTAAATAGTGCACAGTGTGTCTAGCAAAGAACCACACTGGATTCAGCCAGGTGTGCACAATTTGATAGTGGACATAAAGTGCAATATTTGGGTGTAGAAGCCAACATTTGATAACTCCCATAGTGCACTATATAGGGAGCAGTGAGCCATTTGAGATTCAGCCTTCAGGATTTCAGAGGTATGATTTTATAGATGTTTAATATTAATGTATTGCATGAAATGTATTGTATTGCGCTCCATTTAATTCTGTTTCTTTTTCTCTAGGTATCAACATTGGCTTTTGTTTCTAGCAATATCTGAGCTAGGACTAGCCTTCGCTCTAACCTGTTTGTAACTAGCAAAGATACTTTCTCTGGGTAGACAACAAAGCACGTTTGTAAGTTGCTCTGAATAAGAGCATCTGCAAAATGCTGTAAATGTAAGTGTAAATGTAATATTACCAATTAATGGGCTGTTTTTGTTGCAATGTTCAGCACATTACGTACTTGTTTCATGTTAAAGGATGTTAAATACTGCATTTAAAAGAAATTTGTATCTGTTACATGGCTTTGTTTAACTCTGAAACAAGAAATGACCATTGGAGGATTCTGCTTTTGCCAAAAAAACAAAATTTAAATAAAAAAAAAAGGATCAAGTTTCATTTTGTAAGTTACTTGTATTTTGTTGTTCATATTCACTTCTGCATGGTGTTATTTCCATATTTTCAGCATTTTTGTAGCCTTCATGTAACATAAATTATTTTAACATATAACATTACATTTTTTGCTAGATTGCCCACCTCTATTTAGATGTAACTGATGGGAAGAGCTGATTCACCCTGCAGATCTTAGCTCGGCATTACTGATTGTGTCCTTCTACGTTCAGGTGGACCGGACGGAGGTGATTCGCAGCAGCATAAGCCCCGTCTTCTCCAAGGTCTTCACAGTGGACTATTACTTTGAGGAGGTGCAGCGTCTACGCTTTGAGCTGCATGACATCAGCAGCAACCACAACGGGCTCAAAGAGGCGGACTTCCTGGGATCCATGGAGTGCACACTTGGACAGGTGAGTGCACAACAAGGAATGACATGCAAGTGTAGATAAGTGCATAAGGGGGAAGATGAGTGCATGTTGTGGCAGGTGAATGGATAAGGGAAGTAGTGAGTGCAGTGAGCTGGAAAATGCATGAGAAAGTGGGACATTGCATGTGAGGATGCAAGAAAGTATAAAAAGACAAAAAGGTGGGTGTGTTTCATAGTGATCATGTTAATCAAATAGAGAAAGGAACATGAATACCACTATCATTTCAAAGATTCATGTCCTGCATATCTTTTATTGTATTTTATTTTTTTAGTGCTTTTAAGACTGATATATGTAAATGGCCGCTTTTCTGATTGGCTGCCTAGCATTGCACCCCATTCCAAAAACTTAGCTTAACTGCTGTAGGCCATGTAGGCAGATGTGTGTAAAGATGTTCGTTCTCATGACATCAACAAAGCAGTGAATTCAAAATGGGCTATTTGTAACAGTTACTAAAAAGTCAGGGAAATCCATGGAAAACACAGTGAATTTATACAGTTCTTTGCTGTTGAACCTGACGAGCATCCCAATCAAAGTACATTTAAATATATTCCTCAATATATATGGATTTCCCTGACTTAAGTAGAAGAGCAAATACAGTCATTACTTAAAACACTGAACAAGTGCATGTTTGATTATAAAGACAGTATAATTAGTCCTGTTTAATTAGATTTAGTGCAGCACACCAGAAGAAATGTTTATTACAAATCACTGCATTTCAGTTCATAGTTTTTATAGCATTTTTGAAATGTGACGCTACTTTATCTGTTCCAAGTTATCAGATGTCAGAACAAATAAATATTGTGACATATCATTTATTGCGTAAACCTATTGAAGTATCGTGATATTACATTTTTGGCACACTTCCATTTTATTTGCTTGACATCTATAGCATGTTTTTTGTTTAATCTGTGCATAAAAAAATAACAAATATGGGGGATATGTATTTCTCTTATTGTTTATTTAGGCAGAATTAATAATAATGTGAAGGCTGTATTTTAGCCTGTCTAGCTCTCTGTATGAGTTATTTATATGCTCCAAAATGATGCTATATTACAGCCACCATAGGTATAATATAAGATGTAAAAGGTAAAATAAGTTACTTTTATAGTACATAAAGAACATTCTTCAGTGTGAATCTTGTCAGATATCTGCCAAAACATGCAGGTGATGTTGCTAAGGAAATACAAAAAGATGGCTAAAAGCTAGGCATGTCAGAATTATTGCACAATCACCGTCATTAGATATTATGCCACAACAAGCATTGGGTTGAGGTGGAAAAATTCTTATATTTTTAGCATGTGTACTTTTTTTTAACATGTTATATTTTCACTCTCTAGAAAAAATGTAGCTTTGCTTGACTCTACAATTGATTCTGTACAACTGTAGATATTAATGTAAGTGTGTGTGCATACACAAAACAGTGTGATGTATCACTTCATGTATGTGCAACCAGCGTTAGCTACTAAGTAAACATAGCTAGGAAGAAAGGTAGCTAATCAGTCATTTCACCCACTTTGTGCTTGTACTTTAATAGTTGCATACAGTGAACAAGAATAGTCAAATTGTTAATTGTAGTTATTAAAATAGCAGTTTAATTTTTATTTTCATTTAATTTCATTTCATTAAAATAACTCAAATTTCATGATCATGACAGGCCTATTGAAAGCACATTCAACTTGAACCTGTTTAAAATCGAAATTGATTTGAATCTGATCGTAAAATGAGCACATGCAAAACTATTATCAATATCATCTGTAAAACCAATAATAATAGTAAGAAGTTTCTACATCATACAAAAGTTTTATGAATCAGACACAGAGTAGTTTGTACACCATTAAAGGCGTTTATCCCTGCTTTGTTTTTTACTTTCATGAATAAGGACCATTGATTCAAAATACATTCATAATAGAAGCCAATAGACAGGTGCTGAAACATCTTCACATTGGCATTCATTGTAAGTGTGCTGTGTGTCAATGTGTTTTCTGTTCTTTTCACAATACAGAGAAATTTATCATAATCAGCCATGTGCTACAGACAAAAAACTGGCATAGAGCATATTAAAAGATAGTGGAGACAATACAGTCACTGTTGAGTTTTGACAAGCATTAAAAACTCATTTGTCATGTCAGAAGCTAGATGCTATTTTATGAATGCATGAGTTGAATCTGTTTAATAAGTTTTATTCATTAGGTTTTGCCGCAACTTTAAGAAATTCCCTGCTGAACTCTCCTCAGAACTGTCTATATGTCTATTAATTTCTTATGAGTTTCTGATTTTCAGAATGGATTGCATTTTTTGTTGGTTTTGTTTTGTTTCGCTGTCTGTTTACTTTTATCTTCTTTAATTGCACAGATTGTGTCTCAGAGAAAACTGTCCAAAGCTTTATTGAAACAGGGCAACACGTCAGGCAAGTCTTCTATAACGGTAAGAGCTGAGCAAACAAAGTCACACACACACATACTGACTCTGTTTGCAACAGCCTGATAACTAATTCCCGGTCCAATCTGCTCCCTCTCTTTGATGCCATCACAGGTCACAGCGGAGGAACTGTCTGGGAATCATGACTATGTGGAGCTCGCGTTCAGTGCTAAGAAGCTAGATGACAAGGTACGACAGCTTAGGAATTTCATACTACATACAATATATATGAACAAAGGAAGGCACTTGTTCAGACATACATGTTTACAGTTGAATCAACTGAACTAGCGAAGGTGACCTTTTCTGGGGTGGGCAATATGGCAAAGATCTAACATCAGGAAGACATTTTCACAAAAAACAATATGCATCACAATATTTACTTTTTCTCTTTGGTTGGAATGGACAAAATGCGCTAGCTGTGAATTATATGAGTTATAAAATTATATTATTTACAAGCTTACTATTGGTTTGATTTTTCTTCTCTTTCTTATTTTATTTTATTTATAGTTTACATTTACAGACATTGTACAGAAAAATCCTTATACCTATATTTATCATTATACAGTTGTATACAAATATTTGAGCAGCCCTGGTCAAATGACATGTTTTGTTGATTTTCTTAGTGAAACTACGCTCTACAGAGAATTTAAGTATAGCATTTTTCTGCAAATTGTAGTGCACAGTTTATTCTTTATATTTGCTGAGTTTAACATATTTAAAAAAATAAACAAAAAACAATGTGTGCCATAACTAGAGGTGGACAATATAGCAAAAATACAATATTGTGATACTTCAGGAAATTTTCATGATATTCATGATATTTCACAATATTTATGTTCTCAGACATTTCATCAGATGGAACAGAGAAAAAACAGTAGGGCTATATTTAAAAAAAATACTATAAAAAGTTGTGAATTTTAAGTGACAGTAATTTTAATTCTATATTTGGCATACTATGTTGCACGAAATCCAGTTAAGCAGGACTAATTTTGTTCTCTTTATAATGACACATGAAGTTAGTCAATGTTCTACGAGTTCTGATCATTTCCACAGTATGTTCAGTAAGTATATTGTATTGTATCGTGACATAATTTATCATGATAACAATATATATTGTCATGTTGTCCAGCCCTTGCCATAACTTTTGAACAGGCCGCATCTTTTTTTTTTTTTGCCATATATTAAATTCAGCAGATAAACAGTAATTGTGCATGTGCAGAAATGTGCCCAAACCTTTTTTTTTATTATTGTTTTTTTGTCTGCCAAAAACAAAACTATAAATGAAAATGAACTACAAAAAATTAAGAAAAAATCAAACCATTTGTAAAATAAAATAAAATAAAATAAAAAGTTAAATGGGCTAACACTGAGGTCACCAATTAAACCGCTATTGAAATTAGACGTTTTTCCATTCTTCCGTTATATAAGTCTATAGCTGTAAAACTGCTTTTGAACTTTACCATGGTAAGAATCCGAAAGGTCTTTTTCTTCTTTGGTTTGGAGTACATCACGTCCATTATTTCCTAAAACAATCTGAAAGGTGGACTTGCTGATCACAATACATGTTTCCACTGTGGATCAATTCATTTCACATGAGCTTGATCCCAGAAAAGTCAGCAGCGTTTATGGATGTTGTTGACATATGGCTTCCACAGTGCACAGTACAGTCTTAACTCGCATTTGTGCAGTGAGGAACTGTGTTTACTGGCAACATTTTGTTGAAGTATTCCTGAGCCCATGTGGTGATTTCCATCACAGAAGCATGTTGTCTTTTTAAGTGCTGTCTGAGGGATCGAAGGTCATAGGCATTCAGCTGTGGCTTCCAGCTTTGCCTTTTATGCAAATTTCTCTGGATTCCCTGAATATTTTGATGATATTGTGCAGTGTAGAGTGAAATACCAAAAATCCTTAGAATCGCTTATTGAGGAATGTTGTTCTCAAAACTGTTTTTGTTTTTTCACTGATGCATTTTTTGAGAAAGTGGCGAGCCTCAACCCATCCTTGTTAATAAAGTGCTAGGCCTTTCTTCAACACTCCTATTATTCCCAAGCATGATTACATCACCTGTTTAAGATGTTTATTTTATTAACCATTTCACAATGTTGTCTTGAATCGCCCCTGTCCCAACTTTGCAGGCATCAATTTCAGAGTGAGCGTGTATTTACACAAAACCAATGAAGCTGATTAGGTAAAACATGTCTTTGTACTGTTTTTTTTGTTTTAATGCAGGACAAATTTTTTGGAATCGAGAATTTTAGTTCTTTAGGGAACAAAAGAGATTATATAGTATCTCTTGAAGAAGCCCATTTTTGAAGAGTGTGCAGTCAAACTCTTTATCCATGCAAGAAATGAGATCAACATTAAACCATGAATCAGTCAGATGTTTGCTAAAGAGCAAGCTTAACTGCTCACCCCTCTTTAGCAACAGTACAGCTGGAATAGCAGTTGTAGTTTTAGATTTTAAGTACTTTTCTCTTTCTCAGGATTTTTTTAGCAAGTCAGACCCATTTCTGGAAATCTTCAGAGTCAATGACGATGGCACTGGATCCCTGGTGCATAGAACCGAGGTCTGTTTTACAGATAGAACTCTCACAAACAGCTTTTCACTTAGCATTGTGGTAAAGTCTTGTGGTCAATCTTTTCCTTTCCTGTTACTTGCAGACTATCATGAACAATCTAAATCCTGTGTGGAAATCGTTCAAAGTTTCGCTAAACACGCTCTGTAGTGGTGATCAGGAGCGAGAACTAAAGGTAAGACCGACTTTAATATTATCTCAGTGCTCAGATCCCTGGAGTTGAATTTTATTTATGTTCTTACAGCAGGGCTACACAATATATTGTTTGTTAATTATAATCACAATGTTGGCCTGTGCAATACTGCTGTCACGTAAGACTGCAGTACGCAAAAAAGCCTTCTACCCATTAACAAGACTCTCTCGAGTCATCCTGAGGTTCCTTGATAAATGTTCTGTGAGTGTTTTTAGGTTTCAAGACTTTGGGCCTCATTCACCAGCTGCTATTAAGAAAACATTTCTCCTTAAAACCCACTTACACATTTTTTACAAAGATTCTGATATTCACCTATGTTGTTTGGGATTTATTCTTAAGTAAGAACAGAATCTACACACACTCAAGAGCACAAAAGTGTGAACAATTCTGCAGTTTAAGAACACATCATGAATCTGACGTAGACTTTTTCTACATCAGATTCTTCACGTTGACCTTTCTCAAGAACACATTTAAGAAAAAAACTAATAACCTAATAAATGTACTGTGCAATAAATGCAAATGAGCTCTGTTCTGATTGTCTACCCTGTATTGTGCCACATGCAAAAAGCAGTCTGGGCTGAAACTCTTCTTATAGCTTTAGGGTGATTTGGCAGTGCTAAACTGCTGTAGGCTGAATAGGCAAATGTAAATGTGACATCAGAAAAACAGACAGTTTTTGCATCTGAAGTTCCATATATGGACTTCATGGACTGGGAAATGAATGGTATGTTTCATAAAAGCAAATCAAATTCGTTTTTCCATGATAAGGGCCTTGTAAGGGTTTTTTCCTGTCCTTTAATGTGTTAAATAGTTTTTTGTGCATGTAAACGGTCTGCAAAGTTACAAAGCTCAAAGTACACGCCTTAAGTGTACACTGTCCCACAGAAACCACTTTCCAATGAAACGCCTCATTGGAAATCGCCCTTTTACTTTGTTACAAGATGACGCACTCTCGTAACACAGTCCTTATTGCTCACCTACCAGCAAGCTTGGCATGCCCTCACACAATGCACAGTAAATACTGAAGGCCGCGAAGAGTTTTGTAGGCATGTTGAGGAGACGCTGACCTGACTTTCAGGATCAGACTCTGGCCCAAACAGATACGGCAGAACCGATGATTTTGGAAAAATAACTACAGCTGTGTTTACAGCTGCTCAGGAGAGAAGAGTCTGTCTGCAGACTGCAAGACAGGGGCAGAACATGTAGGGGCAGAATCGCTTTGGCAGTTGAACAATCAGAACAGAGTGGGTGTACTGACCAGTCAGAACACACTGGGCTCTAACAGAGCGTTTCAGACAGAGTGAATAGGGATGTACAGTATAAGAATAATAATGTGTTTTTGAAACTTCGAAGCATGTAAATGTATTCTGGTAGACCAAAAAATAAAATTATGAACAGTGAAAATAAGTATAACAGGTTTGTAATAATTTAAATATTACAGACTAGACACAAAAATTTATTTTTAATGTTTAATTGTGTATTTTAAGGATTTTAAGTTATTATATACTGTACATTTTTTATTCTAATGATCTGTTTACAGTTAGTTTTTTAGGTTATCTACCTCAAGATTTGATCACCACTTTTTAATATGAGGTATTCTGGATGTTAAATTTATTATAACTTCATTCTCAATGCTTCACAGCTTTCTAAATCATTTTAAAATAATTGACAGCTAAGTGAAAAGAAGTTACCACATCCTTGACAGAGAACAAACTTAATTATGGCAGTTTTCTGCTAATTTTAGTGCACAATTTCTTTGTTAAAGAAAAAAAAAAACATTAAAGATTTAATGTGTCACATTCAGGCCACATTTTATGTTTTATTTTTCCCCAGTATGTTAAATTCAGCAAATAACCAGTATTAAAATAAAATTGTGTTCTTTGTAGAGGATGTTTGAACTTATTTGTACGTCCTAAGTGAAAATCCACAAAATGTCATTTGACTGAGGGTGTCCAAACTTTCGCATACAACTGTATGTTCTTCAGTCTGGATATTTTTTACAGCTTCTCAGTTTTTTGCTAATTATATGAAAGCTATGAAGTTTCACAGGATTAGAATAGTGAATCCATTTTATACTTTATTACCTCATTCTCAAGTGATGTTCTGTTTATTAGACGGTCTGTATTAAATATTAGCAGTGTTTTTAACAGAGTGCATTCAGCACTCCAGTCTTGTTCTGCATTGGAATGCAGTGCCATCATGATGTGAGACAACACAGTTACAGTGAAGGAGCTTCACTGTGTGGTTATGTATGGACTGCATTGCTTTCACTTTCCTGTGCAGTATCTGTAGACCAGGTGCCCTGCCCTTCCCTTTTTTCTCAAAAGGTTTTAATGTGTTCTCTTTGGTCTGTGAGATATGATATGAAGTTGAAATGCCAGTCAATAGTGTCCAACATAGGAAATTATAAACCTGCACCCAAATCCTGCCCTCCTGTTCTTTAAGAACGCAGCCATGATGTCTAGCAAGACTGAATCTGAGTGATTCCAGTTAGGATAGAAACCTGCTAGCAACAGTTTGGTACTCAGACAAGTCTCCTCAAACCTTTATTTTGTTCAGAAATAGGAATAAGGATGGTGAGGAGAGGTTAGACTATGCAGAGTAAACCAGAATGTCATTTCAGCACAATCAGATGGATGAAAGTTCATTTTAATATGAACTTGTCCATTCATCTCTCAAATTTAGCCCAGTCACAGGGTTTATTACAAGTGCTGGAAAGGTTTTTGGCTTGTGATTACGGAATGTGGCCGTATAGAGAGATAGTCCGCTGTAATTTTCTGTGGTATTGCTCTTGACATTATGCAATATAACAGTTGTTTCATTAAGGTCAATTAGTCATTAAAAAAACATCAATTTTGTGTCATTTAATTACAAACAAAAGCAGCCACTCAAACAAACTGCTACACTCTATAGGACGTGTTGGTGTGGCTTCTGTTGTTTTACTTCACCATAAAAGAAGAAATTGTTTGTTGCCAGAGAGAAAACAAAAGGAGGAGGCAATTCTTTGATTGAAATATGATTATGATAGTGTGCAGTGCTCAACATGGTGGCTGTATTATGGGATGCATAGTGGATAACACCACTGCCCGCCATGCAGCAGACCAAGTTTTGATTCTACCTGGGCAAGCACACAATGAATGTGTTTACATGCACTTAATAATCTGATAACTGCAAAAAATCAGATTTTGTCAGTAATCCGATCAACACATTTATAAACACTTAAGTAATCAGATAATGTGAAAACTCCGGGTCTACATGAGTCAGGCAGTAATCAGATTTCTGCTTTGCAACCAGCCAATAAATTCACAGAAGAAGACGTGACAAACATGACGTAAACTCAAATTTCATGCCATGTTTTTTTTAAAAACATTGCGCCACTTTACCTGAAAATATGAACATAAATCATCTAGAAAATAAAGAATATATAAATCCCTCCTTTCGTCAAGCATGTAGTTGGTTTTGTTGTCACTCCAAAAATGTTTTGCCACCATCTCGCGGCAAGCTGCTTGTTTATTTCTGGTACCGCCATCTGAAATCTGAAAGAAATCAGAGTAAGAGTGTATGTGCACTGAGAAATCTGATTATTGAGCTAAAATTTAGCTCTCTTTAATTTCTTAATTGGATTTCTAGAGTATGGTGTTTACATGACTGTTTGAATAATCAGATAAATGCAGAAATCTTATGATTGGATTACAATAACAGTTCTTAGGCAAGATTCTTATGCAGCATTCACCTACCTCTGTAGCATGATTAAAATTTGTCACTCTGGTTAAGAGCATCTGACAAATGCCATTAATGTGAGTAAATCGTTATGTAATAGTATGTAATAGTTATGTAATAGTAATGTGAGTTCTATAAAAAGAGCCAGTTGCCTTGTTGGTAAAGGTGTATGTTGGGAAAAACTCCTTTGTTGTGGAGACATTCATACATAATGGCCTAAACAGCCTGAAAATAACTTTTTTCTTTTGTTATTTGAGCCAAAGACCCCAAATTACTTCTGTGATTTTTGCCATTTTTTACTAGTGATTTCAAATATATTTCTGAAACATTCAGTTTCAGATTTATCCATTTATCTAGGTCTTTTTCCAATCGGGTTGATTGGAGCTTGGTCTTGTATGACTTAAAACATCTGCTTGCTAAGATTGCCGCTAAATGTACAGACTTTTCTTTAAGGACTTTGTTGTTTCACAGACAGAACTTTAAATGATGGCACCACTGTGACAGGGCAAAGAGTGGCTTAATCAATTAGTTAATTACTCCAATAACAATTAGTAAAAAAGCATAACATATATCTTCAAATGCAATACAATTTAGCCACAAATTTCATCACAATGGTACCTTTCTGAAAGAAAGAGGTAAAATTCCATGGCATCTTCAGCCTGACCGCAGCATGACCACAGGGTCACGTCAGAGCAGAATGGCTTTGGCAGGTTCCCCGTGATGCCAGTCAGCTTCCGTTCCGCTGCAGGACATGAGCCGACATCTTTCAGAGCGCGCTAATTACCTAGCATCGCTACTGCGTCGGCTAGCTGACAGTTAGCTGAGAGGAACCGACATTGCATAACAGAGGAGAAGCTGATGTTACAACACCTCCATCCCTTTCAACCCTCTGCTCTCAGACCTGGTCAGGGCCTGCAGTAAAAAGAGTGTTCTCGCAGCTCTGTGGAGACAGATTGTTCACCAACCTGATGAGAAGAGAAAAGAGTGAGAGTGTGTGATTGAGCTTTGCTGAAGCTAGCAAGGACAAACCAGACCCCATCCCAGGCATCTTTCAAAACCACTTTAAAGTGACCTTTGTGGACATATGGAAACATTATACAGCATGAGTATTAATATAATATCATATAATAATGTGATTATAGTATAATTGTTAGTTATTATATACTTTTTTACCTCATAGTTGCAAAGTAATATGATTGTATCATATTGTACTGTATTGTATTGTATTAGTTTAGCTCTTAGCTTGTTTAGCTTCTAACTGGTTAGTGGTCAATGCGGATAATTTAGTGGTGGTGGGGGGGTTGTTGTGTGAGTATACATTCTGTGCTCAGAGCCTCGGTGGATACTGTGAATCCTTTCCTCTTTCTGAGTCTCTCTCTCTCTCTCTCTTTCTCTCTCTCTGTCTGACTCTCTTTTCTCTTAATTCAGTATATTTTTTTTTTCAAATTCAATGTTGCAAAAGCATATGAACTTGAAAGTTTTGAGCATACTCTATAGAACGAACAGCAACCCTTAAATTTATGACAGTAATATTCACAACAATCATAGTGAAATAACAACAAAAATGAAAAGAAATAAATAAAATAAGACAACATGTATTAAACATTTATTGAGAATATATTTTAACTTATATACAGTGAGATGTTGAGTAGTGGGTCAGTGGGGTTGGGGTGTGGAGTGTGTTACCTACTGTCCCTCAGGCAGGTGATGTTGCCACATATTTTGCGGTGAGAAATGCTGTGTGTCCCTCACCAAGGAAAACATAATTTTTCAGACTGTGTTAAAAATTCCAAGATTTGGAAGAATCGTTTTTAATTTTTTAGTGAAATTTTGCCAATTTAAATTTTGCAGCAAAGGAAGCAAAGGAAGTGCAGCACTGTCTCGACCTCACCGCTCTCACAGTGACCACAGAGTCCTCTCTCTCTCTGGGCTGACAGGATTTTTATATCTGCCTATTTCTATGGCCAGACTGTGGTCACTGAGCCTGTACTCTCTCTCTCTTTCTGACTCCTTCTGAGTCTCTCTCTCACACTATTCAATTTCAATTCAATAAGCTTTATTGGCATGACCATATTCATTTACAATATTGCCAAAGCATCATCAAAAGGAACAAGAAGAATTAACATTTAGAACATAGAGCTTTAGAACAAGAGCATAAGAACTCTTAATTTCATTTGATATAAGAATAATTATGACAAGAATCACATAAAATTGTAGCAAAAATAGTGCTTTGGAATTGAGTTGTAAAGAAAAATTAAGAGGAAAAATAATAAATAAAAAAAAAAACAGGGCAGTTTTAGATGTCTTTAGATATCTTTTAGATATCTATCTATATTTTTAGATATCTTGTGCGTGTGTGTGTTTCTGTGTGTGTCTGTTTGGGTGGGTCACTCACTGTCCCTCATATTGTGGCAGGCAGATACATATCGTGCTGCTAAGGCGCTACTCTCTCTCCTCTCTCCTAGCAGGATGGGCAGCTTCTCATTATTACTGTGGTGGCTAAATTAGGGGTGAATCTTCTCAAATTTATTAAAGTATAGTTAGTGTTTTGTATACTATCTGAGTCTTTCTCTTGTTGTCCGAGTATCTCTCTCTCTTTCTCTGAGTCTCTCTCTCTCTGAGTCTCTCTCTGTACCACATATAATTTCTCAGTGGTGCAGTTGTAATGTGTTCAGTGGTATTCCAGTACTGAATATTGGATAGAAAGTGAAATGCTTTAATGATGTATCTTTTTGCAGATACTCTCTCTCTCTTTTCCTCTCTCGCTCACTCTCTCCTTGGTCAAGAAACCAAAATGAACCAGCAAAGTTTTGCAATCTTAAAACCAACCAATTACAGCTGTGTCCGCCCAACAAAAGCTGTGACTCCCAAAGGAGTCATTGACATTATGTTATTTCAGAGATACACTAACGTTCAAAAACACACCTTAGTTGTCTTTTAATCTCCTGTGCATCTAAAATGACCAAAGGAGATATTTCTAAAGAAATAGGCCCTTTTCTCATGAAACAAACAAAAACAAAACAAATTCTGTTATTGCCTTATGGACAATTATTAACCTCAGAAATACTGGCATTCCCAGTTCACAATTAAAAGGTATGTCACATTATTTCTGTCATAGTTGCCAAGATTGAAGTGGGAGTTCAAGCTGAACAAAGAATAACTTCTTCCTGAAAGTATTCATTCACAGTAAAATAACATCAGCTAACATTTACAGAGTGATAAAACGCTGGGTAAGTGAAATAACAGTAACCAAAAGATAGATTAGCTTGCTAACAATAAACTAGTTGGCAAAAAGGTAAACATGCACTCATACCCGTAGGTGGGCGTGCCACGTCGTCTTGGTCCATAGCGCCACTGTTTCCACAACCACTGGCTCCATTGAATGAACATCCACTCCCTGCTGAGCACTTGAGCACTTACTCTTTTGGATGCCAGCAGCTTTTTAAGGGGGAACATGAAAACGGTTCCATTGCAGCTAGCAACAACACCAACTTTAAAGCGCCATCCCTCCTAATTGCACAAAACCATTTTTGTCTGCTCATTGTCAGCTGAGAAGCCATTCAAGATTGAGCACTTGGGTATGCAGTACAAGCTCTTATTTTTGGACTTGGCCATTGTTGTTATTGTTGTTGTTTTAGCAGAAGCAGCAAAACCCTGCAGCGAGCACTTATAGCAGAACAAAGACAGCAATTTGAAAAGGGCCTTTTGGATATTAGACAATCCACTTGCATAAGGAAGAGGAAATTCAAAGGAGCTACTTAAAGACAGAGAGAAAATGAGACTCCTAACAACCGTACAACCAAACCACCAAAACTATCACCATCAGATCAACAATACTTTGAGCTTTCATCTTTGAGAGAGAGGAGAAAATGAAGCTCCACTGATGTTTCAGATCTAAAAAAAATCCACAGGTGTTTTTGTCTATCCGTCCGCTGTCAGAAGACAACTGAACGATGTGAGACTTTTGGTTATGCAAAGGGGCATTTACACAGAGAATAGTAAGCAGGCCCAAAAACTAGCTGATTGACCTCAAGTGTTTAGTGCACTTGTTTTGGCTGATAGGACAGCTAAGTGTGACTGTCAGGCAGAAATGCAGTTATTTTTGACAATGATGGATCATTGTACATAATGTCTTATTTTCATGTGTTGCTCATGTCTCTTTTCATCATATGACTCCCTGCTTAGTATATTATTATGTTGCAATAAATAAATATTTTTTCTTTTTACATACACACACACTATATGGTCATATAACATGTATGTGAACGTATGTGGTGGGGGCAACTCCATATTAATGCCCATGGTTTTGGAATGGGATGTGCCACAAGCTCACATAGGTATGATGGTCAGGTGTCCACATTTAGTATAATTTGTCATGACAACTAAATATGGACCCCAAAATCATTGCATTTATAATAATATGATAATATATTTATAATGGCACTCAACATCTTTTCCAAACTTCATTATGTGGTTTTACTAATAGAGGATTAGATCCTCTCAGCGCTGTATCCTCAGCCCATCAGGGAGTCCCTCTTGCCAGTTTTGTTCTTGGTATTGCTCATTTTTAGTCTTGATGTTGTAACAATAGATTGTAAAAAATGTAATACTAATAAAAGTATTTGAACTAAATTGGAAAACTGACCCGTAAACCATAGCAAAATATGTTGCACATGAACTGTTATCACCATATTGTACTGTGAATGCATAATCAGCAAATTACTACTAGTATGTGTCTGTTGACTCAGCCAACATCTTTTTTTTATTTAGTCAGTAAAAAGCTTACTTATACAATGAGCTCTGCTAGCTCATCTTTATTTTAAAGCCAGCAGCCACTTAATGCTAATTAACACCATCCATTTAATCTTAGGGAAAAAGCAATCTGTGATTTCTGTCATAGTAAGCTTTTGGCTACACAGAGGGGCATTTAAGCATTGAGTAGGCCCATGAAAGGGCTGGCCATCTATTGACTGATCGACTGAGTCAGCAAGACTGACTAAGTGATTGACCCCAAATGTTTATGTGCATTTGTCTCAGCTGATATCAGGTGAGACTGTCAGACAGAAATGCAGTTATTTTAAGCGACGCCATCATGAATAAAGATGAACGTATTCGTTTAATATTCATGAGCTCCTTACACAGAGCGTTCTGAAAGCTGCGAGGTCGCTCCAGCGATGACACTGATTTCAGTCCATGATGTGATGTCACCTCCATAATCTGAGGAAGCACTGCATTCACATTTTAATTAAAGCATTGACTGATACATCAGATTTGATTTAACTTGACAAAACTGTTTTCAAGCAGCCACTTTGCAGTGAAGTAAAAGTCCAGTCTCTTTTAATTCTCTTTAAAGGTTTGCTTGCTAGTTTTATCAGGCTGAAAGTAAATTATGGTACAGGCAGATGTAATCTGATAGAGCTGAATATATCTCTGTTTTGTTATTGATCTTATCACGGCCCTCTATACTGTTGATTATAGTATCTTGATGAACAACCTTAGTCAGTAGATCTGTTTATCAGGAGCTGCTCTGAATGCATTTTATCTTACCTATCTAATAGAAAAAGTTTCATTGTCTGTCGGACAAAAGGCGTCCTATACTGCTGATCATACTTGTGGGGTGCCCCAAGGGTCTATTCTTGGCCCTATTTTATTTTCATTTGAAAGTAGCTCCCAGTCTGGTGGCATCAGTGTTCAAACTTTTTAAATTTGCAGTCATATGCAAAATTTTGGATGCCCCTTGTTAAATGACATGTTTTGTTGATTTTGATTAAGAAAACAGAAAACACACTTTTGCGCATTTCAGTGCAATTTAGAATTGATTTTAAATTGCTGGAGTTCACCTTTACATGGTGAAGCCCATGTTTATTCTTTGGCTTTTACCAGTTGTGAGACTTGCACTGTGTTTAATGTGTTCTGGTATTTTATGGTCTTTGTTTGTATTAGGCATTTTTAGTGTGTTGATATAATTTTTTCTGTTTTTTGTATTTTACATAACACTTTGTTACCTCGGTAACAAAAAAAGTGATAATGGAGCTGATGATTAGGTGAAAAAGATGGCTTTTACTCCGCCAGTTGAAAAAGTCAACCGCAGCATCTTCGTATTAATATTTTAAATGGCCTTCAAATTTTGATTACCCCCTACTAATGTCTCTGCATCAATGATTCATCAACAGCTAGGCTACAGTGTGCTGTCTTCTTGCGCACACACACAAACATACAGCATGTGTACAGTCATTCATTCTTGGCCCTATTATATGCACTTTTTGAGGATTTGTGTTGAGATTTGACTCTGTCTGGATTTTCAGGTTCAGTATTTGTATGCATGTTGGTACACAAATGTTTGTGTTTCAGCCACGTTGACCTTTCATTAGCTGCGTTACGCAAGCTTACTCAGTGCACGCTGTCCTGATAGGTCGTTCATATCCTTATTAATAGCACACATATTCATTATTTACTTCATAAAGACAGTATGTACTCCTTCTCTATAGGGACACTGGAGACACTGGAGACTATGATTAGGCTTATTTCTTGCCATAAATGGCTTAAATTCAGTTATTAATCTTTGTAAGTGGTTCCACTAAGGGCCTGTTTTACACCTTGCATTAACATGTGATTTTGGTGATCAGATCATGCATACAAATATCTTTCTGCCTCTCTGGACCAATGAAAACATCCAAGCCAAGCTTGGCGGCTCATATCATAATGGGAAAAAGAGTAAGCAAAAGTCAGAATCTAGTCAAACTACTGAAACATTTTAGTGACAAGTGTAAAGTGAATTCGGCCAAAGTGTATTCAGATACGATCCACACATGAAACACATTAATACAAGCTGTAAACCGGCTCTAAGATTCATATTTAAAGTTAATCTAAAGTGACCCTTTTTTACTTTGTTAGTTCATTTCCATGGTCATTTAAAGCAGCATTTATATCATTCAAAATACAAAATGTCTCTGTAATCTGTAATAGAAGAGTAGTGACTTTTGCCAGCCTCTAACATTTGGTTGCATTAAGATTAAAAAATTATACTAAACAATAATATCTTAGCATGTTTTCCCTCCCCCTCCCACCACCCTGAGCAATTAGATAGAGAGAGTGAAAATCCATCACCAGCTGCAAATACATGTTTGTCAGCAGACAATTTCTTTCTTCTCGTTTTAGTCTCTCAGTTTTGGTATTTGGACTAGTTGTAAAATAATCACCTATGACATATTTCAGTTTGTTTACACTGGCAAGCTGTTATCATAATAACAGGAGTGAGGTAATAATGCTGTAATTTTCATCTGTTTTGCAAGGCTACAAGGCAGGTCAGCTGATGATGGAGTGGCATGCACACACACCCACATACACAAACACACACACACACACACACACACACACACACACAGTCCATCCCTTGCTCACACATGTTAGGTAGTTATACTCGTATATGGGTCCAGTCTTTTTCTGTAGCTTTATCCATGAACATGTAAGAAAAGTAACGCGTCATGTACCACAAACAGGTTCGTAAAATGTTAACAGAATCCACAGTCACTAATGCTGTACATGCTAGCTAGCATGTTGTTTAGCTAGGCTAACAACAAAACTCGTTTGCAGTCTATTCAACATACCACAAACCAATCCACCAGCATTCCCAGGCACTGAAAGCATCTTCATCTTCTAACAGTTCTCCGAATTGCTGCAGACAACTGGAAAAGGATATCTATTGGCATATTGAAAATGTCTGGCAAAACTCATTACTCGTTTACATCAACAACTAACGATGACATTTCGGGTTTGTGAAGGGTTGTCCCATTTTCGTATAGGAAGATATCAACCCTTGTAACTCAGATTCAAGGGGCAATGTGGCACTCAAAAACAAGGGATAGGGCTAAAAATAAGAAATGGGATTGGGCCTTAGTAACCGTTAGCTGCAGATATCAGTGAGTTGCTAATTAGCAACTATTGCTCATCAGAACAGTAAAGTTATTATGAAAATCACAAATCACAGCATGGGTGGAATGGATCTCAGCCAATCAGATTGTGCCTATTGTGCATAACAGGCCATATATCGAAAGTAGAGTAAAATAACGGTGATAATTTCTAAGAGGTAAGGTTAGAAGTTGCGATTTTAACAAACTTTGTTTTTTATGGCTTAAATAGTATGAAATCCAATAAAATTGCTTCCAGTTTTTTACTTCCTATTAATTCTTTGCAAGATTGAATTCGAGAAAGAAAATGAATAAACTGTTCTGGGGCAAGCAAGTACATTTGTACTTGACAGACTATTACTTGTTCTCCTCACTTTGCCACATAATCATGTTACGTGCTGACGCACAGAGACTGAAAATGAGAAAAACAATATCAAGGCTTGTGTCTGTCACAAAAACAATTGAAAACGTTCAGCTCATTTAAAACTGTTTCCTATTTCTGAAATGTACAACCAGATGCAGAGATTGACCAATGTTTTTCTGCCACAGTAGAATCTAGGCTACAACCTACATTCCGTTTAGTGCTTTTTGTGCCATCTAAGTCGGGAGTCACATGAGCTCTGCTGATTCACTGATCTTCAAAAACATAGTCCTACTCTAAATAACCTCTTACACTTGACGGGAAATCAGTGTGAGAAAGTTGCTCTAAGCCAAATCTGTACCTATAAATCTCAAACTAACATAAGCCACTCCATTTAAAATGTACATCCTACCCGAAGTGCATAAAAAGTGTCTGAATATTAACTCCATCTCACTGCACATGCATTTGCATTTACATGTATATGTACGACATTTAGCAGGCGATCTTATCGACGTACAGTGACTTACAAAAGTGCTTTGTTGTCCTCTCAGAGAATGTATCTTAGCTAGTACAAATATATTGTCCGCATACTGTCCACACTGCCCTTAAGCTCAGATACTGCCAGAAACAAAAGCCAGTGCTGATACCAGAATTAAACATAGCATCAGAGCAATACAATACATAGATTGAGTTTTGACCATTGCCATAAAGTAGGGAGGGGCTAGTCCTTTTTTTTGGCTTTGTGGGCAAGCATTAGGGTTTTTAATCTGATGCGGACAGCTACAGGAAGCCAGTAAAGGGAGCGCAGCAGTGGAGTGACATGAGTGAACTTAGGAAGATTGAAAACAAGCCGTGCTGCTGCATTCTGGATCAGCTGCAAGGGTCTGATGGCCCACATAGAACACCAGCCAAGAGCGACTTTCAGTAGTCAAGCCTTGAGGTGCCAAGAGACTGAAATAGCACCTGAGAGAGAAAAAAGGTCGAATCCTCTGGATGTTGTAGAGGAGAAACCTGCGTGACTGAGTAAGTTTTGCAGTATGAGCTGAGAACAATAACTAGTCAGCCATAATCACACCAAGACTTCTTGCATCTTCAGACAGAACAACCAAAGAGTTCTCAAATGAGACAGTGAGATCATAGTGAGGACATGCAGTTGCAGGGATGAATAGCAGCTCAGTCTTGCTGGGACTGAGCCTCAGGTGATGAGCTGCCATCCATAAACTGATGTCAGTCAGACATGCTGAGATGTGACTGGAAACCTCAGTATGAGAAGGTGGGAAGGAGAACATTGGTTGAGTGTCGTCAGCATGGCAGTGGTAAGAAAACCATGAGAGGATATTACATTACCAAGAGACATGCCTAAGTAATGAATGTGTTTAAGGGTATAAAATAGTAGACTATATTATGTCCATTTTGCAGGAAGGGCTTGTGCCTCAGTATTACATTAAATGAAAGAAATGTGGTTGTAATCTCTTAAGATGCAACATTACTGATATCATATTATATAGAATCAGCCAAAAGTAGGGCTAAATATGTACAACTCTGTCTGAAATAGTGTCTCAGGAAACTTAGCGGCCTGTTTTACTTTTTATCTTTTGTTCTTTCTCTCTTTTTTAGTGTACAGTGTGGGACTGGGACTCAAATGGAAAGCATGACTTCATTGGAGAATTCCAGACTACCTTCAAAGAGATGAAGGCAGCTATGGAGGGAAAACAGGTAGACGCACACACATTCACATGGTGATTATAGTCTGGAATGCCTTAATTACACTCTTAAAGGAATAATTTGGTGAAAATTCTAATTTACACAATTTTCCTCTTACTCCATCCATAGTCAATCAGCCAAGACATGTTTGGTGTCCAAATTTTGCTTCTTTGGTCTAGACCTGGAGCTCACTGACAAACAATAGGACTCAGTTGTCACCTAAATTTTTTATACCTCATTATTATGCAGATTTGTTGATTTATGATGACTGTGAACTGTAAAAATGAACAAAACTTGCTGAATGTAGCTGAATGCTGCAGTAAGCGGGCAACGAGTGTTGTGCCGAATTCTGTCTCCCCTGCAGAATCTGACACCCCTTCATGTGCAGGCATATGGACGCTTTTTATTTTCTGCTGTTTCTAAACATTTATCTTCAGTTAGAAAAGTTCAAATGAACAGTTATTTCTGAAAAGAAACAACAGAATCCATAAACATAATCTGTGGCATCCACTATCTGCATGATGTGTGCGAATGTGAATGGGAGGTGTATTTCTGCACAACATCCCATTAAACATTTCATTAAAAAGAAAGGTTCTTAAATGGCTCTTGGCTTGAATGTAAGGTTCTAGAAAAAGCTCTTTAAATTCGCACATTTCATGAAATAAATTGTTTCTTTTTAAGACGCACCCACTGAAAGTTTCTTCAGGGATGGCATGATGGTTCTTCTGTGGCATCAATCCAAAACCCCTGTTTGACGATCTTGTTTTTAAAGGTGTCATAGAAGAGAAAACTGTATTTACATTCCAATATCCTACAGTGTTACGTAACAGTTGTGACTCATTAATATTTAGGCCCCCAAAATGTACATACGCCAGCCCACATTCTAGCCCAGCAGGTATCGTGAAGAACAAAACACCAACAGTGGAGCAACAACAATAAAAATGGCAGACTATGTGCAGAAATGTACCATTCCAGGCTGTGAGGGGATGTTCATATTCTTCCCAAGTAACCGAACTGTCAACAGGCATGGTTTATATTCATCTTTGAGCGAATAACGAGCCAATTTCTTAATTGAATGTTCCGTTCCACATCTTTCATTCTAGGGCCAAACTAAATGGTTTGTTTATGGGCATGTAAAACCAAATCTGGGCACTTTTTGCCTCAACCAAAGTCACATACCTTCTATGCAGAACATAGATATCAGAATACAATTTATAATACTGAATAAATGCATTCTATGGTACCTTTAAAAGGGTCTGCTCAAAGAGTTTGTGGCCTGAAATTTTATGCTCAAAGTCTTCTGCAGTGCTGTGAAACGACACCATCCATAATTTGAAACCCCTTTTACACACCTATGTTTACTTCCCATTCTGGCTCTGACTGTTCACTTTCTCTGCAGCACAAAGATGCTGATTCCTATCTGTTTCCCACAGTAGCCTCTGCAGTGCTCTATTGCTGATTTCCTCTCATGTGGTGGTGAGAGATTCCCTATAGAGGCCTGAAAACTGCAGAAAGAGCCATTTCATACTGAAGACACAGCAGCTCTGTAGTGTGTGCATGGGCATGGTATTAACCCTATTACACCAGCTGTCCCTGCAGCAGGATAAAATAACACATTCCCTTTAGAGCATCTCTGCCCCACAATTGTTTAATGCAAGAGAGAAGCTAGTGATACTGGGCTGACTAGGAAATCCCTGTTTGTTATTGTGGACAGTTTGTCACTGTGGACAACTACTACATAAATATACATGAATATACATACATAAGTCTAATATTAGATATAAAAAAATGCATAAGGAAGAGTAAAGTCGAAGGAACAATATGCATTTCCAAAACTCTAAAAACTACTGCAAAAAATACTAAATTACAGATGCACCAAAGTAGTTCAAGCTTTCATCTTTGAGAGTGAGGAGACAGTCAAGCTCCACTATTGCTTCAGATCTAGAAATATTCACAGGTGTTTCTGTCCATCCTTCCACCGTGAGAAGACAACTGAACACTGTGAGTCTGAAAGGATGTGTAGCTGTCAAGAAACCCACTGAGAAAAGAAAATTTGCAAATCAAGTATAGAAGCTGCTGGTGTTCTCAGAACAATGGACTCACCACTCCAGAGTCCAGATCTCAACATCACTAAATGTGTTTGAGATTACTTGGGTCCTGAGAAGCGGAAAATACAACCAACTTCTGAGACTGAACTCTGGAGGTGTGAAAAATGACTTGTATTTAACGGTTGTTTGACTGGAAATTATATAAATATATATTTATAAATTGGCCTCTGGCCTCTGCACTGTACTGTCCACAAGAAGTGAGCAAAGCCATAGAAGAATCACTTTTGTTTCTTTAAAAAAAAAAACTTTAAATTTTAAATGTGCTTCTATATCACAATACTAGCACTTACAAATGACTGGGGCAGACCTAGCAGGCCTGAGATTTCATGAACTGACACCTGTTTGTAATGAGTGTCACTGAAATACCTGAAGTCAATAATTGGTAGGGGTGTCCACATACTTTTGCCCATATAGTTCATTCGCTGATTCATTATGTTGAATCTGAAGATATTGCCATAATTCTGAAATTGTAAACATGCAAAAGAGGAAGCACCTTAACCCTTAAATGGCCAAAGTTTTATTACACACTTCTATGGCCTAAAAATAACTCAACTAGTTTGCATCATAGACCATGTAGTTGCCAAGGAATAAGCCTTATGGCATATTCACACTGTTTTCAGGAGAAAAAAAACAGATCACAAAAACTTTCACACCATTCCAGTGCATTTTTTCAGCATTCCGAGAACGTGAGAACAAGATGGTGGAAAGAGAAAAAAAAAATAGATTGCACAAGTAGTAGCAACTATAAATTTGTCATGTTACATTTAATCAGAGCAACTAAAAGGAACACACACACTGGGTATAATCATTCTGCTAGGATGAATTCTACCAAATTTTTTACATTTTCTGCATAATTCCATCATTGAGATGTAAACAAAGTCATTACGAGTGGTTAGATGTGAAATTCTCTATTCTGGAGAAACTTAATAACTTACCAGATTTTCTTTACCCAATCAGGAATCAGGGGTCATGATCTGTACAAAGCAAATATAACCATTTTATTTGCTATCCAATACACCAGTGAATCTTCATTTGTCTTCTGGGTTTTTACATGTAATGTTGATAATGATAAAATTGTGATAAATCTGAAAAAATACGTTTTCTTTGGATACATAATTTGCTGTACAAAGCCCTGCATGTACCTCTCTGCCATGAACAGATTAAAAAAAATACAAATATGAATACACTGCCTGATGTCTCAGGCACCAGGCCGTGTATTCATAACTATTTCATGTAATAACTTTCTGTGAGGGAGCTTTTAGAGGAGTTCAGCTCTTCAGACGTCTGGTTCGTGTCTCCACCACTGTGAACAATTCTTACTTGTTTTATACTGACGTTTTGAAAAAGGGGGAATTCCCACTAAGCCTTAGTGTAAGCCTAAAAGTGTTAATACTGTTAGAGCAGATCTCTAGCAGATCTTTCTCTCTCTGTTGCTTTTTCCTTCCTCTCATCCACCAGTGTTATATTTCCTATGCTTTGCACACCTGCAATCTTTCCTATCATCCTTCTCTTCTCCTTCCCTTCTTCTGTCTGTTTCCCTCTAGCTCACTCTGTTTTCGCAGCCTCTTTCCATTCCTTTCTTTGTTCAGTCCTGCTCTGTATCACACTGAGCCCATTTTTGTTCTGTTTTGCACAGAATGTTACCAGTAGAGACAGAGAGATAGAGACAGTAGCTGGATATCACTACAGGTCTGATGGATGATTCCAGTGCTGTATTTTGACAGATTGAAGTGTGGGAGCAACAAAGAAACCTTTAGATCAGAGCTACAAACTGAGCACACTCACTACAGTATAGAGAGCCAAATCAGTTCAAACTGCTTTCCCACAGTTTAAAATCAGAAAGTATTCAGACAGTATTTTTTAAAGATTTTTTTTTATTTATTGTAAAGGTAAGTTGAAAAAGTTTACATTTGTCATGAGCTTAATTTTTAATTAAAAAATCTTCATTCAAAAATTGCTGTACCACGTTACCAAAACACAAAGAGTTTTAGTCCATAGGCTGAGCCTTTTTAGCCACACCCCTGCATTTTAGAGCAGGAAGTGAGACTACATCCCTGTCCCCAGGGTTGGGATGTATTGGGAATACATATTCAGAATACAAAAATTACAAAAAAGTATCTGTATTCAGTCCAAGTTACATTTTGTAAAGGCATGATTCAGAATACATTTACTTTTTAAATTTTTAGGAAAATACTTCTAGAATACTTACCCACAAAAAATACACTATTCAAACATTGTTTATTGATTATTTTAGAATCAACACACAACATGTAGCAAACATGCTTGTTAAATGAATTCTAAAGAGGACCTAAATTAACAGCTTCTTTACAAACACTGAAGTTACTGCTAAAGCCTGAGTAGACTGATAAATCAATGTGATGATCAGTTATTAATCTCAGTGCTACTGAGTTTAAAGGAATGATCACACTAATAATTTCTTCAGTAGTGGATATGTTTGCAAGTGATAAGTTTAGTATTGGTGTTGTGCTAGACTTCTGCTCGGGGGACTGTGGGAGCAGCAGTGGACAGAAGCAGACAGTGAGAAAGAGAAAAAAAAGTTAAGATTTTTTTAAATGATAATTTTTCATGAAACATATTGACACAATAATTACATGAAAAAAATGCTATATATATATATATATATATATATATATATATATATATAAATATATAGATATATGTATGTATGTATGTATTAGCTGTATTCTAAATGTATTCTGAATATGTTACTTTTTAAACATCGTAACAGAATACATTACTGAATACATTTAGTATTCAGCCATCACTACTTTTTCAAATTATTTAGCCCAATCCTACCTGTCCCTTATGGCCTTATGGTGAGCAGTCAGATCCTTTTTTTAAAAAAAATACATGTATCCCAATGTCTGAAAATCTTATGATTTTTAAAACATCCTCTGATTTGACGTGTTTAACTGTCGAAGCTGTGTGTACTGGCTAGCGTTATGCTCAAAATGAGTTAAAACTGCAACATTTGGTAAAGTTTTAGTGCTATTATTGTATTAATAGTGACAAAATATAATGTTTAACCATTTATTTTAATAAAATAATCATAATTAAGATATAAAATTACCAAAAGCAACAGGATTTTAGTCTAAAGTCCAAGTCAGTTGAAAGTCTGAAATGTATTTTCAACTCTGATTTTAATCCAGTTCAGTAGAATGATCCATATACACTCTAGTCTGTGCATGTAAACACATCTCACTGTTATCATTCCATATACAGTCAGCCCTGCTTCATTGATTAGTCTTACAGTGTTGGCCCATCACTGTCATTGTCACTGACAGCTGAAAGGCTCTTTGGAGGAAATTAGCAGTCCACTCTCAGCCTTGTTAGGATTTATATTTCATTTATTTAATTTCCATCGTCTTCCTCTTGAGCACACTTGGAAGCACAATAAGCAGGGTTCTTCTGACGCAGCTTGTCTCCTTTGTTAATCAGTGAACCACTGTATCGCTGCATATTTATTACTTGTCAGTGGCCTTAGCTAAACAGCCTAGACCTGTTTACTATCATCTGAACCACAGATTAAACTTGGTAGAGGAATCTGGGAGTACTCTATCCACACTCTCCTTAAAGCAGACAGATCTTTCAAAATTCAAGAGTGGTTTGATGTGAAATGCTCCATTCTAGAGACTCTTACCAAGTCATTTTTACCAAGTCATCCATTCCTGTCGCGGTGCAGGGCTCTGTAAAACAAAATAGTCCCAAAGAAAAAAAACAGATTTGTTTTCAGATTTTCCACTATTTTATCATTATCAACATTAAATATAAAAACTCTGAAAGGTTCACTGGTGGTTTTGGATAGTTAATAAAATGACTGTATTTGCATTGTAGTCATCACAATCCCTGGTTCCTATCATCACCATTGTAAAGAAATCTGAGACTGCAAGTGTTTCTACAGCACACCATTGCACATCAAAACACTTTGAATGACTTTGTTTAAATGTCAAAGATTGAATTATGTAAAATTACGAAAATTATGGAAAATTATAGTCAGCTCTGCTGTCAGACTGTTATTGTATTGTATTTTAACAGCTGCACTGCTATATTTCACATTCACAGAATTATATTGTAGTTACGTTCTACAGAAACATGCAATATTTTGAGGCAGCGAACCATAGGAGGTAATGCATTACAGTATTTTTTCCATGGTTAAGGCATGTTGTACATCACAGAGTGGGGTAGCTATGGTAAAAACAATGTAATGCATGGCCTCAAGTGGCTTATTGCTTTCAGTAAATGGCAGCAAAATACATTATGGCATATACATATTGTCAATACAAAAATATTATTAATAATGGCAATAAATAAGTTGTTAACAATTGGCTATATCTGCTCTTCTCTCTTAAAAATGTGAGGCTGTTGTTGCAAAGAACGTGATCTAACAAAGCTGGCTGTTGTTGCAAAGAACGTGATCTAACAAAGCTGACATTTCATTGATTTTTATTTAGTTTGTCACAAACTAAATTTTTAAAAAAGAAACCACATAAATGGGACTATAAGTCACACATCAGACACATGTTATCATTATTCTAACAAATGAATAAACTAATCAATAACATGCACTTACTGATCTAAAGGAGCTTGAGCGGTCAAAAAATCCCAGTGTGACTAACAGTAAGGAAGCCTCATGCATCTTTTATACAGTGAAAGTAAACACAATAGTGCACAGAAAGTGCCGATTTTAACTACTGACACATTTCACCCTGGTGCCTTCTACACACCTTCACTCCTCTGGCAGCAGATTTAAGTTAAAGGGGCCATCAGCACATTCACATAATGAAGCACCAGTGATGTGATAGAGTTAACAGTAGACTGTGGTTGCCAAGCAACATAGCAGTCAAGAATAATTTCATAAATAGCAGGTTTTTAATAACTTGGTGCATCAATTTGCAGCATTCTACTAGCAGCAGAGTTGCCACTGATTTACTGTATTTTTACAGAGACACTGTAAAGCATTTACAAAATATTACTGTATTTATTTACTACCACACACTGCTGTCAGCATTTCAATTTACAACATTCTACTGGCAGGTGAGTTGCCAGTAACGTGCCTCTGTTTTTATAGAGCCTATATTGTAGTTCATTATCATTAGTATATTATACCCCCATCATATTGTTTGTATTTTGTCTATAGGTAACCCAGTCTTGCAGTAATGAAGTTGTAAGTGATAAGCTGTAACCTTACCCAGTGGAAAGAAATATTTTAAATGCAGTGCTTCCCACAGATTTGTAGTATACTTTGATGCTGAGGCAAGGAGCAGGGGGAGACATAAATAAATAAAAAAATTCAAAATAACTTCACAAATACACAGTTTTTCATTTACATGCTAAATTCATGTCTTTATGTCTTCGTTGAAAGCTTTGTGAAACTATACTTTCACATAATACATATTAAAATTCATCTTGTACACACACACACACACACACACACACACACACACACACACACACACACACATATCTTCTAAGCCGCTTGTCTTTCTGGGTCGCGGGGGGAGCTGGAGCCTATCCCAGCAGTCATTGGGTGGAAGGCAGGATACACCCTGTACAGGTCTCTTCTTGTATAGAACTAACAAAAATGTCAGGTAATAACTGAGGCAGCAGGTCAGACCAATTTTAATACATATTTATATCTTCTTTGAAGGCTTTGTGAAACTATACTGTCACATAAATATATATTAAAATTCATCTAACCTCCTGCCTGCGCTAGTTTTAACCTGACATTTTTGTTAGTTCTGTAAAAGATGACGATTTAGTTCCTTTTCTGTACCTTTTTGCTTCTGTAGGTCACACTACAGTCTACCAGCCATTTTTATACATTCTGGGAGAAGAATAACAGTGCACTGAAATGTTTATGGCTGACAATAGACACTATAAACACTGGTTACACATTTAGAAAACAAAGACCTCGGCACTCAAATAACATCTTTTACTGGAACATCGACCACAGAAATTGACCAACATGCACTTCTGTTCTGCTGCCTCCTTCACTCGCTCTCACTCTCCTCTGTCTTCCTCACCCTTTTTCACTCTCTCACAGCCTCCTTTACACTCTTTCACTCTCCCACTGCCTCCTTCACTCTCTCTCATTCTCCCCCTGCCTCTTTCTCTCTCTGTCCCCCATATCATGACAGACGCTGGCTTTTGAACTTTGTGTTGGTAACAATCGAAACGGTCCTTTTCCTCTTTGGTCCGAAGACCACAACATCCATCATTTATAAAAATAATTTGAAAGGTGGACTCGTCAGACCACAACACACATTTCCACGATTCCACCGATGATCTGTAACACAGAGAAGTCAGCAGTGTTTTTGGATGTTGCTGATACATGGCTTCCACTTTATGTAGTAGGGTCTTAACTTGCATCTGTAGATGCAGGCATGAACTTTATTTGACAAAGGTTTTTCGAAGTGTTCCCGAGCCCACATGGGTATGTTAATTACAGAAGCATGTTGGTTTTTAATGCAGTTTTTTAAATATGTTTTTGGCCTTGCCCTTTACGCACAAAGAATTCTGCTGATTCCATGAATATTTTAATGATATTCTGCACCTTAGAGGGTGAAATACCTAAAAAGTTTGCAAATGCTCTTGGAGGTACGTTGTTCTTAAACTGTTGACAAAGTTTTTGACAAAGTGACCAGCCTTGACCCATCCTTGCTCATAATGCATTAATGCATCATCCATTTAAGATGTTTTGGAAGCGGTCTTCAGTTGCCTCCCTGGAAATAAGATCTCTTCATCTAATTTATTTCACCAAGACATGGATGAGTCCTATTCGAAATCAGTGAGGGACTTAAGCAATTTTCTGAAATTAGATTCCTGAGAGCCTTGGATTTTTATTCCACTTTGATCAAAATAATGCCTCACAGATGGCTTAACTCTTCATCATCTTGCTCCATTTTAGCTTAATAATATTTACATTAGAAATTACCATGTTTACATTAGAAAGATCATTTTCTTATATTTCTCTTCTGCATTTCATGAATCTCTTAGCAATCTATCAGTATAGAAGAATTGCTCCTGCTTCTCTTGTGTCTAGTATTGCTCATGTTAAACTTCTCTGTTCCCCCAAAGTGGGTTTAGGAGAAAGAATTCAGAAATCACTGATCTTTTATTAATACAATATTGAGATGTACTTTATTTCACCTTAGACAAAAAAGTTGATGCTAAGAAAGACACGTATCCTTTGGGTAACCATTCATAACTTTCCTCACGAGTTTTGGTGCTGTTTTAAACACTCCTTAGACTGAATATTCTTTTCAGGTTTAGGTTCAACACTTCTTTGGAGCATCCTAGCTCCTACTTACATCTACAATGGCCAATCATCCTGTAGTGGACAAAATGTGATTAAATGTGATTATATATTTGGTGTGCCCTCACTTTTACCTTTGACCCATCCCGACTGATTCAGACAGCTAATCAAATTAAGTCCCTTAATCATTATAACTGTGTGTGAATGGACACTTCTTTGTTTTAATGGACATTCTAGAGTATTAATCCCTTCCCACACCAATATCACATTACACAGATGGATAATGAACATTATGTTTAATGAAGCATGCAAAGAGAATGAGTCTCTTGTGGACTGAGATGAATATCTTCATTCTTTTCTCTTTCTTATCACCATTAAATGTATCAAAAGCACTATTAAACTAATGACATACGGAAAGATCTATTATGAAAGTATTCAAACTCTGCTATGTTTATAACAGTGCTGTGTTGAACTACAGTCATCATTGGCAAAGATGTTTAAAGTGTCTTCCAACAAACTCTTCATGAATATGCTTAGCAAATTAGCCAAATGAGGTGTGCTTATAGCCAATGCACAAAACTCCTTCCTTCTTTAATTGTGTGTGTAGTGCATTGTGTTGAGTCCCTGTGTTTTTTTTATTGGTTGAAGTGCTTCTGAAAATGTTGAACAAATTTAAAACATCTCATCAGACAGTTAGATATCAAGACTTTATAGCCAAGTTCAAACATCACATTGACCAACAGAGTAGCATGCTAAAAAACATAAATATGCAAAGGAAATATTTTTCTAGAACTTGACTACTAATGTTAAGGAATTTACACTTTTGCCTTACCACTAATTAAGTCATTTAGCCCAGAGATGTTTTGTGTCTGAAATTTGTTTCTTTCATTTTGCACTGCTGTTAGGCTAAGGTAGCTAACAAGCTTCTAACCACCAATTAGCATCACTCAAACTGCATCCCTAAAATTACACACTTGTCTCAAAACACATCAACTTAATAAATAATATCAAATAAGCTTGCTTCTGTGATTTCTAATTCTTTATGACATACTGTCATCTATAAAAATGTATAAAAGCTCATTGCATAGCTAAAAACAGTAGTAGTTGCCATCTTGAGGCCTGCATTTTGTCTATGCTTTAATAAGGGAAAAGTGTGATGATTTAGGCATTCAGTTTGCATAATCTGAATTGGTACACATTACACAGATGAACAAAGAACATTGTGTTTAATGAAGCATGCAAAGAGAATGAGTCTGTTTTGGACTGAGATGAATATCTTAATTCTTTTCTCATAATCTTTCATTACTTGTTAGCTACCTGAGGCCAGCAACATCTTAGCAATCTTATAAGTTTAGTCACAGTGGCAACTTCAGTTAAGATTGAATTTAGGATAGTAGCTATTACAGAATAACTATTTCTAAATTAATGATCTTATCCAAACTCCAGACGAGAAAAGAACATTACAGAAGTATCCTAACCAGATAAAATTTCCTAAATGTTGTCCTAACGTTAGGATAAGAGCTAATAAATGCAATAGAAGCTTGTATGATTTACAAACCCAAAAGAATCCTGGATTTCTGTCTAGGTCAGTAAGCAAGTCAACATTTACAAAATTATTCTTATTGTGTTTAAATGCTGCTTTTTATTGTGGCAGTCATACAAAATTCTTTGATATCAAGAAAGCTGCAGTTGTACTGTCAGTTTTGTCTTGGCATGGCCATCTTTGTGGAGAGTTGTAAATTGTTTTCACAGCAGGGGGTTCTCTGCCCTCCCCTTTCACCTCTCATTGCTCACTAGCAGCTCAACACAGAATCAGCAATGTCCTAGTTAAACTGATCGGTAACACTTTATTTGGTTAGTCCACTTTAGATGTCTTGTAGATAATTAATTTACTTTCAAGTTATATTCAGCTAAATATCTACTAAATTGACCATCATTTTCTTTAACTCTACACCTGGCTCTAATCCTAGCCCTGACCTTAACCTTAACCCAAAACCTAAACCCAACCCTCACCCTGGTCCTAGCTCTAAACCCTGGTACAAATCTTAACCCTAACCCCACCACTGTTTAGAATAAAGTTTTAACAGATAGTTTGTTAACAATTTGAACATCTCTAGATAATCTATAGGGGGCTATAGTGGACTATCCAAATAAAGTGAGACGAAACTGATGAAAGACTTACAGGGGAAAAATATTTCATTTGATTACATTAAGACGGATACATCTGAGCCCCTCTCTAGGGGCCTGCAGAAAAAAGTTCATTTGTGCTATAACACTTGCAGCCTTTCTAGCACCAATGCTGCCTGACAAAGTTTACATTCAGCCTTGGCTACATTAGCCTTGTAGATCTTCAAAGCCTTGTAGATCTTCTTTCAGGCTTCAAATACTAAACATGTCTCGTCTGATCCAGTACTTTCAATTGTGTACATTTGATTTTCCACCAAGCACTTGCTTTAAGGAAAGACTATTTTTCTCATCTTCCTGTTAAAAACAGATTCAGTGGGAATGCATCAATCCCAAGTATCAAGTGAAGAAGAAGAACTACAGAAACTCTGGGGTGGTGATGCTGACCCAGTGTAAGGTGAGGGAGCTGCCTTTGTGTTTTTATTGGTGCCTAGTTTCTTCAAATCTCTGTCTACTTGCCTTCTGCTACAGCACAATAGATTTGTTAAACAGAGAACTATACAACAGAGAAGTCAGCTGTATAAAAATATGTCAGAGATTTGCAGAAGGTCCTCTGGTCTTGTGAGACAGCTCTTTGTTTGATCAGTAATGTCTTTTCCTTTTTTTCCTTTCAGATCATAAAGATGCACTCGTTTCTGGATTATATAATGGGCGGTTGTCAGATCCAGTTCACAGTAAGTGATTCTGAAGGGGATCTCCCATCTTTGACTGCTTGAAAACACCACAGCGCTCCATTATTAATGAGTAAACACTGCAGATGCACAGTCTCCAGGGAGACTGTCTGTAAGGTCTGTTCTGAGATCAGCTTCTTCAGTCTATTTCCTGGCATCAGCACTAAGATAAATGAAACTGGTCTCAAATCAGCAGCTGCATTTAACTTGGTCGAACAACCAGAAACAGCCATAGACATCTTTAAAACAGAGCTGGCTTAAAGGCTTCTGTTTTTCGGGATCTGAAATTACCAGTGAACCTGCTTCTACAGGAGTTTTTGTATGTAATGTTGATAAGGGTAAAAAAAGTGGTACATCCAAAAAAGACATTTTTTGGGGGGGGGGGTACTGTACTGCCTCCCAATAACCTGCATGTGCAGTGGGATGCGAAAGTTTGAACACCCTCAGTCAAATTATATGTTTTGTTGATTTACTAAGTGAAAATAAGTTAATACATCAAATACAGGGAGCAAACTTAATGCCATTTTTTGGCAATTTTTTGTTCACATTTCTATTTATTTGCTGAATTTTTCCCCATGTTAAATTCAGCAAGTAAACAAAAACTGTGCATTAAAATGTGCAGAAATGCGTTCTTTGTAGAGGATTTGTTGACTTATTTTCACTTGTAAAATCAACAAACATGTCATTGGACAAGGGGTGCCCAAACCTTTGCATACTCTGTGCCTTTCTGTCATGAATGGATTTAAAAAATACATTTTAGGCCAAAAGCTTTTCAGAAAACTATTCTGAAACAGGTTAGGTATGAGGCAAAGTATTTATAACCATTTAAAATAATTGCTTTCTGTGAAGTAACTCCAAGAGGCATTCAACAAATGTCTGGTTCCTATCAGCACCACTGTGAACAATTCTGTCTCAGAAAGTTTCTCTAGAATGGTGCATTTCACATAAAACCACTCTGAATAATTTTGTTTACATCTCAATTATTGAATTAATATGAAAATTTTGAAAAAGCGCTGTAATTCCCCTTAAACCCTCACGTTAGAGTTATTACTGTTGTTTTGCTGTACTGATAAAATATAAGTACATAAATACATATTTAGTTATATTTTGAGTTATATATTACATGTACATTCGATTTGCAATACTGACAAGTTCAAGTCAGCACTTTTGAATGTCTTCCAATTGTATTGAGTTCAAGAAATGTCAAGAATCGAATTTTGTTTTTTCTTTCTAATGGCTGTTATCATGGAAAACTGAATTTTCCTCATTGTGTTGAAATAAGAGTTTGATGTAAGATGTAAACATTTAGGGTTTCAGTCCATACAGTCCACATATGCAAACTAAGCTGCAAAAACAGCCCATTTTGAATTCACTGTTTTCATGATGTCACAAAAACCAACACATTCACATCTGCCTATATAGACTATAGTAGTTTAGCCCCACCCATTCACACAGACGTTATAAAGAGTGTTTCTGCCTGGACTGCTTTTTAAATAAGACCTAATACAGAACAGTCAATCAGGACAGAGCTCACAATTCTTACCAAAAGTAAGTAAAATGAGCAGCAGTCATTGTGCTGAAGTGATATATTTCATTCATGTGGAACAAATGCACACATTTGAATAAGGTCAATTTAAAGATACTTTTTTTTTTCAAAGATATGTGCAACAATTGTCATCAAATCACAAGCTTTTTCATCAAATTCAAGTATTTGTATTATCTAGTATTATAGGACAAATCAGTGTTATGTCACATCAGCAAAGAATTTACTTCCCAGAGGATAAACAGGTGGTGCTGCACTGATACACCAGGATTTTGTTCTAATCCTGAGACAAATTTAACCAAGATATTGGAAAAATATCTTCTAAACTGATCTTTCCAGGTCAATAACTTCACCGCCGTGTCCAAACATGTCTGAAATGGTCTCCTAATCACTTTACATTATAAAATCTGGATCTCTATATAGAACACAAATTCTTGAACAGAATTTGTAATGACAGTAAACAATTTCAGATTCTGTCGCATAAACAATATAAATGTCATGCCTCCAATCCACTATAACCAGTGAGTTTGACTGCACACATGAGAAAAGCCCACTTACATTTGTAACAGGTCTGAAGAGAGGTCTGTGGAGATGCTGTCATTGTAACTGGGCTCGCTAATCCTAATCAGAGAAGTTGCAGGTAAATCTTCGAACAGCACTGTGCATTATCAGTATTCCTTATTCCCTAGTGTACATTGGTTGTACACTGTATTACTGTGCATTGTGAGATGAATTGTTTGAGTGCACAGGATATTCTGCACTGTGTTTTCAGACACCACCAGAAAATGGCAGACCCCCAAAATAGTGCACTGTAAAGTGAACAGGGCACAGTTTAAGACATAGCTCACGACTTTTTGTGGTTAAATTTTGTCACACAGTCATGAACATTCACCAGCCACACATTTTATTGCAGTGTTTACGGAAGAAACGTTCACTTAATCCAACTGAACATATGTTTCTAGTTCTAATTCATTTCCCACCAGCTCAAGTGACAGCTGGAACCATTGTAATAACCACGACTAACAATTTAATGGCCTTTGTGGTCATTTTATTTTGCTCTAAAGTGTCTAATTTGGCTAATTAGCTACTATGCTTTCTAGTTAGCTTACCTTAGCTGATATGAAATACTGAAATAACACAGTATGTCAGATGTAAAGGTGCAATGTGTAAGATTTAGGGGAATCTATTAGCAAAATGGAATATAGTTTTTCATTAGTGTATAATCACCTGTAACTTCTTGGCCACAAGCATAAATGCTAACAGTGTTAGCTTCTTATAGCTTATGTCGCCTTATGTGAAATTCTCTACAAAGTAATAATTGTAAAAACAGCAATCAACATCATCCTAGTTTAC